>NC_067140.1:57767861-58454944 GCF_903995435.1 Acomys russatus
TGATTCAGGTTATGACTATAATTTGTGGCTTTCATCTTATTTTGCTTCTTTTTAAAGTGTCTTAAAAGAAGAACAAAACCCTCAAGGTAACCCATGATTTTGTCTAATTAATAGACGCAAATAAAGAAAGGTAAAAATAAACACAATTTTTTTTTTTGAGACAGGGTCTCTCTGTTTAGCCTTGGCTGTCCTGAACTCACTTTGTAGACCAGGCTGGCCTTGAACTCACAGAGATCCACCTGCCTCTGCCTCCTGAGGGCTGGGATTAAAGGCCTGCACCACCATGCCTGGCTTTAAACACAATTCTTATTTTAAGTGTAGTTTAAATTTAACCTGTCTTTTCTATGTTGGCTAATACATTTTTTTGATTATTGCTTAACTGTCTTAATACATCCAAAGTCCTGAAAGTAAAATGAAATTGTAATATATTAAAATGGTAATCCAGCCTCTCTTTAGTTTATAGTATTCCAGTGCACACCCCTGCCCTGCAGATAGTTTCTCTGTCTGGGAAACAGTATTCTAGCATGATACATGACGCAGAGTCCAGATACTCTACTGTTGGTCTTAAAAAAAATTACTCTCTGCAGAAAAGCCTATTTCACATGGGTGAAAGGGTACGTTAGTGAGGCCTATCGTTCTGCATAATCTGGACAGGCTAAGCCAGGCTGAGGGAGGCAAGGCTCTGTGAGCATCAGCCACTGCATCTCTGGTGCAGAAGTCTCAGGTGTGCTGAAGCCACAGTCTCTAAAGCAAAGCCCTAGATGCACATGAGCTGGGCCCCAGGCAGGTTATCTTCCATCCAAATACCAACCAGGCCTGACCCTGCTTAGCTTCCGAGATGAGACAAGACAGGGCATAGTCAGCATGGTGCAGCTGTAGACTGCAGGGTCATGCCTACGCCAGGCCTAAACTGCCTTTGGTAAGGAGTTTAGTCTCTCTGGGTGGAGGCTGTGCTGTCAGTGTGTGACTGAAACCAGGACATCCCAGGGTCACCAGTGCTGAGAGCATTGCTCTGTGTTAACGAGCAGCCTCTGAGAGCAGAGGGCTTGCTCCAGAGCTGTGTGCTCAGTGGCTACAGCCCTGAGAGAGTGTCACATACCTGAGTTCTGTCTTGTGAATCTCTGCAATTTTCTTTTCCAGTTTCTCTGAGTGTTTTGGGAAAAATTGGAACTTGGAGCTGTAGCCTTCAGGGTGCTTTCCCGGGTCATAATCCCCAATCTCCGCTTTTCAAAGGCAGGAAAAAGAAAACAAGATAAGTACATAGCTTGGAGACCAGAGGCACCAGGCAGTCCCTGAGCCAGCCAGAGGACAGGCCCATAGGGAGGGGACCTGTGCTGTCCCCTCTGGGTTAACATTCAAGGCAAAGCAGAAAGACAGTATGGCTGACCTGGTGCTCTGAGGCCACAGGTAAGTAAGTTTGCAATGAAAGAGCAGAGGCCAGTAGTTTGGTCCCCAGTCATTCATCTGCACAGAAAGGCTTGGGAGCCATGCTCTGCGTGTCAGCAGAAAACGGTGAGCTTGCTCAGGAAGACAGGACCTCCCAGGCCCCAGGTTAGATACCTAAATCCCATCCTGGAGACTTTAGCAGGCATGGGAGGAGCTGCTGAGTGAGTCTCAACCCTCAGTCCACATGGAGCCAAATAAGTACATTTAGCGTGCATGGCGGGCTCAGCAGGCAGGTGCCTGGCCCTTCTAAGAGGCCTGCCACTGGGAAGATGGCTCTAACCCACTGACCAAGTGCAGGAGCACCAGTTTCGAAGGCTGATTTCTCAACGCTGTGCCCAGTGCCATGCCAGGAAGTTCATCTCTAAGGCTGGGAGGTCTCTGAGAGCTCACGTGGTGGACACTGTCTTTTGTCCTCCTGGTCAGAAGGCAGCTTTCTCCACATAAGGTGCCCCACCTGAAGGGCAGCTCAGAAAAAGAAAGAGGAGCTTCCAGCAGCTTCCTGGCTGTTCCCCTTCCTTCTCTTGGAGAGACACACACACACACACACACTTCAGCAAAAGCCGAGTGAATACTGGGAGGAAAACAAAGCCCCTGTCACAGCTCAACAGTGTTCTGGCCTTACACTTTCCACTGCAACCATGGCAACTTCCAAGTTACCCCAGAGTGTGGCAGTGGTAGATGTCTGTAGCCCCAAATACTGGACAGTCTGAGGCAGGAGGATCATTGGAGCCCAGGCATGCAAGTCCAGCCCAAACAACAGTGAGAGTATATTTCAAAAGCAACAAAACATAAAACAAACAAAAACCCAGCCAAACTCCAAATTCCTTAGAGATTGCTTTCCTTGAAGTGTGGGTGACCTTGAGATCATTTACTTTGATTTTATTTGAAAATCTTCAAGGGGAAAATATTGACGCTGGCTACCAAATGCTTTTTGGAAAAAAATATTTTGATATAATTATCAGGGTGGACCTGAGGAAAAGACTTTTTGTTAAAACAAAAAAGTTCAACATTGCAACCTGAGCAGGCCTGGCTTCTTTAAAAAAGAAAGGGCAGTGGGGGTGGGGTGCAGGTGGGGGGGTGCTCTGGATGCCTCAGGATGCACAAGCACCTGCCAGGCTCCCCATCTGGCCAGTGCCCCACGGCCTCACTCCCCCCTCGTCCCACAGCTGACATTTCTCCTGCCAGCTCACTGCAGGTTCTCCTTCCGTTGCTCTTGAGAGCTCCCTGATTCACAATCAAGGGTTCATGTTTTTAATGGAAACTTCATGGCTTTTAGGTCCAAAAACAACCTGGTAGTTAATGACAGTTTCGGGCTGGAGGGCTAAGAAGATCCTGAAGAGTGGTACTTGAGTGCCCTCAGCATTTCCTGAGAGAAGGGCATGACAGATTCCCCACATTCCCACAGCCAGCCTGGGAATCAGTGGCAAGACCCTCGACCCTTCAGGCCGTCCGAGTCAGAATCAGGAAGTGGCTTCTCACTTGAGAATACCTGCCATACTGAGCACCCTCAGCTGGGAGGTCTGCAAAACGGATAACAGAATCCCATCGTGCCTCGTGCCTTGGAGAGTTGCATGAGGGGGTGGGAACAAGTGATTCTGATTGCTCCCCAGCAACGCGGAAAACATTAGCATGCAAGGAAAAGGACAAGCCTGCCAAGGTCAAGATGACCCCCGGGGCTAGCTGTGAGGCCTTGGGTGCCTGCAGGAGGGGGCTAGCTGTGAGGCTTTGGATGCCTGCAGGAGGACACGGACAAAATCCTTTAACTTGGACTCTGCTTCAGGTTAGATGCCGTTTTGATCTACAAAGTCGTCATCTGTGGCAAATGAAATAATGCAATCAGGACTGAGCATGAGAAGCAAATTTATCCTGTCCAAAGTCATTACCTTGAAGGATATAGGCCGCTAGCAAGGCGGCATCCGATGTTTTACAGAGGAGACGGCCATGGTAGAGATCCCTTTTGATCTGCAGGAAGACCAAGTACCTGCAGAGAAAATGGAGAACAAACTAGAAAGGATTGCTTTAAAGACATAAATATATAATATAAGCCTATCAAGAAGATCCTTGCCAGGGCATTTTTCCTACATTGCAATTTTTTTTCATACCATAGAACAAATACATTTCCCATTTCCTTGCAGGCCCTCAGGTACTTTGCTTTGAACTGTTAATTGTTTAGATCAAAACCACCTGTCAGTTTCCTCTATGGCTATATGTAGACCTTATCACTTCCTGGTTAAGGATACCCCCTTCCTGCCTCCACCACTTCTAAAGTGCTGGGATCTAGAGGGACCCAGCTCCTGTTGGTCTGATACAAACAAAGGAGAACTGTACCATCAGCAATGGAGAAATGGGGCCCACTTTGGCCTCTGGGGTAGAATGGTGGGTGAAGAAAGTGATCAAGGGAAGAGGCCAGCCTGCGCTTGTAGCAGACTCTGGGTTCCTCCAAATTATTGGCCGAAGGCAGTCAGATCTCTCCAAATCCAAATAAAAAGTGAGAAGTGGAGGTGAGCGAGGTGGCGCACGCCTTTAATCCCAGAACTCCAGAGGCAGAGGCAGGCAGATGCCTGTGAGTTTGAGGCCAGCCTGGTCTACAAAGTGAGTCTGGGACAGCCAAGGCTACACAGAGAAACCCTGTCTCAAAAAACAAACACAAAAAAGAAGTGAGAAGTGGGGGGCTGGAGAGATGGCTTGCTGGTGCAAAGCATCAGTAGCTCACACAGAGGACCTGAGTTTGGTACCCAGCATCCATGTGAGGTAGCTCACACCCACTGGTAAGGCTAGTTCTAGGGTATCTGAAACCTTGACACACTCTTATGGATACTGCAGGTACCTTGCTTGCATGAACACACGCACACGTACACTGAAATAAAGCAATTAATTAAAAAGTCTAAGCAGTGGCACTAATGTAGGAGCATAACAGGAGCCTGTGGCGAACATCCCTTAAAACACACAGTGTGCATGTAGGGTGGTGACAGGGTATCAGAACAGGAGCTAGTCCCTGCAGTGAGGACGTGTCTGCTAGGGCAGACGCTACACAATTCCTGTCCAGCATCTCACTTAACCCTCATGCAGCACTGTGATGTTGGCGCTACTGTTACAGCCCCTCCTCCCAGACAAAAGCTGAGGCCTTAGTGGTTTTCTCACAGAAGCACAACTAGATGGCAAAGGTCAGCTCCAAATTCATGACTTCAGGACTCCCATCTCCCTAATACCGCGCTACACTGCCCCCGAGACTGTAACTGCTCTGGAGTCTCTCGGAGCCGTTGGGCGGCCCTTGACACAGCACGATGGAAGTGAGAGTTTTCCATTTGGAAGTGTCTTTACCAAGAGTGAGCGAACGGATGACCACACTCACAAGTCTCCCAACAGAGCAGACCTAAGGCTACACAAGGCACATCAGTTCCTTGAGTGGGTCCCATGGCCAGGAGGCACCTGTGGTGGATTAAAAATACAACCCAGGAAGCTGGGTGCGGTGGCACACACCTTTAATCCCAGCATTTGGGAGGCAGAGGCAGGCAGATTGCTGTGAGTTTGAGGCCAGCCTGGCCTACAAAGTGAGTGCAGGACAGCCAGGGCTACATAGAGAAACCCTGTCTTGAGAAACAAAACAAACAAAAAACAAAACAAAACAACAACAACAAAAATGAAAGGCCCATGGTGAGGAGGGGACACTTTCTGCCAACAGTCACATGAATGCCCTCAGATGAATAATGTCCCAGGTCCCTCATGGAGTCAGAAGCTACCAGCTAAACCACCCTCGACTCTCAACCACACAAATTCTGAGATGAAGGTTGATGGACTCCATTCGACAGCCACACATGACTGCAACATCCCTGTGGGAGCAAGGAGTAATGGAACTATCCCATAATTCTTTTCAGTTCCACTAATTTGGACCAGCAGAATTTAGGGCCTTTCTGGATAACAGTTATTCATGTAAAAATGTCCGAAGAGAGAGGAGCACCCACAGTGCAACGTTTGGAGGGAGTAGGGAGTGACTTCTGGGTTTAGGGAATGGAAACCAGTCAAGGAACAATCTAATCTCTCCTGGGGCCTTGCGACTCAATGTATAGCCCCACGCTGGCAGTGTTGGCATTTTTTGGAGCTGCACCTTTTACCAAGCTCCTCATGTGACTTGCATACAAGATGCAGAGTCTGAAAAAAATGCAAGCACACCCCTACGAGCACATCAATACACGGTGCCTTCCCCAAGCCAAAGGGAAGGAAGGATTTCTCCCTGGGGGTTTGCAAGAGCCCTTCCTCTCCTTTACCAAGCCCACTTGGCCCTAACATACGCCAAGAAACGACTGGCATCATGCAGAGTGCATAATTAAGATGGAGCTATCAAATCCATCTTGCCTGCACTCTGCTTCCCACAGTGAAATGCCACACGGTGTGTGGGAGAGGCGAGCGAGCACTTCCCTGCCTCTCACTGTTCCGACTCCCACCTTCCACAGGTTTTGGCAGGATGTGGGGAGAACCTTTGCCCCCAACCATTGCTCATTTCCTGGCTTACATACATACCTCATCCCTTCCTCGCTGCTCTGCCCATCCGTGACTGAGATCTGGGACAGGACATCCTGGACTAAAGGAGATGCTTCCAACAGTACCCACAAATCTGGATGTTGACTCTCTCTGTCACAGACCGAGGAACATCCCCCTAGGGAAGCGTGTCAGAGGTGCTCCTGTGGTTTGGGAAAGCTCCTTTCTCATCTCTGCTGTATGCAAGGTGCCAGGCTCCCTCACACACAAGTCTGCTGCTTTACAAGGCATTGCTATGGGTGTGCCCGTGGCAGATGGCTTGGGTGAGCTGGAATGTGTGGCAGCTCTCTGTGGTTGGGGGTCCTTTGGACTTTGGATGGTAGGGAGTTCAAGGGCCAGGCTGCAAAAACTCTCAAGCAATGGCAGGGCGAATGCAGGGAGTGAGGGAAGAGCAAGTATACTCTAGAGAAATGAGTCATTACAGATGAGGAGGACATGAGCTCACAAAAGGATCCAGCAACAAGCTGGGCGTGTGTGTGTGTGTGTGTGTGTGTGTGTGTGTGTGTGTGTGTGTGTGTGTGTATGTGTATATGTATGTATGCATGTATGTGTGTGTGTGTGTGTGTGTGTGTGTGTGTGTGTGTGTGTATTCTTCCCCCTCCACCTCAGGCTGGAGAGATGGCTCAGAGGTTTAGAGCCAGAAGCTACCAGCTAAACTACCCCTCGACTCTCAACTACACAAATTCTGAGATGAAGGTTGATGGACTTTGACAGCCACACATGACTACATACATATATGTTCCCCGCCCCCCCCCCCCCCTGGGCTGGAGAGATGGCTCAGAGGTTTAGAGCACTGGCTGCTCTTCCAGAGGTCCTGAGTTCAATTCCCAGCAACTACACAGTGGCTCCTAACTATCTATAATGAGATCTGGTGCTCTCTCCTGGCATGGGCTGAGAGAATGCTTGCTGTTCTTTTGGAGAACCTGAGTTCAATTCCCACAAGGCTAATGAATACTGACTGGAACTCCAGCAGCAGAGAATTTAATGCCTGCTTCTGGTCTCCTTGGGCACGCGCGCGCACACACACACACACACACACACACACACACACACACACACACACGAATATTTAAAACAGAGCTGCAGGCTTGTCAGCAAGTGCCTTTTCCTGCTGGACCCCGCCTCTGGCCTCCACCTTGCCTTTGAGGCAGGGTCTCTGGTCTTACATCTGTGGCTGTAGTGTTTAGGTAAGCTTCCACCCAGTCCTCCCCCGCACCGCATGGGAGGGGTGCTGAGCCTGGAATTTCAGATGCCAGGGGGATGGAATTCAGGTCGCCAGGGTTGCTCAGCAAGGCACACTTGCCCACTGAGCCATCTCACTGGCCTCTGGCTTTGTTTTAAAAATTTGTTTATCTCTGCCGGGAGGTGCTGGCGCACACCTTTAATCCTGGCATTTGGGGAGGCAGAGGCAGCTGGATCGCTGTGAGTTGGAGGCCAGCCTGGTCTACAAAGAGAGTCCAAGACAATCAAGGCTACACACAGAAACCCTGTCTTGAAAAAACAAACCAAAAAACCAAAAAACAAAACAACAACAAAAAACTTTGCTTATCTCTTTCTGTCCTTCATAAGGTACCAGTTGCTTCACGGGTACTAGGGAAAATACTGGAAAGCACAGAACACAGTCCCTGCTGTCACCGTTACACATAAAGGAAGGGGAGGCCGATGAGAACACCACACAGAACACTAATGTTAGCCAATCCCTGTTTCTGAGTGCACACTGTGCCCCACACTCTACTGTTGCACACACACTTCCTTATTCAAGCCTCAAGGAACCCCATGAGTAACTGCTGTTTTGGTCCCATTTTTTCCTTCCCCTTCCTTCCTTCCCTCCTTCCTTCCTTCCTTTCTTTCTAGATTTATTTATATTATGTATACAGCGCTCTGCATGAATGTACACCTGCAGGCCAGAAGAGGGCACCAGATAACATTACAGATGGTTGTGAGCCACCATGTGGTTGCTGGGACTTGAACTCAGGACCGTTGGAAGAGCAGTCCTTAGCCTCTGAGCCATCTCTCTAGCCCCTCGGTCCCATTTTTCATACACGAGGAAACTGAGTGCTGACAGGCACTGCTGTTTGCCCTGCCTCATAAGTAAAAACAAACAAACAAACAAAAAACCCCTGCGATTTGAACCCAGGTCTTCCTGACTTCTTAGCCAGGGGTTGGCAATGTAGGGCATGCCGCTGTTCTTTCCAATGGAATCAAATTTTACGGGAACACGGCCTTGCTCACTCATTCACGCATCATCTATGGCTGCTTCCGAAAGGCACTGAGAGAACCAAGTAGTTGTGACAGAGACCATATGGTTCCAAAAGCCCAAAACACTCACTTTCTGTCCCTTTCCAGCAAAGTTTGGCAATCCATGTTAGCCCAGCGGAGGCTCAAATAATATTAACTGAAAGAATAAATGACTGGGGACTCCATGTGTTGATGCACACAGTCATTACTTCTAGCAAATTCCTATAGCAGCGCTGTGTGCCTGGCCCTCCGCTTCCCGGTAAGGTGCAGCTGTGTTCACACTCACTTCCTTCTTGATCTCTTAAAGTTCATCCACCTGCAGTCCCTGGGAAAAAGCAAAATCTGGTGCCTAACTCTCCCTTTTCTTGGCCCTATCACCTGTTTAGACAAGAGACTCTATTTTTTTTTTAATGACATCGGAGATTAATCAGGATATGGAAACTAAATTTGTCCTGTGGGAAGGACCCAATGGATAGAGTGACTCCTCAGCCTGCAGGAATGGCAGAGACTGCAGTGAAATTTAGGAGCGAGATTGCCAGGGAGAAAAAAAAAACAAACCCTGACACACTGACAGCTAAATTAGTTTGGCAGCAAGGTGGGCTGATGAGATGAAGGGAAAGCTAGGAATGAATTATAGGTACTGAGTGAGGCTGGGGCAGGTACCCACTCTCTCAGCACCAGCAGGGATGTGTCTGGGAATCTTGGAGCTAATTCCATGGCTTCACGGAATGGTCCAGGGAGGGATGAAAACTGTAAGTCAGGCCAGGCACCCCATGGTTGACACCACTGACGATGTGAAGAAATTGCGCCCAGGGGAAAGAAGGCTGGTGAGGTAAAGTGTGAGGGGAAACTGTCTGAGATGGTTAGGGAGGAGGCATGAGGTGGCGGAGTGCTGGCACACTTGCTACTGTCTTTGAAGTCGGCTGACTTAGTGGAGGGACTGGCTACGATCCCAAAGCTGCGCCATGTCACCAGAGTGGCGGGGAGCACACTGAGTTTCCTCAGTTCAAGGCTCCCTGGGGCTGGAAGTCTATGCAGAAGTTTAAGTCCCTCCACTGGCGTGGTGACACAAGGCTGCAAGTCTCAGTACTAGGGAGTTGGGGGTAGAATTGTGAGTTTGAGGCCAGCTTATGCTACATAGTAACACTCTCAACAAACAAACAAACAAACAAACAATAACAACAAAAACCCCTAAACCAAACTGAGCCCTGCCTGGATTTATGATCCACAGAATCTGTGATAATAAATGCTTATTTTATGAATGTGCTTAAATATTTGGTTTTGTGAGCTAGTTGTCTTTTATTGGTCATAACCATCCACAACTACCTCCCTCCAACTTCCCCCAAGACCCAGTACAGGACACAGTCTTTCATAAGCCTGATTGGCCTCAAATTTTCACTTTCTTTATTTAATTTAAAAAGTTTTTATGTCAGGTGGTGGCGGCACATACCTTTAGTCCTAGCACTTGGGAGGCAGGGGCAGGCAGATCTCTGTGAGTTCAAGGCTAGCCTGGTCTACAGAGCGAGTTCCAGGACAGACAGAGCTGTTACATAGAGAAACTCTGTCTTGAAAAACCAAACCAAACCAAACCAAAAAAAACAAACAAACAAAAAAAACAAAAAAAAAAAGAAAAAGAAAAAAGGAAAAGTTCTTATGTGTATAGGTGTTTTGCCTGTATGTGTGCCCTTGCACTAGATGTATGCCTGACACCCAAGGAGGCTAGAGATCCCCTGGAACTAGAGTCATGGACGGCTGTCAGCCACCACGTGGATGCTAGCAATCAAGCCTAGGTCCTCCAGTGCGGCAGCCGGTGATGCCCCCAAGCCCACCTTTGGTTTTCCAAGACAGGGTTTCTCTGTGTAGCCTTGGCTGTCCTGGAACTCACTCTGTACACCAGGCTGTCCTCAAATTCAGAGATCCACCTACCTCTACCTCCTGTGTCCTGGGATTAAAGGTATGTGCCACCACCGCCTGGCCTGCAGTGCTCTTAACCACTGAGCTATCTCTCCAGCTCCTGAATTTTCAAAAATATTTAATTTTAACTCTCTCTCTCACTCCTCCTCCCCTCTCTGTGTGTATGAGCGCATGCATGCACAATATGTGCAGGTGTCCCTAAGGGACAGAGGTGTCAGATCCTGGAGGAGCGGAAGTTACAGATAATTGTGAGCCACCCAATGTGGGTGCTGGAAACCAAATGCAGGTCTCTGCAAGAGCAGTGTGTATGTTCTTAACCTCTTACTATCTCTCCAGCCCAGGCCTCAACTTATTTTGTTTTGTTTTTTTTCTTTTACAAAGAATAAGGAGAAGGATGATGATGATGACAAAAAGGAGGAGAAAGAGGAAGAGGGGAAGGAGGAAGAAAGAGATGGTGGTGATGATGGTGGTGATGATGATGATGATGGTGGTGGTGATGTTGATGATGATGATGGTGATGATGGTGGTGGTGGTGGTGGTGGTGGTGATGATGATGATGATGATGGTGATGGTGATGTTGATGATGATGATGGTGATGGTGATGATAGGGGCTGAAGAGATGGCTTAGTAGTTAGGAGTAAATGCTACACAGTCATGAGAACTGGTGTTTAGATCCCAGCACTCATATTACAAGTTTGTAACTTTAGCACTGAAAGATCTGGTGACCTCTTCTGGCTTCTGCATGGGAGTGAGTGTGTACCTACCTCCACCCTTATATATATACTCATGTACACACACACACACACACACACACACACACACACACACACACACACACAAACAAGCAAAAAAAAAAAAAGAAGCTAGTAAGCTGGTTAATGCAGCAATCTGCAGAAGCAGATATTACTAGCCTCATTCTGTGAACTGTCCAAAGGTCAGCAAAGTTGAATAATGAATAGCCAAGTCCTGTAGCCAAGAAGTAACACAAGTTGGACTTGAGCTACAGGCCTCTGCGGCTTCTTTTGTTAAGATAACACAGTTACAATCTTGTACAATAAAAGACCATCCAGAGGAATCTCCATACCTGATCTCAAGATGTACTATAAAGCAACAGTAATTAAAACAGCATGGTACTGGCACAGCAACAGGCTGGTTGATCAGTGGAATTGAATCGAAGACCCAGATATGAATCCACATACATATGGTCACTTGATTTTTGACAAAGAAGCCAAATCCATTCAATGGAAAAAGGATAGCATCTTCAACAAATGGTGCTGGTCTAACTGGATGTCTATGTGTAAAAAAATGCAACTGGACCCATATTTGTCACCTTGCACAAAACTTAAATCCAAGTGGATCAAAGACCTCAACATAAAACCAGAGACACTAAGTCAGATAGAAGAAAAAGTGGGGAAGAGCCTGGAACACATTGGCACAGGAGACAACTTCCTGAACAGAACACCAACAGCCCAGGCCTTAATGTCAACAATTAATAAATGGGACCTCATGAGGCTGAGAAGCTTCTGTAAGGCAGGAAACACTGTCAAGAGAACAAAGCGACAGCCTACAGACTGGGAAAAGATCTTCACCAACCCTACATCTGACAAAGGTCTAATATCCAAAATATATAAAGAACTCAAGAAATTAAATACCACCAAACCAAATAACCCAACTGAGAAATGAGGCTTGGAACTGAACAGAGAATTCTCAACAGAGGAATATCAAATGGCTGAGAAACACTTAAAGAAATGCTCAACCTCCTTAGTCATGGAAATGCAAATCAAAACAACTCTGAGATTCCATCTTACGCTCATCAGAATGGCTAAGATCAAAAATTCAAGCGACACCACATGCTGGCGAGGATGTGGAGAGAGAGGAACAGTCCTTCATTGCTGGTGGGAATGCAAACTAGTACAGACACTTTGGAAATCTATCTGGTGCTATCTCAGAAAACTGGGAATAGGGCTTCCGTAAGACCCAGCTATTCCACTCCTTGGAATATACCCAGGAGATGCTCCAGCACACAACAAGAAAATTTGCTCAACCATGTTCATAGTAGCCTTATTCATAATAGCCAGAACATGGAAACAGCCTAAGTGTCCCTCAGTAGAAGAATGGATAAAGAAACTGTGCTACATTTACACTATGGAATACTACTCAGCTATTAAAAACAAGGAATTCCCGAAATTTGTGGACAAATGGATTGAACTAGAAATGATCATAACGAGTGAGTTAACCCAGAAGCAGAAAGAGTTAAATGGTATATACTCACTTATATCTGCATACTAGCCCAAGGGGCATGTCCCATGAAAGTCTTCACTAACCAGGAAACTGGGACAGAGGGGAGGACATCCTATTGGGACTCTAGATGAGAGAAGCATGGGAGAATGGCAAAGTTGAAGGATCCAGAGGATCCTAGAAACCTACAAGAAGAAAATTATGATAGGCAGATTTGGGCCCAGGGGTTCCGCTCAAACTATGGCACCAGCTAAAGGACAATACAGGCTGTAAACTTCAAACCCCTACCCAGATCTAGCCAATGGACAGGACATTCTCCACAGTTGAGTGGAGAGTGGGGTCTGACTTTCACACATACTCTGGTGCCTCATATTTGACCATGTCCCCTGAATGGGGAGACCTGGTGGCACTCAGAGGAAGGATAGCAGGCTACCAAGAAGAGACTTGATACCCTATGAGCATATACAGGAGGAGGAAGTCCCCCTTAGTCACAGTCATAGGGGAGGGGAATAAGGGGAAAATGGGAGGGAGGGAGGAATGGGAGGATACAAGGGAGGGGATAACCATTGAGATGTAATATGAATAAATTAATAAAATAAAATAAAAAGATAACACAGTTACATTTGATTTTTTAAAAGTTGGATCACGAGTTCCTAAAGGCTAATAAAGTCCATTGTCTGAGGGCAGTTACCATGTTGTTAGACCAATCCCTTTCTGCCTCACTGTAGGGCCAGTGAAATGGAAGGCAGGTGATGCTGGTGGCAGTAGGAGGTGAGGTGCTGGCCTTGACAGAAAGTGGTAAGTGTGGTCTGACCTGGACAGGAGTGGACAGGGTCACATTCTCAGCAGAGAGAAGGGGGCTCAGGTCACGAGAAGGAGTGGTGCTTTGACAAAACTCTCTGTTCAAGCTGATAAACACAATGGGCCTGTCCCTGTGGGCCTGTCCCCGTGGACCTGTCTGAAGCTGCAGGGCTGTTCATTAAGATAGTAGGAGTCACTTTCGGTCCCATGAAGATGATCAGCACCCACAGTCCTCACGCCGTTGTCCTCTGTGTTTTACAGCTGGTGGTTGCACACAGCTCTGTGCACGTGCAGGAAGCAGCCTTCTTGCTCTTTTTTTTTTAATTAATTTATTTAATTTGTATATAGTATTCTGCCCACATATAACACCTTTATGCCAAAAGAGGAAACCTGATCTCATTATAAATGGTTGTAAGCCACCATGTGGTTGCTGGGAACTGAACTCAGGACCTTTGGGATAACAGCCAAGTGCTCTTACCCTCTGAGCCATCTCTCCAGCCCCAGCCTTCTTGCTCTTGACTCCAGAAGGTTCTCAATCCCCACTGAAGTCCTTGTGAAGCCATTTGCCCTTCTTGACCCCTTCCTTGTTTTCTCTGCACTACTTCCTGTTTTCTCTGCACTTCTTCCTGTTTCTCATCCTTTCTCCTTTTCCTGATCTCCTTTCTGAGAGAGCCCTCGGTCCCATTTCAGCTGATATAAGGCCCGAGGCATGCTCTTCCGCAGTAACGGAAAGAATTCTGTATTTCCTCGTCTTTTCTTTCTTTGGATCCAGAGCAGATCTCAAGGCTTTATGGGACAAGCTGGCTATGTGACAGCAGTTACCTCCCTGCTGACTTTGCCTTCTCCAAAGCAGTGGGAGGGGTTAGAGTTGTCAAGGCTGTTTCTTCTTCAGTGTTCCCACTGGCCACAAGTGAACACCAGGGGTGTGCTGATGACAAAAACAAAAACAAACAAACAAACAAAAGGATCCCAGCGATACAGAGCTTCTGAATCTCTCAGGCAAGGCTTAGCATGAATCTGGTTTAGATAAACAGGGCCCTGGGAGGCTGGGCTGGCTGTGGGCTGGAGGCCTCTTCTCTTTCTCCAGCGGAAGAGACGGGGCTCATAGCATGCCCGCTCCAGAACACGTTATGCTTTAAGTTTAAATTACTATGTTCAAGAGATCTATAAAACAAAAATGCCTCTAACCTGTAAACCCCACTTGCCCAAGGACAGATAACCTTCTGGAATGCTGGGGCTGTTGTTACAGATAAGTTAACAAACTGGGTGTTTTTGCTTCTGTAAACGAGATTGGTTGCGCCAACTGCATAGAGTGTGCTTGATCACACGTAAGTGGGAGGTGCAAAGGCAGGATGTACGCCTGCCCCCATTGGATGAGGGCAGGAAGTACATAGCCTGTGGGGTTTGCCTTTCTAAGCCCTGATTTGCGGCCATTCTCTGGGAATCCCGAGTATGGATCTGGCCTGTGTTCACTGTCCTGGCCAGTCTCGTTCTCTCACAGTGGGATTAACACATGGACCTGCTCACACTAACAGCACACGAGGCTCTACCTGTTTGGGTTTATAATCTCAGTGTTTTCCACTTTTTCTGTCACAGCTTGGTATTTTCCAAGTCCTTTGGGCCACCAAAGGAGTATTTCCAAGCCTAAAACCAAACAGCAACACCAAAGCCCTCTCCAAAACCATCAAGAGAGCCACAGTACAGGCAAGAGAAAGGCTGCCTTTGAACAACTAATTAGTTATTCCAGATCTATTGCAGAGTGAGCAATTAGAGGCTCAAAAAATGGGGGGACTTCCTGCTGCTCCACCTCCAGAGGCCCAAGTGGAAAAGGTGGGAGGCGACAATCCACAGAAACAGGCTCTACCTAGGACGTGTTCCTCCAAAGAGAGCTGGGCACTCCCAAATCCAAGGTACCCCACCCTCCCCCACAGGCCACAGTGGCTGGGAACAGTGGTCAGCCTCACCTGGTTATTTCCTCTTTCAGGGCAGCAGGGTCTGCAGGGTAAAACTTCACACGGAAGCACATGGTGAACGGGGGCTGGGCTGCAGAGAAAGAGATGTTTGTTAGGACAGACTCTCAAGGAGACGACTGGGTTCCCCTCCTTCTGGCATGCACAGGTCCCCAAGACATAAAAAAAGAAAAAACAATCCCTTCGTGGGGCCGGACAGAAGGCTGAGCATCAGGAGAACCGGCCGAGGACCCAGGTTCAATTCCTAGCACCACATGGTTGCTTGCCACCATCTGTAATTCCGGGTCCAGGGGACCTCATGTCCTCTTCTGGCCTCCACAAGGGCACACACGGTGCACAGACACACATACACGTAGGCTAAACACCCATACACAGAAAATAACTTTAAAAAACCCTTTGTGTGTAGAGCCACCGTACACTACCACAGTAGAAAATTACATATGTAGACCAAGCCTTGCAGCCCCTGGGGGTTTCCTCCCATCCTCCCAGGGGAAAAGCCTAGCTTCTTCCCAAATACTCACATCTCAGTTGCTTCACCACTGACTTTGTAAACTCCAACCAGTGCTGAAACAGAGAGCACAAGACAAGAGAAGCCTCCTGAGAAGCAGGGTCACGTGCAACCTGGTTTTTCCAATTGAAACAGCCAGGCAGAACACAAGCTGCCCAGAGGCTGGTGGCCCCGAAGCTTAGGAACAGAGGTCTGGAGAGGAAAGCAGTGTTCTGAAACAAGCGACCAAGATGGACCAGCTGTGAAGGGAAAACCATCCCAGGCTTCCCGGAGACACATCCCAAAGCAGGGTGCCAAAGCTTTGAGGGCTGTTCCTGGCAGGCCCAAGGGCATGTATGTAGAGCGGGCTTGGCTTGAGAAGGGAGCTGCTGGGCTTCATGCTTGAGTGTGCGTTGGGTTAAATACCAACTCTTTTGGCAAAGGAGTTGGGAGGAGGGTGGTGGTGGCAACTCTAAAAAGTATTGACAGGAAGAGATTTTAGGATGGAGAGGGTGTAGAGATGCCTCCTATATATTTTCAGTTTTGTCTGAGTAACATAGGTAGCCAGTGCTTGTGTTACTCAGGGTTTCCTGGCACACATGGATATTTAGTGTCTACGTTTCTTGGGATAACTATCTGTAACCAATGTGCAGGATAATATACTAGGACATAGTAACATTACAGTTTTCATTTTCCCCCTTGGGACTCAAGTTTGGGGGAAAATGCAATGAGATCATTCTAATCTCTCTCTTTTAAAGATTTTTATTGTTTCTCTCCCTTTTCCCCTTCCTCCCTCCCTCCCCCGCTCAGTGTGTGTGTGTGCCCCATGGAGGCCAGGAGTTAATGGTGGTTGTGAGCTGCCCAATGTGGTGCTGAGAACTGAACTCGGGACCTCTGGAAGAGCAGAAAGTGCTGTTAACAGCTGAGCCATCTCTCCAGCTCCAGATAACTGCAGAGAAGTTTCTCAAATCTTTGTGGGTACTTGATAAAATTCATTACTGATGTTTGTGGCTCTTACATTAGGCAAGTAACGTGCCAATTGGTAGACAGCTAGAACTGCTATTATTGGGATCAAATTGCTTGGTAGTGGCTTAAAGATGCTAGCTGCACGTTGCCTGAAGACAGGGAATCACTTGGTTACCGTATAATTACCGAAGCATAGCACGTGGGCAATGTGTACCTGTGGAATGGGCAAAGGGATGGGTTCCACAGTGCCCTCTTTCTTGGCTACTTCCGCTTAGTGTACTATCTTGGCAGAGACCTTCTTCTGTGGGAAAGCAGCCAAGGCCACGCAGACAGCATCCTGGCCTCCCTCAGTTCCCAGCTCTCACCTTCTGGGCTGGGCTGTGGGTCATGTAGTTAATGGACCCAGTAAGAGCCAGTTCTGTCAGCTCCACATGGATAATCTGGGCTGACATTCTGCTCTCTTGCTTCCTCTGATCTGAGCTCCCGCGAGGCTGGCAACTTATTACAGCCACTCAGCGTGGTTAAGAGCCCCTCTCACATTACACGGCCCACCGCAGCGCTGCCTCGCAGGGAAGCAGAGGCAAGGGCGCAATTGCAGAGAGGCAACTGGAGATGCGGCCTTTGCCTGGGCAGGTGCAGGAGGCCTGGCTGGTTCATCGCACATGAGGACTATATCGTGAGAAGGAACACAGCAAGTGTCAGAGATGCAGTAAACAGAACACCCCCAGGCTGACAGGTAAGAGAAATAAGAGAAGACAGAAGCGATGAGGTGATGAGGCGTGATCGGCAGAGGGCACCTGAGCTCGGTTACAAAGAGGCTCCTCCCCTTCGGCAAGAGGCAGCTTTTGTTTGGACTGTGGAGAGGACTGAGGCTGAGGAACATCAGGCGGAGCTGGAAAGCTGTCACATGTCATCTTAGGGACTTTAGCAATCCAGTGGAGACATCTTGAGGTTGTCCCAGCAATATGGTGGCAATATCTTATAGACCGAGTCTCAGAATTAATAGCAAACTGATCGCATGAGGCAGGATCAGGAAAAGGAGGTGAGATGCGGAGGGAAACGGGTCAAAGAGGAACATTCTTCATGCTTTTGAGGCTTGAAAGGGTGCAAGAAAGATCCAGGAGGGTGCAGAGGCTCAGGCTCAGCTGCAAACAGCAGGGCACAGCATGAGGCAGCGCCTCCAGGAGAGGAGGGTGGGGAGGTAGGAGGCACGAGACACTCAGTGAGCAAGCAATGATGGAGGACCAATGAGACCGGTTGAGTCCTCATCTCAGGTCACCTAAGGCCTCCCAGGACTCTCCCAGGCTTCTGTACCCGATGCCTATTTTCTGAGACGCAGAATCACCCCACTTGAGCTACCCTGGACTTCAGCATGGTGCCTCAGAAACCACACAGCCTATGGAACCAGACGGTCCTGGGCTCCAGACTGGCCTTGTCACTTACCCTGGCTGGACAACCTGTCTTTATCTACTCATCTGGTGTCTCACCATTGGCCTTAAGGGTTGTGTGATGGAGCATGTGTGGAGCTCTTGGGTTAGCTCCAGGCACTACTCGGTGCTCAGTCTACATCAGTCTGCTGCTGAGCTTAGTTTACAGCAGACTCTGCATAAAGCGTTACCCAATCTCTTAATCAAGATTAAAGGAGAATAAACAACTGCATATGCATCCTTTTTTCTCCTCAAGGACATTCTGCCCTAACTGAAAAAATAATCAACAAGACGCATTTTGCCCTTTTACTTTTTATACCACTAGCTCTGGGGGAGAGGAAGAGGTCTTAGTGCTCATGCCTCCGCGCCCCGCCCCCCTTTCAGGAGAGAAAGCTTAGGGGAGAAATCCAATTACAAAAAAAATACAAAAAACCCCAAAAAACAACCCTACCACTTTCTCAAGAAGGGTTTCTTGTTATCCAGGCTCTTGGCGGCCTCACACTAAGGCCCAGAGCTAAAGACAGCATTGTCAACAGAGTGGAGCAAGAGACAGACATTGAGGGTAAATCTCCAAACACTGATGCTGCTCACAGCTCTGCCAGGCAGAGGAGTAAGAGAAGTATATGCAGAGCGGGGGCAGGGCCAGTCAGAGGAAACAGGCATGGCAGGTATCTTAGAGTCTTTAGAACACAACCCTATACAGGATCTGGAGGACAAAGTGGCCCAGACAACCAAAGGACAAACATCATTGGACTGTGGCACGGTGGAAGGCATAGCCACTCCCACTGAGCACCTGTCATGCTGTCCCTTCTTAGTGTCCGAAGACATGCCGTGCCGGTGGAGACAGACCTGTTCAGAGCTGGGGAGGAAGTCCTGGACCAGAGAAAGGAGGCTCTACAGGGTTTATGAAGCCCTGTAGCATCTGTGGTGATGTTTTTGGAGAAAGGCTGATGAGCATGGGTGATGGGTGAGCAGGAACATTCAGCCTGCGTGTGTCTGCGTATTTTCCCACTTCCCAGGGGGTGCCAAATAGCACATCCTCACAGTCAGCAAAGGGACCGATGAGTCAGAGCTGCAGAAATGCAGGTGTCTGCAGGCTGGGAAGATGCCGGTGAACATCAAGGCACCACACATCATCAACTCATTCCGTCAGCAAATGCTTACTGAACGGCAACTGCATTCTAGGCCCTGCACTGGCTCCCTGGAAGACAATGATGGATGAGATGCAGGCTGCGGGTCCTCTCTTGGAACTTAAACTTTAATGATGGAGACGATGCAGGGGCCCGAGGGAAACACACTTGTCTCTCTCTGAGATACCAGTCTTGGCCAAGGCCCACAGGCTGCAGCCGCTTTTACTGCATAGAGCAAAGAAAGAACTTTGCAAGGTGCTCAGTGGCTCATGTCAGTTAGGCTCTGTCCTGCCTAGACCAGACTGGCACTGCCCAGTAAGGCTCTACCTAATCAGGACAAGACTGCCTGCAATGGAGGCCAGCCTGTCTTCTGGAAAGGAAGCAAGAGATGCCCCCTCTGTGCACTGGGCTTCATGACCTCAACACTGCCTCTGCCTCTATTGGGTACCCATCGCAAATTGCTTAAGCTCTCGAGGCTGCCTTTCAGGCCCCTGTGAAATGCCAGGTCTCCTCAGCTGAACTCCGGTTCAGGTGACTTTCAGGCTCAGTGCTATGATTTGAAGGGATGACGCCAGCTGCGGGGTCCAGCTGGTCCCTGAGTCTTGAGGTGGAATCTTGGGTAAGAGTCACACACAGCCAAAGATTCATGCCTATTGACTAACCCCGTGCTGTGCTTGTGCTTTGAATTTTGACTTACCCGCTGCTTATCTGGGTCCACAAAACGAATCCCAAAGTAGTCTTTCTCAAGTAGGTTCAAGTGGTGGCACAGGAGGTCAAACAGGTACTGGCCTTTAGCATCTCTCTGCAAAACAAACAAGCTCCATTGAGAAATCTGTATACCTCAGGGTGATGCTTGTACATCCACATGCGTGTGTGTGTGTGTGTGTGTGTGTGTGTGTGTGTGTGTGTGTGTGTACATGGAGGATAGAGGTCAATGTTGACTGTCTTCCTTTTGAAATGAGAGCTCCCATTGACCCTAAAGCGCATCAACTCGGCCAGACTGGCTGGACAGCAAGCTTCTGCAGAGCTGCCATGCCTGGCTTTTGACTTTGTTTTTATAAGTATAAGGATATAAATTATGAATTGCATGTGGATATGATGGCAGTGCATGCCCATAGTTGTCCTCCACAGTGTGACATTTCACACAGCCTCTGCCATCCTGAGGCATTTAGACCTGGGAGAAATTCAACAACATTCCACCACAGAGGTATCAGAAGTCTTGAATCCATCACTGTTCTTCATCCCCATCGCTCACTCCGTAGGTCAAACCACGCCTGTCTGGCAGCTGGACTACTGCCTGAACCTTCTAGTACATTCCGTTTCTACTCTTGCCATCCTCAGTCCTTTGCACAGTACCTACAGTGATCCCAACTTAGACATAACCTCTTCTGTTTGCTGAAT
This sequence comes from Acomys russatus, assembly GCF_903995435.1. NCBI lineage: Eukaryota > Metazoa > Chordata > Mammalia > Rodentia > Muridae > Acomys > Acomys russatus. The sequence goes on from NC_067140.1 coordinate 57,788,416, forward strand.
AAGTTAACACAGGCACAGTATGAGCTATTCACATGTGCAAAATAACACGCTATAATATTTAGTCTCCATCTCCTCCTAGCCCCACTCCCATGGTCTTCCTAGGAGCAGCCTGCAAACAGACTGTTATGTAATAGTCTATACACAGGTACATCTATAGGCATGGATGTCACCTCTTCTTAAAATACATAAAATGTACATAGTGTGTGTGCATACCACAGTGGATATGTGGAGGTCAGAGGGCAACTTCTGGGAGTTGGTTCTCTCTTCCCACCACAGGAGCCCAGGGATTGGACCTTGGATCATCAATCAGGCTTGGTTGTAGGCATCCTTATCTGTTGAGCCATCCTGCTAGCCCATAAAATACACATTTCCCCCTAGTACTGGGGATGCAGGAGTTCACAAGGGCTCTTTCCCTGAGTCTCACTCTAAATGCCATGCTTTTATATACTGTTTCTTGCTTTGTTTTTTTGTTCTATCTTCTCCTGGAGCTGTTTTGCAAATCTTTCTATTGTAGAGACATGGCTGTGTCCCAGAGTTTTAAGCCATTGTATACAGTCTAATGAACCTAATGCTATTTACCCAGGTCCACATTAACGGAAACTGTTTCCAATCTATTACGAGTGCTGTGGCAGAGATCTTTAATTACACTACTTCTGTTTAACACAGTGAGTGTCTTCCCATGCTTTCGGATTAAAGCCAGGGCCTGTAGTGTCCTACCTAGCCTCACTCTCGCCCCCTCACTGCACTCATCCCCAATACTCCTCTGCCCTCCGGTCTGCAACTCTGCAACGGCCTTTCTGCTCCCGAACAAGCTAAGGCTCCTCTGCGTCTGAGTCTCTCCACTTCTGTCTGGGACACAATTCCCGTGGTTTCTCTCGCCCTACTAGTCGGAGATCCTGGTGTCCCCTGCAAAGGTCCTCCCCCTACAGAACAGGCAGCCTCCCCAACTCTGCTTTTCACTTCCCTGCTTATGGCCCTCATGACCCCTGCAACACTCAGTCACCTTGCTGACTTCTCACCTTGTTTCTCTCTCCCCTGCTCCTTTTGAGGAGCCTCCCCCAGAACTTAGTGGAAGATCTTATACAAGGAGGGCAGGGCTTCATAGCATCTGCTGAATAAACTACTCAATCAAGAGAAGGTAGGCTGGCTCAGGGTTACATGAGACAGAACTCAGGCCTTCTGCTTCCCAGGCTGCCTGGGTATCCTAAGCGAGCCAGCAGGACAATGACTTACAGGGAACTGTCTGGTCACAAGGAGCCCTGCAAAGCTCCTGTCTCTGCCACTGTCCCACACTGTCTCCGCAGCTCATCTCACATGCCCTTTGGTAAGTTTATGTGTAACTTTGCAGCCAATTGATGGTGTCCTATCAGAGCCAAAGAGCTGGTGAAACAGCCCTGGTCCACGGGTAATCACAGACCAGCCTGGCCCCACTCCAACACCAGGCGCATTATTAAGACTTTCATGAAAGGCTCGCTCTTCACCTCTCCTTTTCTGCTGGCTTACTCTATACCGTGGAAGAACTAGGGCAGGATGCTAAGTCTTTCAGCAATATCGTAAGGCATTTATTCCTGCAGAGGCTGAAAGATGAATGCAGCACAGCTTAATTAAAGGAGGAAGTAACGTGAAGGTGCCTCTCCCTCCTCCACCACTGGCCCCCACGCTCGCTCTTACAACACATTCTTGAAGCAGCAGCCAAAGCTGACACTCTTTAGTGTCCCAACAGCAGCAGGACTGAGGCCCAGGAGTCATCCTGGGGCTTTTAGCTGGTGGATCACAAGCCAGTCTCTCAAAGGGCTCCACCACCAGCAGGGATGCTCTCCAGGGCAGGCTCTGTCCACTACTCCTTGTTGCTGCTGCAGAGGATGAGACAAACTTACACTCGTAGTTAGAGTCCTCCCAGAGGGGAGGGAGTGTGGCAACGCAGTCCGTGCAGCTTGTCCTAGGCTAGCACTTCCCTCAGAGCAGCTGGCATGGAAGAGTGGAAGACACTGCTATGATGGTTTTGGCTTTGTTTTTCCCCCTACAAATGTTATTTGCACCATGCTAGTTACTGCCTTGTGAGCAGCTAGCATGAGTTTTAATGGCCATAGAAGCTAAATTCCAATTGCACAGAAGCCTGGGGGTAGGGAAAAGTGTGAGACAAATGCTGTGTCCTTGGTTATCCTGGAGAAACAGGCAGCTGTGCTGATTCACGATTAGTTTAGTCTCAAAGTCAGAGCTCCAAGCCTGACCCTGTTTATCTGCAGGTCAGGAAGCCAAGGCAGAGCACCGAAGCCCTTATCCCCAGCTAAACTTGGAGGGTATTCCCTTCCCAAAGACATTATCGGGTCAAAGTAGCTTATTAAGCAGGCATTTAAAAGCAACTTTGTATTTTACCAATCACAACAGTACACACATATTGAAAATAACAGTACACGTAGGAGAAGGCATTTGTTCTCTCTGTGTGGTGCACAGAATGGTCCATGAGCCTCCGAGAATTACTCTGCAACCAAGGATGGGAGCATTTATGTTTTTGCTCCTTGGCACGCTGGATTCTGGGTCTCTGTTTTGACTTATCTTTAGCAAAGAGACCAAAGAGCAGGCAGAAAGCAAGTTTGGGCTAGTGAAGCAAACCATTTAAGATTAATTACATTATCTGCCTCCCAATAATCAGCACTAGGTGGGGCAGCATTTCATTTTAACCCATCCTGGACGGCGCCAGGCATGGTGCACCCTGCTGGGGAGATGGCATGTAGAAAGGCCCCTCATTAGTCTCCGGTCTCTCCATCCAGCCACACTGGGAAGTATAGAGATTTGAAGTCTGAACTAAATGAAACTTCTTGTGGGTGAATAATCATGACTTTCTCTAACCTGGGCCACCGTGGAGTTAAATGGGAACCTTTATGGGACCTTAGAAAGGGGTTAAGATGGAGGGGGAAGGAAGGGGTAAGATGATGGAAGGGGAAGGCAGGGGTAAGATGATGGAGGGGGAAGGCAGGGTAAGATGATGGAGGGGGAAGGCAGGGGTAAGATGATGGAGGGAGAAGGCAGGGTAAGATGATGGAGGGAGAAGGCAGGGGTAAGATGATGGAGGGAGAAGGCAGGGCTAAGATGATGGAGGGAGATGGCAGGGGTAAGATGATGGAGGGGGAAGTCAGGGGTAAGATGATGGAGGGGGAAGGCAGGGGTAAGATGATGGAGGGGGAAGGCAGGGGTAAGATGATGGAGGGGGAAGTCAGGGGTAAGATGATGGAGGGGGAAGGCAGGGGTAAGATGATGGAGGGGGAAGGCAGGGGTAAGATGATGGAGGGGGAAGGCAGGGGTAAGATGATGGAGGGAGAAGGCAGGGGTAAGATGATGGAGGGAGAAGGCAGGGGTAAGATGATGGAGGGGGAAGGCAGGGGTAAGATGATGGAAGGAGAAGGCAGGGGTAAGATGATGGAGGGGGAAGGCAGGGGTAAGATGGTGGAGGGGGAAGGCAGGGGTAAGATGATGGAAGGAGAAGGCAGGGGTAAGATGATGGAGGGGGAAGGCAGGGGTAAGATGGACAGGCATCAGGGATGAGGCAATTTTTCGGCCACCATTCTAGCTTAAATTTAAATTTTCTACACACTAAGGCTTCCCCAGCTTCTTTGTCAGTGTCAGGGCCTGTGTGTGTGTATGCAGGCATAGACGCCATGTGGAAGCTCTGCAATGTCACAGAGGAGCAAACACATTAGCCCATCTTTTCCGGATCGTGCACATGTGAGTAAAGCAGAAAAGTGTGACAATTTCTAGGATACCCCTTCTGCCCTGCAGTACCACACTGAGCCTAGCCTGGCTTTCTGAGGCCATGCATGCTGAGAGCAGGGCCACAGGTTGCCTAACCTCGACACCTGCTGCACTCGTGTATGTTTTCTTTGAAGCAGGGAACTCTTGCTGAGCTCTGGGCTCCGGAGCTCACTTTTTCTGCTTAGCTGTAAACCAACAAAATCTGTCCCAGAACTTCTGAGGCCGTAGCTCGAAGAGCAGGAAGCTCATGCTGGGAGAGCCAGCGAAGGCCCTCTGCTGGCCGGCCATTACCACCTCCTGTAGCAGAGGGCTGCAGTACCAACCCACCCATGTGTCCTGCGGCTTCTCTCAGAACTCAGGAGTCAGGCAAGGGAAGATGGGGCTCAGGTTGGCACACAGTGCCTAGATGGCAGTGCCAGAAGGCTGCCATGGCGTCAGGTGACCGACCATGTAGCTCCTGGTAGTGGAAAGTCTGGTGTGGAGGGAAGAGGGAGAGGTTGGTGTGACTTAGGCATTGTTCTTACTTATCCTTAAACGCAGAGGCTCATTTGTCTCAGCGATCACAAGTCTATGTGAAAACGCCAGGAGTCTGGCTGATTTTCCACCACGGCATGGCACATTGATCTTGTAGGTCAAATGCCACCGGGAGGCCTGTTGGTGGTCTTTGCTCAGCCACGAAAACGGGCTTAGGTCCCTGACACACCTGTGGGTGCAGATCACGTGCACGCAGTGTGAAAACCCTGTTCCACTCATTACATTTCTGCTATGAACCTGGTCACTGGGGAGGCAAAGGCTGCAGGCATCATCAGAAGGGCTTGCCACAGCAGGGTGTCTGGCCCAGAACATCTGCAGAAGCTGGACTCAACCCCGCTAGTCTCCTGCCTCCAACGCCAGGCCTGCGATATTCATGCTTGACTTTTTAATATTTCTTACAGGGTGATAAAGTAGCTTTAACAATGTAGATGCTTAAGATATTTATTACTAGCTTTTTTTTTTTTTTTTTTTTTCCAGACAGGGTTTCTCTGTGTAGCCTTGGCTATCCTAGACTCACTTTTGTAGACTAGACTGGCCTCGAAATCACAGCGATCTGCCTGCCTCTGCCTCCTGAGTGATGGGATTAAAGGTGTGCGCCACCATGCCCGGCTATTACTAGCTTATAAAACAAAACAAAACAACAAAACCTCAGGGTCCTTACTCAAAGTAAACAGAAAGAGCAATTAAAATTTATTCAACTCAGCCGGATAATTCCAGCACTCGGGAGGCAGAGGCAGGTGGATCTTTGTGAGTTCAAAGCCAGCCAGGTCTACAAAGTGAGTCCAGGACAGCCAAGGTTACACGGGGAAACCTTGTCTTGGGGGAAAAAAAGAAAAGAGAAAAAAAGAAAAAAAATATTCAGCTCTAGAAACTTCCTCTGTAGCAGGCCTAAGACAGCGAGCACCATCATGTGAAGCTCTCACCCTGTGAGGAGTCTAGACATTTCCCTATGACAGACAGATGGACAGATGCGAGGCACAAGGGGTGTCCTTGGTCTATAAATAATTCTTGGGCCTGGAAATGCATCTCCTAATGTTCACTAGGGGAGGGGGCAGGATGGCTCGGCTTTCAATGCTCCAGGTATAGCCAGGGCCCAGCCTTCATGGTGGGATGCAGAGAGTAGGGAGAACAGCCTGGAAGCTGCAGATGTGTGGTGTTGCCTCTTCTGTGTATGGGTGGGATGGGGTGGGGGTGGGGGGTGAGCGCAAGAGCCACTGCTCAGCAAGGTCACTGGCAAGTCCATGTCAAACCCCATGCCCCAGGTCAGCTCAGGCCTGCCTCACAACCCAGGTGACATGCCACCACTGAAGATGGCATCCACTGCCTGCTGCCAGTTGAACGCACTGTCCTGCGGGGGGGCCCTGTGTGTTTGTGTCCACCTTTCTTTGAGAGACATGAAGTCTGGCATCCAGTGAGCGCCCACACAGGTCACAGTCTAGGCCCTTGTACATGATCTCCGGGAAGCGCTTTTTGATTAATTTCTAAGGGAGCTGGACCAGGCTAATCGGCAACACCTGATCCTCCTGTAGCAGCTAGCTCCTCCTGGGTCTTCAACTCTATTACGTGGTGAAATCAGTGTAGGGGAAAACAGGGAAAGGGCAAGCTAGGGTAGGACTGTTTTGGGAGATGCTGTCTTTGTACAAATCCAAGTCTGATTTAACTCTGGAAATTAACACAGCGCCTTAGTCGCTGCTCTCTTGCTGTGAAGAGACACCACGACCAAGGCAGCTCTTGTAAAAGAATGTATTTATTTAAGTGGGGCTTGCTTACAGTTTTAGAGGGTTAGTCCACGATAACTACACGAGGAAGCCAACAGGCATGGTGCTGGAGCCGTAGCTGAGAGCTTTACATCCTGATCCACAGGCAGCAGGCAGAGAGAGACTCTGCACCTGGCATGGGCTTTTGAAACCTCAAAGCCCACCCCTAATGGCACACCTCCTCCAGCAGGGCCACTCCCACTCCAGCAAGGCCACTCCCACTCCAACAAGGCCACTCCCATTCTAAGAAGGCCACTCCTACTCCAACAAGGCCACTCCCACAAGGCCACACTTCCTAATCCTTCCCAAACAGCTTGATTAACTGGGGATAAAACATTCACATATATGAGCCTATGGGAGCCATTCTCATTCAAACCACCACACACAGGATTAGTTTTAGGGCTACACACCTTTGTCTAATTTGCTTTAACTCTGTGGGATATACTTGGCGTGTGTGTGTGTGTGTGTGTGTGTGTGTGTGTGTGTGTGTGTGTTGGTTGCTGAGTAAGACAGGAAGTCCAGTCTAAATGCTACTGAGTTCTCAATGCTATGCAAGCTGAGCTCCAAAATAACTGCTTAAGCTACCAGTGCACAGACACAGTCAAGGAGAACAGTTCTGCTTCCAGGAAGGCCTCTGACTGGGCCCTTGTCACTGAGAAGGAACTAAAAGCTCAATATTGGGAAACGCTAATCATTACACTTGCTTAATTATATTGATAGAAACCTTACAGCCAAGCTCTTTTCAGAAGAATGGCAAAAACCACTTCTGTGCTCCTAGGCTCGTGTGGACTGGCATCAGGATGTTTGAAACACCAGGAAATAGCCAAATACCCTTTAATGGGCAAGTTGCACATGTATTTCTTTAGTCTGACATTTTATCCAACCTCCTCAAGCATATTCCTGATATGTGGCAAGGTACCCAAGATCTTTGAGCACTATACCATTTCAGATCAACAGGCGATTAATGGTAATCTGCACTGCTACCTGTCTGGTTGTTTTGGAAAGAGACTCTGAGACAGAGGTTAGCATGAAAGAAGTTCCTGGGATCAGTGTCCATGCCGAGGGGCCAGAGGGAAACGCTAAGCTGGGGCATAACTCTTCCGCTGACTTGGCTGCATGCTGGAGAGGCCTGGACTTGGGGGTGGCTACTCAGTTGTTTTGCTTTAAGTCAAGATAGCAGGCCTTTACATATTCTCCCGGAGCAGTCACTGACTGTAAGCCACGGCCCACAACAGCTCTCTGGGGCATGTGGATGGAATGTCAAACCATTATGTCACATCCCAGGAAACCTACTAAGTGTGGTTTTCAGTGCTAACAATCTCACAAGGAAGGTTTCCATTAATTCTACTTTATAAAGGGGAAACTGAGGCTTAGCAAAGTAAGATACCCTAGAGTATACAAGCAGGATGCAGGGCTCAGCTCTGAGTCTGCATTGTTCCCAAGCACACGTTCATCTCAAATGAGCATCATCCTGTAAGGCCTTCACATGGCCTGCAGGAGCACACTACAGCTCCATCTGTCCGTGCAGCTTGAGTTGGCTGTGCAGCTCTCTGACTGTGTCTCTAAACACACAGCCATCCACACATACACAGCCATTGCTTGAGTTCTTTTCTGGTCTTGCTGACTCTTCTGGACATGGGCTCTTCCAGCCCCCGTCAATTGGAAAACTATTTTTGCTGGAAGCGGGAAGAATGCACTATATTAGCTACTTTTTTCTTTTCTGTGGCAAACATACCTGCCAGCGGCATCAGCAAGGAAAGGCAGGCACCACGGCAGGGGCATGAGGCAGCTGGGCACATTGTATCTCCAGCCAGGAAAACGGATGGATGCTGGTACTCAGCTTGTTTTTTCCTTTTTATTTGGTTAGAATCCCACCCTATAGTCGGGAGTGCTGGTGCACGCCTGTAATCCCAGCACCCGGGGAGGTAGAGGCAGGTGGATCTCTGTGAGCTTAAGGCTAGGGTAGGCCTTCCTACATCAATTATATAATTTAGACATTTTCCTCACAGACATTCTCTTTGGTGATTTGAGGGCAGTCAACGTTAAACATCACAACCACACAGACGAAGACACCTTCAAAACCTATGAAAGTAGTTATTCAGTCAACAATATTTGAAGATTTTAAACTGAGAAATGTGTAGTATTTGAAGCCAAATTGCTTACTTTTAAAAAGATGTGTGTGTGTGTGTGTGTGTGTGTGTGTGTGTGTGAGAGAGAGAGAGAGAGAGAGAGAGAGAGAGAGAGAGAGAGAGAGAGAGAGAGAGAGAGTGTTGATGGGACAGTTCTCTCAATTTTCCATTGACTAGAGGGTCAGTCTTTTTGTCAGGCAAGGGAAGAATCTCTTTTGAATTACAATGGGATGGACATTGCCATAACAGGAGTACGGAGGAGTGGCGCTTCCTGAAAGAACTTACAACGGAAGTGATTCACAGACTAAGCTTTGAGGGCCGCAGGAATCTGTTGGCTTAGGAGTGGACAAGGCAGCTCAGGGGATCATTCGTCAAGAGCAGGCAAGTTACAGAGAAGAACTTCAGCTAAAGGCTATGGGACAGTGAGGTCCACGGCCGACCAATTTGGAGGGGCAGACAGAGTGAGGTGGTGGAGGGTGATGTAAGCACTGCAGCGGGTGGGTGGTGGAGGGCGATGAGACCACCGCAATGGGTGGAAGCATCTCAAACGGGAGTTGTTTTTATAGATTTATCTAAATTGTAGACAGTTAGGGTACTTTCAACGAGAACTAGTTGAGTAGTATGGATAAAGACATATCCAAGTAGCAGAACACACAGTATTTGCTGAGGGAGGGGAGTGGCAGACAGTCAGGAGTGGAGAACAGTTTCATCTCAGCAGGGAGGCTGGGAGAACAGGCTGAGACGCTATCCTTAAATTGAGCATTAGTACAAAGACTCAAATGAATGGGTCATTGAATACTGACCTAATTAAGGAAATAATTAAGATTTCTTAGACCACTGACTTATCTTTAGAGCACCTTGTTTTGGCAAGTCCTATCTTTGAAAAAGGTGTTTGCTAGAATATATTTCCTTCTTGAAGTTAGCTAATACCGTAGCTAATTATCAAAACATAGATACCATGTTTATGTAAATAGAGGCCTAGACATTCCTACAGTGCCGAGTAAGATCTCACTATATAGCCTTGGCTGACCTGGAACTTACTATGTACACTAAGCTAGCTTCAAACTAATGGAGATCCTCCTGCCTCAGCCTCCCGAGTGCTGGGATTAAAGGTGTGCGCCACCATGCCCAGGTCTTATTTTTTTTAATGTAGTAAATTAAAGATTGGGCTTATAGCTCAGTAGAGGAGTGCTTATCTGGCTTTTACAAGACCCTGTGTCTTATCCCCAGTAACGCGCGCGCGCGCACACACACACACACACACACACACACACACACACACACACACACACACACAAAATGCATTATATTTAACAAACACAATTTGAAGTTCACCTTTCCCAGAACGACAAACAGGACTGAAACGGAGTCTGAGTTGAATGATTAGGTCCAGTTCTGTGGGCTAGCGACTGTTCTCACACTAAAGAGAGCTGAGAGCTCTGTGTAGGAAGCAATGCCTCTGCGGAAGAGCTGTGTAAAAAGTTGTTACCGTCAAGGCTGGCAGTCAAGGCAGTTGTGGTGCGTGCGGCACACCTGTCCCAGCACTGGGACAGCTAGGGAAGGAGACTGAAGGTCAAGGCCTGACAGGGCTCCACAGGGAGGGAGTGTCTCAACATAAAACAACAACAAAATGGAGAATATTAAAAAGAATTGCCAGTGCTCAAGTATCAGGCTCGGAATCTCTGGACTGTCTTCACTTTTAAGCCGAACCCCAACCCCCACCCCACCCCACCCCCACCCCACCCCACCCCAATCATTTACATTTTCATTAGCTACAGGACACTGGGAGATGTGTCCACATATATCAATTCACTGATTTGAGTTTTACAAGTTATGGCTGACAGGAATTCACAACTTAAGCGTGCGTGAAGGGCAAGAGGACGGATTCCAGCTAAAATCCAAAGGATGGCCTTAAAGATCAGAGTCTCTAGACATATGCCCCCCCCTTCCCTCCCTCCCATACAGCAATCTAGCACAAGGCTCCCGCTGAGAGGCAGCCATTTCCAACTGCAGCGACTCAAGACTCATTATGAGATCCAACAACTTGCTTTCCAGGGTCCATAGGGCTTTGACAATCTAAATTTAGGTCTGCTTAATGGAGTGGCTTTGCTTTAGAAAACAATTTTGTTGGAAATCTGAGATGCATTTCCCCTCAAATACATTTAACTTTACTCATCTGGAACAATGAGGCAGAGGGGACCAGAATTAGTTAGCACATCTTAAGTGTATATAATGAAATGAAATATTCATATGTATAGTAAAAATACAAATTAGTCACGAGTAAGTAGGTATCAACGAGGACATACAGTATATCTTTATGAATGACAGTGCTCCACAGAAGAGAGTCCTTACTGTTAAGGATTGAGCCAGGGATATATCTCTATGATAGTGTTTGTTTAGCATATGTGAGGTCCTAGGTCCGGACTCCAGTACCACAAAAAGTTTGTGGGTGTGCATGTATGTATTAAGCAGATCCAGAATTTTAGGGCCACAATAATTTCACAATCTTTTTTTTTTCTTTCTTGAGCCCATGGGTCTTGGACAGTCTAAACTAAGGCTTGCTTAATGGAGTGGCTTTGCTTTAGAAAACACTTGAGACAGGGTCTCATACTGTAACAGCTTACTATGTAGTTTAGGCTGGACTAGCAGCAATTCTCCTGCCTAAACTTCCCACGGTTAGAGCAACCAGCTGTCACACTGTCAATTTACCTGTGTACTGAGTGGGTTAGCATCCTCCCAAGTTCATGTGCAGGTAGGCCCTAGACTATGCACTTATATGGAAATTAGATCTTTACAAATATTAGGTCAGATGAGGTCATGCTGGGTTAGGGTAGCCCCTCAATCAAATTTGTAACCTTCAAAGAAAGCCACGTGGAGTCACATACGTGAACAGAAAACATACAGTGACATGAAGACAGACAGAGACAAGCCATGGAATGCCATCACTTCCTTTGAAGGAACCTCAGTCGTGTCGGCATCTTGTTTTTGAACATCTAGACTCCAGAGACAGAACAAGGTGGGGTTGCTCCGAGCTACTTGGTTTGTAGTTATCTGTCATGGCAGGCCTAGGAAACAAGTATATCCTTTCTCTCCTTCAAGGTCAAAGTCCTTTGCTGGCTGTATAGCCGCTTTCCCAAGGGACCTGGGGTTTGATTCCCAGCACCCACACGGCAGCTCACAACTACCTGTAATTCTAGTTCCAGGGGGATCCAACACCATTTTCTGGCCCCACTGGCACTAGGCACATATGTAACACACATGCAGCACACAGACATACATGGAATCAAAACACCCATACTTTTCTTTTTTAAAGTTCTGCATTGTCTGTGAAAAATTTTTTTCCCCACACATGGCCATTGTGACTTTCTTTCCTTCTCACTGCAAAGGACATACTCTTACCTCTCCCTCTTCTGTTGAGTTAGGGCCTCTCTGTAGTAGCCTCTTCCAGGATTGCTAGGACTACAGGCATGTGCTATGCAAGGCTCGGCCCTTACACTGCACTGGGGGTTCTGCATGATTGACTTGCCCGTCTTTTTCTCCCCCTCTCCTTTTGTTTTGTTTTGTTTTTTCTTTTTTCTTTTCTTTCTTTTTTTCTTTCTTTTTTTTTTTGAGACAGGGTTTCTCTGTGTATCTCTGGCTGTTCTGGACTCACTTTGTAGACCAGGTTGGCTTCGAACTCAGAGACAAACCTGCCTGCCCCTGCCTCACCAGTGCTGGGATTAAAAATGTGCACCACCAGTGACAGCAACATCTCCTTATTTTTTAATGCTGTGTCCTCTTGGTCACTTCCCTTCTCATTCGCAAGCAGCCAGACACTCATTGTTTGAATCTGCTTCTTGATAGCATCAAAACAACCCCCTACTGTCCCACAAACAACCCCCTATCGTCCCACAAACAACCCCCTATCGTCCCACAAACAACCCTCCTATCAGCCCACCTCTGCACTTTTAGACATAGTCTCTTCTGTCTTAGGAGTTCAAATTGTAGCCGGACACGAACACTTAGGCAAAGTGGTAATGGTTCTCAGTAGAATTATTTTCCCTTTATTTGTATATTATCCCATCATTTGCAATATCCCATTTTGCTCTAGGTCTCTATTTGAGTTCTTAAACTCTATAAATGCCTTTAAGAGCAAGGCTATTTTCTCTTGTTATTTTAGTAGTCCATATATATATATACACGTATATATATGTATGTATGTATGTATCTATCTATCTATCTATCTATATCTTGACTTAATTCCTATGGTGTGTACAATGCATAGAGGCCCTTTTGGCACTGAACGTGGCCTTGTGTTACTCAATGCAGTCAGGTATGTGTGCGGCAGCCCCATTGGTACTTACATTCCTCAGACTACAGCTCAGGTGGGAGCTCATCTCAAGTGTGGACCAGGGGTCAGCTTAGGGATCTGGGTAAAATTCATACACAGCCCTCGAGGGTCCTCTGCCTGCCTCTCCGCCTGGCAGGCGTTTCCTCCAGTTCTCAAGCTGTTGCGACTGTCCCTAAGTTTGGCCTCTATGGGTTGGACAGAACTGGCTCTTGCAGCCCTCCCTGTATGACACCAGATAGGGTATGCCCTCAAGTCAACAGACGCAAACAGGAAACTGACCCCTGCCGCTTCCTTCTTCCAAGGAGAGACCCAGCTTCAGTCTCTGCCTGCTCTCTATTAAGCCTCGGCGTGCTTGTCATATCTTACCAGCGTTTACCCTCATCTGTAGGCAAGTTGGGTTCAACAAGGAAATACTTGGTCATTACAGAAAGCAGGAACTGCCTTTGTTAAAATGTGAGATGCCACTGGAGAAATATCTCTGCCCAACCCCCCTACAAAGAACTAGAAAGAGTATTAAACAACTGTTGTAAACAGAGGGGGTGGTTTATATTACTGCTCAGAGGGATTTCACGTAAATAAAAGAATCATGGGTTTTTGCCTGTTACATCAGAACATCATTACAAATGAGTGGATGCTGGATACTTGAGCCCATTTTGATGGCGGCCACACTCCCATTCTCTACCCACTGTGGCACGCGACATTTGGATCCACAGCGAAGGCTAGCACTCTGAATGTGCTGAGATACACACACACTATATGAAGACACGACACTGACAATCAGGGTGGGTCACAGCAGGCAGAGCACAAGGCTTCCTTCTTTTAAATATCTTTCCCAAGGTCGTCCTTCCTCTGACTGACTCTCTCTTCCTCTAGCCCTTTCAACACTCTCCAGTTCTCCTGTTGTTATTGTTGTTGTTGTTGTTGTTGTTGTTATTATTATTATTATTATTATTATTATTATTATTAAGTGGCTTTTTGAGAGAAGGCTTCAAGTTATTATTATTATTATTATTATTATTATTATTATTATTATTATTATTATTATTATTATTAAGTGGCTTTTTGAGAGAAGGCTTCAAGTAGGCCAGGCTGGCCTGGAACTTGAAATGTAGTTGAGGATGACTTTGAACTCTTGATCCTCCTGCCTCTACATCCCAAATGATGGAATTACAGGTGTACACTACCATACCAGGCTAGTCTTTTATTATGTTTATTTGCATAGTAAATAAATACATAAATGTAAAACACACATGTGCCATGGCACCCATGTGGAGAGCAGAGGACAACTCTTGGGAGTTGGTTCTCCCTCCTCCTTGTGGGCCCTGGGGATGGAACTCAGGCCATTAGGCTTGGCAGCAAGTCCCTTGCTTGCCCCGAGTACTGACCCATCCTGTTTTATTAAAGGCAAAGTTTGCGCCTGCACATCTATCTCTGCTCCTTATTACCAGGGTAGCCTTACAGGGCAGTGCGCCTCCACAGTGTCTTCCTCCTCTCAGTACTGAGTGTGTGTGTGTCCCTGTGTGTAAGCGTGACTGTAAGTACCTATGGTCTAATGGTTTCTCCTGTCACATTTATACATTCCACATACGTGTAAGAGAAACATGCTTAAAGATGGCAGAATCTGAGTTCTATGTGCCAGTCATTGTATTTACACACATTGCCTCTAAGCTTCTCCATTTTTCAGAAAAGGAAATTCAGGCTCCAAGTTGCCCTTCATTGCATTTTCCCTGCAATGCACAGCCTCTGTGGCACTTCTTCCCCACCCTACCCCATCCCCCCGTCAGGGTTTCTCTGTGTAGCCTTGGCTGTCCTGGACTCACTTTGTAGACCAGGCTGGCCTCAAACTCACAGCGACCCACCTGCTTCTGCCTCCCGAGTGCTGGGATTAAAGGTGTGCGCCACCACCGCCCGGCTAACGTCTGTGGCACTTTTAATGTGTTAATGTAAATTGCGTTAATGTAAACTGCTTTAGAAACCACAGACAAGTCTGGACATAGTAGGAAAGGAAGGTGGATTGTGCTGGGTGCTCAGGAGGCTTTCAGGTACAGTGGCTGAAAGAAGGGGCTTAAGAGGCGAGTCCTGCTAAGAGGGGCAAGTTAACTTGAGGGGCGGGGGGGCTCTACAGGAAGTGATTTGAGATTTTGCCCTGCTCTCATAACCCCCTTCTCCTACAGTGTAGCCTCACAGTACCCTGTCCATCCCTCAAATACCCCAAGCTCATTTTAAAGAAAAAAACACACTCCGAATACTCGCTTGGTTAATTCATTTACTAAAGTTAATTAAAGCAGCTATGTTGGAAGTCCTGCGGGCAGTTCAGTCTTTAAACCTTGAGTAACACAATTTCAAACACCAAACCACTCCTTTCTGTTTACTTCTCAGCTAAATTGTTTAAGCTTTTAAATTCCAGGAATACCTTGTCAATCTGGTCCAATAGGGGAAAAAAGCCTTTCCTTATACCTGTAGAAGTGACTCCACTTAAAGCTATTGCTTGTTCTAACTTGCCTTCTATTGTCATGACAAACACCACGACCAAAAGCAACCGAGGGGAAGAAGGGTTTATTTCAGCTTACACTTCAAGTTCATGGTTCATCATTGAGGAAGTCAGGGCAGAACCCAGGCAGGAACTTGAAGCAGAAACCACACAGGAGTGCTGCTTGCTGGCTTGCTGGACAGTTCATGCCCAGCTAGGACCATCAGCCTCGGGGATGGTGCCACCCACAGTGGGCTGGGCTCTCCTACACCAATTAATAATCAAAACAGTCCCCTGCAGACATGCCCATAGGCCAGTCTGATCCGGACAATCTCTCTTAGGTGACTCGAGGCCGTGCCAAGTTGATAGTTAAAACTAACTAGTACATGACTCATAACTAACAAATACTTATATTTAAGTAACCCTGGTTTCGTTTTATGACAGCCCTTGAAGTATGAAATCTTAAATGGCTTCCTTTTAGCTAGCATTACATAGGTCTGGCTGGTGGACATTTACACTGGGTCTAAGAATGTACGTGAAGAATATTAGTTAGGAAGCAAACTTTTGAAAGATTGCAAAAACCCACGCATGGATTCAAACTTTTCCACTTATACGTTGTTTCCAACTCCACCTATTTAGAAGCTATGATCTCAATTTCACTCTGGTAAACTTGTTAGACAAAAAATATGACACTTGAAACTGTTCTTTTATATGGTTTATGCACTGTTATAGAAAAAAAGGTTACAAAAATATCCATTTGGAATTCTAAATTTCATTTTAATTATTTACTTACTTATGTATCTACCTATTTATTTATTTATTAGACAGGGTCTCACTATGTAGCTCTGGCTGTCCTGAAACTCACTATAAAACCAGGCTGGCCTTGTACTCACAGAGATCCGCCTGCTTCTGCCTCTAAAGTGCTGGGATTAAAGGCATGGGCTACCACAGCTGGCTCTAAATTTGACTTTATAATCACATTAAAAAAAATTCCTGGCTTTAAGAAATTTAAAGGAATGGCAAGGCATTAAAAACAGAAAGAGCCGGGTGGTGGTGGTGTACACCTTTAATCCTAGCACTTGGGAGGCAGAGGCAGGTGCATCTCTGTGAGTTCAAGGCCAGCCTGGTCTACAAAGAGTCTAGGACAGCCAAGGCTACACAGAGAAACCCTGTCTTGAAAAACCAAAAAACTTAAGAGAAACAAACAAACAAACAAACAAAAAACAGAAAGCCAGACGTGATGGCACATCTCTTGAAGCCCAGCACTCAGGATGCAAAGGCAGGTGGAGCTCTGAGTTAGCAGCTAACCTGGTCTACATAGTGAGTTCCAGGACAGCCAGGGCTACACAGAGAAACCTTGTCTCAAAACAACAACAACAACAATCTCCAGTCCCCCAAAACAAAACAAAAGACAGAAAAGGATGAGGGGAAAGAAGATGGAGGAAGAGGGCACAAGTGGTTTTTTGTTTTTTTGTTTTTGTTTTTCGAGACAGGGTTTCTCTGTATAGCCTTGGCTGTCCTGGACTCACTTTGTAGACCAGGCTGGCCTCGAACTCACAGTGATCCACTCCTCTCTGCCTCTCTAGTGCTGGGAATAAAGGCGTGCACCACCACTCCCAGCAGGGCATTTAATTGCTGTCTGAGGCGTGACAATCAGGAAGCAGGGAGGATTGCCACGCAGGAAGAGAGCACAGTTGTACATTAAGACAGAGCACGAGTCCAGGAAAAAGCTTTGCCTTTTATAAAGTCCTTTCTCTTATCACCGAGGCAGAGGCAGCTGGAACATGAAAATCAACAGGTAATTCAAGCCCTTCTCCATCTAACCCCCATCCCCCAGGCATGTAACACTTTCTACCCTAGAAGGTAACATCTAACAAACAGTTGCGCTAACATTTACACATCCTGATCTATCCTCGGGCTCCTCCTCCTGCCCCAGGTGGACATGCTGAAGCGGAGGAGAGAAGAGAGTCATGTCCTGCTGGATGCGTCCAGAAGAGCATCCGTCGCGGTGCACGCATTACTTAGCCGGCGGCACTGCAACATCCTTGTGAGGCAGGTGCTATCAACAGGACTACGTGATGGGTGAGAAGCAGACAAGAAGGGTGACTTTCACAGCAAGGGACTGAGCGGGCTGACCACAGACCTGAACACGCCCTCACTGTGTTAGAAGGCATTTCCCAGAGTCGACAGGGTAAAAGGGGGCTGAAGGCACTGTATGCGTGGCTGGCTGCTGCCCGGGCAATATGTTAGGGGACATAAGAAGAAGCCCTGAGGGCATCAGTGTAGTCTCTGCCACTCACCATTATTTTTAGGCCATGGAGAGGGAGAGGGAAAAAAAAAAGCCTACTAGAAGTTATCCTTTCAAATATGAACAAGTCGAAGAGTTAAAAGTCTGCTTAGATTTGTGACATGTTCACTCCATTGTATTAAAATTTCCACTGAATGTCAAACGCTCCTTGAAGGGAACATTTCAGTAACTTGGTGGCTGAATCATGTAGCAATTATGAGTGTAACTTCTAAAGCAGTTTCCAGAAGGAAGAGGTATTTTTTTTCAAAGTATGTATAAATACACACACACAGCGATACGCTCCATATAGACAGCTCCAAGGCAGGCTCCCACTTTTAGGGTCTATTTATATGCAACCAGCTCTAAGGCTTCTCAGAAAAGGACAGGCCTGCGCTGTTCCCGACTAACATCCCGTAGAGCCAAAGTTCTCATCCATTTTTCAGGCATGACCCACTTTAAAGGTTCAGGTTCCGTATGAGTCACACGCAGATCTTCTAAGGACCCTGGTGGGCTCCCAACAGCAGATGAGGTGAAAAGGCTAAGAGTGTTCACAGTCAGCTACCTTAGTCTCTAGGCTCAAATGACACTGGAGGTGGCTGGCTAAAAATCTAGAATTCTGAAACCTTTTAACATGGGACACTTTACAGCCAGATAGGCCGGAAGCAGCAACACGTGGAAGTCAGGGCTTTGCTCACCCATTCGCTCACACACTGTGTGTCCTGGGCTTCTAAGTTTGCTGCTTTGGGGCCTGTGTGGATGCCTGGGAAAGGCCCTGCAAAGGCTCCCTGACATCCTCTGGGTAGTAACTGCAGCTCCCCACGTCCTGTCCTCTTTCTCTCCCTCCCACTTACACTCATGGGTCACATAGGCCCCTTTTGCAATGGCCTGGATTTCCCCTCACTTTTCTAGAGTCTCCAGGCCCTCTTAACTTCCTACCTGGTGACATAGTCAGTGACAAGCACTCTTCTACTAGACTGAAAGCTCCCTTCAGGTAACATCCATGCCTCCTTTTGGGAGCTCATGGAGCCTTGCTGGAAGATGCTCAGATGCTCAGATGTTCCTATAGCAGGGTCTCTGAAAGCTACCTGCAGCTCAGTGGAACGGGTAAGGCTGTACAGGCACCGTCTTAGCCTAGGCAGTCCATTCCTGGCACAGCACTGGAGCTGTCAGACAGCTCTGGACATGCAGATGGTGTTTTTGTGTAATCTGTTTCGTGTACTCACCAGCATCCCTAAGGTGAAGTGGTCCGATTAGGCAATGACTCTGCTTAAACACACATTAATCATGCATTAGAAAGTACTAGGACGAGCAGCACAATGCTCGGGAAAATGTCTCGGACACAAGGCATCCATTACAGACAGAAGTGATCTCTCACGTCTTGCCTGTGTACATATTTGGAGAGTAAATGCACTCCAGGGAGTCTCGCTCACTTAAAAAAAAAAGAAAGAAAGAAAGAAAAAGAAGAAGGAAAAGATGGCATTTGCATGCTTCATGGGTTCCAGGGCTTAGCAGCAAGGCTTGCCAGGCAGCCAGGAGCTGTGGACTTTACTGGCCATCTTGATGGATGTGCTGCCCAATGTAAGTATCCCTTGGTGTTTTCGGCTGTGTCCCGCTTCCTTCATAGGATATAGGAAGGCTAGGGACTTCCTACACTGCACCTGTCAGGATCTGGCTACAAATACAGGCTCTATGCCTGGGTGGGGGGGTGCCTGTCACACCTCTTCCAGGATTAGGGCAGCCTTTGAAAGGATGGCAGATGTGTGATAGGCTGGGAGGCTAGAGAGGTGGAGGAGGGAGTGCAATGTGACCTGGGCCAGCGAGAGGGCTCGGTGGCAAAAGCACTTGCTGCTAAGCCTCACAACCTGAAGTTGATACCTGGAATCCACAAGATGGAAGGAAGGAGCCAATGCCCACAGCTGTCTTCTTACCTCCACACGTGTGCTGCAGCATGTGTGTGTGCACACGCACATATTCGTAACGCACATACATACACCGAGAATACCGTAAATAACTAATAAAAGAGGCTGGTGCCAGGACTTGGGGACCTTGACTGCATGCCTCCTCTTGGCTGAGGCAGGCATACTCAAATACAGATGCAGCCACCCCTTTGGGCAGAGTCAAAGTAAGAGCATTACCAGTTGAGCCTCTAAAGCATCTTATCTAAATGACACCAACCACGGTCCAGTGTGAGCACAGCCTAGGATCTGGCATCTTGAGATGGTGACGAGAATGCCAACTACTGGGACACCCTGAAGGCGACCTCCAGATTCTCAGCTGCTGAATCCTGAGACAGAGCTGGCTTTCCGCACTTTTGGTTTTGTACTTTGATTACAGGCACAGTGAGATTGACTTTTAAGACAGGAATGAATACACACACACACACACACACACACACACACACACACACACACACACACACACATGCACGCACGCGTGCTCACACGAGATACAAAGCCCTTCATGTAAATAGAAGTTGATCACACTTTCAAAGCACAGAGCATTCTGGTACCATGCAAGAATGCATGAAGACAACACTAGCAGAGGAAAAGGTCACGTGTCAGCATACTAAGATGCTAAAGTTAAGTCAAGAGGTTTTCACTTTTAATCTTAGTTTCTAAATGTTCTATGCATGGCATAATATTTTTGCTTATTATCGTTTCTGTGTGTGCATGTATGCATGCATGCCACAGCCTAAAAATGGAGGCTAAGAGGACAACTTTGTGGATTGGTTCTCTCCTTCCACCTTTATGCTGATTCCAGGATTTGAACTCAGGTCACTAGGTTTGCATGTCAAGTGCCTTTATCTACTGAGCCATCTTGTTTGGTCAGTGTGATTGATTCATTTATATTCTCTCTTCTCTCTTTATCTCCCCCTCCCTCCCTTCTTCCCTCTCTCTCCCCCTCCCTCCCTCCCTCTCTCTCTCTCCCCTCCCCCCCTCCTCCCCCCCTCTGAAATAGGGTTTCTCTGTGTAGCCCTGGCTGTCCTGGAACTCTTTTTGTAGACCAGACTGGCCTCACAGAGATCCACCTGCCTCTGCCTCCCTGAGTGCTGGGATTAGAGGCGTGTGCCACCACACCTGACTCAGTGTGATATTTCTTTTTTAAAGATGTATTTATTTATTTATTTATTTATTATGTATACAGTGTTCTGCCTGCTTGATCCCCGCAGGCCAGAAGAGGGCACCAGATCTTATTATAGATGGTTGTGAGCCACCATGTGGTTGCTGGGAATTGAACTCAGGACCTCTGGAAAAGCAGATCAGTGCTCTTAACCACTGAGCCATCTCTCCAGCCCCAGTGTGAAATTTTTAAAGAGTGAAAAATATTCTATACCTGAAATAATTCACAGTGCTCTTAAACTTCAAAATTAAACAAATGGTTTATGCTCTGGATACTTAAAAATAGACTTCCGAATCCCCATCTACCAGAGGAGATAATGTGTGAAAGCAACTTGGACAGTGAAGTGCCACAAGACAAGACGAGACGGGCTTTTAAGGATTAGGGCTGTCTGAGTGAACCCCTCAGAACGACTCCTCTCCATTGTGGTGAGAAGCTGAAGGGAATGCCTCCCACTTCTGTGAAAACAAAGGAAGGGCAGCCCATGACATCTATGCCGCCCAGGCCTGCTTCCTGCCTCGGGTAGGAGACTATACTAAATGGATCCCGTGGAGTGTGTTCTGCTGGGCGCTCTGGTCTGTACACGCATCTGGGTGTTTTAGAGTTGCTGTGTGGTGAAACTGCCAGACAGCCCTATCAAAGGCGGGCGCCAGCTTTCCCAGAAGGGGTGCAAATCAAAGGACAACCTGCTCCGCACAACCATCAACCTCCTCACCAGGAGGGAAAATCTAGAGCAACCTCATAGTGACTTCATCGTGCCCCACATACGCAAATGCCACACTAAGCATATACCCTACATTGCACTAGATCAGGAAGTCAGAGCAGCCGTGGCATTTATGCAAGGGTCGCGTGTTCTGTTGTCTGGATTACAGTCAACTGTAATGAAATGGTTATTCTCTACCAAAGCCCAATTTTCCCTTACGCTATTTTAATGAGATTCCACCCAGTGTCACATGGGGGTACCACTGTAATTACCCCACATAACTCTGCCAAGAAGGAGGGAAGGCAATCTCCTCACCCAGGTATTGCAACCCAGTCCATTGCCCTTGCTGCACTGCTGCATTTTGGAGAGTCTGGGAGCACAGCCATGATGCAGATGGTGGAGCTCTGGCACTGCACACTGGCTTTCTGGGACAACCATTACAAGTTCCTGAGATCCAGAAAGTGCCATGAAAAGAAAGGGCGCCTACAGCCTCTGAGTTGGATCCTCTTTAGCTGGGATGGCTGATGGGACATATGTTGCTGGGCAGCCATGTGGTCAGCTTGTTGCAGCTTGTCAGAGGTTGCTGAAAGGTATCTCGGCTGCAGCCTTAGGGTCGCTCATCTAGGAAGAGAAGTGAACCAGAGAGGAGGGATGGAGACAGAAATAGTTTTGTCCCCTAATGACAACTGTAGATCAGCAGAAACTAAAATAAAGGGGGGGGGGCACGGGAAAGGTGAAGGCTGGGTTTGAAAGTTCCATAATTAAGAAAGGGCTCTGCCCTGCTGCTGTGGGACCTTCCTTTGGTGGTTTTTTAAGAATGATTTTCTTCTCTACCAGCAACTTTGTTTTAGACTTTGAGAGAAAGATGTTCTGACTTGTCCCCAGGGGCCCTGAAATTTAAAACCACAGCCCAGGGACTCCCCTTCCAGACCTATGCAAGGATGGAGCTAGAAGGACACAACTGCATTATCTTGCTATGCTTATAAGGAGTCCTCAGGGCCTTCTTAAGGAAGTCTAATGGCATGGACTGTCTGCCAGGCAGAGCTTGCGGAAGGACCAC
This sequence comes from Acomys russatus, assembly GCF_903995435.1. Classification (NCBI taxonomy): domain Eukaryota; kingdom Metazoa; phylum Chordata; class Mammalia; order Rodentia; family Muridae; genus Acomys; species Acomys russatus. The sequence goes on from NC_067140.1 coordinate 57,810,553, forward strand.
ACTTCACAAAGGCCTTTCTGGGGAGTTTCCTCTGGAAGCACACCCACCTACTATTGTGTGGATACGGCAGGTCAGCCTACCGTGGTGGTCTCAATGAGAGTGACCCCATAGGTCATAGATTTGAACACTTGGTCACCAGGGAGTAGCACTATCAGTTGTGTTCTTGTTGGAGGAACTGTGCCACTGGGGGTGGGCTTTGGGTTTTCAAATACTCAAGCCAGGCCCAGTGTCTTTCTCTATTCCTGCTGCCTGCAGATCTAGATGTAGAGCTCTCAGCTCCTTCTCCAGAACCACGTCTGCCTGCATGCTGCCATGCTCCTGCTATGACTACGATGGGCTAAACCCCTGAACCTGCAAGCAAGCCCCAATTGAAAGTTCTGCTTTAAAGAGTTGCTGTGGTCATGGAGTCTCTTCACAGCAATAGCACATTGACTAAGACAGAATTTGGTACCAGGAGTGGGGTATTGCTGTAACAGGCCTGACCATACCTCTTGGCAGCTTAAACTTTGGATTAGGAAAGCAGTTGACTGCTTTAAATGGATCTTAATGGGCCATACAAGTAGGGTCAGGGAACACAGTGGTGCTGAGAGCAATGTGCATTACGATGGTCTGGCTTAAGAGGCTTTAGAGGAGAAAAATATTAGTAAGTGGCCTAGAGATCTTTCTTGTGATATTTTGGCAAAGAATGTGGCTGTCTTCTGCCCTTGTCCAACAATCTGCCCAAGGCTAAATGGAAGAGTTTTGGATTAACAGCTTTGGCAGAGAAGATCTTGAAACAGTCTAGTATTGATTGCTTTACATAGTTATTGGTGGCAACTCATGTAGATCTATAAAGACAAGGAGCTTATCAAGAAAAAATACAAAATGTACAATGTGAGGAGAAAAGAGGCACCAGGAAGTATAATGGAGCTAAGTCCTGTGTTCAAGGAGATAAAAAGTTTAAAGAAAAGCCTGATACTAAATGGAATGAAGGGAGTGGTGACCTTGGGCCAAGGCCACAACCAGCTAGACTTCTAACTTGTGAAAAGGAATCAAAGAAAAGCTTAGAGCCAAGCATCGTGCTTAGTTCTCACACTTAGGAGGCAGAGGCGGGTAGGTCGAGGTCAGCCTGGTCTACAGAGTGAGTTCCAGGACAGCCAAACTTAACCACTGAAGGAAACCATCAAAACCAAGAAGCTGGTAAAAATGCTTTTGAAAAAGAGGCTGTGTTCCAGCCCCAGCAAGCAGGAGAACTCGGCAGCTTCGGCCATGTGGTTCTGGCTTTAAGAGTCAAGGATATAAGAAAGGGGTTGTGGAATCTTCCATGGCTACGGAAAACCAGGGGCCAGGAACGTCCCTGGAGGTCTAGAAATGTCTCTGTGTGAGGCTGTGAAGGTAAATTGCCTCAGAGACTCCCAAGATGTTGGAGATGCCAGAGTTGTGGGATACTGCTGAGGACAGTTGCTGACAGAGTATAGAACCATCCCAAGAGAGAGAGAAAGTGTGTTGCAGTCAACAAAGCTGAGAGGAACTGGAGATCCGAAGAGCACTTTGGCATCAGACATGGACAGGCAGAATTTGGAGTTTGCCCTGTTAGTTTTACCCTGTTAGTTTTAGGTCTTGCTTTGGTCCATTTCCTTTTGGAATGGTAATGTATATCCTGTGCCATTGTATGCTGGGAGTATGTGATGTGCTTTTGATTTTACAGGGGGTTGCAGTCACAGAAGAGACTTTAAACTTTGGACTTTTAAACAGTGTTGAGACTGTTATAAATTATGGGATTTTTGAAATTGGACTGCATGCATTTTTGTATCATGTTATGGCTATAAGCCTGTGGAGACTAGGGGCGTGGAATGCAGTAGGTTGAATAAGAATGGACCCCATAGGCTCATAGATTGGAATTTTTGGTCACCAGGGAGTAGCACTATTAGGTGTGGCCTTGTTGGAGGAAGGGTGTCATTGGGGGTGGGCTTTGGGGTTTGAAATACTCAAGCCAGGCCCAGTGTCTTTCTCTCTTCCTGTTGCCTGCAGATTCAGATGTAGAACTCTCAGCTCCTTCTCCAGCACCATGTCTGTCTCTGTGTTGTCATACGCCCCACTATGACTACAACAGACTAAACCTCTGAACCTGTAAGCAAGCCCCAATGAAATTCTTTGCTTTAAGCTGGGCACAGTGGCACACGCCTGTAATCCCAGCACTCTGGGAGGCAGAGGCAGATGGATCGCTGTGAGTTCGAGGCTAGCCTGGTCTACAAAGTGAGTCCAGGACAGCCAAGGCTACACAGAGAAGCCCTGTCTTGACAAAAATGAATAAATAAAATAAAACTAAATTAAAAATTCTTTGCTTTATAAGGGTTGCTACGGTCATGGTGTCTCTTCAGAGCAGCAGAACACTGACTAAGACACCTCCCTTCAGTGTCTTGTAGAGTGCTCCCTCTATAATACGCACATGTCCTCTGTAGACTTCCCTATCACACATACAGAGAGCAGCATGAGGTCCTCATACTTGAACTCCAGAATAATGAGCTAAACCAGGCCTTTTAAAAACTAGCAAGCCATCCTTCAAACACGGCCCAGCCACTGGTGGGGAAGGCGGGCAGAGGGAGGGGTAGAATTAAAGAGAAACGTGCCACTCCTGTACTGTAAGCGAACCTTCAGCAAAGAGAAGGTTTGATCAGAGGGCACTGGGAAAGCCCTTGTGGAGAATCCACGTGGGTCACACTCCTTGTCATCAGCATGGTTCCCAGTGGGGGACTTCCACAGGCCAACTGGCTTACCGAACCTGCAGACCCTTTGTTTTACTGCACCTGCCCCTCACACCCTCTTTCCTCACAAATGGCAACCTTAGCCCAGAGCTATAATTTGCACTCTTCGTGTAAATAGAGCACTTAGCAATACTTTTCACTTGTTACCTCCAAGGGTGCTATTTGCACCTAGGTGTGTGAATAGTAAAATCCCAGAAATAATGGTATTTATCACATTTTAGCCCTTTCAAAGGGTATTCCGAGCTCTTCCGTGATTTTGGCAGCTGCAGACAAAAAAAATTCAGAGACTAGTAGAACATATGCTCCTCCTATTTTACTTATTTTTGATAATTACTATTGTTTACTATCATTATTAGTATGTGGCATATTGTAAAAGTAACTTTTATTCTCCTGGCACAATTGTTGTCTGGGAGGAGGCTTACTACTTCCTTCTGCCGGCCTAGCCTCCTCAAGCCTGGGATATGCTTAATAAACAGAAAGGGGCAATAAAGACCCACGGAGACAGATTACACAGTGCTTTATTAATGTTAAAAATTTTAAATGCTAATGAAAAAGGAACAGCAGCTTCAGAGAGACATTAGATGATAGAAAAAAACCTGCTGAGTTAAATCAGCCTGTATATTTTAAAGATGTGTTGACCTTAGAATGGAAACCAGGGTGTGTGTTACGCTGGGGAAGAGGCTTTGCCTTTGTTTCCACAGGAGAAGAAAATCTATGGAGACTATCAAAATTGATAAAGATTAGATTCGAGCAAGAGAGATCTCCTAAAGAGAGATAATGTTTATCAGACAGTTTGGTCATTCAGTTCAAACTAACATATAAGACCGAAGCTTTCTTCTTAAAAATAATAGTTTTATTGTTTGGTATTAAAAACATAGTTGAGTCAGGTGTGGTGGTGCACACCTTTAATCCCAGTACTCAAGAATGCAGAGGCAGGCAGATCTCTGTGAGTTAGAGGCCAGCCTGGTCTACAAAGTGAGTCCACGACAGCCAAGGCTACCCAAAGAAGCCCTGGGCAGAGAGAGAGAGAGAGAGAGAGAGAGAGAGAGAGAGAGAGAGAGAGGAGAGAGAGAGAGAGAGAGAGAGAGAGAGAGAGAGAAAGAAGAAGAAGGAAGAAGGAGGAGGAGGAGGAGGAGGAGGAGGAGGGCGGGAGGGAGAGAGGGAGGGAGGGAGGGAGGGAAGAGAGAAACTTCCAAATGAAACAACCCAAGGAAGAGATGCAGAAAGACAGCAGTGCAGATGATGCAGCAAGCAGATTCCCCTGCATGGAGACAGCGTAACAAACCAGCTGAAGAGGGACAGATAGCCCATCAGACTGGCCGACTGGAAACCTTGGTGCTGAAATGGACTGTGGCTGAAGGACAGATGATCAAGACTGCAGGTATGGAGGATCATCGCATCAATGGCTGAGTGGATCTTCATGAGGACATTCGGACTGTTAAGTTTGTGGAATTGATAATTGCTTCTATAGTAAAATTTAAATTATGTACAAATTTTATTTTAAACAGAAAGGGGGAAGTTGTAGAGGAATGTTAATTCAGAACATGGCTGCTCTGGCAAGAGATCACATCCAAAGACCTAGGTCAATGTGATCTGGCTGGCAAGAGATAACATCCAAAGATCTTCTAGATCAGTGTGATCTGGCTGGAATACAAGAACACCTTTAATCCAGGAGATAGAGACAAACAGACTTGAGTTCAAGGATCAGAACTCGGGTCCCCATGCTTGCTCACACAGCACTTTATGGCATGGACCATCTCCCCCGTCTCCCTCTTCCTATTGTGTAAATCACAGATGCGAGATGACTTGCTAAAAGTTTCTATTCTATGAAAAAAATCTGGGCTCCTTGGGTAGACTGGTCACTAAGAGGAAATGTGAAAGGAGGGAAGGGGAGGGGGAGAGGAGAGGGGGGAGGGGAGAGCAGGATCTTGAGGACTGGGGGAGAGACAGCTATTCTGTTGATCCCTGTTAGTGCCCAGAATCAGTGAAACATCACCAAGGGCAACTCAGTTTGTGACCTCCGCATTCCTTTCTGCCTTGCTGCTGTCACTGTCAATGCTGTGACCCAGTGTGCTCTGGGCCAGATGCCTCTGCCTGTTTGTTACCCAGAGGCGGAAGCCTCAACAGAACTGAGACTGGAAGCAGACCTTCAGTGTACTTACTCTTGACCCCACCCATGAAGCGCCACAAGGCAGTGACTCTGTGTGGTTCTCTATCCCTAACATAGGGACGGAGAGGGCCGAGCGAGAAGGGGGAGGGGTGCCTGATGAGTGACGTAAAGGAGTAGGCATGCGGATGATTCAACAAAGGTACATGGGGTTGCTCTTTCCACAGTGACACCATCGTCAAATGTGTAGGTGATAATGTGTGTAGGGGAAAGGGGTGACTCATCCTGGTTTGCCACATCTGAACAACTCTATGACATTTCACTTAGCACTTTCGTAGCAAATTCCTCCTATATCGCTTGCCACTTACTACGGGTACCTTTTCTTGAAATAGCCTTGTCTAATGGGTGGATGAGAGAGGACACTCTATGCTCTTATGAGCATCCTATGAGGCCTAAGACTAAAAGAAAGATGACTTTTTCTATTCATAAAGTCTTTTTTAATTTTCTTGAGACAGGCTCTTGCTATGTTACCCAGGATGACCTCTTTTTCTGGTTCTTTCCATCTAGTTGTATTTCTTTCCTGTCAGTCTTCAAACCACGCATCTCTAAACTTGTGCTTGCGTGTGTCCATGTGCACATGTGCCTGTGGGTGCACACATACATATGTGTCCATGCCTGGAGACCAGAGGCCACTCACTGGGTGTCTTTTCTATTGCTCTCCACGTCAGTTTTTTGAGACAAGGCTCCTCATCAAACCTGGAGCTCGCTAATTCGGCTAGGCTGGCTGGCTGGTGAGCTATGGGGAGCTATTTCTCTCCACCTCCCCAGAACAGGAATTACAGATGCACTGTGCCCCACTTTTATGTGGGCACTGGAGATCCCAACTCAGGCCATGTTTGTGCAGCAGGCACTTTGGTGCCAGCGTCATCCCCCCGCCGGCTGACCGCTAGAGACGCCTTCACACTATAGCCCAGGTGGCCTAGAACACGCTGTGCGCAGCAGACTAGCTTTGACTTGCTGAGATCTCCCTGCCTCTGTCGTCTAGATTACACGCCTGCACCACCACACACAGGACTTGCCTGGGAACACATACTTGTGCAATCGTCCCCTCAGCCTTTCAGAGTGTGTTCCTTAGGGGAACCCGCTATGCTCACCCATTGCTTACCCACTCAAGCCCTATCAATGAACCCAGCCATAGTCAGTATTCCATAAACCCTGGCTAAATAGGTCTCAGAAATTTTCCTTCTGCATGCTGTTATGTCTCTCACAGGGCATCCACGGCACTCTCATGGGCTCTTAATTATGACAAGAATCCATCCGAATGGAGAGACAAAGCCTCCGTGTCTCAAGTGTGGTACAAAGAAAGTTAGACAAACTGGCTGGGAGACCAAGTTGTTTAGGTGTCACCTAATCCTAAAAGATCTAGTGAAACGAAAAGTACGAGGTTAGAAAATGTGGAGGAGGAAATAGTGACTGACTGACAGGGCAGTTGGGTGTGTACAGAATCAGAGAAAATATTCAGGAAGGCTTCCTGGGAATGGTGCACCTTTAGGACAGAAGGGTGAGGCTGAACAAGTGTTCAGATCAGGTGAGTACACATTGAGTAAATGCACCATGAAGACTATAGTTAGTACAATGAGACAGTCTGAAACAATTGCCAACCTGAATAAACAGCGAGTCTAAAGTTCCTCTATGGCTTTTTTTAAACTAATATTTTTGTCTGTATGAGCGTCCTGCCTACATATATGTCTGTGCACTGTATGTGTACCTGATGCCCACAGAGGTCAGAAGAGGACATCAGACTCCCTGGAACTGTAGCTATAGACAGTTGTGAGCTGCCATGTGGGTGCTGGGGACTGGCCGCAGGCATTCTGCAAGAGCAACTAGTGCTCAGAACTACAGAGCCATCTCTCAGCACTGTTCCTTCATGTAAAAGTGAATGTGAACTTGGCATACAGGGCTTGAAGTATGTGTGTGTGTGTGTGTGTGTGTGTGTGTGTGTGTGTGTGTGTGTGTGTGACACACATCAAAGACCTTCATGTGAGATTAAATGAGGTAAATCAGACAAGGTGTTTACAGAGCATACAGCTCTCTTCCTGTAACCTCTGCTTACTGAGGATGTTTGTGTACTAGATAATCAAGCAAGTATTTCACACAGTAAGTAACCGGAAAGTGGAAGCTAGTATAATTATTGTCTAAAGGCCATCTCTGGTTACTACATCCTGTACTGCAAACCAGGCCTCTTTGGAGTCTAGCCCTTAGAAAAAGCAATGGTGTTTTACTACATACCTGCGTATATGTTTGAAACTAAATAAAACACGTCCTCAGCTTTAGGTGCACTGCAGATGCAAATTAAAAATAAAATTTGTCTCAAAGTCTCAGCTCTTTAACATGGACCCTCTTTTGTGCATAGAAATATAAATGTCAAATACCCCTGCTCCCACCTCATACACACACAACCATTGGAAGAACATTTCCTGGTGTGGCACCCAAAAACATCTTGAGAAAAAAAAAAAACCATGCATGGTTCTATGTCCCCTCTCCAGGGACACTCTTCCCCCTGGATGTGAAATAGGTTTTGGCAGCTGCTAGGTATCGTTAGGCCAAGGGCAGGTCAACTGTTCTCTCAGGCTTGAAATGAAGTTATCATCAGCAACCAAAACACTCAGCATTTGCTGAAGAAAAGACGGCCAATGGAGAGCCAGCTGCCAAGAGAGATTTCTTGTTAATCTTGAAGGTTTCAGCAGTGAGTGTCTAAAAGTCTGATTTCCAAACATGAATGGTGTTTGGAAGAAACGGAGAGATTACCTGCTGTGTGAAAAGGGAGTGGTGGCCTGTGTATTATTAGTTTTTATACCTGAATGAAGGGTTTTTTTTTTTTTTTGTGGGGGGGTTGTTGGTTTTTTGAGACAATGCTTCCCTGTGTATTGTGTAGCTCTGGCTGTCCTGGAACTTGCTCTGTAGACTAGACTGGACTCAAACTCATAGCTCTGCCTGCCTCTGCCTCCTGAGTGCTGGGACTAAAGGTGTGAGCCACCAGCTCAGAAGCCGAATTCATTAAGCACAGCTCCTTCTTTTTGAGAGAGGGTCTTGCTACCTCAGACTGGTGTCAACCCTCCTGCCTCAGTCTCCTGGCCTGCACCGCCATGTCTAGCTAATACATGGCCTCTTCATACATTTTCATGAACAACCTGTGTCTGAAGGAAATAGCACATGTGTCTGCTCTGATAATAATCAAGAATAAGCCAACAGATTCAGAGGCCGCACGGGGTCCCTGGTGGTCAAAGGGAACCGGTTTTCAGCAATCCTTCTGGGGTTCAAGTGTTGATGAGATGTTGCCTATGGAGAAGTCAAAGATGTAATGCTGACTACATGCAAACAGGGGGCATTTAGAAAGTTATTCGTGGCTGCGCTCACTCAGCCCAGGATGGGAAGGACACGTCTCCACTTCTTTACAGACTAACTGTACTTTACAGACTTACAGTAGCTCCATTTCCCAACTCATGCTTGGTTTTGTCTAATCCTATTTTTTCTGTTGACACGATAATCTCTAGAGCAGATAAAGCCTTATTTCTCATAAATTTATTCTAGCCATTACGCTACCAGGGAACTTTCTCGGAAATTGATGAGCTTTTACAAAGGAAGTTACTTTGGGGAAATTACTTCAAATGTCAAGGAACTCAGGGACTTAATCTTGGAATTTATGGTTCTATTTTTAATGTTTTAATCCAGACACATTTCCCCCCTTAAGTCCTGTCAAGTACCAAAGGTATAAATCAGCTCCTATAAAAAAGTTCTGCCACAGGGAAAGAAGAATTTTCCTTCAATTCAGCTGTTTTGTAGGGAGATGTAAAAAACAAACAAAACCAAGCCACTTGAAACATACATGACATGAGAGGACATCGTCTCTTTTGGCTCCAAAGTTTTCAGCATCTTAGTTACTTCTAAGCATGTGTTCAACAAGAAGAAGAAGAAGAAGGAGGAGGAGGAGGAGGAGGAGGAGGAGGAGGAGGAGGAGGAGGAGGAGGAGGAGGAGGAGGAGGAGGAGAAGAAGAAGAAGAAGAAGAAGAAGAAGAAGAAGAAGAAGAAGAAGAAGAAGAAGAAGAAGAAGAAGAAGAAGAAGAAGAAAAACAGGGCGGGGAAATCTTACAAGACTATGGTGCTGCTCCTGGGTCAGGTGCCAATTAAAACATCTCCAAACATAACTGCCTATATCCATGTTCCTTTGCCTCCACTTCAGAACACCCAGTATCAAACAAACAAAAACAATTAAGACATTAAAAAAAAAAAAAAAAAAAAAAGGACACGGTCTATCACTCTATAGCCTGGAAATCCTTATATAGAGCAGGCTGCCTTGAATTTGGGAAAATCCTTTTTGTGCCTTTGTTTCCTGAGTGTTGGAATTAGACGCAGGGGCTACCATGCCCAGCTAGTGTCTATAAAAGATGCCACACAGCCCTTTCCTCGTGTGTGTGTATCTGTCCAAGAGGCTACAAATTATTGGTACATGAATTTCAGAAAAGGAACAACAGGTGGGGGCTGGATGTTGACTAATGTTCACTAAACCAACTATTGTTTAAAAATATATTTTTTGATGACTTTATTTTAGTTTGTGCGTGTGTGGCATGTATGTGCACATGTTTGTGTGTATGCACATGCGTATGAGGGTGTATGTGTGTATGTGCACACACGTACATGCGGCAGCCAGGGGGTGACACTGCAAATCTTCCTTTTTTGCTCTCCACCTTCTTTTTTAAGACAAGGTTTCTCATTGAACCTGGAGCTCCCTGATTTGGGGTGCCCAGTTGACCAGGGAGCCTCTTGTCCCCCTCTCTCCAATACCCAGCTTTTTACATAGGTTCTGGTCATTCAAATTCAGGTCTTCCTGTGTTAACGAAGTCACCTCCTGGCCCTAAAGCTCTGACCACTGTTTATACAATTCGCACAGGCCCCAGTCTCTGGAACACTGACACACTGCACCTCCCAATTTTCGAATTCTATCTCTATCTCCATCTTCTATCTGCAATTCTGTAAAAGTGAAGAACTGTCACTTCCTTTATTTATCCTGTTATCTATAATAACCGGAGGCACTTAGCCTTCTTTTTTGAGGGTAGTAAGTAGCTTTCTCCTCAGAAGATGACTCATGGGGTAGTTTGGAATCTGTGAAGTGCATATTCCTCACAAACCTCAGACACCTAGCAATGCGAAATGCAGTGTGTGGCGGTGTGTGTGTGTATGTGTGTGTGTGTGTTTGTGTGTGTGTGTCTTCTCTTGATCATCCTAGTGATGTGGTCAGAAGATGCCACGCCAGTGCTCAGCCCCAGCTTCTCCACTCCTGACCCTGCTTTCTCCCCACTGAATGGGGAGGCATTTGGCTACTCCACTATATTAGTTTGGGTTTTCTCCCAGTGCTTCTGAGTCATGTAACCTCCTGTGCTGGCTAGTTTTAAGCCAACCTAACACAAGCTAGAGTCATTGGAGGAAGGAGTCCCAAATGAGAAAATGCTTTCATAAAATCAGGTTGTAGGCAAGCCTGTAGGGCATTTTCTTAATTAGCGATGGTGGGTGGTGCCATCTCTGGGCTGGTGGTCCTGGTTCTATAAGGAGGCAGGCTTTCCTCCCTGACTTGCTTTTATCATGGTGTTTCGTCACTGTAACAGTCACCCTGACTAAGACACCCCCAAATGAAGTATCCCTAATGCCCATCCTGAGCACTGTGCTCTTTCAATCCCCACCCCCAAGACAAGACCTCAGAAGGTAACTTTGGCTGTCCTGGAACTCTGTAGACCAGGCTGGTCTTGAACTCACAGTGATCCACCAGCCTCTGTTTCCTAAGTGCTGAGATTAAAGGTGTGCGCCACCGCACCTGGCACCAACACCGTACCCTTGAAGATGGGTTAGCAAACAGTCTCTTCTTGACTAGGTTTATGCCAACAAAACTCTTCTATTTAATTACTAATTCAATTTACCCTTTTCTTTGACTCCTAGTAACTTCCCCCTGAATTTCCTTGTTTTGGCAAGCAAGTCATCATATTTTGCCTCCTTACTTTACTTGTCTTCTAGCTGAGACACTTTGTGCTTACTTCATCTCAGCTCATTCTCCTGTAACTCCAGAAACGACACCCTGTTGCGAGTCTATTCTACAGATGAAGAGACTGTGGTTTGGAGAAGACAAGCACGTGTCAGCTACGAAACTATCTGCGATGTATATCGAAGAGAATTTCAAGTTTGTCTTTCGGGTTTCTCTGAGCTCTGTTAATGACACAATGTATGGACCTCTTCTTTTTTCTCTTTTGATTTTTTGAGACAGGGTCTCTCTGTGTTAGCCTTGACTGTCCTGGACTCACTTTGTAGACCAGGCTGGCCTCAAACTCACAGTGATCCACCTGCCTCTGCCTCCCGAGTGCTGGGATTAAAGACGTGTGCCACCACACCTGGCTTCTCTTTTCTTAACTGAAAAAAAAAAAAATCATTAAACTGTCAAAGTATGGTACACTGTGTCCACACTAGGACCTAGACTCTCTGAAAAACTATCCATGTGGCTGGACTGATGGGTAACAAGGCCAATGGCAGAGTGGCACAGAACAGTCCTGCAGGCTCGCTCAAGTCTAAGTACTTTGCATCATGCATGGTGTTTAAAGGTCGGGAAAGCAGAATTCAGGAATTGTGGAAGCAATACCACCAGAAAAGCAGAGGTGGAGGGTGGGGTGGGGGGTGGGGGGAGAGGAAAGAGGAAGGAAGGAAGAGAAAGGGGAAGCTATTTGGCCTAACGCTGAGGCCAAAGCTTCTTTAATGAGGTTTGCTGTATTTTTCCACACTGGATTTCCTATTGATATTACCTTTGCTGGAGCAGCCCTCTTTCCTCTGGGGTGGTCTCTGTCACTATAGTTACCAGGATGACAGACTCCATAGAAGCACACACATTCTGGTTTTGTACTTTGTGCCTCTTCTGGCCGTTGCTTCATTTCACGTCACACCTGGCACGGCTGCAACACTGAAATCAACTCTTCCACCCTTATGGCAAACCTGAAAGATCCTGGCTGACCTCCACACAAGCCCCACCCTGCCCTGGCCCCACCCTGCCCCGCCCCACCCTGCCCCCCGCACGGTGTTTTCTCGCCCTTGTGAACAACTCAGATGACTATAAGAAGTCTCTCTCCTTGGGCCTCAGAGGCACTGCCTCCATTCCCCTAAACAGAACCATCTGCTCCCCACACTCACCAGCAAAACATTCTTTGATGAGTCACAATTAATGACAAGTACAATGCGAGTACTGCCAGGATGGTAAATTTAACACTGCTCAAATATTCATCACGGACTACAGAAAGAGTCTTTTCGCTTTCAAAATTGAAATATTTTAAGCTTTAGAAAACTGCTTGCCTTTAAAAAGAAACCAAACATAGTCCCGGTAGTTCCAAAACCATCAAACGGAACTGAGGCAGGCGGCAAAGCTGACATCATGTGCTCGGAAATGATCGCAATTGATCTGGATAGTTGATAGAGAAGACTCTGTAAATAGAGTAGTGAACAGGGTGGGAGATGAGACTCAGGAGCGGCTGTCAGCCCAGCCGATTACCTGAGGCCTTTCTAGGGGTGCAGGCAGCTTAGACCTCACATGAGGGGCTTCTCTGAGTTCACTGCAAAGAATATTTCATGTGTTGAGATTCCTGGCATCTCTCAGGCTCCCCCTGGCACCCCCCCTCCTCCATCTTGGTATTTAAAGGACTAGCAAATACAAGGAGTGGTTAGGGTCAGTGCTCTCTCTCCTTTCAATGGATCTATTGTGAGGCCTATGGAGAAACTGGGATCAGCCTTTATGCTCACAAGACTTCCCCTATGAAATGATTAGTCTTAAAATCTGACCATATAACCATTTTATAATCATTAAAAGATAAATGAGAAATAGCTTGGCAATAATGAAAAAAAAAACCAAATGTAATTTTTATGATGTTAGATCGAGTAGCAAAATTAGGTAAGTTTTCATATTATTTGCACCAAAACCAAACCAAACCCTAAACTATAGAGAAATGTGCTTTTCAAACCATTTATGAGGCTGGGGAGAGAGCTCAGCAGAGCGTTAAAAACATTAGCCATGCAAGCCTGATGACCTGAGTTTAACCTCAGAGCTAAATTCAAAGCTTAAATTGTACAGTTTGTAATCTCAGGAATCCCTCAGGCAAGCTGGGAAGCAGAGCCAGGGCAGTCGCCGGGAGTTTGCTGGGCACCTAGGGTTTGTGGTAGTGACTCGAGCTTTAACAACCTAGAAGCTGAGAACTGACTCCCAGCTCACCTTCTCCCCTCCACACTTATGGTACACACTTGCAATGTGCCCGCCCACCCCACCCCCACACTTACAAGAATTTTAGGCATTTAATTACATAATAATTACATTGTGGATAAATCTTTCATTGGTTTGCTTTTGAGACAGGGTCTCTCTGTGTAGCCTTGGCTGTCCTGGACTCGTTCTGTAGACCAGGCTGGCCTCAAACTCACAGCGATCCACTTGCCTCTGCCTCCCGAGTGCTGGGATTAAAGGCATGCGCCACCTCGCACGGCTTGATGTAACTTTTATTATAGTCATAGATTAAGATGTCTAATTATTCCAGGACTGAGGAGTTAGAGGCAGGAGGACCTACACAAGTTGAAGGCCAGCTTGGTCTACACACTGAATTTCAAGTCAACTAATAAGTAAAAACTAGTCATTAGTAATGATCGAGTTCAAGCTTAGTCACAAAGGCTGCATATAAATGCCACCTAGTCCAGTGGCTCAGACTTGTACCCAGAAGCCTTCATGGACCTTTACTTATTGAGTGCTTGACCTTCAATTAGACCTAATGCAAGGAGAGAAGCTATAACCCGAGGGCCAGCTATATAGTGCACGTAACCTGCTCTCACCTTCTCACTCTGCCTTAATGCTGGCAATCCCTCTACACCATTGCCTTAAGCCAAACACAGGGGCTGCTGCTTACTGGCTTGTTCCCCATGGCTGGCTCAGCCTACTTTCTTTTTTTATTTTTTTTATTTTTTATTTTTTGGTTTTTCGAGACAGGGTCTCTCTGTGTAGCCTTGGCCATCCTGGACTCACTTTGTAGACCAGGCTGGCCTCGAACTCACAGCGATTCGCCTGCCTCTGCCTCCCGAGTGCTGGGATTAAAGGCGTGCGCCACCACGCCCGGCTTCAGCCTACTTTCTTATAACATCCAGAACCACCTGCCTATGGGTGGCATGGCCCACAGTGAGCTGGGCCTCCTATAGCAATCATCAATCAAGAAAATGCACCATAGGCTTACCCATAGGCCAGTCTGGTGGGGGAGCTTTCTCGATTGAGCTTTCTTTGTCCAAAAGAACTCTAGCTTGTTTCAAGTTGACATGACACTAGCCACACAGTACGGATTTGCTTATGCTTGGAACAGCTTTACTTAAGTGCAAATTTGGGGAAATAACACATAAGGAATCTGGTTTATAGCTCAATTAAAAATTATTTAATTAGCCAGGCGTGGTGGTGCATGCCTGTAACCCCGGCCCTTGGGAAGCAGGGGCAGGCAGATCACTCTGAGTTTGAGGCCAGCCTGGTCTACAAAGCCCATCCAGGACAGCCAAGGCTACATAGAGAGACCCTGTCTCAAAAAACCAAAAAAAAAAAAAAAATTTAATTTTATGGGTTCGTGACGTTTTATAGGTTACGTAGTACTTATAGAAACATTCACCCATTTATCCCTTAACACTCACTGTCTTAGTTTTCTTCTGTGGTGATAAAGACCATGGCCAAAGACAATGTGGGAAAGAAAGGGTTTAATTCACCTTATAGGTTATAGTCCTTCATGAGGGGAAGTCAGAGCAGGAACCTGGACGCAGGAACTGAAGAGAGGCCATGGAGGAGTGCTGCTTACTGCCTTGCTCCCCAGGCCTTGCTCAGCCTGCTTTCTTATACAACCAGGACAGCTGTCCAGGAGTGACACTGCCTTCTTCCCAGATCTGTGTCAAGTTGACATGAAAATAGCCAGCATACCTACAAAGTCAGTAAACTGGGGGTTGCTTCCACTTTTCAAATGTTAAAACAGGGTTAGAGACCTATAGTGCGACAGGAGATCTCACTGTGACTACACTGTTAGGACTGAGGCCTGCACCCAGAAAATGGGTTTCCGATCCCATGCTCCATGCATCTGCTGTCTACATCAGTCTCAGAAAAGAGAAGGACATCGTTTTCAGTTTGTTGTTGTTGTTGTTGTTGTTGTGTGTGTGTGTGTGTAGAATTTCAAGCACACACATAGAACAGTAAACTCTCATACAAATATCACCCAGATTCTAAAAAGGACAACCTTACAATCACTCCTGTTTCACCCTCCCCAAGCCAATTACTGAAGTAACCCCCTCAAGTCGTATCCTGGCTCTTTGAAGTTTAAGGCCAAGATGATCTTTTTAAGAACATAAAATTGTCTTGCCCTTCACAAGTGGCCACGTCCTATCTTTAGCTTTAATTGGAAAACTGAGGAGGATGGATGCCGGCCGGCCTGAAGAGCACTCCTTTTCTTGCCAAGATGTGAGGAAGTGAAAAGCAAAACAATTGACCTCTTTCCCAGAAGACTTTGCTGAGAAACACGGTCCTCTTTTAAAAGCCACCTTTGCTACATGACAGACGAAATGCACATCTCTTTTGTCCTCCGAGTTTCCATTCTATGTCTTTTCTCCAAGCTGAAGATTGACAGATATTTATTGCACATGAGGCACGAGTACCTTTCCTAAAGCTGGTTTTAACAGAATGGCTCATAGCTGTCTGCCGCATTCTCCTAAATATGAGTGTGCAACGCAGGGTGACACGAGTGCCTAGTGTGAAGGACACCATTTCTCCATGCACTCTGAGTGTCGCAGTTGGCGTTTCCACTGCTGTGACGAAACGCCATGACCAAGAGCAACTTGGGGAGGAAAACACCCGACAGGCTTGTCAGCCTACAGCCCGGCGTTCTCAGGCATTTTCTTCATTGAGGCTTCCTCCTCCCGATGCCCACAGCTTGTGTCACACTGACATGAAACTAGCTGGCAACTGAGGGAGGGCTATGCTCATGGATTTAACAAGCTTTTCCTTCCCCACCAGGACATCTCTCTGTTAGGAGCACTGTTACTTCACAGTCACTGATCCTTACAGTTCATAGGGACACAGACTACAGCTGTAAAGTTCATACCGAAAGATACTAAAAAATCTTGTTTTTTTTTCTAATTTATCAAAATCCTCTAATTCTTTTTGCTAGAAGCTTGTACCTACATATAAAATACTATGTTTCATAGTGTCCGGCAAGATTTTGTGCCTGAGGACTGGTTCTTTCCTGAGGCTCTGATACACGTTTAGAAGGGATATAGTGTGATCCCAAAGAGAGACTTAGACTGTGTGATGCTTTAGTCACAATGAGAAAGCTTTGGCCATGCAGATTTATTCATTCATTTGATGACAAATATTTACTCAAGAGCTACTACCCTCAGTTGTTCCAAGGATGCAATGATGAACAAGACAGATGCAGTCCCACTCCTACAAGTGGAAGTTTGCCAGATAGGTATTGTCATCTTTTGAGACCTCAAAATTGTCATCATTCAAAAACAGTGGAAGGTAACACTCCAGCCAATAAGTAACGGCCCTCAGAGGATTGTGTGTCACCTATAATCAAATGCATTTGTCTTCCCAGACAGAACATATACCACTCAGGGAGGTTTCCTGGGTGTGGTGGGAGCCACTATTTTTAGCAGTCAGGATGTAGGGAACGGTTGTGAGCTCGAGGGCAGTCTAGTCTACATAGCCGAGTTGCAGGCTACCCAGGGCTACATCGAGAGCTCCTGTGTCTCAAAGAGAGAGAGAGGGGGTGGGGATGAGGAAGGAAAGAGGAAGAAGGAGGCGAAGGTTTTCCAGGAGGTAACAATTACAATGTTTACAGATATAGTTTTGTTTTGGAGATGGTGGTTTCACTGTGTTGTCCACACTGGCCTCTAACTCCTGGTTCTGCATAGCCCTCCTGCCTCAGCCTCCTCTCGCTGGGACGACAAACATCACCACTACGCCTAACTATGTGTTGGGGCTGTATAATTTTATTCTTCTGCTTTCTTGTGCAAGGAGCCTCGTCCTGGGGCTGGGCAAATGGCTGGGCAGGTGAGTTTGAGCCCTGGGGTCCATATGGTGGAAGGAGAGAACTGACTTCTGAGGTCATCTTCTCACCTCTACATGTGCACCATGGTGCATGTATGAATGCACACACACACACACACACTCATACACACACACACTTACATGCACTCACACACTCACACGCACTCACAAATACTCATTTACTCACATACACACTCACGTGCACTCACTCATTCATACACACACACTCACATACATATTCAACACACACACTCACTCACTCATACACGCACACACACACACTCACACACATTCACACACTAACTCATACACACATACACTCACACACTCACACACATTCACACACTAACTCATACACACTCACACACACTCAAACACATAGTCATTAAAATTTTTAAACAGAATTTTATTCCTTTAGCCTGCAATTGTCATGTTTTCTGCCCTCTCCCTAGAGGGGTCCTTTTTGAGTGGGAACCCGTGAGAATTTGTAGCAAAATTTTGTCCTGGCCGTCTTTTAGCAACTGCAACATTCCCTGCAGCTGGTGAGGAACCTGGATTATAACCCATGGAAGAGTAAAGTGAAAGATTGCCACACCGAGAGTCACAGGGTATACTAGCTGAGCCACAAATTGCACCTGAAAAAACAGAAATGACAAAAGGGGGGGGGGTAGAGGAAAGAGGGTGGGGATTAGATTCTGTAATTAAAATTACTATATTGTTCTGTGACTGACAAACTAGATAAAGAGAGTTCTAAAATTAAAACTGGAACAGAGTCAATCTTTTTCTTTGCTTCTCCTTCCTTCCTTCCTTTCTTTCTTTCTTTCTTTCTTTCTTTCTTTCTACAGGGTTTCTCCATAGTCCTGGCTACAGAGTTCTAGAACTCACCATGTAGACCAGGCTGGCCTTGAACTCACAGAGACCCTGGCCTCTGTGTTGTAATCAAAGGCGTGTACCACCACAGCCAGCCTAGAAATCGAAGATAAATTTCATCATCTAGAAACACCAGAGGATGACTCGAGTTGCTAGCTTGACCCTGGTAGCCTGGGTCCTGCTAGCACTTGTGACAACTGATTCTCTTAACCACTCTATAGTTGGGTTTGCAATGTTCCAGAGCTCTTTCCCGTTGAAAGCAGTGCCTCAGATGTTTGTGTGTGTGGCCTGGCTGCCTCATGTGCCCATGGGAGTGATATCCAGGGACACCCATGTCTTGTGGATGCTGCACTTCATGCCCTTTTCCTGAACTTTATGTCTAGGAACACAGCTACAGTAAATAAGGTTCCCTTTTTCCTAAGGAGACTTGAGTTGCCTCCAGTCAGCAGCATAGCAGAATGGTGTGGTAAGTGAGAACAGGAGAGGAGAAAAATTCCACCAGCAAATGAACTGATGACCAGGCCACAGGATGAAATCTGGGTCCTCTAGAGATCCCAGCTCCGCTCTAGGATACCACAAAAGCTCAGCTGTCAGCCTGGACACCCCAGGGACAACTCCAGAAACTGGCTTTCACTCAGCATTAGAGGCAAATTTAGTTCATGCAGAGTAGAAAAACCGAACATTCTCCTCCCCGTGTTATGTGTAGGCATAAAACATAAAATTAAACTTTCAAAATGTATATATTTTAAGGTGAAATGATGATTGTTTAAAAATATTTTCTTCCTAAGTCATCCACATTTCTATGTATGCTGTTCTGATGGTTTGTCTGGAAGGGAGATGTGACAGGCACTAACCGCCTCAAGGGGGAGGGGGGCGAGGCCCCTGCTTTGTTGTTAGGGATTTCATCAAGATCAAGCATGGGCCGGACGTGGTGGCCTCTGCACTCGGGAGGGAGGCAGAGGCAGGTGGATCTCTGTGAATTCCAGACCAGCCTGGTCGACAAAGCAAGATCCAGGCAAGCCAGGGCCATACAGTGAGACCCTCCCTATCCAAAACGAAAACAAAAACAAAAAAATGCCCCCAAAACCATAGAGGTCCATTTACCCTGCACCCCATCACAGAACACTGGTGGGGGCAGAGCTAGAGAGGCCTTCAGACGCATCAGTACCTGACAAGGGCACACAAACTACTCTCTTTGCCAAGTGCAATCTTCACCTTTGAACTTCTGTCACTGTAGTCCCTTGCTTTAACTAGCCACAGCTGTGAGCACAGGCTAACGCGCAGTTAGCACTATTGGAAATTAGCGCTCAGGAATCTGATTTCTTACCTGATCTTTCTAACCGACTAGTCTTCATGCCTATTCAGCTCTTAAGAAATCACTCCTGTGCGGGCAGCCGGGACACGCTATGAGAAGCTACTGCAGCCTTGGCTAGATTTTCAGCCCTGGTTGCCTCCCAGGCCAGGTAATCAAATGATATAACTGCCCAGTTACACCTTGTGGCTGTGGCTTTTCCAGCCTGCCGAGTTGACAGAGAGCTCACTACTTCATATGGAAGTCCATCCCATCTCGGCAAGGCTGTTCAGAGTCATGAGAAGGGCATGCCTGGCAGGTAACTCCCAGCCAGTGGCTTCCACCCGGGTCTCTCTCTACACGCCTGCCTGGCAGAAACTTGACACCATCTAGTCCTTATCTTTCAAGTCTTCCCTTCCCCGGGCTGAACACCTACTGTTTACAGCTGAACACCTACTGTTTACAACTAGATTGTCATGGGATTAATTTTAGGTTTGATCAATGCTGCATATTATTTATTATCTTACTTGCTAGTATTTTTTGTTTTTGTCTTTTTTGTTTTTGTTTTTCGAGACAGGGTTTCTCTGTGTAGCCTTGGCTGTCCTGGATTCCCTTTGTAGACCAGGCTGGCCTTGAACTCACAGAGATCCACCTGCCTCTGCTTCCTGAGTGCTGGGATTAAAGGCGTGCGCCACCACGCCCGGCCACTTGCTAGTACTTTTTAACGTGGTTGCTTTGAGCACTGTTTTATCATACGGCAAAGCTATCAAATCCTAACCCAACGCAGTATTTTTCTAGTGCAACGTAGGCCTAGACACATTCAGTCTTTGAAAGAGTTACACTGTTGGCTTTTTTCAGGTTGAAATACCTAGAACCTCACCTCAAATATTCTCCAAAGTCAGGCTTCCCTCCTCAGTGTAGCCACGGGAGAGAAATGCAAGGTTCCTCATGCCTGGCCTATCTTATTTAGTTGATTTTATCCCCTTGTTTCAATGTATTACAATCGTATTGAAATGCAACAAATTTTTTAAAAAAATTAGGTCACTCCAGAGAAAGCCATTTCCCCTTAGACAGAGAGTCACTGCTTGGGTGAGTGAGTCAGAAGGGAGTTGCTTAACTGAGCCATCCAATCGAGAAGGGAGTTTGTGCCCTGACCCTGCTTTGCTCAGTAGCTCTTTTTAGACAACTATGAGAGAGCAGAGCGATCCTCTGTGGTCTGTGGGTACAGACCATAATTCCCAGGGCACCTAGGAAACAGCTAGGAACATGATCACTTTGGAGTAGTTCTTGTTGGCTCTTTTGCTAGCTCTGAGCTGTGGAAGAGGCGGACCCAGGACAGTCAGCGGCACAGAGGCAATCACGGTGGCTGGCGCTCTAGCAGGCATTTACTTCTCCATGTAGTCCCAGAGCCCTCAGCAGCCTTTCCAGACTTACTCCTCTCTTTTTTCATTAAGATATCAGATATTTCACTATTTATTCCTCAGGTGGGGGTGTGTAATGTGATTGCAGTGCCCACAAAGGTCAGAGGGTATGGGATCCCCTGGCACGGGAGTCGTAGGCAGTAGTGAGCCACTCAACATGGGTGCTAGGAACTGAACTCAGATCCTCAGTCAGAGCAGCCATGTGCTGCTAACTGCTGAACCACCTCTCTAGCCTGATTTGTCAGGGACTTCTTGGGAGCTTACCACATACTAGTGAGGCACACAGCAGGAAGGTGAGCGAGGCAAGTTTCCAAGCACATGAAAAAGAGGCAGAGAAAATGTACTTTCCAGAATATATAATAAACGGAACAGTCAGGGTAAGTGGTAGGGGGCTATGGATGCACACTAGAGATTGTCCCAGCTAAAGTGGAACACAAGAAAGCTGAAGTAAACACTTTAGGAAGTCCTTAAGGGTATGTGGGAATGGGCTAAACAAAAGGGGCCATTGAAGATTTGGAAAGATGGCTCAGGAGGTAAAGTGCAAGGAGGAGGACCTGAGTTTGTTTCCTCAGGACCCATGTAGAAGAAGCCAGATATGGCACCACACATTTGTGATCTAAGTACTGAGAAGGTGGAGATAGGCATATCCTCAGAGCTCCTTAGCCAGCCAGTTTAGCATAACCAGTAAGCTACAGGCTCAATGAGAGACCCTGTATCAAAAAATACAGTGGAGAGTTGCAGACGATGATGCTGATGTTGATTTTCTTGTCTCTAGATGCATATGGCAACTATACACACACGGAAAAGAGGGAGGAAAGAAAGGGAGAGGGGAAAGGGGGAGAGACAGATAGACTGTGACACACAGAAAGAGACAGGTTGGCCATGGAGCATTCTAGGAAGAGACCAACAAGAATAAGGCTTGAGGTCTGAGAGTGCTGTCTATGACCCGCCCTTCAGTATGTATGTGTGTGTGTGTGTTTATATACACTTTTTTTTTTGTTTTTTCAAGACAGGGTTTCTCTGTGTAGCCTTGACTATCCTGGCTTTGTAGACCAGGCTGGCCTTGAACTCACATCAATCCACCTGCCTCTGCCTCCCGAGTGCTGGGATTAAAGGTGTGTGTCACCATGCCCGGCTCTTCATATACTTTTTTATTAAAGGGAAGACAGAGGCTTCCTATGAGGTCACTGAGAAAGTATATAGCACAAGACTGTAGGCACTCAATTTTCTACCTCTATTCTTTCTGGCCATTTTGCAGCCATCTTTATAGTCCATATTCATGACACTGTACTTGCTATGGAGTTGGTATTCAACAAATAAAGTACTTCAAATCAAAATTTCACTGTCCACAAATTGTAATATGTATAAAGAATATGCTGTGATGTCTTACAGATGTGTGTAGGCCTGACTTAGATGTCTCAGAGCGCCTGCATTGTAGCCAAAGGCTTACTTTTCAGTCAAATTCTATTTTTCTCCTTGAAAATTTATTAAATCCAGATCCTTTTTACTTCTCAAAGCAGGTTCCTACCATACTATAGCCACCAAGGCTCAGTCTTCTGATAACTGTCCCCAGGCAGCTTCCCCAGGTGCCTGCTCGGCTCACAGGCAAGAACCCCAGGCCCCTCAGGCTCTGCCCAGGGACGTGGCGTTGTCGCTCCCTCCTAATGTGCTCAGCTGGAAGAGAACTGCAGCATGAGCAGACCAGTGACCCGTGAGGAACAAGAGCACATTAGATGAGCAGAGAGAGAAACCGGGCGTCGCCCAGGGGACATTGACAAGTGAGGTGACCTCAAGCTCTACTCTCAAATCAAAGTCCTCAAAACTCCTCTAAGCAAGAACATGTCAGGGCTCACCACAAAGACCAGCGCTTCCTGCAGGGAGAGGACAGAGGGTAAATCTAACAAGGAATGAAATCATGTGAAAGGACATTTGCTTTAGTATTTAAATTTCCACTTCAGAATTGAACAGAGGGAACGTGTAAAAACAAATGAAACAGAAAGCAAGAGACTTTCATATCACACACCAGTAATATAGTTGGAAAATTAAATGCAGGGTCAACGTGAAGAGAAGAAACCTAAATGGCTGATAAGCACCACACTGGTGATCAGGGACGTTCATGAAAACCCCAAAGAAATACTACTTTACATGCAAGCAATTAGCAAATATTAAGAACTCGGATAATCATTACTGGCAACTATAAAATGTTGCTAAGAGAAATTAAAGACCCGACGAATGTGGGGATGTGCTGTGTTCATGAGTTTCAACACTTAATAATGATGGCGACTTTCATACAATTGATCTATGGATCCGATGCAATACAAATTACATGCCCAGGATTTTTATTTTGCTAGAAATGAACAAATGGATTCCAAAGTCTACCTGGCAATACAACAGAAGTACAACGGGAAAAACGACTTTGCAAAAGAAGAATAAATTTGGAGTGTGGACGCTGTCTATTCTTATGACTTATTGTAAAGCTGCAGTAACCCAGACAGTACAGTGTGGTGCCATAAAAGAAAGACAAGCAGACCAAGAGCAGAATAAAGATGCTATGAACAGGCCCACATAGGTTCGTTTTCAAAAAGGTCTAAAGGCAGCTCAGCAGAGAAAGCAAGCCTTTTATGTGTGTGGTACCAGTGGAGCCTAGCAGGTGTTAGGCCCTGGGGTCTATCACCAGCAAGGAGGAAAATCTACTCAAAAAGTGAACTGATGCATGGAATCTAACAGATACAGCGAAATGTAAACCTTTTGACTTTTGAAGGATACACAACAGGAAAACAACAAGATAAACTACAACGTAGTTTTAAAACAAATGTAAAGCATTTCTCTGATTTGCCTTCAGGTTAAAAAAAAAAAAAAAAAAAAAAAAAACCTCTCAAAATTATAGGATTTGTACCTGGTTCCCACTCCCCAAAACAGTGCTCAGCAAAAACCAGGCAACTGACATCCTGCCACGGACACAAAGAAGTTGCACCTATTGGGCAGGCTGCAGGGAAGGGCGATGGCAAGGCTGTGTGGGCACCTATTGGGCTGGCTGCAGGGAAGGACATTGGCAAGGCTGTGTGGGCACTGAACTCTCATGAGCGACTAAAAGCCAGGACGTGCAGAGGGGACCAGCTGCCGCTGAGTCGGGGCCCAAGGACTGGGCTCTCAAGGAGGGTGGAGGCATCCTATTTTATGATGGTGGTCACTTCTTAGTGATTAAACTATATATTTGGTTTATGTACTTTTCTACCTCTGTGTTTTTATAGTAGCATTTTAAAGATTAAAAAAATAACAAGTTTTTTTTTTTTTTAAAGTGAAGTATACATTACCAGCTTTTAACAAGAAAGCTTGGCAAATTGTTTGGTCCTCACATAAACATAAACTTTGTGTGTTATTTTTGCATTAAAAATACAGTTGTGCTGACAGAATACCGTCCCTAAATTTACAGTGGCTGGGCCTTTACTTTTTGAGGGGAATACACTTTATTTTTGGTAATGTGGAAACTGCTTATTTATGCAGAGTGTTGGGTCTGCTTCCCACGGCATGTTTAGCTAGGATGCCCAGAGGCTTGCACAGGCAACTGCTCACACACAATTACTCAGAGGTCAGGTGCTGAGCAAAGGAGCCAGGGCTCAGACTTAGCTTTCCAAGGCCTAAAGGTGGTAGCATTCTTCTCTGAGATACAAAAACAGCTTACCCCCCTTTAAGTTGGGTGAGGGTTGCACCACGAAGGAACAAGGAGACACGACAGGTGACGGTACATAGTATGTGTGCGTTGGAGGCAGGGGATGGCGGGGAGCAGGAAGGTAAGGGAAGAGTTAAAAGAGAGGATGGCGAAATTGATCATGTGCTATGAATGTGTAAACATATAATAACAATAACAATAATAATAATAATAATAATAATAATGAAACATAGGAAATGATTCAAAGAGCTATTGGGTGGCTTCGCCAGCTTTTACTTGCTATTCTGCGTCTGGACAGCCCAGGCTGGCCTCAGACATACTGTATAGCCTTGTCTGACCTTGAACTCTAAGCCTAAGCCTCCTGAATTCTTGAACTACAGACTGTATCACTAATCCCAATTTACTATTTTTTTCCTCTCAAATAGTAAATAAAACTGTGAGATATTCTGGAATGGTTGCGGAGTAGGATGAGGCAGAATATTTAGTACTTAGGAATAATGGAAAGGTTAACATAGACTTTGGACAAATTTTACAGAAATCAAGCCTTAAAGAGCAAAACTCATCTCAGATTGGCGAGTGGAGCACTGAGGTTCTCCTAGAACAAGCGCCTACTACATTGAGCTTGATCTACACCCAGTGCACTGCTCAGAATCCCACACGTTCCATTTGAATTCCTCCAGGTGCCACTTGGAAATCCTAGTCCATAAATTTAATTGGTTATGAGTATAAATCCCCAAGATGCTTGTTTACTCTTCCTCGGTAGCATCAGATTGCTTTTAATAAGATAGTCAGGCTCTACAAAACATGCTTCCGAAAACCAAAAGCTAACTCAGTACTCTGAACACTCCAGCGCATTTCTCTA
Organism: Acomys russatus; assembly: GCF_903995435.1. Lineage (NCBI taxonomy): Eukaryota > Metazoa > Chordata > Mammalia > Rodentia > Muridae > Acomys > Acomys russatus. The sequence continues at coordinate 57,835,648 of NC_067140.1, forward strand.
AGACGGTCCGCCTCCCTCTGCTTGGTATAAACAAACCTTAACCACCCTCCGCTCCCGTAGTACAGGCCTTTCCTCCTCCTCCTGCAGAAGCCTGGACAACATGCAACGCTGGCTGGTGTGAGAGAATACTGCTGCCATTATAAAAACAAGACTCCTCTAGTTGGAGTTAGTGTCAAGGCAGACATGTCTGTAAAACACAGCATACCTCAGTGAGTTCAAATGTTCAGACGAAGCTTTCCCAATTATCTCCCAATGATTTTTGTGCTACGCTGATGTCACAGCCATCTAAGAATGCCTCCTTGCCTCTGGCTTGAATGGCTTATGCCTTTCTTTCTACTCTGACACCCTTTGGTCTTTGGGCCACTTTCCCCCACATATAAGAAACTCCATACCATCCACCTGAAACTCCATACATAACACGCCATAATCCGAAATATCTGTTGCTTTTTTTTTTTAGATTTTTTTATTAATTTATTCATATTACATCTCGATTGTTAGCCCTTCCCCTGTTTCCTCCCATTCTTCCCTCCCTCCCATTTCTCCCCTTCTCCCCTCCCCTATGTCCATGACCTAGGGAGACCTCCTCCCCCTATACATGCTCTCAGAATATCAAGTCTCTTCTTAGTAACTAGCTATCCTTCCTCTGAGTGCCACCAGGTCTCCCCATCTGGGGGACATGGTCAGAAAAGGGGCACCAGAGTTCCTGTGAGAGTCAGATCTCACTCTCCACTCATGTTCGTCGGCTAGGTCTTGGTAGGGGTTCAAAAATATGGAACGCTTCACGAATTTGCGTGTCATCCTTGCGCAGGGGCCATGCTAATCTTCTCTGTATCGTTCCAATTTTAGTATATGTGCTGCCGAAGCGAGCACAAATATCTGTTGCTTTAATGGGCAGAGTTTCTGTGACACTAAAGCTGGAGCTCACCCTGGGTAGACACCCAAGGGCTGTGGACTCCATCTCTTCCATATGCTCAACACACACCATGTGAGGATCATTAGCACCTGAGACTAGACAAAGAGGAAACAGAACGCAACAATTGCTGCTTTCTGAATTAATTTCTACAAATCCACGAGAGTGCTGTGAAGAAAAATGCAAGGACCAGATCTGGGTTAGAGAAGGCTCCCTGTAACCTAACTGGAAGCGGGCAGAGAGACGAGCCCTCCCGGCACCAAGAAAACATTTTCAAAGGTGTAGAGGAGCGTGAGGCATATCCAGGAGACTGGCAGAAGATGAGAATGGAGGAGGCCAGAGTCAGGCAGATGTACGATGGGTGCACAATGGCGCAGCTCAGAAGGAGCAGAGCTGTGGAGGAGCAATCCGGAATGCAGCAGGAAGGCACAGTAGACATAAAAAAAAAAAAGGTTCATTATTTTTAAAAACTTTAAATTGCGTGGCTGGGCATGGTGATGCATGCCTTTAATCCCAGTAGAGGCAGGAGGATCGCTGTGAGTTCGAGGCCAGCCTGGTCTACAAAGCGAGTCTAGGACAGCCAAGGCCACACAGAGAAAACCTGTCTAAAAAAAAAAAAAAAAAAAAGTGTGTGTGTGAGACAGAGAGAGAGAGACAGACAGAGACAAAGAGAGAGAGCAACAGAGAGAGAGAGAGAGAGCGAGAGACAGAGAGACAGAGAGAGAAAGAGAGAGAGCGCCTGTGCCTGCAAGACCAGCGCCAATGGATTCCCCTGGAGCTAGAATTATATGTGGTTCTGAGCTTTCTGAGGAAGATGCTGGGAAGCAACTCAGACCCTCTGCGAGGGTAGCATGACTCTTAACTGCTGAGCCATGTCTCCAGCCCTCACACAGGAGTTTTTAAGCGAAGGTGGGGGATTAGAGGGAACAAGCCTAGGCAGCTGAGGCTCTTTCAGTCAGGATGGACTCCTCAGCTCTTTAGGAAGTGAAAGGACCAGGACCTGGGAGGGCCTGAGGGAGTGAAGAGGAAGGCACAGAGGGAAATGGCTGCTGGCTCGTCCACTGGGTAATCATCGGGTTACTGAGACTTGCATTGGTTTGGCCCAAGAACACTTCAATTGACAACAGAGGGGAAAATACCTCCCTCGAATTTTCAAACTTTTCAGGAATGGGATCACCCAGGAAAGCTTATAGAGCAGGAACATCCGTTTCCTAGGCTATCAGCAGACATAATCATTTTGATTATGAGAAATGAAAATGTCTTACAGCATTAAAAAAAAGAAAAAAAGAAAAAAAAGAAAGATGGGACTGTCAGAGCACTGACAGCACTAACGCGCTCCATTTAATTAAGACAGCATAGATCACAAGAGTTTAAAGTAGTGAAGACATGGTTTTACTCACAACACAAACAAATGCTTTCTTGGGAGGGAGAGCTGGTTCTTTAAGCGTGTGGCTGCTAGTGAGCCGACCACACTCCAGTGGGTGGCTCCGCACACAGGCGTATACGGGCAGCACAATTTGGACTCAATAGGTTATTAAAGAGAGAGAGAAAGGACACAAAACTGGGGAGATGGGGTGGATCTGGGAGGAGCTACGGAAAGAGTGAAAAGATAGTTTCAGTAAATTCTCAAAGAATTAATCAAAATCATAAAAAGATACTTTATGATATTTACAGTATTTATAAAAATCATATTTTAAAAAAAATAAGCTTTTTCATGTGGAATAAAGCCAGGCCACTGCTGCTTTTAGTATCTTCTTTTTAATGATTACTATTTTTCTTAGAGAAAAGGACACAGAAGCACTGGGGGGAACCTTTTGTTTCTTGAGATGGGGACTAATATGTGGGCTAGGCTGGCCTAGAACTCATCCTCTCCTGCCTCAGTTTCCCAAGTACACGGCACACCCACATCTGGCATACGGTTAATGTCTCTTAAAGTTCCTCTAGAGAGGCAAAACTGGTAAAACTAAGAGCAGTCCTCCCCGAGCATTATTACGAAAGCTTTGGACAGATGCTGGAAGACCCTGCTAGTAAGGTTGCAGTCTACCGGTCCAGATAGCTCTCAGAGCTCTGCAAGATGGTGGACTCCCTTTCTCAGTGGGGCTTGTGCCACATGCTGGAGAGCTTCTGTTTGGTGAGAACTGCTTCCTGCCAGACTTTGGTGCTTCGGGTTAAAAAATTAACATTACATGGTGCCAGTGAGGACTTTTGTTTTGTTTTTTTAGAGACAGGGTTTCTCTGTGTGTAGCCCTGGCTATATGGAACTCACTGTGTAGACCAGGATGGCCTCAAACTCACTAACTCTGCCTGCCTCTGCCTCCTTGAGTGCTGGGATTAAAGGCGTGTACCACCACCATCACACTTTTTTTTTTTTCCTTTTTAAAAATTCAACCCTTTGATCAGTATTTTCATGAGTTTCCTTGGCTTAGGGAATCTTTTTTTGAGTTCGTTTGTTTTGGAGACCAAGTCTTATTCTGTAGCCTGGTCTGGTCTCAAACTCATGGCAATCCTCCTGCATCAGCCTCTTAAGTGCTAAGATGACACAAACCACATTGCCAGGCGAGCTTGAGAGACCTGGATTTTACAAGTCTGGACGCCAGCCCCGGTGTGGCTCAACATGGGACTCTTGCAAGTTTTTTTTTTTTTTCAATGATTGCTCTTCTTCAATTACTTTCCGTACATGTTGCCTAACTTTGTTTCCCATTTCCTGGAAAGCAGACAGACCATTAGGAGACTGGACAGTCACTTTGTACCCACTGGCTACAGGCAAGTAGCTTGGGTTATCACTAAGCAACTCATAAGAGCTATCTCACTGTCACCAGGGAGGTTACAGTCTAATCCCCACCTCCCTTTTAGTAACGAAGTATTGACCCACTTTCTCCATCTATAAGAAAGCCGTTTTATCTTCTCCGAAAGTCTGTTCAACTAGCAAGATTTACAGCAAGGAACTTCGTCTTTCAGTTACATGCTGCCAACACTGTGCACTCAAAGTCTTGGCCGGGGAGCCAGGAGACCCGTGCCCTAGCTGGAGTGCATACCAAACTATCATTTGTTGAACCCAATGGGTTTCAGCAGAGAAAATGCAAACTATTACGCTCCTTTCCAGTTTCAGATTGCCCTGATTCTATGGGGGACAATTGCGTGGGACTGACCCAAGGTCCCCGACTGACCGTGTGCCTCAAGTGTTCTGCCATTTCCACACTCCCAACTCTCAGTCTTCTGAGACAGGATCTCATTGGGTAGCCCAGGCTTTCTTTCAAACCTGGGATCCTGCCTGCCTCAGGCTCCTGGGTGCTGGAATGACAGGCAGATGTTACCACAACTGGCTCTCCATTTTTGAGGGTGTATGTGGAGGGGGGGAGAACTAGTGAGAACCAGGGGCAGGAACCACATATGCTTGAGAGATGGTAAAAAAAAAAACAAAAACAAAAAAACAAACAAAAAAAAAAACCAATTTGTAAGAAAATCCCTTGATCCCAGCTTCCCTTTCTGTTGTAGCTTTTCAGTCTTAAAATAGCTACAAGCATATTAGCATTTCAAATACCGTTTGTGACAGGTGAGCTCCGAGAGATTAAGGGAGCAAAATTTGGCATTTTTCCCTCTTCGAGCCAGGCTCACGATGTAAACATTAACTGTTAGAACACATTATTCAACATTCCCATTTATTTTTCATGAACTCACACAACATATCAAAGGGATGGATGCTCCCCTCTTTACACTCCTTCAGAATTGCAGACAGACCCATTTCACTCTGTCTGCAAACCTGAAGGCTTGAGGCTTTAGTTAAATATCTTGTGGTAATAGAGACGGCTTTAGAGAATAACACGCCCCCTGGTCGCCTCCCTTTCTTCCTGACTGAGAGCAGTGTGTGGCCACGCACTTGGTCTTTGGAAACAAGCGGCATGTGCCCAAGTCAAACACATATCAAAGCATTGTGGGCCTCATCCTGGGCATCAGTGGACAAGCACTAGGGCAGGGTGGAACTGAGGCTCCCACAGTTGCTCAGGGCTCAAAGCTCTACCCTACTCAAAACAAAACAAAACAGTATAGGAGGCTGGAGAGATGGCTCAGTGGTTAGGAGTACTAGCTGATCTTCCAGAGGATCTGGGTTCAAATCCTAGTGCACATGTGGCACCTCACAACTGTCTATAACTCCAGCTCCAGGGGATTCTATACCTAATACAGACATACATGCAGGCAAAACACCAATGCACATCAAATAAAAATAAAGCATTAAAAATTCAAACTACAAGGGCTTTCTTACTCATTACAGAGGATCTTGCATGAGCATCTCGCCTCACACATGCCTGTGGGGAGTTTAAAAGACGCTCGTCAATGATTCTATGTCCACGTGATGGAAATCACGGCAGAACAGGGGTGAAAACATGGGCTCTTAGTGCCCTTCCTGCTTCTAACTGCGAGGCCATGGGCAAGTCACCTGGCCTGCCTGGACCTTAGCTATTGACTTTATAAAGGGAATAGGTTTGACCAAAAGTCAGCTCTAGAATTATACTAGTAAGAATACCCACACCTAGGAAAACATGGTTTGTGGAGTAAACCCAACCTGGCTATCACATGGGGAGCTGCACGCCAGGGTTCTTATGGAGCTTGGGAAATTGTGATGCCCCTCAGATTATCCTGATGATGATCCAGAAGTGGGGATCCAGAAGGCTTGCCCAACTGGCTGGACCTCAAAAGGCTAAAGATAAGCTGATTGTGTAGACAGTAAGTGATAATTTGTCAATGGACAGGCAGCTCTCTGCCCATTTGTAAATAATAACAACCTTGTAGATTATTTGTTATTCTCTAGATAGAAAGAGTGGCCAGAAACCAACACCACAAAGAGGAGAGATCCAGTGCCCTATAAGCTCGGCAAAGAAAAGCCTCACTAGAAAGCCCATATGTGAGAGCTACCACATCGACCAGGGATCAGACCCAGCTCCAGATACAGAGGGAGACATGGGACTCAGGTAAGACGGTCCCTAGTTTGCATGGTTCATAGCGCAAGATCTCAATAGGGCTGGCATTTCAGTTTCTATGTTTTGTTTGTTTGTTTTTGTTTTCAAGACAGTGTTTCTCTGTGTAGCCCTGGCTGCCCTGGAACTTCTCTGTAGACCAGGTTGGTCTCAAACTCACAGAGATCCACCTACCTCTGCCTCCCAAGTGCTGGGATTAAAGGCGTGTGCCACCACTGCCGGGCCAGTTTCTATGGTTTATTAACTACAATCGCATAACCATTACAGCTAGCTCTTCAGTTGAAATGTAAATACTGATGTGCCTCAGGAGCAGCAGCAAGTCACAGCACAGCTCCCACAGTGTGTCTGAGATTGGTCACGCACCTGTTACTCAGGGCACACCCAAACCCTAAGTGTGCACACAAGCTTGCCTTCTTGTGTCGTGGTGACAAAAATTCAAACAGGTCACTGGCCAACAAAGGTGAAAAACCACAAGATGAACATGTTGGCTGTGACATATAGCTCTAGAAGAAACAGTTAAATGTAGGATTATTGATTAGCTGCCATTCAGTCTTTTCTCGTGGCTGGCTGGCTGCAGTGGCCCATATCTGTAGGTCTGGCTACTTCCGAAGATTGTTTAAGCCTGAGAATTCAAGACCAGACTAGCAACATTCTAAGCAAAGCTCTTGTAAATGTAGCTTCTTAAAGAAAAACAAACAATAAAACCTTCAAAACAAACAACCCCCCCGCAAAAAAAAAAAAAAAAACAAAAACAAAACAGAGTCCCAGACAGAAAAGAAATTAGTGAAGTAAACCAGTCAACGAAAACAAGGAAAGTGACTGTGAAAAACTTGTGAAGAGGAAGTGATGGCCCTAGGGTAAAGGACATGGTGTTGGAAACAGATCCGAACTCGGAAGGGACAGTGACCCGTCACCATGGCACGGGAGAAAATGCTAGCTCAGGACCATGCGACCATGCTTTCTGACGAGAAGGCAAGTGCAGCTGGCATTCCTCTGGATGAGTTTTCCCACAAAGAAACAAAACCCTAGGCCTCCATGTTTGCACTGCTTTAAAAGCTTGCACACCAGTGTTAGCTGTGATATACTTTTTTTGCACATCTTTGTACATTTATAACCAAGAGTCATGGAGGCTTCAAGGGTCGATACACATTTATACAACACAGTGATTTCTAAGAGATCCTGTTACAAAGTCTACATTTACAGGGGCTCTGCAGCCTCACACCACTGTGAAAAGCAGAAACCACTGCTGGTATTGAGGGATATAAAGCAAGCTCGCTATGCCAAGTGTTCATCAATATCTTTACTGATGATGCCTCATAACTGAAGGCCGACATGGAGGCCTGGAAGCAGACGCCGAACTGTATAAGCAAGTAAAAGGCCAAAACATCTGGCCAGAGAGAAAGACGTTTAAGGAAACAGATTTTAGTCTGTGAAAAATCAAGGTGGTAACTTCTGGCTGACCTTTAGTGACTGGTCCATATGGTATACTGATCAGCCATTATTCGCACTTACTAAAGACTGAAATACCCTAGGCAATGAGACAGGCCTGAACTTTTTTTTTTTTTTTTAAGACAGTGTCTCCATACAGACACCCCTCCCCTCCCCCGTACACATTTGAGACCGAGTCTCACTACGCAGGCCTGGCTGGCATGGGATTCTCTGTGTAAGCCAGGCTGGTTTTGAAGGCACAGAGGTCTACTTTCCTCTCCCTCCCAAATACTGGGATTAAATGCGCAGCCTGATTATTGCACCAACCAAGGACAATACATGCAGTAAGCATTGAACCCCTCTCCAGATCTAGCCAATGGACAGGACATTCCCCACAGTTGTGGGAGAGCAGGGACTGACTCTGACATGAACTCTGGTGCCCAATATTTGACCACTTCCCCTTGGTGGGGAGGCCTGGTGACACTCAGATAAAGAATAAGCAGGCTACCTAGATGAGACCTGATAGTCTATGACCTTATGGTGGGGAAGAAGGTCCCCTTCTGTCACAGACCTAGGGGAGGGGGAAAGGGTAAAAGAGGGAGGGAGGGAGGAGGAGGAAGATAAAAGTGAGGGGATAACAACTGAGATGTAATCTGAATAAATTAATAAAAATAAGTTAAAAAAAAAACAAAGACAGTGTCTCACTACTTAGCTCTAGATTGCCTGAAACTTGCTCTTAATTCACAGAGCTGCACTTCCTAGTGCTGGGACTAAAGGCATAGGCCACCATGCATGCCTGCATATGAACTAATTTTAAAGCAAGCTTCCAAGCCGGGCGTGGTGGCACACGCCCTTAATCCCAGCACTGGGGAGGCAGAGGCGGGCGGATCACTGAGAGTTCCAGTTCGAGGCCAGCCTGATCTACAAAGTGAGTCCAGGACAGGCAACAGCCAAGGGTAACACAGAGAAACCGTGTCTTGAGAAACCAAAAACCTAAAACCAAACAAACCAAACCAAAACAAAAATCAAGTATCCAAGGCTGGCAAGATGGCTGAGAAGGCAATGGTATTTGCTACCAAAGCTGATGACTTCCAATCCCCAGAACCAATGTGGAGGAGAAAACGGATTCCTACAAGTTGTCCTTTGACTGCCATATGCATGCTGTGACATTTCAGTACACATGTGTTCATGTACACGTACACACACGTACACACACACACACACACACACACACACACGTACACACACAAATAAAATGTTAAAAAAAAACTTAAAATAAATTATATATATCAGAACATCTTTCAAAGAAAGAGGTGTATATTTTTCCCCCTCTGGATGTCCAAAAATAATGTAGAAGCAGGACTTATCTACCAGGAATAATTTAAGTTTTGGAAACTGGTGAGGGAAGACAGAGTGTGTGGCCTGTCAAGGCCTCTGCCAGAGCGAAGATACCATATGAGGTTCTTTTTTAAAAATTGTTATGGAAGTTTATCTTACTCTAAGCTGCCAATTATTTTTGAGCGCTGCACTTAGATGGTTCTTTGCTTTGTGCATCAAGGCCCTTTCTCCCCAGCCCTCTCTAGTTAAAGGGCATCAGACTGGGGCTCTGATGAAGAAGCAAAGCTGCACAACAATTTTGCTTCCGGGCAAGCTGTGGTGGGGACTGCAGTGGCTTTGATGCATCTGGCTCTAACAGCACCAGGGCATCCATACAAATGACCCTCAATGGAGATTGCAGTGGCTTTGATGTATGTGACTCCCACAATGCCACTGAATTCACACCAAGGAGCCCCAGTGGAGGCTGTGGTGGCTTTGATGTATGCAGCTCCCACAGAGCCAGTGCACCCAGATGAATGAGCTCCAACTATCCAGGGCTGCAGGGTCAGACCAGCACTGCTCCAGTCACTGCTTGGGTTTGAAACATGGATATTCATGTTCAAAGCTCCTTACTTGGGACATTGACATCAGTGGCCTCATCTTAAGTTCCACACACCTATTGGGAAACATGACTACTATTTAGGGGCCTTAGGGAAGATTTTAGTGGTCTATGACCGAATAGGTTTTTTTTTTTTAAAGCAATTATACATGTGTCTTAATTAACAAAAGAAAAACCCTACACTGCCAATCCAAGTTTATTAATAGTCCCTCAGGACAAGGCATTAAAGGAAGGACAAACATGGACCTTTTGAGCTTTTCTCCATTACTTACAATTCTTGCCCCTCCCCCAATCTCTTCATCATGAAGAATCATTAAACCTACTACCACAAGAGATGCTACTTGATTTTTTTTTTTTTAAGTACTATGGAATACTACTCAGCTATTAAAAACAAGGACTTCCCGAAATTTGTGGACAATTTTTTTTTTTTTTGTTTTGTTTTTTTTTGTTTTTTTGAGACAGGGTTTCTGTGTAACAGCTTTAGCTGTCCTGGACTCACTTTGTAGACCAGGCTGGCTCGAACTCACAGTGATTCGCCTGTCTCTGCCTCCTAAGTGCTGGGATTAAAGGCGTGCGCCACCACCGCCCAGCTTTTTTTATTTTTATTTTTTGGCTACTTGATACTTTTTAACAGGGCATTGGCCCATTCTCTCCTCTCTGCTCTTCTCTGCCCTCTGTCATGTATGAGCTCTGTTGAATCTGAGCCCCTGCCCACTATCAGGACAGACACAATTCTCTAATCTGAACAGCATGGTCTCCTACTGTTTACTCTGTCCCAAACACTGACTGCCCATTGTCCCCGGTAAGATGAAGCATGAGAGACATCGAAATTCCTTGACTCAGTTCCTTGGGGATAAGTATTTAAAAACATTGCTTTCTTCTTGCAAAAAGTTTCTCTGTTTTTTACCAGGTAGGCCGACAACACTTTCTATTAATGGAAATATTTTGTGACTTCACTGTCTCATTTTACCGCCCACTTAAAATGCTGCTAACATAACTAAGGAACACTACCACCACCCAGCAGGCAATTGTGAGTTTCCAAGTGGGTGCTGGGAATCAAACTCAGGTCCTCTGAAAGAGCAGTACGCAATCTTTAACTGCTGAGCCACCTTCCCAGATCAGTCTTGTTTTATTTTAACTTAAATATACACAAGTGGCTTGTAGATGTAGTACAAATCTAGATTCGCGGTCCTTAATTTTATGTATAAAATGGAACTAGCATGGGGATCTACAGAATAGCCATGCCAAGCAATGCCAAGGGTGGAAGAAATAGTCTCCTCCAGGGAAGAGCTGATCAGTTAGTTATCCAGTACCAAATGCTCATCTCAAAACATACACATAGAATTAACAGTATATAGACTCAACAGGTCATGTGTAATATTTAGGAATACACACACACACACACACACACACACACACACACACACTCATATACATGCACATACACAACAGTGAAAAAAGAGGCCTTGGATTTGGAAGGGAGTAAGGATGGGTATTTAGGGGAGTTTGGAGGGAGGAAAGGAAAGGGGAAACTATAATGATAGAATTATATTATAATCTCAAAAGAATAAAAATATTAAAAAGGACTAACAGTGTTTTACCTCTGGAATAAGCCTAATCGAGTGAATGGCCCTTTTAATGTAATGCTAAATTTTGTCTGCAGTTTTTCACAGGGGATTTCTGAATCTGTATTCATTGGGAATATTGGTCTGCTATTTTCTTTTATAATTTTGTTGTATGGCATTGATATCTGGTTCATTCTGGCCTTGTAAATAAAATGAATCTGACGTTCTTGCTCTTCTTCAATATCTGGGAACAAATTAAAAATTTCTATTTATGTGTATAGGCCTTTATGTGTAACCTGTGTACGCATTGCCTGCAAAGGTCAGAAGAGGCCATGAATCTGCTGGAACCAACCGGAGTTCCACACAGATGTGATCTGCATAATGTGGACGGTAGGAACTGGATCCAGCTCCTCTGCCAGGGCAGCAAATGCTTTAACTGTGGGCACCTCTCCAGCCTGGGGGAATGCTTGGGCATCAGGTTCTGGCCTTTGACAGACCATCATAGGGATCCACTCATGTGAACTCACAGCAATTCTCCTGTGGCAGCCTCCTAAGTGCTGAGAACAGTCGTGCGACACTATGCCCCTGACTCCTTTATTGCTGTTTTCAGGATTTTCTTTGCCTTTAATTTTCGATAGCTTGATTATGTTTTCATGTGTGCTGTTTGAATTGAATCTGGCTGGAGGTGTACGGCCTTCCTGCTATACCTGGGTGTTTATCTTTGTCTAAATTTTGAAAATATTTTTCAAAGAAACTTTGGACCCCGTTGTTTCTCTCTTCTTTATATACGGTTACTCAAATACTGCTAGTGGATGTTATTCCACACCTCCTATCAGACTTCCTTATTCATTTCTGGTTATTTCATTCAATGACTGTTTTTTTTGTTGCTGTTGTTTTGTTTTGTTTTTCAAGACAGGGTTTCTCTGTGTAGCCCTGGCTGTCCTGGAACTTGCCCTGTAGACCTGCGTCTGCCTCCCTAGAGCTGGGATTAAAGGCATGCACCACCACTGCCCTGCAATGACTGCTTATTTTTAAGTGACCTATCTTTGGGTTCAAAGATTCTGACTTCTGCTTGATTTATTCTGATGATGTCCATGCGCTCTGAATTTCATGCATCGTATTTATCAACTGCCAAACTCACGCTTGATTTAAAAAAAAAAAAAGTAATATCAATGCCTTCGGTGCATTTCTCATTTTGGTCATTCTTTGTTTTCCTGATTTTGTTGTGATTGATCCTCTGTATTTTCTTAGGGTTAACTGAGCCTCTTTAAAATAGTTACTTTTAGGCCGGGCATGGTGGTGCACGCCTTTAATCCCAGCACTTGGGACGCAGAGGCAGGCGGATCACTGTGAGTTCGACGCCAGCCTGGTCTACAAAGTGAGTCCAGGACAGCCAAGGCTACACAGAGAAACCCTGTCTCAAAAAACCAAAACCAAACAAACAAATAAACAAACAAAACCAAAATAGTTACTTTGAACTCTTTGTCCGAAGTTCATAAATCTCCATTTCTGTAGGACTGGTTACTAGTGATTGTGTTCTTTTGATGCTCCCACATTCCTCTCACTGTTCTGTAGACTAGCTTTGTCTGGGAGAGCCCTTTGCCAGTCATCCTACCTGGAGATTGTGGACAGGGTGTCTGGTGTGGTCCACGGGTGGCTTGTTGTCAAGGCTGCTAGGTAGGGTAGACTAGTGCCTGGGTTATCAAATGGTCAGGGCCAATGCCCAGGTCCACGGGTGTGGGTTTCACTCTGTATCTGCAAGAGGTGATGCGAAACATCAGTCCACTGGCACAGACTTAGTATCGGGATGGCCCTTGAGGCTGTGTCTATGGAGGCCAGTCAGGTACTAGGATGGTCTCGCCATCTAGGTCCATTGGGATAATCCTAGAGCCAGATTCTGCTGGGATAAGCCTGGGTTCTGGGTCAAACTAGCCTGGAGACTAGGTCGACAGAGTGACTCTGGGCTTTTTCATAAGAGGCCACCACTGGATTTTTGTTTGCGTTACCCTACCAGATTCCTCTTTATCTATCAAAGTTTGAGAAATGTTGTTTTCTAGTATTTGTCGGCACAGTCCTCCACATGCTGAAAATGCAGAGCTCCAGGCTCCATTCAGACCAGAATCCATCTTTTATCAAACTCCCCAGATGACTTTATTGACACATTAGAGTTTGAGAAACACAACTCTTGAACGTCATCAATGTTGACTATATGAGAAACATACAGAAAACTTAAAAAAAAAAAAAAAAACCTGTTAGATGCATCAGGTAAGATTTTTAGAACAAGTCCAGTGTGGCCCTGACATAAAAAGCCCTCAGTGAGAATCTACAGACGTACGTAACAGCTGTTCAAGAATACTATGTGCCTGACAAGTCTGAAAAGAAAAAAGCTGAAGCCTAACTCTCAAAGGCACAAAAGGTATCTACACTGCCAGGGGACTGCTGCTGGCATCTGCAGGAAAGTGACTTTATGATGACAAGAGCCCGGAGGGTCTCTCAAGCTTTACCTGGCTTTCACGTCACTGTAAGCGCTGGGTGGGCCCTATAGCATCTGGCCTCTCAGTTGCTACAGCTTGCTTGCCTTTACTGTTATCTTCTTCTTTGATCACTTTTCTCCCCAACCCACACCCAAAGATTGTATCCTCCAGTCCTCAGGAAACATTACTGGCTCTAGAGAAGACAGATGAAGCCCAGGAGAAATCCCCCAGTCTGCAGTAAAGGTGCAAAGGCAGGAATAGCCAACACCCTCGCTTCCTCACATTCCCTTCAGGGAGCCTGGCAGCAGTGACCTAACAAGTCGCTGTTGACAGAATCTAGTCTTTTTCCATCTAAGAAACTGTCTCCTTGCCTATGATAGCTTTCCCTCTGGGCTTTTCTTGCTATGACTCTCAAGCCAAAATTCTTTCTCTGGGCTTGAGTTGTTTTGTTAAGTCTTTAGACTATTGACGTCTTAAGCAATGGGTTCTCTCCCACAGTCTAGGTGATATTTACCAATAATGACAAGAAAACAATCCTCCTTTCTCTCTTCCTTACAGACAAACCAGAATGAACACACAACAGGTGTCTTTCTAAACAATTACAAGCACAATCACAGTTATAAGAACATAAGAAATTGCTCTTTAAGGTTCATGAAATGTAGACCCTGTTATCTACAGCTTGTAGGGCTTTACATTTTCCTCCTCTGTCTTTGTATGAGTGAGGTCTTTTCCATACGACACTGAAGATGCTTTGTTGGGTGGTGTGATGGCTCATCTTGGTTGTCAACTTGACCACATCTGGAATCAACTAAAACCCAAGCAGCTGGGCACACCTGTGGGGGATTTTTGCTGATTGGTTCATTTGAAGTGAGAAGACCCACCCTAAAACGGGACCGTTTGTGGTGGGAAGAGGTTTCCTAAATCTGAGCCACTCTTTCTGGTGGCAGCTTACATGAAAGGACACAGAAGGAGGAAGTTTTTACTTTTTGTCTGCTTCTCCTCACTCTTGCCGGAAACATCATCTACCCTGCCACCGAGGCCTTCCTTTGCTGGTGTTAGAACCCACTTCTCTGAGATTCTAGTGTAGACTGAAGACCAGCTGAGACATCCAGCCTCATGGACTCACTCTTGGCCTTTCCATCAGATTGCCATTGCTGGACTAGCTGGACCACAGTCTATAAGCCACTCCAATACATCCATATCTCCATCAGTCCTGTCCCTATAGAGAACTGACCAATAGAGGTAGTGTGATTATTGAAACTACATTTCTTCTACAGGTTCAGTGTGAGATTCATCAGGGTAAAACCAAGTCTCACACAGCTCCTCACCAGAAGTGCATGATCTCAGACCATGACAATATGTACAAGCACCCTACATGCTTTAGATATGTTTGGTTTTTAGTTGGTAGAGAGTATGTGGTTCCTTGGAAGCTAAGTAAAGGAATCATTTATCATTTCCACGGCACAGTGAATGTATCGAAGGAGAGATGGCAGCCTCAGTGTCAAACTGTGCAGATTTGTGAATGTGGGTCCCAGGCCTGGTTTCTCAGGAAAGATAAAAGAGAACACTGCACATTGGCTCTGACATCAGCTTCAAGCAAGCGGGCTAAGCAGAGGCAATGCATGCAAACCCCGCCATTCCATGGAAAGGGGCTCTGCCACTCTGTCATAGCTGTTAGACTCTTCACCCCATTACATTGGGTGGGAACCCCACTGCCATTCATTCTGGAAGACAGTAAGGCACGAGCTCTAGCTGGAAAAAAAAAGAGCACTTGTTGTGGATATAACAGTGGCTGGCAGAGGGTTCTACCCCTGATAGCCTCACTGCTTTCTACAAGGAAGCTCATGAGACAAGCTTGTGGTCCAAGGACTGTGGCTTGAGCGGAAAACCTTGCCTCTTGGGTTCTATCCTGATTCAAGACAGTCAAACCTGTTTCTATGCAGCTGCTGTCTGCCATGCAAGATGAGCTCACTGTCTAGAATACAGTCTCTGGGATGGTTGGCAAAGGGACACAGAAACTTCTAGAAAAATACGATGAGCTAGAGGCATGGAATGCTGGGCACGGGAAACATAATTCTACTGCCCAGTATAAATAATGTCCCTTCTTTCTTTAAATTTCCTTTTAAGAGAATCCTAATTCCTTATCTCAAAGTCTTGGGCAGGTGCCTAAAACAGAAATGAAGAATGTCACTGAAGAAGATTTAAAAGCATTTGATGCTGGTATATCCTAGGCTCAGTCCTTAATTTTATTCCATCTAAACTAATGTGTCTGGTGAACCTGGCAGATCTGTGCATCTTTATGCAGTCTCTCAATGTGGTATCTTCAGCCTAACTTTTGTCCCCAGTTCCAGAAAGGGCACGGTCACCTGCCGGGCACCTTCTTCAGTTAGGTGCTTAGTAGATGTCTTGAATTTCACGTGTCTAAGATTGAACTTCTTTTTGCAACTTGTTTTTGTTTTGAAATAAATTCAGACTTAGAGAAAGATGGAGGCTTTTCAAGCATTCTGAGGCCAGCCTGCAGCCTCCTTTCCCAGCTACTCCAATCACAGCAGGATGAACACTTAGAAAGTCTACCACTGTCTGACTGGATGTAGCCAAAAGTGTACCCAAAGGCAGCCTTAGCCTTCCAGAGAAAGCCCAGTGGGAAGAATCATAAGCCGCAGTAGCAGTAGCCTTGGGGTCAGACTCGGCAGGGTGCAAAGGTTGGAGTCAGAGTTCTCCCAGAACACGGAGGCACAAAACAGCTCTAGACAACAAAGTCATTTCTTGTTTAAAGATGGTTCATATCCCTGGAGAGCAGGTGGGCTGAAACTGCAGGGGAAATGGCATCACAGGAAGTTACCCATCCTACTGAAACTCGGAACTATTTCATCATGTGAATAGTTTTCACACCTCTTATTCATAAACTGAGAAGCCCCAAACTGAGCACAGCCACTGTCTCTAAGAGTTGGGTTCACTATGCTACCATTAACATTTCAAATAAAACAATTTAAATGAAAAAAAAAAAGGCATCAAATTTCTGTATTTCCCATGTAGATTCCTTGTTTTGTAAAATTGTATTTATTCTCTCCCTCTCTTTTCCTTTCCTCCCCCTTTCTTCCCTATCCACCTTTTCTCTGCGTGTGTACAGAGGTCAGAGGGCAACTGGTGGGAGCTGCCTCTGTCTCTCCATCATATGGGTCCCTAAGTTCAAACTCAGCCTTCAACTTGGTGGGAAGCGCCTTTTCCTACTGGGCCATCTCCCCACTAGTTTCCTTAGTTGACATTTTCCTTATACCTGTCTAATCAGTTTCTCCCCACAGGAGTGTGTGTGTGTGTGTGTGTGTGTGTGTGTGTGTGTGTGTGTGTGTGTGTGACCCTTCATCTCCCAGATATTTGTATCCTGGAAGAAACAGCACCATTCTCTAGCACAACAGGGCGTGATGGCTAAATTAACAAGTTAACATTGGTGGGAGGGTCTGGAGAGATGGCTCAGTGGTTAAGAGCACTGTCTGCTCTTCCAGAGGTCCTGAGTTCAATTCTCAACACCCACATGGCAGCTCACAACTGTCTGTAACTCCAAGATCTGACACCCTCACACCAATTCACATAAATTTAAAAATTATTTTTAAAAAATGAGTTCCCAGCACCCATCATACCCTTTGCAATTCCAGCTCCAAAGACTCTGATAATTTCATCTAGCCTCTATGGACACCAGACACACACACACACACACACACACACACACACACACACACACACACAAATTAAATAAAATATAAAAAAGAAATTAGCATTGACTTAATACTGTCTCTGCATTTAAGCTAATTGTTCCCTGACTTTGCCTTAAAGGGACAAATCTATTAAGTTTTTACATTCAGGGTCCATACAGTCCAGAGTCACACAGGCTGCATCTAGGAGTCAGGCCCCCTCAATCCTCCTCAGTATTAACAGTTCCACATTATCTCTGTCTCTCATGACTTGGAGATATTTTCATGTCATCAAGATGTTTATTTTATTTTCAAGTTTTTCATGTGTGTATGGATGTTTTGGCCAGCATTTTGTGCACCACATGCATGCAGTACCCACAGAGCCCAGAAGAGGGGGCTCGGATACCATGGACTAGAGACTTACTGATGGTTGTGAAGTGCTGTGTGGGTGCTGAGAATTGAACACAGGTCCTAGGGGAAAGCAACTAGTGCTTTTAATCACTGAGCCATCTCTCCTCCAAGATGTTTTGTAGAATGCTCCATATATAGATAACTGTTTCAAATAAGGATAAATCAAAACACACTGCCATGTAACCAGTTTCCAGGATTCCATTTTAACCAGCAAACCAGAAACTCTATGCCCATTACTTTCTTCTTTGCCAGTAGCTGTTATTCAGGGTCCCCAGTGGTTTGTATACATCCGGAGATTATTTTATTTCTCTGGATTATTGTACTGTACTCACTATGCTGTACACCAGGTCACCAGAACGTACTAAGAACTTGAAGTTTATAATACTCTTTGACAGACATTTCCCATTTTCTCCACGCCTACCTGACTTGTAGCAACCAACCTCCCATTCTGTTTCTATGAATTTGGCATTTTTTTTTAAAGATTCTATAGATGTGAAATCATGAAGTATTTGGATTGGCCACTTAAAATACTGCCTTCCTCATTCGTCCTTGCTGCAGTGACAAAATTACCTTCTACTGAGTAACAGTCCATTATGCATGTCACCATTTCTTTATCCACCCATGTGCAGATGGACACTTAGGATATTTGCCTGCCTTGCCTAACATGAAAGATGGACACAAGAGAGCAGGCGCCAGCACACTGACCTTACTTCCTTTGGATGTACACTCTGCAGAGGCACTTCTGCATCAGAGGGCACTTCTATCTCCCTGTTTTAGAAGAGCCACTGTGCCTCTTTTTATAACAGCTATGATAGACTCCCACCAGCAGCATGTAACGGTTCCTTTTACCTCACACCCTCAGCACCATTTTCTTTTGCTCCTTGGATAGCAGCTACGTCAGCACGGGTGCCGTTACCTCATGATGGGCATTGGCTTCTTCCCTGATGAGCGACAGTGTTGAAGACCTTTGACTGTATCTACTGGCCATTTTTACCTCTACCTCAGGAAAATGTCTACAGCTCCTTGGTCCGTTTAAAAAATTTGTCTGTTTCTCTCACTCTTCCTCCTTTTCCTTTCGTCCCTGCCCTGTTTTCATCTCCTTCCTTATCCTCCTTTTGTCCTTTTTGTTAGATTGATGGGCCCCTTATATGTTTGGGTTTGACACCCATGGATTACACATGTTCTCATCCCATGGGATGCCTTTTCATTTTGTTGAATGCATCCTTTGCTTCCTAACCTGATGGAGTTCCATTTGTTTATGTTTGCATTTGGAGCAGCTGCTTTGGGTACCACATCTGAAAAATGCCAAGATCAGTGTCATGGAGCATCTCCTCCATTCTCTTTGAGATGCAGTATCATTTCAGGCCTTATGTTTAAATCTCTAATCCACTCTGAGTTCGGCACAAGAGAAAAAAAATCCAATTTAATTCTTTTCCAAGCAGCTATCTGACTTTGCCAACATCATTTATTGAAAAGACCGTCCTTTAACCTACTGTGCATTCTTGTGTCAAACTAGCCAGCCATATATGTGAGGGTTTATTTCTATCTCACACTTCCCTGCCTTTCTAGGGGACGGGCTACAGCAGCAAATGTAACTGATAATTCACAGGGGGAGTAGAAATTGCTCAACAAAGTCCTAACTAGACATAGGTGAGCTATGTAACCTTTGTAGGATTTGGAAAGAAGTGTTCATGACAAGAAAGACATCTGGCTTTCTGCAAACCATCTGCCATCATGTCCCGACTTCTTAGAATCAGAGGAGAGAGTCACTTGAACCTATGAGTCAGATGCTAGCCCAGACAATTCAGATAGATCCTAGCTTAAAACTAGAATGTCTACCTTTTTGGTATGTGTATGTGTTCCTGTGTGTATGTGCATGCATGTGCGCATGTGTGTGTACACACATTCAGTGCTGGGTGTCTTCCTCAATTGCTCTCATACTATTTTGTAAAACATGGTCTCTCACTTAGCCTGGGGCTCACTGAGCCATTCTGGCTGATGAGCAACCTTCAGGGTCTTTCTGGTCTCCATATCCCCAGCGCTGGGATTATAGATGCTTATTTGAAAAAAAAAAACATATGCGTGTGTGTGTGTGTGTGTGTGTGTGTGTGTGTGTGTGTGTGTGTGTATGTGTGTGTTCCAAACCCAGGTCTTTATGCTTGTGTGGCATACCAATGGAGCCGTCACCCAGCCTCTGTTTCTAGAGTGTTTGAAGTGTGGTTCTTCTGGGGTCTTGAAGCTTTGTGTTTCTAGCTAATGATAGAAGGCTCTTGCTCTAAATTTGTGGGAGAAGTTAACATTGCCTTTGGGTTCCCTTCTTAGTTTTCCAGGATAATGAAATGAGAAGGGAATTCAAATGACAGCTGGGCATGGTGGTGCATGCCTACAGTCCTGGCACTCAGGAGTCAAGAAAGGAGGGCAAAGTTCAAGGGCAGCCTGGTCTACACAGTGAGTTCCAGGAAGACAAGGGCTACACAATAGTAAAATAATAGTGATAATAATTAGAACCCTGTTTAGGAGTAAACAGTATAGATTTATTTGAATCCTTCTAGAACCTCTGTGTATTAAAGAAGAGTACAGAAGCTCCTGCTCCCAGCAGCACACCCTGAGCCTCACAGGGATTCTGGAAAAGTTATCACTCCATCTCTGCATTATGTCAGCCATAAGGAACCATTTCTATTTATATAGGAACCATCCACTAAGACTGATCAGGCTACGGTTGAGGACAGATTCCATCTCTGAAATTGGCTACATCTGTTCTACCGAGGGAACGTTCTGCCATGGATGGCTTGGCTGTGAATTACCAGAAATACTCAAGAGAGCAGCAAGCTGCCTTCTGTCCTCTCTCTGCAAAGAACCAAGTCATCACCGGATACGGCGAGTTGCCCAGAAACAGCCAACAAGCAGAAGCTCCCAAAGGCCAAGACAGTGATTAACCTCAGGGATGGGGCCTTTCCGGAGCCTCTTCTTTAAACCACACCTCACAACTCACATTCCTGACATAAAATGCAAGATAACCAAAACACAGAAATCCGAAGAAAGAGAAGCTAGACAGTCCTGAATACAGAAGGAAAGCTTATCTCTATCCTGTTATTCTGAGCAAAGGAGCAGCCAGCTATGGAAAGGAGTTGCTAAGTTCACACTTCATTGTTCAACACTAAAACAATATTGCCATGGGTACACGATGATATTAAGAACAGTGCTGGCTGGACACAGAGGGGTACTATACCGAACAAGATGCCAAGGCTGGGGCCTTGGCTATCTAGCATAGAGCCCGTTTTCCCTTCTTCCCTTGTGTCCTTCAAAACACTTTGCACCCTTAAAAGTTTCGTGTTGGGAGTCAATAACAGGAATGGTCTCTAGAAAGATGAACTAGGTAACAGTGAAAATGGTGGCACTGAGAACTTAAGACATAGAACCAACGGATATTTGGGCCAAAAAGCAACAGGGCAGGTGACAGCTGACTGTTGTTGGGGTTAGCAGAGGATGAGTCAAGGGTCACTGGGAGAAGAATGATGTCGTTTGAGAATAGGGGACAAAAGAAGAGGAGGCGGTCTGGAAGAAGGTACAGCTAGAGTTTGGGCACACCACCCAAGAGCATGCAGGAACCAGGAGAGAGAAGCCATGCAAGAGGTCTGGATTGCCAAAGCCACTGATACAAGAATAGTTGGCATGCAAATGGGATGAAATTGCCAAAAGCAAGGATGAAAAAAGGAGAGAGGAACGTCAAGGGTAGAACCTCCAGGGAGTGCTTGCATTTAGTGCGAGACAAAGCTGCACACAGTGTCAAGAAGTGCAGTCAGAACAGTGACCAGAGAATAAGATGGTGACCAAAAAACAAAACAAACACACCAACAAACAAAACAAAACACTTAAGAGAGTGCATGAGGTAACAAAACAGAATGTCACACAGGTCACAGGCAAGAATAGGACCTAAAGACATCAGAGGACCTTGAGGATTCACTAGAATTCTGGGTGGTACAGCAACTAGAGGGCTCAGAGCAAAGAAAAGATTAATTTCATACAATTCAATTAATATTTGTGGGCATCCATCCATCTTTAACAAAATCACCCATTCCTTGTTTTTCTTTCTCAAACTCCCCAACTTGCTGTGAGCGAGTGGTTAAATCCTCTTAAAGATTCACAAAACATTGGTGAAAGCAATGAACAAACCCCCCTCCCCGGAAAAAACCCCTTCAGCCACCTAGAAACAGTTACTGCTTGTCCAGATTTTGTTCCCCAGGTAAAGCTGCATTGATACAGTGCAATGTGTGTCTCGTCTTCATGGGACATGCAGGCTGGAGCCCTTCCCAGGTATGGGATTTCTGTTGAGTATCAACTACAAAAGGGAGCAAAGTATAGGTACCATTTACTAGAGCTGTTGTGAGGACTAGCGAGGATAATGCACTTAGTGTCTAGAATACAATAAGGGCTCAAGGGATTGTACCCGTTAACATGGCCACCATGGGATACTACTGACAAAGGTTACTTAGTTCAAAAAATTTATTACTGGGCTGGGGAGATGTCTCAATGGGTCAAGAGCTTGCTACACAAATGCAAGGAGCTCAGTTCATAATCCTCAGAACCCATATAAAGCTCAGCATGGTAGTACACATCTGTAATCCCAGTATTCCTACGTGGTGAGGCTGAGACAGGAGAGTCCCCAGAAGCTTGCAGGCCAGATCCTGTAGTGTACACAGTGGCCAACAGCAAGCAGTGTCAAGTTAGGGGGTGAGAACTGAGATCCAAGGTGGTCAATTGGCCTCCACAGAGCACATACCCACACTTACACATATGGATACACACACACACACACACACACACAGCACATTTGGTTATTGATAGATACAATAAAGAACACACCTGAAATAGTTTCTGGCCTCACAGAGTTTACAATCTAATTAGGAATGTCAAGACTAACATAGAAGAGATAATGAAAGAAGACTGGAAAGTCCTAGGTGGTGTGGTGACATCGTCACTGAAATGCAAAGCCAGAGAGGGCAGTGCTAGAGACTGAAAACAGGGATAGTTTAAGATGCTGTTGAGCCAGGTGCGGTGGTGCACACCTTTCGTTCCAGCACTCGGGAGGCAGAGGCAGGAGGATCTCTGTGAGTTTGAGGCCAGCCTGGCCTACATAAAGTTCCAGAACAGCTTGGGCTATGTAGAAATAGCTCTAGCTGTTGGGTGGGGCTTGGGCTGTGGTTGAAAAGTCATGCCCAAGTCTAAGGAAGTATGAGAACTGCATAAGGTTAGAGAGACTAGAATCTCAATGAAGAACCAGAGAGGGGTACCCAAACCAGGCCAGGGGGGACAGACTGACTTCACATGGTTGAGCTCATTAGGCCAAATGATCTATTTCTATATCTATTTCCCAAAGGCCAAAAAGAGTTCATGAATTTCAACAAAAATTGAAAGAAGGCCCACTCCAGATGACTTGCTCCTAATGAAACCCTGAGCCCAGATCTTGGCCTTTAGAAAAAAACAGAGCATCATGGGGACGGGAGCAGAAATAGCACAGGCCCGGGTCAGCCACACATCATGAATATATACATGCACCAGTGAGTGAGTGGCACTTGCAACATCCTTCTGGGGTTTGCAGAGTCTGATCCTTCCTAAACACATGGAGATAGCATCATTCCCTTGGCACCTCTGTACTTTGCAGAATTGCATAGTCTATTTGCCTTTAGTGAGAAGCCTTCTTAGAACTCAAGTGTATTCAGCCATTTCAAGTCAGTAGCCAAAAATAACATTAAATGATAAAGTTCTTCTGCCACATTAAATGACTTTTACTATTCTATTCACAGATGAAAGAAAAAAAACATGTGATATGCCCCTTTAAAAACGGGCGACCAACTCCAAACATCTGTTCTGAACAGATAGGATACTGAGACATATTGGGCTGGATTACAGGATGTGCCAATCCTTATTTGCTGATCTCAATTAATAGGATATATCTGCAGGGCATATGAATATAATCCAGATTTAACATAATAATCTTTTGGGTTTGCCTAAAATACGACTGGCTGTAGGCAAGTTATTATATTTGCCAACAGCTCATGATAAAAGCACACATTGATATTAAACATTAACATTTCCAGTAGTGTATTTAGTTTGCTTATCCAACCTTTAAACTTTGTTTTGGAGATCAGAAGTCAAGAATGATATTATGAGGGGTTGAGATTGCCACACAATGGTCAAGTTCTTGCCTGGTATGTGTGAGGCCCTGGGTTCAATTCCTAGCACCAGAAAACAAAATCAAGCAAGAATGTCAACACACTGGCCATTAAAAAGATGTACTTCCTGCCGGGCAGTGGTGGCGCACGCCTTTAATCCCAGCATTCGGGAGGCAGAGGCAGGTGGATCTCTGTGAGTTCGAGGCCAGCCTGGTCTACAAAGTTAGTCCAGGACAGCCAAGGCTACACAGAGAAACCCTGTCTCAAAAAACCAAAAATAAAATAAAATAAAATAACTTCCTTAGTTCCCCAGTAACTTACACACCCTGAAATCCATTTCTCACAGGCTTCTGAGGTCTGTGGTAGTTATCTGTAGCCTTTAAAAATCTGCTATATTTAATAAATAAACCAGGAATCAAAATATACATAAAGTTTCCCTTATTTCTGCTCCCCATCCACTGTCTCTCTTTAGAAAATGTTTTCTGAACTTTGGTTGTTCCATCAGCTATGAAAAAACCTTCAGCTAAAGTACCAACAGTCATTGGCCTTTTCTTACTACCCCTGGGTGGGCTTTATGAAGAAAGCCAGAAGGGGACAGCAATGAGGAGCAATGAGGTCTGAGGATGCCATCGATGGAGACCACCAGTAAGGTTGGTCCAGTCACTCCTGTTTTCATATGGTCAAGGTTGGCCTGATGAAGCAGCCTGGAAGTGGGAACTGGAGAAGGAAAGAGTCTAGGAGTAGGCCCGTAGGGGGAGCTACAGAGGAGAGGAGTCTTTCTGGGCAACCCTATGCACGGTTGCTATTGGCCTAAATGTGGAGCTGAGAGTCAAAAACCCAGAACCTCACTTACTAGCACTGTGGTGTCAGCCTAGGTGTTTACCCTCTTTGTAGCCAAATGAGGGTCACAAAAACATCTGCCTCACGCTGGGCATGGTGGTACACACCTGTAATCCCAGTGGGCATGGTGGTGCACACCTGTAATCCCAGTACTCAGGAGGCTGAGCCAGAGCAACTCTGAAACCCTGAGGTTAGCCTGGGATACAGAGTAGAACTCTGACCCAGACCACCTCAACCCTGCAAACAACTCCAGGGGGTGTTAGCACAATTGAGTACGAGTGACTCAGTGGTTAAGAACACTGGCTGCTCTTGAAGGGGACTCAAGTTCAATTCCCAGTACCCGCGGGGTGGCTCACCACCATTGGTAACTCCAGTTCCACGAGACTGGGTGCCCTCTTTTGCCCTCTGTGGGCACCAGCCATGCGTGTGGTACACATACAGATATCCAAGCAAAATACTCATATACAGATAAAAAGTGTGTCTTTTTGTAAAGAAGTGGAGTGCTCTCTTCAATCATTCTGTAACCAGTTTTCACCTTTCAAGAGGAGAAATCGTTCCTAATCTTTGTGCTAAAGCGCTCTAAGAATTCTTAAATGGGCCTATGAGAAACAAGCAAGTCTCACTGAAAATATTTTAGGATTTTTTTTTCTGATAATGTAAATGTAAAATATGTCTTAGGTTTGGTTTTTGTTTTTTTGTTTTTTTTTTTTTCAAGCAGCTGTGCCCTAAAAACTATTCAGAATGAGTTCCATTAACAAGCACATGTCTTTTCACTAAGTGAAATAAGGTCATCCTTTTTAATTTCAGAAATGTCTTTGCCCAGACAAATGACAAATGTCATGTGGACCTTTGGTGTGTAAATTGCAATCATTTTTTTTAGACACAAACTTCAGAGCTGAGCTGCCAAGTCTACGCTTCCTTTCACGGCTTGCCAGCACAAAGAGCTTCTAAGGGAAAACATTTGTTAAAAGAGAAGGGCTACATCATATCGAAGGACGTGAGCTGCGAGACAGTTAGCCTTGGCCCCAGGATTCAAGATCAAGTAGCTGTCATTTCCTCCTTTGCCGCAGGATTATTAAGTAAATGAAAGATTGATTTATGTGTGCATTACCCTTATTATCTTGTGGAGTGCAGAGTAAGGCCTGGAGTACAAGACACAGGTCCAGAGAGTGTTCTGCAGGAGGCCCCTCTTTACAGAAAAGACTAACATTTTGCTTTCCTATCAGCCCACAGGACCTAAAGCCAATTGTTCTCTACAGCTTCCAAATCAAGAGGCTTACTGGCTATGCTAACGAGCTTCCTAGTTCTCACATCCCCTACAAAGCCATCTAATTAAACAGTAGCATCTGCAAACCCAGAGAGGTGACAAATGTGTTAGATTGGGTCAGAGAGTGGAAAACTACTAAAGTCTACCAAAAGTACCAGAATGTTTATGGTGAGAGAAGGAAAAATCCAGCAGGGATGTTACACTCCTGAAGTATTTCCAAGACGCCACAGGAGTCCTTAAAATGCAGTTACTATTTATACATGCAAATTATGTGCTTCTTCCTTATGCACAGGCCAAGCCCATGGTGGTACAGACTCCACAGTGTGAGCCTTGGGCTCAAGTCCAGCTCTATTATTTTATAAATGAAAACAAGGAATCTTGAGAATATCTGTTGTTATTTTATAGAGATTTTGAATGTCTCAAATAAGTCCATGTATTACAAATGTTCTGTAAACCATTATGTCCTACTAGAGTCTTTTTTGTTTGTTTGTTTGTTTGGTTGGTTGGTTTTGGTTTTCGAGACAGGGTTTCTTTTGTATAGCCCTGGCTGACCTGTACTCGCTTTATAGACCAGGCTGGCCTCAAACTCAGAGATCTGCCTGCCTCTGCCTGACTCTACTGGGATTAAAGGCATGTGCTGCCACGCCCAGTCTAGATTCTATTTTTAAAAGTAGAATTGCTGTTATATTTGGAAAAGAGTCTTACTATGTTGCCCAGGCTGACCCCAAACTCCTAACTTCAAGGGATCCTCCTGCCTTCTCATCCTAAGTAGCTAGGACTATATATCTGCCAACAAACCTTTCGCGCTTTTGCTCTTTTTTCTTAATTTTTCAAAAACCATTTATTTATATTTTTTCATGTGTGTGCCTGCATGTACGCCTGGGTACCAGGCATAGGCCAAAGAGGGCAGGAGATCCCTTGGACCTGGAGTTATAAGTGGCTGAGAGCTGTCAGGCAGGGGCCAGGAACTGAACCTGGATCCTCTGGGAAAGCAGACAGTGTTCTTAACCACTGAGCCACTTCCCCAAGCCCCAGCTTTGGTTTTGTATTATCATGACTACATTTAATTGTCTGGAATATCATTCACTATGGTTCTTAAGCAGAGTATACTGAAGAATCAATTGCACATGCGTTGTGCTGCTGTGGCTCACTTGCCCACCCCAACCATATAAAGTCCTCGAGAAGTTAAATGTGGCTTCCAAACCCAGCTACAGTCTATAGGACAAGGCCCATTATCTAAAAAAGGCTAAACGTTTATCAGTTATGTGTGTGAGGAAAGAGGAGTAAGAAAGTAGAACCATGGCACATCTATATTAGCACTGAAATCAATATTTTAAGAATGTATTATATAGCAGGGCTACTTAAATTAATGTTATCTGATGGAAATGTGTGTTCAAAGTGCAGGCTGGCATCAAAGTATTTAATATTGTCTAGATCAAAGGATTAGACTTTGGAGCTTAATGGAAATAAACTTTAAAAGTTACCCTTGACAACTGTTAATATAAATGGGATATATAAATATAAAATATAGGCGCTGGAGAGATGGCGCAGCAGTTAAGAGCATTGACTGCTCTTCCAGAGGACCTGGGATCAATTTCCAGTACCCACATTAACAGTTCACAACTGTCTACAACTTGAGTTCTAGGCCCTCTCCCTGCCTCTGGAGGCACCAGGCACAGACACGGTGTACAGGGACATACACGTAGGCAAAACACTCACACACATACAATTTAAATATATATAAAATAGTATTTTTGTCAGAGACAGCTAAGTGGCAGGCATGAATTTGTTCCACATCTCAGTGGGGTCTGGGCACTAAGGGAAGGAGAACACACCCTTAATAAAGCCTAGAACAGCACAATGGCTGACTGCAAAAAGTGATGAGGAGGAAGCTGGCTAAACTTGGGTATGTGTGCGATTTAACCAGAAGCAAGGGAACCTAAGAGAAGCGTTTGCATATGGAGCCCTGAAACCAAACCAAACCAAACCACCACCCCTTTCGAGCATATGGATTCAAAAAAAGCCTGTCAGGAACTTGTTTAATTTGAAGTTTAGGGACACACACTAGTGACTGAACCTTTAAGAATGCCAGTCTGACCAGCTGGGGAGACGGCTCAGTCTCTGACATATACCATCTGAGTTTCAGCCCCAGGATCCACACAGTGGAGTAAAACTGAATCCTGCAAGCTCTCTAGACTCCACATAGTTCTGTGGCATGCATCTCCCCCAGTGCAGTAACTTAAAAAAAAAAAAAAAAAAAAAAAAAGAATCATAGGTTGACTCAAAGGTACAGGGTGGGACAGTAAGAGGAAGAAAGGACAGGATTCCAAATCTTTTTCTTTTTTAAAAAATTCATTCCCTCACATAGATCAATAAAGCTTTTTGCTTAAAACAAGGTACACACCTTAAGAAGTGGGGACAAGAGGAGAAGTTTAAGGTCATCCTTGGCTATATAGAGAGTGGGAGGCCAGCCTGGGCTATATGAGACTTTATTTTTTAAAAAGGCTTTGTTCTTGAAATCCCAAGTTAGCAGTCTCCACTTGCCTCCCATTTTTGTTTCTTACTAAGATAGCTTCTTTGCAGGGAAATCCTGGTGCATTAAGGCCGATTCTTGAGAGCGGGATGGTCGAGAGCTGATGTAAACCACACTTGTGATGTGGACTCTATTTCATCCAATCTTAAAAGTTCTAGAGTCGATACTAGCATAGCTAGCACAACAGCTGGCTTCTACCGTGTGCAACAGCTGGTGTCTACCATGTGCAAGAGCTGGTGTCTACCATGTGCAACAGCTGGTGTCTACCATGTGCAACAGCTGGTGTCTACCATGTACAACAGCTGGCATCTACTATGTGCAACAGCTGGTGCCTACCATGTGCAATAGCTGGTGTCTACCATGTACAACAGCTGGCATCTACTATGTGCAACAGCTGGCATCTACCATGTACAACAACTGGCATCTACTGTGTGCAACAGCTGGCGTCTACTGTGTGCAAAAACTGGCTTCTATTGTGTGCAACAACTGGCGTCTACTGTGTGCAACAACTGGCTTCTATTGTGTGCAACAACTGGCTTCTACTGTGTGCAACAGCTGGCGTCTACTGTGTGCAACAGCTGGCGTCTACTGTGTGAAACAGCTGGCGTCTACTGTGTGCAACAACTGGCGTCTACTGTGTGCAACAACTGGCGTCTACTGTGTGCTTACCGATTCAACACCAGCAGATTGGGAAAGGCAATCTCAGGCATTTTAAAGGATTCAGAACAAGCATTCTTTTTAATAATCAAAAAGGCTAGTCAAAATATTTCCACAGCCTATTAAAGAAGAAAAAAAAAGTACAAAATCCTTGACACAGGGTCTAACACTAAACGTTGACTTGATATTTTTCCGATCTCTATCGATTTTAAATTTTACTATGAACAGAATATACTTTGAATTTATGTTTTCTCTGGGCAAAACAAATGGTCTAAATAAAAAATTCTTATGAAAGACCTTTTAAAAATAATTTTAATTTATTTATTATGTGCCTTGCTATTTTGCCTGTATATAAGTCAGAGTGAGGTCATCAGATAGTTGTGAACCGCCATGTGGGTGCTGGGGATTGAACCCAGGTCTTCTGGAGCAACAGTCAGTGCTCTTATCCGCTGAGCCATCTCTCCAGCACATCCCTCCCCCTAATTTTTTGGTCTTTCAAAACAAGGTTTCTCTGTATAGCCCTGGCTGTCCTAGAACTCACTCTGTAGACAAGGGTGCCCTGGAACTCAGAAATCCAACTGCCTCTGCCTCCTGAGTGCTGGGATTAAAGGCATGCACCACCACTGCCTGGCTTGAAAGAGTCCTTTAACATGGGGGAGGGGGCCCAGCAACAAACACTGTACCTTAATGTATCTTAGTAAGCGCACCTTACACGGCACAGCGCTTCTGGCTGCTCAAGTGCTTCCAGCCGTTGCCTTAGCTTTGCACAGCAGCAGTTTAGGTCTACTGCCCTCAACTGACAGACGGGGAGCTGAGGCACCCTGAAGCCGTGCATCTTCATTTGTGAAGTTAAGTACGGTAAGGATGAGACTTGGTGACAGGGAGCTGGCAGGGCAAGCTTCAGGCTTCAGTCCGATTCCTCAGCACCACCACAGAAGGAGAAAGGAAGAAGAAGGGCCATCAGTGGATGCTCGGGAGGACAGGGCAGGAAGGAACAGGAGTTAGGTAAAGGTATTGGAGTACAGTGAAGTAGAAGGAACAAGTTCTTATCTTCTGTAACCTACTGTGTGACTATGGCTTACAAAAGCCTATTATCATGTATTTTATGGGGGGGGGGGGGAGAGAGAGAGAGAGAGAGTTTGAAGGCTCCAAACACAATGAAATGATGATATAAATGCTAATTATACTGATTTGGTAATTATACATTGTACACATGTGCTGAATTATCTTTGTACCTCACAAATATGTACAATTACTATGTCAACTAAAGAGAAAAAAATTAAAAGTCACCACATTAAAAAAGCTAAGTATAAAAATCCTAAAATTGGAAGCATGCATTCTTTTGCTTTGTTTTGATGCTAACGGAGCATTCTACACACTAATTAGCTCATGACCTAATTAGTGCTCAACATGTAAACACGGACTATTGTTGGCTTTGAAATAAACTCCGGTACAGAAGGATCAGCGGAAGAATTATACAGAGCTGGAGTGTGTTAGGGGACAGGAAGACGCTGCGCGTCCCTGGCACAGAGGGCCTAGTGCTCTGGAGGGCTAGTGGACGGAGTGCTGTCAACAGCCTTTCTCGGAATCAGAGAGCTGTGGCTTTCTTTGTTAAACAGGATTGGTTCTGGAACATGACCTGTGAAAGCACGCCTTTTCGCTCCACCTGTGGTCACGTGGCTCCCAGCAGTAACAGCGGCCAGTGTCCTTTCTGATTTTTCTTTCTTTCTGCACCCCCCGCCCCCTTTTTAAAAAACACATATTTCACTTAGTGTGTTACATCTTAATCAGAAACAGTCCCATGGATGCTCTTCCATTGATTTCTCTACACTGTCATTTCTATAATTTAAAATTGCTTTCAAGGGATTGGAGAGATGGCTCAGTGGTTAAGAGCACTTGCTGCTCTTCCATAGGGCCCAGGTTTGGATCCAGAGAGCCAGCACCCACATAGTGTCCCACAACTCTTTAATTCCACCTCCAGGGGATCCGATACCTTCTGGTCCCCACAGGCAGCAGCATGCACATGATGCACATAAACACAATCGGACACACACACATAAACACAATAAAAACCTTATAAAGGGGCTGGAGAGATGGCTCAGTGGTTAAGAGCACTGACTGCTCTTCCAGAGGTCCTGAGTTCAATTCCCAGCAACCACATGGTGGCTCACAGCCATCTATAATATGATCTGATGCATACTGTATACATAATAAATAAATCTTTAAAATAAAAGTTGAGTGTCCTATATATTAAAAAAACCTTATAAATAGAAAATGTTAAATTATATTTTATTGTTAGTATATCATTACATATTACTATATTTCTCATATTCTACCAAGGTTTTCCCCTTGTTTCTCTACATTTATAGCACATGATTCTTACTTCAAAATCATTAGGACTGATATTATTATTATTTTTCTTTTTGGTTTTTCGAGATAGGGCTTCTCTGTGTAGCCTTGGCTATCCTGGAACTCATAGGGATCCACCTGCCTCTGCCTCTTAAGTGCTGGGATTAAAGGCGTGAGCCACCACTGCCCTGCTGTTTTTCTTATTAGCCTATACTTTATTTAGTCATGATAAGGGTTACAAATCTGTCACCAGACCCAGTTGCAAGCCTTGCCCATCATAACCAAGTACCCTCAGCTAGAAATGTTATTTTCTTCTTAACAAATCCCAGTTTGAGGCTGGTGGAGTGCTTTTCTCAACAAGAGAGAGTTCTATGCATAAAAACAAAATTAGCCATGTCAGCCAGGAAACTCTAACCACGTAAAATCCATAGGAATCCTAAGCATTTTGAAAGAGAAGAAAAGCTACTATATTTTTCTGTTTCCAAAGTTTACTCTGTTCCTGGTGATTCCGTGTGTGTGGCAGTAGCTAAGATGACTGCTGTGGGGCCAACAGTGCCATCCTCACTGTCTACCAGCTCTTTTGTTTGCCTCTGGCATAAGTAATTAAACAGCAGGTGTAGTCACCACTAAATACGTCGTACGTATTTGCAAATTCCTAAAATATAACAGAATGAAACCCCGCAAAAAAGAATTCTTGGGGGTGTTTGTTGGAATCTGAACTGAGTCACTTACATCCATAAGTAAGGGCAGACAGGATCCTGTACCACAAACAGTGGATCCAACCCTGGGACCACAACTCCGTGGCTGCAGACGCTGAGTGATGCTAGTGGGTTTTTTTTTTTTTTTTCTTTTATGGCTCTGTAATAATGGCAAGATCTTAAAATAATACTTTCTAGCCTGTCATGGACACTTTCTAATTTTCAGTGGGATGTGCTGTACATAAACAGATACAATCACTTACTCACAGAATGACTATCTTTTTCAGAGAAAATATCAGGCACACACACACACTCACACAGGTACTCAAACATGCACCGTCACACACACACACAAACTCACACATATGGACACTCACACACACAGTCTCCCCCCCCCCTCTCTCTCTCACACACACACACACACACACACACATACACCAAAACAAAAGCAGCCAGGGGTTAGGGTATTTTCCATGCTAAGTTCCTCTTGTTATACAACATGGTAATGACTGGAAAAATAATAAGATGCTTCACTCTTTTGCTTTTCTGAATGAGTAACCTATTTGGGCAAGAGCATCCATCTGTTGGGGGTATATATGTTCATGTACACAATACACATTATATGTATGTGCATATATATATATATATACATATATATATGATTAAGAAGAAAGTGACATTTGCTTTTTGGTATAAAAAATGTTATGGACTAGTCAGCTTTGTTGTACTAATAAATGACCTCTAATGTCAGAGGTAGGGCACAGCTTGGCTGCAGGTCAGTGGCAGCCTGGCTGCTGCTCACATGTCTTTTCATTCTGTATCCCATGCTGAAGAAACAGCCCCTATCACAGTCGTAACACTCAAGGAAGAAGGAACAGAGCATGCTGGTGGAAGTCAGTTGACTCTAAAAACCTGTGCTCACAAACAGCCTATACTACATCTGTCCCCATGACACCAGCCAAATAGAGTTACATCTCTAAGCCCAAAGGGGCAAAGACGTGTGCTCCTATGACAGGAGGCACTGCAAGTCACAACGGGGAAACGAATGCCTGCGGACAACGCAGACATGCAGAAGATGGGGGTTTGCAAATAAGTCTGTAAATAAGTTGTGGAGGTGGGGCGGGGGGGTCAGTTTCCAAAATCCTTTATTCACTTTGCTTTATCAGCCAATGAGCCTACACAAAGAAAATACACATTACAAACAGGAGCATAAAAAAGATACCTCCATCCAACCATGACAACCATACTTGGGCTCTGAGAGAGGAAGATACCAAAGCAAGGATAAAGTCCAGTCCTTCTAGACTCCAGGAGATGATGGACATATGGTTGGGCTGTCCTAATGCCCTCATACTGGAGGGAGAATAAATTCAAAGGCGAAGTTGGGACTTCAGACAGAATCAAGTTTTGGAGCCTTCACCCACAATGTAGGGCACAGACATAGTCGCATGGTGTTGTAGCAAGGCTGGTAGAAGACAGTCTGAGGACTGGACTACCTGAGCCCCCACAGTTACCATAAAGCAGGGCACTTAGAGATTCAGAGATGGTAGCAGAGACTTGGGGGGCATGCAACCAGCTGGGATCCAGTGGTCCAGGCCCTGGATGGCCGGAGTGACACTGCATCCTGAGCAGGCAGAATATAACCACAGACTGTAGTCATGAATGCCAGAACACGCAGTACCATAGTGGATGAGAGATACTGTCCCAAGACCAGGAGATACTGAGGCCCACCAATCATGGCTTTCTCTTTTGCTGTGGTAACAAATAACCTCAAATTTCAATGGTGTGCGTTCTCTTTTCAGCTGATTGCTTGAGTTGTTTGATCAACTTAAAATTTATTTTATTCCTGTGTGTATTATGTGTCTCTGTGTATGTATATGCACATGTAAGGCCACAGAGGGCAGAAGAGGCCATCAGATCCTTGGAGTTGGAGTTACAGGCATTTGCAAAACACCTGACGTGGGTGCTAGGAAAGAAACCTGGGTCCCTGTCACTGAGCAGCAAATGCTCTTAGCCATGGAGCCATCTCTCCAGCCCTCAACTTAAGTTTTAAATTGGATATTTAGGTGATCACCAGGGTGCAATGGCAGGAAGGCCATTTGGATGCTGACAGGACGCAGAAGCTACATTTTCTTTAAGGGAGCCTTAAAGGGACCATTCTCTTCACCACCGATCCACGACTCCTGGCTATGAGTAGGAACGTAATGAAATTTCCTGAGTGAAAAATGAATGCCGGGTTATAACAGAGGGAACAGATCAAGTGGCCCAGCTATGGCAGAAGCCGCCGGCAGACAGAAGATGCCAGCTTCTTCTTGGCACGACGACAACACAGTCCCCACTTCGCTTCTAAATCAAGCTTGTAACCTTTATGAAACGGCTCCCACTGCTGCATCTCACTTACATTTGGCTCTCTGTTTCAAAGCCCCTTGAGATATCACTATATCCCTTTGCCTTAAGGGAAAAAAATACACAAATAGCTGTTCAGGGTTTCAACATTGTAGTCACAATAGGAAAGCAGCAAGTGTATGGAACCAGAATGGGTGATGGTTGGACCGATAAACTAAACGTGGCGTTTAGTGGCAACTTGATCTTTATCTGCCCTAGGGTAGCTTCGGTGTGGATGTCATTGAACCTGTAGGCATTGTAAGTGGCTAGGGTTAGTACACAGAAAATCCCTGGGAACAGGACAGAGAAGACAGACTTTAGAAAGAGGGTGCCCATAAGGGTGTCCACTAACTTGCTCCCCCGTCCCCAGGCCTAAGGTCCCGAGTTTTACCAGCACCACAAAAAATGGAATCAAACACCAGGCGCACAGGATTGAGGTAGAAACATCTGCTGACTGAATCATTGCACCATTCACAAAATAACTGTGTCTCCACACCCCAGCACTATGCAGGATGCAGTGACAATTTAAAGTAGACAGAGGCTTGGAGAGTCTAATTCAGGAGACCTGGGTGGGCAGGGGCCTGGGCAATGCTCATTTTGAAAAGCTTGGGATATGCTTCGAATGTGCAGCCAGTGCATTCCGAGAAGCCCTGAGTGAGCGGAGGAAGGAAATGGTTTCTGTGGATGATGAGCTCTACGGGAACATGGCTGCTTTACTCAGTTTCGTACTTAGCCTCCAGTACTTCTTACAAAGAACGAACAGCTGAAAGGGGGCACTGAAAATACTCTGCTTCGGCAGCCCAGCGCGCTGGAGACACCCAGACATGGGAAATAACAATACTGAAAGCTGACAACACTTTTAAGTCTGCATTTCCTTAACAGAATTCCTGGCCTAACTTTAGTGAAGGCTGCATAAGAGTGAACACATGTGATCATTAACCACAATCACAACGCTGTTAGTTTTTTGTTTTTAATTACAGGACATTATTTTTTGAACTGTGGTGGACAGAGGAAACAGAAGAGAGAAATTGGTGCCCTAATAAGATTTATGTGATAAAACCCCGTATTAGCGGTCAGGAGGGTACGAAGCAGAACAGAAAGCCGAAGCCACCCATTTACAAATCCTGATGCCACTTGGTGCGTCTGACTGCTCTGGAAGGTGAGGTGAGTGCGGAGGATCGAACCCAGGTCTCATGCACGCTAGACACCTGCTCTAACCCTGAGCCACACCCCGGCCCCTGTTCATTTTCTGCTTGAGGAGCTATGCTTGAAAGGAAAGAATGTACTTTGGGTGATAAGATTTGAGTGTGAGTGTGTGAGTGTGTGTGTGTGTGTGTGTGTGTGTGTGTGTGTGTGTGTGTGTGTGTGTGTGTGTGTGTGTGTGTGTCCTCGAGAGTGCCTGTGCATGCATATGTATATCCCACAGTGTGCATGTGAAGGTCAGGGCAACTTGTGGGAGACAGTCCTCTCCTTCTACCATGTGGGTCCAGGGATCCAACTCGGTCATCAGGCGCCTTCACCTGCTGAGCCATCCCAACACCCCAGCCCATAAGCTTTATTCTTAGGCATGAGAACAGAACCCTGAGCTGGGAACGCAAACACACTCCGTCTTCTAAGTCTCCTCACTTAAATGCTATATCAGAGTGATCCTCAGCTCTGTACAAAGCTCGACGACATCTGGCCAGCTCTGCTCACAAAGAGAACGAAGGATCTGCATGTTCTGATGTGGGGGAGAAGCCAGTGTATTTGTCCCACTGGCACTTGAGGTTAGACGGAAGAGAGGCTGAGTGCAGTGCTGTTTGGGGGCCACTGAACAAAAGGGTGTAGTGGGTGAGGCAGGCAGGGAGAGGAACAAAGGCCTGGAATTAAATAGGCAGGAAACTCTTCTCTACTAAAGCCTAAAGAGGTCACTAACGCAGGTTTTCCTAATGAGACTCAATAGGGCGGGGGCGGAGGTGAGGGGCAGGGGATGGAACTGAAGAAAGGAAAAGCCCTGAAGCAGTGCAGGGGCATTTGGTGAGAGCCCTTCTCCTAACCCGAGGCTATGGCAGTGTGATGATAGCCTACAAGCTCAACAGCCCCTGTGATGAGCGCCCTGACTGCCGGCTTGGATGGATAGATGGATGGATGGACTGACGCTTACTCACCTGCCTGAGATGACAAAAGCAATTACTAGGTCACATAAATAGGGTCACTTTTAACTTGAAAAGCACAAGAATAGATGGTTCTTGCCATGGCCCTCTTCCACAGTTAAAAAAAAAAAAAAGCCAGTATTCATGGGTATTATAACTATTATGTTATTTTTTTCTATGAAAAAAAAATGCTAACAAGATTAGTAAGGTTTGCCCAACTTGGGGGCTGATTATAATAAGATATCATAACATGGGTGCGTCATTGCCAATAGGAAGTTTATGTCTCATAGTTCTGGGAAGTGCTGAGACATGAAGATACAGCAGGGAGGGAGCAGACATTGATACCAATGCTCTGGCTGCTTTACAGGTGGCATCTCATGGTGACATCACATGGTGGTAGGGGAGAAATGTGGTCTCCTTAGAAAGCTATTACCCCAAGCATGATGGCTCCACTCTCAATACCTGATCATTCCCCAAAACCTCATCTCCTAAAACCATCACAGAGGGAGCGAGGCTTCAATATAAAAAGGTTAGTGCCCATATATATTTGGTCCATAGCAGTGTCAGTGTTCCTTTTGCCTGGTTCCATGTTCTCCAGTAATTGTTGGCAATTTCCATGATACTACCTGAATGTTTCTTTTCTTTTCTTTCTTTCTTTCTTTCTTTTTTTGGTTTGGTTTTTGGTTTTTCAAGACAGAATTTCTCTGTGTAGCTTTGGCTATCCTGGACTTGCTTTGTATACCAGGCTAGCCTTGAATTTAAGTGATCCACCTGCCTCTGCCTCCCGAGTGCTGGGATGAAAGGCGTGTGCCACCACACCCAGCTTACCTGAATGTTTCAAAGACATTAGAAACAGTAAGGATGTGGACATTTCCCTCTTTCTCTAACCCAACCCTACAGAATGGATAACCAGGTGTGAATCTTTATTGATCAGTTCTCTTGGAAGCTATGTTAATATTCAAGCAGGACAGAAATTAGAACATTAAGCCTTTCAAACTGATATAATATCTGTCTGTCTGTCTGTCTGTCTGTCTATCTATCTATCATCTTTTTCTTGATATAGCAGGAATCTCTGTATTAAGCCTTTCAAACAGATAATATAATGTCTGTCTTTCTATCATCTTTTTCTTGATATTGCAGGAAGCTCTCTGTTTAATATATTCATATAATTATTTCATGCATTCAACTGAGAGCTCTATTATCCTGTAGTTTGTACTTGCTTTGTAAGATTTTGCTCCTTAGAAAATTATATCAGCCAGGCATGGTGGCACATGGCTGTAATCCCAGCACTCAGGGAGGCAGAGGCTGGCGGGTTTCTGTGAGTTCAAGGCCAGCCTGATCTACAAAATGAATTCAGGACAGCCAAGGCTACACAGAAACCCTGTCTCAATAAAACATATGTATATATGTACACACACACACACACACACACACACACACACACATATGTATATGTACACACACACAATTCTAAAATTTTAAAAACTTTTAGGTGTGAGAAAAATTTTAAAACAAAAAGTGAAAAAAAAATCAGTAGAAATTATAGGCCCCATAATCAAATTGTTAAGAGTTCAAATGGCTTTGGCACTCATTGGATACCTTTGTATAGCTATGTCTAGCTGCTACTTTAAAACAGGTAGGAAGAGTTTTTCCATTAAGACTTATGAAAATTAGATACGATCACTTCTGTCTGGAACCTTGAAAGATGTCTGATGTTTATCAAGTATCCAACAAACAACAATTTTTAGTCATTCTTAACTATCTGATGGAGAGTGGAACTTGCCCCAGGAAGTGCTTACACAGGAAAGCACATCAGGTCACAGCACATCTAATACGGACAGTCGGAAACACGCCAGGAGTGTGCCGCTTCTCATAGGGTCCTGAAAATTAGCCATGCTCCACAGCTGACATTTTTCACTCCTGTTGACAGTGGTCTCTGCGAGTGAAAAAGATCTCAGTTTTGACAATCAGAAGTCAATGAAAAAACATGCTCTTCTGGCGGGTATCTAATTGAATCTTGTCTGCCAGCCAAGTACAATGATATAATTTATTATGAAATGACCTTAAGAGGTGACTGATCACAGAGCGATGGCCACTATTTATTCAGACTTCTGTCTTCAGAAGGTAATTAATTTTTTCCAGGCATTCTAGTTAGGATTATCTGCTACTTACATATATGGTCTGCTACCATACCCAGACAATGACTGCGTTGTCCCTGAAGACCCACTGGGCCTATATTCAACCTGACAGACTTCTAAAGACCAGGAAACCGAGGCATGCTCCTTCCATTGGCCACTGGCATCCATGCCCATCTCTGTATCAGTTAACGTTACAGTGAGAGGCTGGGGAGGGAAAGCACTGTTGTTTGGGGTTAATGGTTCATGTACCCATCTATTCCAGGGAAGCATTTCCCTCCTGTTTTGCCCAGAGCAGGGAGACGTGAGGCTTGCCTACTTCTTGGCTCCAGTCTATGTTCAATCCTAGGCCATACTAGCTAACTTCAGATTTACTGTTCTCACCAGGTTCTGGGATGGTCTGAAACTTGGGGAAAGAGGAATGAAAAGGCCCTTCTCATACACGGGCGAGTTCTGAATCAGACTGTTATCAGCTTTAATTTATCAGTGGGCACCGGCTTTATTATGAATCTATTTCCTTTCTCTTCCCAGGCTATAGGAGTGTATCTCCACCTTCCCTTACATAGATTTTTTTTCCTTTCTGAAAAAAAAATATGTTTATTTATTTATTTAGGTTACTTTACTTCCTAAACTGACTTCATGAAACACAGAATGCTCGCTGCTCCCAGGGGTCTCCATATTCATTGGTCTTCACTACAATTCTTATTAGAATATTTGACCACGTTTGCCATTTCTATATCTGTGAAGGCCTTGTCCTACATCTAGAATTTCTCCAGTTTGATATTTGCTTTGTTTTGAGACAAGGTCTTGCTACATAGCCCAGGCTGGCCTTGAATTCACAAAGTGGCCCACTCTAGCTGTAAGCTTTCTGAGATTCACCTACCTTAGCCACACGACTGCTGAGATTATAGAAGAATTTCTGGGTCAGCACATCCAACCAGCCGCAGACTTCAGTTCAAGCCCCCAGA
This sequence comes from Acomys russatus, assembly GCF_903995435.1. Classification (NCBI taxonomy): domain Eukaryota; kingdom Metazoa; phylum Chordata; class Mammalia; order Rodentia; family Muridae; genus Acomys; species Acomys russatus. The sequence goes on from NC_067140.1 coordinate 57,875,168, forward strand.
TCCTGCAGCTGTGCTCTCAGCGCTGACCCCTCCACCGTGAAGCTGAAAAGAATGGCGCTCCCCGTGACCAGAGGGAGCTCCACCTAGCAGTGTGCTTTTAGCGGTTTTTGTTGTCTTACGAGGCCACACTGACAAAAGGCTGCCGGGACTCTTATTAAACAATCCATAACTATTAGGGAACCAAATAGCTCCTGGAAGAAGGTGTAGACGTACATCCTTCTGCTCTGAATTCAAGTGTTGAACACGTTTCCTGTTTAGAGCATAGATGTTAAGACTTTGCACGTTCCTGGCTGGCTGTGAGCCTAGCACACAGCACACTGGCTGGCTCGCCACGTTGGCGTCTACTAAACGGTCTTTTGCCAAATTCTTCTGGAATTTGTTTAAAGGCATCAAGTGTGTTTTGCACCCCAAAGAATATTTGATTTTTCTTGTCCAAGGAATGTCTTTTGCTTATGGTATGACTACCAGTGCTGTTAGGGTGCTACAGAAGTAGTGAAATTTGGTGGCAGCTGTGGAATTGTCACCGAGGTGCAGCTATGTGGGTGCTTATCTTGCTGGAGTTTGGTACCTATGTTTTTCTATGCACCTATTGCCAATTGAACAGTTTTGATTCTGATTTTTGTTTTCTTTTTAAATCTACAGTGCCTTATCTTTTCTGCTTTCACATCATTAAACATGAGCAGCCTCGTGGCCATCTTAAGGCAACTGCAGATGATGCGGGCAGCAAGAACCTTTTATTCATTAGCGGAGAGGCTTATTTTTGTTCTGTCCTACAGCTGAGTAGAATGACGCACCTGACAGATGTCCCCGATAGTCCTCCCCGCCCCCACCCCCGATAAAGGCACCGCTTGGATGGACTAAGTGAAAAATATATGATGACTGAAAAGAACCCTCTGGCCAGAGACACCGCACCACATGTCACAACAATGAAAGGAGCAACCTCTAACGTGGCATTGCCTGTAACATGTAGTCAGAGGGCGCTTGTTAGCAGAAGTGGGATGCCATCAGAAATGGCTTCCCTGAACTCTGCGGCTCATTTCAGATGTAACTTCCCCTAAGCCAATGTCATGGGAAAAGGGGTCATTCCTCAAGGCTCAGGTTGAATTCCTATAAAGTTCTGATTTCCTTTCCCTTTGCCTCAGTCAGAGAGAAAGTCCATCAATTAGTTAGTCTCTCCTTCACCACTCAGCCCCAGGGTCAGCATCCTCCCATCTGAAAGAAAAAAAGCAAGAAAAAGAAGAAGAGGAAGAAGAAGAAGAAGAAGAAGAAGAAGAAGAAGAAGAAGAAGAAGAAGAAGAAGAAGAAGAAGAAGAAGAAGAAGAGGTGCTTCTCCTCCCCCACCCCTAGACAGGGTTTCTCTGTGTAGCCTTGGCTGTCCTGGAGCTTCTTCTTGTATCCTCAGTCTCCTATAATTTCTCTCTGCCCTTCCCTTTTTGGAGACAGGAGAGAGCAGCGGTTAGAAAATGGGCCCTCCCAGCTGCGCTGCCCTCAAGTGCAGACAGCTGTGTGACTGTGCTACTTAACCAGGAAAAAGGGGATGACAACCTCATCGAAGAGCCTGGATAGGTCATGTTTGTCAAGTACTCAGGACAACAAACTCTGGGTCTCAAATATTCCCGTGCCCAGCGGCTGGGCAGAGCCTCTTCGTATCATCTTCAGGCAATGACATGCTGACCTTTAGCCCTCATCTTGCGTGGTTGGCTCTCTCCATGGGTTTCCAGGGTAATGGTGACAGAAACTGTGTCGGGACTGTCTTTGTCTTTTTCCTGACTCGGACATTCACTCTTCATCACTCTGGTAAAACCCACTAGTGGCATTCTAGGTAAATCCAATAAATTCATTTCCATGTTTTTTATGGGGGTACAGGGGGAACAAGGGTGTCTGACAGTGCATAGTCTGCATTTGGACTAGGTTCCAAGGTTGGGGCTACTGGGAGCCAGTACAGCTTAGGGAATGTCTTAGGTCACTGAAAATGTGGACTCAGAAACTGTGAGATCCAGCCTCTTGCTCGGTCTCTTCTGCGTCTGGCCAGGAGGTGAACTCTTCGCCCTACCCACATGCTCTCCACCAGATGTGCTGCCTTGCATGAGGCCCAGAGCAACAGGACCAGTTCCTGGACTGGGGCCTTTGAAGCCAGGAGGACAAATAACCTTTCCCCCTTTCTACGTCATTCGGTCCAGCGATGGACAGCTGACACGCCCACGGGGATGGACGGCGCCCACAGGCGGCGCTGTACAGGAACCCTCGTGGCTGCTCTTTCTCCTTTTGGAGTTTCCATTCCTTTTTCAGTTTCCTAAGACCTCACACTACTTATTCATCACGTTTACCCGCCACTCCTCTGAACATTCTGTCTCAGGTTCCTTTGAGGACTACACTTCCTCTGAGAGCCTTCTAAATATATCTGCAACACAAAATTAAACTCAGACACGGGGCGAAAAATAAAATTCCTCTGTGTTGGTCAGGATTAATCTGATTCTCTTCCGAAGCTCATACCCGCTGGGTAGGAAGAAAAAAATAGCTAAAATGTCTGGTCTAGTGCAAAGTGAGGGCTTAGTAAGTAATTCGCAGACTCCTGGTAGTTCAGGTTCAGTTGCTCCTGATTACGAAGTAAGGATGTTAAACAAGGCACCTCTTCCCTCCCAAGGTGACTGCAAGTGGTTTGATCAACTCAGTAAGTTCTTTTGTTCATCTCATATGCTTAGTCTTAGGGTTTGGCACCATCAGTGGCAAGGACTCATTTCTTTGCCATGCTGTCTTTTCCTTTTTCTTTCTTTCTTTACTTTTTTTTTTTTTTTTTTTTTGGGAGACAGGGTTTCTCTGTGTCACCCTGGCTGTCCTGGACTGGCTGTGTAGACCAGGCTGGTCTCGAACTCATAGCAATTCACCTGCCTCTGCCTCCCAAGTTCTGAGATTAAAGGCGTGCGCCACCACCACCTGGCTATGCTGTCTTTTCTAACAAGACAGAAATGTCTAGTAAGTTATGATACACATTTCCCCTCCGGTTTATATTATATTCCTGACCATCCTTAAATGATTCATATCAAATGGCTTATCAACTTATATCAACAGCAATCTACTCATTTTTAAATGACAGAGAAAGTGGAGTGGAAAGTTTGGAGTGCCTATGTACCACACAACACACGCAACGAGACTAGCAATAATGGCTTTTTGTTTTTGTTTTTGTTTTTGAAACAGGACTGTATGTAGCCCAGGCTGACCTCAAATTTGCTATGTAGCAGAGGATGACGTTAAACTTGACTCCCCTGTCTCCACCTCCCCAGGACTAGGATTACAGGCGTGAACCTCCACACCTGGCTTATAGAGTGCAGGTCATCAAATACAGTGCCTCATGCATACTTCCTAAAGTTCTCTGCAACTGAGCTATGACCACAGCCCTCAAAGCCACTCTAACTTAGACAACAGTCACGTGGGGACAGTAATGATGATGAGGTCACTCAGCGTATAAGGAATGGACAGACCAGAAGGGAGATTACAAAATTTGTCACACACTCTAACAGGCACATATGACATCGTTATACACTAAAAGAACAGGTGGCTTTAGCACCAGGTCAAAGCAGGATCTCACGAATGGGCTCAAGATCGGGGTTTGAACAAGTCTGTTGTCATTTGTCATTCTGTCACAGAGAGGTCAATGGAGTTACTGTGTTTCATCTTATCTACAACAGCATAGACGCTGCTGGCATCGCTAGAGTACTGACATGTCACACTACACTGTGTTCACAGATCAGCCTCACAGTCACCTCCTTAATTATTTTAGAAACACCTAACAGTTAGCACGGTGAGTGAATGAATGAGCCCTCCATTCACTGAGGTAGACAAGATGGCTCGTTCTTCCATTCCCACGCGGTCTACAAAGAAGAAGAGTTGGCCATCTTCAGTTGCGCTCTGAGTAGAGACCAAGTGAGAGAGCCACAGGGAAACAGAGGGGAAGAGTAAGCGCTGCAGATACGCGAACACAGCACAGTACGCATAGAAGACGCTAAATCACACACTCTACAAAACAACCAAACCAAAACGAAACAGAAACCTGTGAAGGCAAATGACCCCAAGTGCATCGTGACAGACCAGACACCTCATACAACAACTCACATCTGCACTTAGTCATTTAATGTTAATTCAGTATCTAATAACCAATGCTTTTTAAAAATTTTGTATTATAATTTATTCACATTACATCCCGATTGTTATCCCCTCTTCCAGTTCCCTCCCTCCCTCCCTCCCCCGCCCTGTTCCCCTCCCCTAGACCTCTGATGTGGGGGGACCTCCTCGCCCACAATGAAGGCATGTATATATACTACACGGCCCACAGACTAAAACACGAATGCAAGAGGCTGCCTTGAATTAAATGTCCAGTTTCTCTTTGGAGAAGCAGCCTTCCTGGCGTTCGCTGGCCCTTGAACTGAAACACAATGTTGGTGTAATTGATTTTCTAAGAATAGCAATGGTCACTACAGTTGTTCTTAGAAGTTCTCAACCTTTGAACACTTTTAGTCTTTGGAAATTCTTGGAACCAACACGATACATAAATCTAATGCACCTGGAAGTTACGGAATGGGTAGAATTAATTTTCATTAACTCCAGAACACTAAGAGTTGGGCATCCACATACTCTATAAGAAGATTATGCTATAGCTTTTCACACCAATACCAGCTGGGATATCTTAGAGCATATTTATTCACATTTTACTATTGATGTGCCTAGTTTGCTGGTACCATTTTAAACCACTAGAATACCCCAGCACAACATACACACATACACAGAAATCATAATCACCAGACCCAGGCTTTAACCCTGATCTGATAAATCCTTTAGATTGTTTGTAAACCAGCTTTTTGTCATTATAATAAGTAACCTAGACAATAAACCTACAAAAAGAAGGTTTGTCTTAGCTCTGGGTCATGCTCACTTGGCCTGCGACTTTTGGATCCGCTGAGTGGCAGTGTGTGATGAGGGAGCATCAGGCAAAACAAAATGGACAGAAAGTGAGAAAGATGCTAAAGCCTCAGGATGCCTTGAGGCTTGCCCCCAGTGACCTGAAAACCTCCCCCATTGTTTAAAAGTCTGGTCTCTAGGTGGCGCTGTTGGGAGGCACTGGAAACTATGAAGCTGCAGGAGGCTCTCAGGTCTTTGTAGATGTCACATAGTCACAGCATTGCTGTGTCCCCCTCCACTTCACCAGAAGTCAAACTGAGGCCATTTAACCTTGGAATCTGAACTTCCAAAATTATGAACTAAACAAACTTCCTTTTCTTTAGGAGTAGTCTAGGGATGAAAAGATAATTCATACACCCACAGATTAAAAACTTGGAGTATTTTAAAAACAAATTACAAGATTGTAACTGTGAGGAAAACAGCTAAAATGGCTGATACAAGCTACCAGCCATCTCTCAATTACCAGTGAAAATGAGAACAAGAACTTATACTACTGAAATCCACAGGGAAAAAATATGCATCTTTGTTTATTTATCTATTTAAAATATTTAAAGTATTTGCATGCTTCTGCTTGGACATGTGCACATGAGTACAGGTACCTATCGAGGCCAGAAGATGGCGTCAGGTCCTTCACAGCAGGAGTTGCTGACACTTGGGAGCCAGGAACTGAACTCAGGTCCTCCGAAGGAGCAGTATGAATAAATAGCTCGTTAGTGCCAGTCATCTCCCTTGACCCAAATGCATTCGTTTTTTTCTAGACAGGGTTTCTCTGTGTAGCCCTGGCTGTCCTGGAACTCACTCTGTAGACCTGGATGACCTTGGACTCAGAAATCCACCTGCCTCCGTGCCCCCCCCCCCCCCCCAGTGTTGGGATTAAAGCTGTGTGCCACAACCACTGGGCTGCTTTAATCTTCCTAGCCAGACTTTTGTCAGAGCTGCTTGGAAGCAGCTTGTGCATTTAAATGGTTTTGCCTCTTTCTGGCCTGTATCTCCATTTGGTGGAGATTGTCACAAGTCTAGAAGTAGCTTTTAAAAAAGAAAGAAAGAAAGAAAATGCAAATATCCCCAGCAATCCCCAAGCTGGTCAGCAGGCTCTGAACACACATGAGTACCCCTCCTGAACAAAGGGCGGGCTCTGCTCTCCCACTGTACACTCCCGCAAAGGCAGGGTAAATGCATTTATATTTATAGATAATAGAGTTTTTGAGTTGCAACAGCGGAAAGTGACAATGACCAAATTAATTTTTTCAATTGCGGAATCAACTAGGAAAAGAGAAAATAGACATTAGTTTACACAGCCTTATTATAACAAGATGAAAATGTCTTTACGGCTTCCCAACTCCACACTAGCAGACCCTTGAGTCATTCAACATGTAGTAATTACCTACTACGCATGCGGCAGAGGCACAGACGCCAATAATTGCCAGGCAATGGGTTTAGTTTAATTATTTAAAGCCAGGTCAATCAACTACAAGTTGAACACTCTAGTTCATCAACTACAAGTTGAACACTTTAGTTAAAAACCTAAAATCCAAAACATCTCCATATTCACCTGTTTGCAAGCTCTCTTGTCTATGCAAATATTCCAAAGGCCCTCAAAAACCTTTGCACATGTACATGTGTTGTGTAAGGTACACACGTGCCAGTGTGTATGTATGTTTACACATATGTGTATGAATATGTAGGAAACTGAAATTAGAACGTTTCTAGTGATAAGCATTCAGAAAAGGGATGCTCTCCTGCACTTCCCAGGGTGCTTTGCTAGAATCTTCCTGTAGGGAGTAATCTCTTCCTTGGCTCATCGGGATTGGACAACCCTTAATTGGTGCTCATCGGGACTGGACAGCTCTTAATCAGAATCTTTTGGCTTTCATATTAGTTTGCTTGCTTGTGTGCATGCTTGCCCTGGAGCAGTACAAACAGATTATGCTAGAAAGCTCACACAGGAGCGGTGGCAAGGAAGACAGAAGCAGATGAACATGGAGCCGTGTAGGAAGCAAAATCGAGATGCCTCTCATATTTCTTACAGGGAAAGGCAACGGGCGGCGTAGGGGCAAGACCTAGCTAGGCTTCTGGTTTTGCACAGTGGATGGGTGCTGAAGGATAACGTCATTCACTAACCAACAGAGCACTGGATGAGAACCAGGCCTGATCAGAAAGGGCATGCGTGCGCTCTTGGTTTTATTGAATTTAATATTTCTCAGATACTCAAGTGCAGAAGCCAATAAAAATCATTAGATATAAAAATCTAGAGATCGATGGCTTGGGACCTAGCTCAGTCTAATCCCCACTACATAAATTAAAAAAAAAAAAAAAAGCCAGGTGTATACGTCTCAGCAACCTCTAAGCTGATAAAGACCTTATCACAAAAAATAAGGAGGACTCCTGAAGAATGACACCTGAAGTTGTCCTTTGGCTCACACACACACACACACACACACACACACACACCATGCACTCCACCCCTAAAAACCTAGAGTTTGGGATAGCACACAAATTGGATCCAGTTATTGCCTTTAAAGACAACAGGAGCCATGATCACAAATAAAACAATTTATTTGCGGAAAGACAGGGAGACTGTGCTAAGTCCAGCTATTTGACTAAACCCTAGTCAGGACAAAGTGCCATCTATGCAAAAGTGAGTGACAAACTGTGGGCACCAGATTTGAGGGTTATTGCTACTAAATGAATAATCGTGCATCTTACCTAAGGTGCCTATGAAATATGTTCACGATTGTTCACATTCACACATTCAACTATTTAACAGGACAGTCAAGACATGATTATATACTGCTCGCAAAACACCGAAACACCTCACTGCCTTGTTGCTGCTTCATTCTCTTAATTGTTGGTGGAAAATGAGGCGCCTATCTTCCATTGCGTTTCCTTCCCTACCCCGCAAGCCATATGGAACTCGTCTTTAGAACCGCAAAAACGCAAAGCAATAATTTTAGAGGGAAAGCCTGCCAGGTTTTACAGAATCTTCAAAATGTATAGCAACTAACTAAATGACAAAACAGCATCTTCATTACGTGACCCTTGAATGGATGATCAGACACACAATACAAACAAGTATTTAATGAATTATGGCCATCAACTAGATGCTATTTTCAAAGGCTGTCCTTCAAAGAGCAGAGCTGGCATATCCACGTATGTGTCTCTACAGGAGGGTTGGCAAATGTACCTATTTCTTTCTTCTTTTTTTCCTGTTAACTACCATGTCATTGCTGAGGCAGCAAGAAACATCACAGAGCGAGTGCACGATCTTGTCTATCGATTACATATGACTTCTTATATTCTGAAAGTCTCTGGACTCTCTCCCAGTACTTCCAAGTTTGGATGAAATCTTTCAGGGCTTGGAATCCTTCTCTCTGGTCTCTCCAAATGTGAAGTGTAATGATGCAACTCAGAATCATAAGTCAACTCTCCAAGATGGCTGTTCATTGGTGTGTGGGTGGGTGGGTGGGGGGAGCCAATCACTAAGCGTCCTCTCCTAGGGACCATCCCCTCTCCCCCTGGAGATGTTATACATGGCCAAGCTATGCACCTGCTCCTCATGCCAGCACGGTATTCCACCCATGTACCCGTCCCTTGGCTTCTTAGAGCTTTTTATTTCTCATTTGCTTTCCTTCATTTTCACTGTTCTGGAATTTTCTCTCCCATTAAAGTTAACTTAGTCCCTCTCTTGGTCTTTAAGGAACTCAGGCGACTACAAGAACCAGGGATAAAAAGTGAAAAACCTTGTATTAGGAACTGAGACTCTCATCAAGCTACAACTGGCTTTGCCATTAACTAGCTATTTGGTCTTGAGCAACTAACATCCTACAGCCTGTAAAAGGGACAGGAATTAGAGGAAGAAGAGCAGACGACACAACTACTTAGCAATCTTGCAAAAATTTTTCTTAATCTCGAAACGAGACCATATCCATCCTTATCAGCAGCCAATGTTGATCAATACGTGATCATATCTTTGCAACTTAACCAATACTACAAATCTGATAAAACTAGGCCACAGAGGGACTTGAGAACTGTAAACTCGATCTATTCTGAGAGGATGCTATAAAAACCAGAGTATTTAAAGAACACTAGCATCAAGTGAAGGAAGCCATTTTCAAAAGCACATAGAATGATTCCATTTGCACGAAACATTCAACATCTGAAGAGGAAGTAGATTGGTGGCTGCCCAGACAGGAACTGTGGGAACGGAAAGTGAGTACCAACAGGGCTTCTTCTGGCAGAGAGGAAATGGTCAAAAATTTGATAGTGGCGATGGTTGCACAGCTCTGTGAACACAATAAAAACTAATGAATTACGTGCTTTAAGAGGTAAGCTACATGAGATGTGCATTATGTCTTTAGGAAGCTGTTTTTAGTTGGTGTAGTGGCACACAGCTTTAACCCCAGCACTTGGGAGGCAGAGGCAGGAGGATCTCTGTGTGTTCGAGGCCAGCCTGGTCTACACAGTGAGTTCCAGAACAGCTACAGCTACATTGAGAGACCCTGTCTAGAAAAAACAAAACTTAAAAAAAAGAAAGCTGTGTTGTTTTGTTTTAAACCCAACTATTAAATGTTTTCTCATAGGTAGAACCTAGACGTAACTATGTATATGTACGTATGAAAGCAAAGTGGGATTATTTGTGGGGAGGGAAAATGCCAGATGGAGGAGAACAAGAAAGGTTAATGGGGAATAAATATGAGCAAAGAACGATGATGCAGACTTACGAAGACCGTCCTTAAAAAATCCATTATTCTGTACATTAGCTTTAAAAAGCAGGGGAGACCATTTAAAAAATTCTGAGGCTGTTTCATGGTAAGGCATGAACTGACTCAGAGACAAAAATACGTGAGAAACATGTGAGCATTTCCCCCTAAGTTTGGATTATTGTAAAAATGATCTCTTATAAATTATATATTTTAAAAAGACTCTGAGGAGAGATCTATATAGTAACTTCACTGAGTTTCTGCTTGACCCTAAATTCTCCCATGCAGCAATAGCTAGACTTTTGGGAGTCAGACTGCAGGGGGAAATTTAAGAATTTATGCCGCTGGCCAGAGTTTAGTGTGAGCAGGTCAAAGAGACACATCTGGTAGAGCTCTCAAGTAACAGCAGTCCCGCTACAGAAAAGCAGGTCATTCCATTTAACAGAACTACTTTGGAGGCGACCATACAAGGCACTGTCTTCAAGGCTCTGGAGCAAAACAGAGTGTGAAGACAGTGCTAACAGATCCCCACTCCCCACTGCAACGTCGACAACATCCACTCTAGGAAGAAAAAGAGAGAACATGTGTACGGCAAAGCCAGATAAACGGATGAAATGAGGGATTCTGAACAATTATCAGACTAATGATGTCTACATAGAAGAACTCAAATTTTCTTTGGGCCTCAAATATCTGGGACTATGAGTTGAATACACTGCTGTATCCTGGAAGACCAATCAAATGACTGGAACTCTTTAAGAAGGATATGTATGTATGTATGTATGTATGTAATGTAATGTAATGTATATATTTTCCCTCCCTTACTTAAAATAAGAGATAGTCTCAGTATGGGTCACACACCTCATGAGAGATCAAGGTTAAGCCTGTGTAGAGCTTAAATCTCCAAACACATCCCTGGCTCCAAATGCAGAAGCACCATTCCTTTGAGACTAAGGTTCAGGGCTAGCTCCCCAATACTGGTCTACAAGACCATCCAACGGGGCTGAAGACTGCAGGCCAATCAAATGGCTGGCTGAAGGAAAAGCCGTCCACCATCCTAGTTAGAGTTTCTATCAATGTGACAAATGCCATGACCAAAAGTCAACCAGTGATGAGAGGGTTTGTTTTAGCTTACAGTTTCATATTACAGGAAGTCAAGACAGGAACTTAAAGAGGGCAGGAAACTGGAGGCAGGAGCTGATGCAGGGGCCAGGGTGCGTGTGTGCGTGCATGCTTGCTTGCTTGCCTGTGTGTCCTGCTCACTGGCTTGCTCTTCGGAACCTGCTTAGCCAGCTTCCTTATAGACCCCAGGACCACCTTCCCAGGGATGGTGCTCCCTACAGTGAACTCTCTGTGTGCTTACAGGTGCTTATGGGCTCCCCCCCCACAACCATTAGTCAATCACGAAAATGTGCTACAGATGTGCCTACGCACCAAATTTAGGGAGGCATTTTTCAGTTGAGAGTCCCTTTTCCCAAATGACTCTGGAGGGAATTCAAGAAAAACAACAAAACAAAACAACAAACAAACAAACAAAAACCTAGCTGGCACAATCGATCCCCTGTCAGTTTGGCAAAACACCTTCCCTTTCTTGTTATTAAGAAGATCCCCAAGGTCTCCTGTTAAAATTAATACCACACTATAAAACATAAATCTCTCTAAAATTCCAAAGCTTCTGTAAAATTCCACTCAACTGTGGACTTCTATACAATCAAGAATAAGTTAAACACTTTCTTAGTCCAAGAAGAAACAACCAGGGAACAGTCACATCCAAGTCAGAGCAAAACCAAAGTCCAACGGTAGCAAAGGCTCAATGTCAAGACCTCTGGGTCTTACTCACCATCTCCCGGGCTCCTCCAAAGGGCCTCGTTCTGTGGTCCTACTAGTGTTAGCACACACAGCTTGTCTCCTAGGTGCAGTCTAGCTGCCTTCCACACCTGCAGCTGTCCTGGGTGGGCATCCATGGCACCGTCATCACCAACAGCTTCTCCTGGGCTCTTTTCAGAAACCCTGACCCTGTCACATGGTACCCAACCTCAACTTCTCTCCATGATTCCTTCAATCCTGGGCCTCCTCCGACTACTGAAGCTGTGCCTTCACCAATGGCATTTCCTGAGGGACACACCCCTACGATACAGTGTTGAGCTTCAGCTGTTCTCCACGGCCCCTTCATGCTTTCAAAACTAGCACCACCTGGGTGACTCCTAACACATTGCCAAGTTCAGCTGCCATCATGAGATGCAGCCTTGGCCCCCTGTGGACCACAGTTTCCGTGCGCTCACACTGAGGAAAGAGTCCCAGGTTTATGATTCAATGATGCCGGTCTCTTTTCAATCGTGGCTAATTTCTCAGCTCCAGCTGACCAGCAGCAGTTGTCTCAGTAGAGCGAAGGTTTTTTACTTCAGTGGTACTGGTTAATCAATGAAGGCTCTTCAGCTGTAGCTGACCACACAGGACAGAACCTTTATTAAAAATGTTGACCAGCCCCCATAGACTCTATGACAGAGGGTCTCCAAGGGACTCTTCCCTCTGGACCCTCACAAGCCAGGCCTCTATTGTCTGCACGGTTCTCAGCGTTCTGAGCTTCCATGCTCCTACAGAACAGCCCACTGAGCTCTTAACACTCAATATATTTCTCTAGCCTGAAGTTCCAAAGTCCTCCCACTGTCCTCCCCAAACAAAATGATCAGATCTGTCACAGTGATACTCTGCGACCTGGTGCCAATTTCTGTCTTATTTAGGCTTCCCTGTGGTGTATAATATAACACAGCAAGAAGCAAGCTAGGGAGGGAAGCACTAGTTTCAGCTTACAGTTCTGAATCACAATCTATCACCAGGGAAAGTCAGGACAGGATCTCCAGCAGGGCAGGAACCTGGAGGCAGGAGCTGATGCAGAGGTCATGGAGGAGTGCTGCTTACTGGCTTGCTTCCCAGGGCTTGCTCTCTTATACAACCAAGGACAATGTGCCTGGGCTAGCACAGCCTACCGTGAATCCCCACCCCCATCCCCCCCACCAACATCAATCACCATTCAAGAAAATGCCCCATGGACTTGCCTAGGTAGTCTTAGGGAGACTTTTTTTTTTTCCTTTTTTCTTTTTTCCCAATTGAGATTCTCTCTTCCCAAATGACTCTAGTTTGTGTCAAGGTGACAGAAGACTAGCAAGCACACACTGACTTGATGACAGTGTCTATAAGCCCACAGAAAAAGAAAAAGACCTGAATGTAAATAGAGTGAGTTGTCAGGCAGCAAGAGAGACTGGAGACAGAAGCAGATCGGAAACCGGAACAAGGTAGGCAAGCCAGGTACAGAAGAAAGCCAGTGACACTGTACAGAAGAAAAGAAACTTGTTCTACAGTCTAACAAAGAGTAATGCGCTTATACACAACTCTTCAAAGCAAGAGAAGGGAGATGAGGAGGGGCTGGGGGAGGGGAGAGCAGAAGGGAGGGGGACAGCCAATGCCTAAGGACACTAGATGGACATTCAGAAGCTTGCCAACTAAGCAATATTAAGAGCCCAGGGGAGAAGGAGAAGGAGCTGTGACAGTGCGGGACTCTGTAGTGACAAACTAAATCAGTCAGCTAGTTCCTGCCCTGCACTATATATACTTACAATACTGAACATGTATGTTCCTAAACCTGACCTTAAGATTAAGAAAAGACCGAATTAGGGTAAATGTTTTCACCCTAGCAAAAACCCTGTCTTTAACTACCTTTTAAACTTTAAATCAAAATGCACAGGGGCATAAACTATCAAAACCATAACTGTACACATTTGCATTACAAATCCAAACCATAGTATCACAACTACATTTTACTTGACCAAAAGGATTTGTTTCCCAGTGATCTAGATCACCAGAGATTTCATTCCATGGTGGGACAAAAGGATCACATAAGGTAGAAATGACGAATCTGCGAGGACAGCCCAAGGGGCACAAAATCAGAAGTCCTTCAGTGGCATGAAAGAATGAAGAAAAGGAGAAGAGAAAAAGGAGGAGGAGCAATGAAATCACCATGCCTAGCAAATAAACTTTTCTTCAGATCTGAATTTGAGGAGAATTCATTGCTAAGGAGGCTGGGCTGAGAGAGAAACTGAAATAGACCCCACAAGTGAAGAGAATTTCACACTCTAAAAACACAACACTGCAACAGAGACAGGTTACTCCCAAGGGCGGTGACCTCGACAGGCATGTCAGTTGAGTTTCTCCTGTGGAATGGGCCCAAAATACAACAAGAAAGCTGTTGGCTACCTTCCCAACAGTGGACAGACACGTCTTGCCTTGCAGGCTACTCCCATTCCCCCCAACGGTGGACAGACGCGTCTCACCTGGCAGGCTATCCGCCCCACCCCAACAGTGGACAGACATGTCTTGCCTGGCGGGTTGGTATCGTAGTTCACAGGGTTCAAGCTGGGTAGGACTGTGATCTGTGATGGCTTTTACGCCCATGAAGTGTTCACAGAACCTTCGGTCGCCATGACAGCTGCCCACCAGACCGGGAGCTCACAGCCCGGTGGCAGCTTCATTTCTCTATATTGCAACCAAACTGCACTGTCTTCGGCAGAATTAGCATGTAGTTCTGGGGTGGGGGTGGGGACGCAACCAAAACAAATGACGTGAGAGTTTATGTTGTTTTTACTGGGGGAGGCTTCCGTCATTGTTGCTGTATTGCTAAACGGGCATGATGTCAAACTGCCCTCTGAAATATTTACACCAGTACGGCCAGCGCCTCGGCCGGAGAAGCTGCTGTTTGAAGTGGGTGATGGTTAGTGAAGGGACTCACAACTGGTCAGAGTGCTAGAAAGAGGTGACCGATGGGTGCTCAGCCCTAAGTGAAGACGACTACACCAGTCCTCCGAGGCTCAGAGGACATCACAGAAGAGCTGTCAGGAAGACCATAAGAGCTGGAGGATGGGAGCGAGTGCTGTGACATGCTGTCTCCTGGTTATGCCACAGCTGTTGCCCTGGGAGCTCCCAGCAGCAGGGCCTAGCTGCACAGGCCTGGGCTCATCGGCACTCCACCATTGATGGGGGAGGCTCTCCTCCCCCACTCCTCCCAGAAGCTATAGGTAGCTCAAGATTATGGGGGGGGGGGCATAATCCGCAGTAATGTAGCCACTGGTAAGCTACCCTAGTTCAAGTATATAATCGTCCTCAGAGGGACACAGCTGCCAGATGCCAAGTCATAGGGTCTGTGAGAAGTATAGGAGAAAGGGTTACACGTACACACACAGCAAATAGAGCTTATGTAGTCCTATTATAAGACACCCAGACGCGAGTCGCTGTTCACAACTATTGCTGTAGTGAACTTGTTGCTGATTTTATTGGTGCAGACACAGATTATTTTCTCGTTTGTAAGTGGTTTTTTTGTTTCTGTCATTTTTCAAGAAACCCCTTGGGCACCAATCAATATGGTTAATATGTACATGCCTAAAGAAAAATCCGAAAATTTCTTCTTCCAGTAAGTTAATTAGAAACATGTAGACTACTCAAAATATTTGTTCACAATTTCCATATAGCATGGGGACTGGAGATATCACTGTCCGCATTAAAGCCAGAAGATACACTGTTTCTGAAGAATGAAGCTATCTACCTCAAAGGGCATTAGCCACATGTATAGATGGGATCCAAGCACATGAGAAAATGGCCAGTGAGTGATGAGAGTCCTATGACTGCTGGAAGAGGAAATGAGTTAACGGGGCCAAGCATTCCTGTAGTATTGTGTTAGAGCCAAAGACAGCAGCATTTTACCTCCACAGTGAAGGATTAACTCAAAACTGTAAAGCAAGTTAAGAACACACAGAAGGAAAATGCCATGCTATCAGTCTGGGCAAACCGGACTACATCGTGCAGAAAGCTTCAGGGCCCAGAATGGGAGCTCCAGTGTGCAGGACACACAGCTCATAACAGATTAAAGTCCAAAGTAGACAAGCAACTCAAACAACGTAACAGCAAGACACAACCTGATTTCAAAGTGGATGAGGGACCTGACCTCAAGAGACATTTATTTAGAAACATAAAACATCAGAGAATGTCAATTAGCACACAACGAACTATTATTTCATACTGCTGCAGTGGCTTATATAAAAAAAAAGATAAACATTTTAAAAAGACATATGACCGCTCCAATTATCTTTGACTTCCTGAGTGAGAGCTGCTTACTTATCTCTCTCAAATAGTTTCATTTCATTTAGGTTATCAAAACTTAGTGGCCGTCTACTATAAAGCCCCAAAATATAGAAAAGCCATTTCAGTCAGGAAATAAATAGCTGAATATTACATAATGTTAATTATTTAGAGACTAAGTTTTACTTTTGAAAAGTGAAAGGTTGGCTGGGGGCATAGCTCAGTGGTAAAGCACTTGCCTAGAATGCACAAGGTCCTGGTTTCTCTCCTCAGTACCCCAGTAATAAACTGAAATAAAAATTCAACTTGTTGTGGGGCTGGAGAGATGGCTCAGAGGTTAAGAGCACTGGCTGTTCTTTCAAGGGTCCTGAGTTCAATTCCCAACAACCACATGGTGGCTCACAACCATCTATAATGTGATCTGGTGCCCTCTTTTGACCTGCAGGTGTACATGCAGGCAGAGCACTGGATACATAATAAATAAATAAATAAATAAATAAATAAATAAATAAATAAATAAATAAATAAATCGTTTAAAAATTCAAAGATTTTGGTTAAAAGTGAAAAGGTGATAAATTACATCATTGATGCATGTACAGCTGCCCCTTGGGTCAGGGTCATTTTGTAGTTCTTCCTATGACTTTTTTGACTCTAAAAGTTATCTTAAGGGGAAGGGATGAGGCAGCAAATATGAGGAAAGGGCCGTGATGTGTATGTATGAGAATTCTGCAATGGAGCTCATTAATTGTGACATTAAATAGTAATAAAACACAGAAAAGTCATCAGATAATCCAAGAAGAACCAAATAAGTGGAGTGACAGATTAAGTCCTTGGCATTTAATTTAGGAAGGATTTCAAATAGGCCAGGAAAAGGCTGGACTGCTTAGTAGCTGGGTGAGGCAGCAGGCTTACTGCAAACATTCTCCTATTGGCTCACAGAGACACAACTCCCACAAACTGGCCTTTAAAAAAACTGAGTGCCGAACATATTTCTGATACTCTTCTAATTTGTTAATATATTGTGGACATCTCTCCCGGCTAGAATATATCTAATCAAGCTTGATAGGTGCTGCATGAGACCCACTGAACAGTTATACTACAATGTGTTTCAGATAACAGAAAAACAAAAATAGGGGCTAGCAGGATGGCTCAGCAGGTAAAGGTTCATCCTGGGGACTCACAAGTTGTCCTCTGACCTCCACAATAATATTATGGCACTAGCAAAAGCATACACATGATCAATTTTAAAAAACTGAAAAATAAAGTTTTCCTAGAAAGTCTTTAAATTTATATTTATTGTTCCCATCCAATAAATTTAATGGTGTTTCCATATAAAGAAAAGCTTGAAGAAAACAATAGTGGTTTCCTCACCTCCCTTTAGAGGGTCACAAAATTTATAAGAATTAAATATGGAAGAAATCTTCCTGAAATAATATCAGAAAATACACAGTAGTCTTCCATTGCTTCTATTTCTGATCTAACTGTCAGAGCATGAAATAACTACATTATCCATAGAACAAATCAGGGTTAAGTCCCAGAATTTAAAGATCAAGTAATGAAAATTATGTAATTCCTCACACACGGAGGCTCCAGGAATGGTTTTGGATTCCCGCACCATGGTAATTAATGGATACCAACTGTGGGTTACAGCATTCTGGGCACATTACACAATAAAAACAGAGACAGGATGTCACTGCACACACACCATGTGCACAGCTTGGTTCCAGTCAGCACCACTGCTGTTAAAAAGATGGTGGTGCAGTGGGTAGGAGCCAGGCCCTGGAGGCAGACAGCCTGGGGTCCAGCCTGGCTTAGCTGCCTACGAATGCATGTCTTGAGCAAGCCACTTAAGTCTTTATTTGTTTGGGTTTTTTTCTTTGATATGTCTCACAAAGTTGCCACAGCAATTAAAAGAAATGATGAATATACAGTGTTTGGTACAGTGTCTACTCTTTCATTAGCATTCAAAAAAATCACAGGGACTATTAGTATTAGTTTTATTGAACAATTATTATTACAAATAAAGGTTATATAAGTACATATATAATGATATACATATAATGATATATTTATATGATGTGTCAAATACCTATATATGCTGTAGAGAAATACGTAAGAACATTGTGTCAGTTTTCAACAACTTAAATTTAGAAATCAGTTCAAATGACCCAAAAGGAAAGCTAAAATATTAAAGAATATGACTTTTCTGCTTAGATCAAAGAATTAATACAACAAAATTATTACTCAGTCCACAGCCCAAACAGGTAAATATTTAAACAATTTCCCTTATTTGAACACCCAGTAGAGATAAGAATACAAAGCATACAATGAGTAAAACCTCATAAGCAGCTTGAGTTAAGCCTTTTTAATATAAAAATTCATAATTGCATCTATCCTTAAGTCTACATGGATTTTGGTCATGATACCGATTTTAAAAGCGTTCTTTAGATTTATTTTTATTTTATATGATTTGCCTGCTTGCATGTGTGCACACCACTGCCTACTGCTGCCCATGGAGGTCTGAGGAAGGCACTGGATTGCCTCAAGGTGGAGTTACTGATGGCTGTGAGCCACTGTGTGGGTGCTGTGAACCGAGCCCAGGTCCTCTGCAGCAGCAGGTAAGCTTAACTGCTGAGCCATCCCTCGGGTTACCAGGACAGATTTTCTTGAGCCGGGTGGAGTCACTCACCAAGTGCAGCATAAAAAGCTACCAAGGAGGCCAGCACAGCAATGTCAATAGGATGCAAGCTGTAGACCAACCTACATTTGTTAATATGCTTACGCCGTAAAGGTCAACTGATGTGTGGTGCTTTCTGGCTTACAAATTCCTGCACCCGGGAGGCAAATAAAACGCCCTTCACTGTGATTCTGGGCCAGCTGGCAGAAAAGGTGATTCAGTCTGGCAGGTGAGGTGACTTTGCTTTTACTCCACCCCTGCTGCACTTTTAACCCTTAGCACCAACTCAGCAGTAGATCCACTGTTTACTGACAGCTTTTCTTTTCTTTTTAATGTTATACAGAGTTTATTAAATGAGCATGGGGGAGAAGGAAAAGGTATCCTAGAGAGAGAGACAGAGATAGAGAGAGAAGAGAGGGCATAGAAAGAGGAAGTACAGTAGAGAGAGAAAGCGCTCACTGACAGCTTTTCAAAGACTACACTGACATTCCAGAAAAGGCTTTAAAGCTCCGATGTTCCTGCTCACTTCACAGCTATGGCAGACATAGAAGAACCTTCACTGACTCACCTTCTACAGCCTACCCCCTGTTTTCTGCCTAATCTTTGCCAGGCTTTTCTCCCCCCCCCCCCAAGGATGTGGGTACCTAGGTTCTTGTTTTCAGTCCATATGAAACCAGTAATACTCTAGCCCCTGGTTCCCCCCCCCCCCACACACACACTCCAAAATTAATTAATACCCAAGAGTTCTAAATCCCCCAGGGCATTTGCTGGAGAGGGTCCAGGAATAGGTCCACCTCTACTCTCTATATTTAAAAAACCTATTTTGCACAGCTTAATGTAGGATAGAATAACATGGGTCACAATGAATAACGGGGTCCCATTTAGATATTGGAGAGTGCCCTCTGGTGGAAGGGGAGAGGGTGTTTTATCCAGACTTTCCATAGCAAGACAGAAGGAAGTCAGGCATCATGGAGTAAGCTAGCTGTGTAGGAAGTCAGGGATTAAGCATTCAGAGTTGCGGGGGGAAGGGGATATGTCATAAAAGGCCTTGGATATTAGGGCCAGGACATCTTCTAGACAGCTAAATGAATCACCAGAAGTTTTTGTACAGGTGAGTTAGAAAGCAAGACTTCACCATGATGAAAAGTGTGTAGCTGGTGTAAAGTGGGGAGCCTAGAGCTTGGGAGACCATTGAGAGGGTTGAGATAACTCAGGCGGACTCTGACAGCTCCCGGAAGGTTGAGGGCAAAGAGAAACCATCAAAGTATTTGCTAGCACAGAGCAAAAATAGCACTGGACAAAGCATCTCGCCCTTTAATGGGCAACAAAGACTTGAGATAATACAGAGGCCAGAGGATAACAGCTGGGAAGAGTGGGGGATTCTGCAGGAGGGAGAGAATCAATTCCGGCATTAAAGTGCAAGAGGCAGGGGTAGGAAGAACCAGGTAAAAAAAGATCATCCGAGCAACACTGGTTTGTTTGTTCTGAGAAAAATCTTGCTGTGTATTTCAGGCTGGCCCCAAACTCACAGTCCCTGGAGTCAGCCTCCCAAGTGCTAGCATCCCCAGGCATGTGCTGAGCTCCCCGCCTCCCCCCCCCCCCACGCCAGAGTATGGTAGAGGCAAGAAAGTAATACCCAGAAACTTAGCAAGCTGAGACAAGTTAGGAATTTATAACAAAGAACCTCAACTCTCCTAGCAAAGAGGGCTCATTTGTTCATCTATTTAGGCTAAGGAAACTAGGGAAAGACTAGCTACTCCTCCCTGGGAAAAGCTGAGAAAAATGTACATGGTCAGATTAAAAATGTGGCAAACATCTGTTTTCAAAAGATACTATCTCACTGGTTGGGCTGCTACCAAAATACCAAAGGCTGGGCAATTTATAATGTGATAAATGTACTCGGCATCGGCAGGACATCAGCAGGACAGCTCCTCCCAGGCGGGTCTTTGCTCTCTGTGCGTTTACTCTCCCAAGTGCGCCTGAGTCTCTAGCGTAAGGGCAGAGCCCTCAATACCTAGTCACACCCCTAAGTTCCTACCTTCTGATATGGTACTGCTAAAAATTAAATTAACTATTAACTATATAAATAATTAAATTAACCACTAATTAAATAATTTCTAACATAGGAACCATGGAGAAACACCAACACTCACACCACAGAGACACCATTAAGAAAGTAGAAAATAGAGGACACAGCATATGCCTGAGGGCCGCCTAGCATCCAGAACATATAAAGAAATATGACAGCTCCACAACAAAAAGACTATCTAACCTAAAAATATCTAAGAGGTTTAAGTAGCTATTTCTCCAGAAAAATCCAGCCAGTCAGGTGGTACCCATGACAGCCCTCAACATTATCAATCAGTAGCACTAGGAATCAAAGCCAAAGACACGTGCCATTTCACTAGGATGCTCAAAACAAAAATCCCAAGACGTCACCATATAAAATACTAAGCACTGGGAGGGCGTGGAGTTTGGAACTGCACACATTGTTGCTGGGGTATAAAATATACAGTGGTATTAGCTTGCCAGTGCTCCACACCGGAGCTGCCAGCTCACCCAGCAACTAGTTTCCTTCCTAGACCACACCCAAGATAAAGGAAAGCACATATAGCAAGAAAGAAAAATAAAAGCAGAACTAAACTATATCTAAGAGTTGGGGAACCACTCAGTGGAAGAAAGAACAATTATGTGGCATGCCCACAGCCCTGGGTTTGACCTGAGGCACCACAAAACCCCCAAAACGAAGAGCAAGGAACAGCCCTCCACACAAATGCGTATTCAGAGTCACAAAAAAGTACAAATAATGATCATCAGCTGACAAACAGGGAGACAAAATACAGGTTACCTACAGAATGGAGCACTGTTCAGCTACAAGATGACGAAGATGAATACCGTCTACACCACGGAAGAATCTTTAAGACATGCTACGTTAAAGAAGCCAAACACGAAAGAAGGGTCAGGTACGGCATGATGATACTTGTACAAAATGCTCTGGAATATAGGCAGGTTCTTAAAGACAGAATGTATATTCATGGTTTCCAGGGGCTGGGAAGCCAGGAGACTTGAGGAATGAGAAGTGACTACTAATAGATAAAATACTTGTTTTGGGAGGGGAAGAAAATATTCTAAATACATATATTAATGATGACTAGACAACTTTATGAATATATTAAAACCCTGATATGTTTATGTTACTGATTTTCACACATTAAACAGGTAAATTTTGTAATGTCTTTAAAAAGTTTTCAGGCATCAGTGAGTTTAGAGAACCTTCATTTTGTTCTAGAACTATCCAGAACAGAAGCAAGACTTTCTCAAGCTACATAAATAAGGCTGTAGGAATTACAACAAGCAGGGGATGGGGCGGGGGAGGGGAAGGAGACTCCAAACAAGCCGCTAAAAATGAGCCCAGGTCTGTTCAAAACCCAACAATAAACACAAAAACAAGCTTATTAGAAAACAGATAAAGCTCATGGGCAGCTGCTTCACCAGCAAGGATACACAGCCGGCAGATGAAGGCCTGAGAGGATGGGCTACATCATTAATCATTAGGAAATGCAAGTTAGAGCCATGGGCTAGGGCTGGGGCTGTCACTCAGCGGGAGAATGCTTGCCTCACATGCACCAAACCCTACATTCAATCCCCAGAGGCATAAGGTACTTTTTACACACCTGTCAGATGACAAAAATAAAAACAGTGACAACATAAAATTCTGACAAAGATGCAAAAAAACAAAACAAAACAAACAAACCGTTGGCGTGTTCACACTCCTGGTGGGAATGGACACTCTGGGAGGTCATTTGTTTATTTCTTATAAAACTAAACATACAACTACCACAGAATCTAGTCGTGTCCATGAGACAGATGAAATCTTACATTCAAAAAACTCCTTTATACAGATGCTCACAACAGCCTTAGACACAATAGCTGAAAAATAGAAACAACCCAGATACCCTTGAATAGGTGATTTTTTTTTTCTGAGACAGGGTTTCTCTGTGTAGCCTTGGCTGTCCTGGACTCACTTTGTAGACCAGGCTGGGCTTGAACTCACAGCGATCCACCTGCCTCTGCCTCCCGAGTGCTGGGATTAAAGGCGTGCGCCACCACGCCAGGCGAATAGGTGATATTTAAACCAATGGAAAACTGGTTGTCAATGAAGAAAAATGAACTACTGAAACACTCAATAGCCTAAATGAGCCTCAGAGGATGTTCCTGAGAAGAAAAAAAGTTCCGGTGGCCCATATATGGAATGGCTCGTTTATATAACATGCTTTAAAAGAAAATGTTAGAGTTGAAAACAGATCAGTGATACCATGTATTGGGGCTGGGAGGGAGGGAGGGAATAAGGGAGGGAGGGAGGGAGAGAGAGAGAATGAGAGAGAGAAGGGGGGGAGATGTCTGCAAAAGAACAACAGGAAGACACTCATGGTGATGGAAAAGCCTTGTATTTTCTATCTTGCTGAATCAATGGCAGCATCTTAGTTTATGATAATGTACTATGGATTTGTAAAATGTTCCCCTAGAGGAAACTGGGTGCACAGTGTGTAGGATCTTTCTGTATGCTTTCTTATAACCGCTTACAAATCTACAAATAGCTAAAAAGGAATCTAAAATGTAATTTATTTTAAAAAAGGGCTTAAGTTGAATATGTGGCAAAGGGAATCGAGGCCGTGACGATCGGATGGCTGTGGTTTCCATAGTCACTCTGAATGCCGGGAACCAAACACAGCCTCTGCAAGGGCCATCTCTCTCCAACCAAAAATATAAAAATGAAAACGAGATCATTTCCTGTTGCACATCTTTATAGCGAACAATTTTTAAATTGTTTTATTAGTTTTTTATTAGTTTTTTTTTGTTTTATGAGTGCTATTATTCTTGGCCTAAATTGGGAGAATAAAAAAGCAACAACCAAATCCATTCCATCATGAATCAAGCACTTTCTGCCGAGCCACTCAGGTACAGGGAAATCAAAGTACAAAATGGCACTCACTCACTCACTCACTCCACACCTCAGTCTCCTTCGCTTGCCCTCCTTCTGTGGTCACTGACACTAGGAGATAGGATGGCAGGATGATGGAGGGCAGGGACCAAGGAGGCCCAGTGAGTGTGGCTCGGATCACCTGCCTATGGTGCAGCTCTGAAGTGCCCTTCGTTCTCACAGATGTGTGACGACATTTATACTGCACACACCAAAAGGAATGGCAGCGGCTACAGACAGACAAGGCAGTCTTCACATTAAAAAAAAAAAAATTACTACTGCTATTCCCTCTCAACAGAAAATCATTCAAAATGGGAAGTTAGGGGGAAAAAATCCTAGCAGGCACCTGGGCCTCATGGGGCTTCTGTGCAGAAGCGATGCCCAAAGAAAGCCTCGGTTCTGGGGTCATGCTAGCCAAGGACTGACTCCCACTGCCCTGGCAGAGCTTTTCACCTGTAGGTATAGCATGTGCATTAAGGTGCAGTATAAAATATTAAAGTTTGGTTTATTCATAAATTACTGGCTTTTTAGTTGAGTAAAAATAATCTATTGACTATTCCTGTACAAAGAGTCTTGTTAAAATGTGAAGTTGCCCCGACTTTCTCCACAGCACAGCTAATTGGCAATGGCATTATGAACGTCCTTGTGGTGAGTTCTCTCCACAAAGATTTGAAGATGATCTAGCAACCGGGCTCCTGAGGCCTTGAAATCCAACTTTGCTATTAAAAGCTGTTTAAGTGTAAATATGCATCTCACTGGAGAGGTCTCCTCTGCCCTACCTGGTTAGCAGTAAATGTATAGACGAATCAACTGTATTAACTATGGCAGCAAAAATGGTTTTAGCCATTCTGCACAATTACAAAGTTACGAGTCTTCAAACTGCCAGTAAGTGTGCACAGCCTTCCTTCCCTGTGACAGGCACAAAGCCACCACACAGGAACAAGTCTGAGCAAATCAAATTGTTGCAGATAGAAAGCTCCTCAACGGTTAACCAGTCAGGCCAGTTAATTCAAGGAAATTCATGACTAAGTAGACTTGTTGGCTGACTCTCAGAAATACATTCCAACATAAGTGTTAAGGAGGAAGAAAATGATAGCTTACCTCACAAAATATAAACTGTAACACAGCAATGAAATACGAATATTAAAACTACTTCATATAAACTCTCTCTTACACACACACGCGCGCGCACACACACACACATTTTGAAAAATGATTTTCCCAGGCACAGGCACTTAAATTTGGGTGGGGACATAGCCAAGCTTGAGAAAACTTAAGCTATGACACTGATCTGAAATGTTTTCTTTTTATCCAAGAGTATTTAACATGGAAGTTTCATCTCACACCTGATGTCGGAGGGTCCCCGGTCACTCTCAGCACCCTGCACCTGCATCTGTGCCTACTTCCTGGAGACCATCTCCTGCATGTGGTGCAGGTCAGCCTCCGTTTCCAGCAAGATCTGGTCTTTACTTGTGTTCCTGGTCTCCACTTCTCCGCAGCCTCTCGGCCTTCTGGAACATATGTTATCCTCAGTAAGGGGCTGGGTTACTTCCTGGAGGTTCAGTCACAGTCCAGAGAGTCACTGTTTCTGGGTTCCCAACCTCTGACCTTGGTTTGGCTTTAATCCAAGTGGTTTGACCTAACCAGAAAGAATGGGACCTGGCCTGGAGGAGTCCAGCGTGCTCTCTAACATCTTCATCTGGGTCTTCATCAGGTTAGTGGTTGAGTCTGGGGTTGTGCGCTTCAGTTTCATCCAAAATCCTGTTCTCTGGCTGCTCGTGTTCCCCAGAGTGAGAGTGTCGGCTTTCACATGACAGGCGCAACGTTCCCCTCAGTGTGTGCGGCTTTTATAAATGCAACCTCCACCATATAGTGGGGCAGGAGGTCCCCCTCGGTCATAGACCTAGGGGAGGGGAATAGGGTAAAAGAGGGAGGGAGGGAGGAACAGGAGGATACAAGTGATGGGATAACAACTGAGTTGTAATCTGAATAAGTTAATAAAATTTAAAATAATAATAATAACAATAATAAATGCAACCTCCAAGAGCTTCTAGCCGCATCCAATGGTGAGGTGAAGCAGAAACAACAGTGTGTCCTGTTATTGCCATGTGGCCCTTTCAGTGCCCTCTCCTTGTGTGAGGGCCATTCACACTGCTCAGCAAGGTAGGAGATAACTATTAAAGCAATCCCTGTGGTTGAGAGCATCTCCATAAGCAGGTGTGTCCACTACTATCTGTAGCTGTAGGTATAATTCTGAGGTATAATTCAGTCAGGAAGAGAGTGCTTATCAGAGTTGATTTTCCCAGCCCTGACTGACCAGGCATCATCAGGTGTGAACTTGAATCCCTTTTCACTGAATTTTTTGGGGGGTGGGAAGAGCTTCATTGGGAAAATTTACAAGTCCAACATAGGTAGAAGTTTCTGGATTTATAAGCTTAGACATTGTCTTGACTTTTTCCCCTTGTCTATCCACCAACACCAGTCAAGTAGTCTACATTAAGCTATATTCGTGGCCTCCTTTTTGTTGTTTGTTTTCAAGACAGGGTTCCTCTGTGTAGCCTTGGCTGTCCTGGGCTCACTTTGTAGACAGGTTGGCCTCGAACCCACAGAGGTCCACATGTCTCTACATTCCTGAGGTTTTGTTGTTGTTTTTAAACTTTTGGTATGTGGGGTTTTTGTTTATCTGTTTGTTTGTTTTGTTCTGAGGTACTTTTAACATTTGTATTTCATTTTTTAATTTGATAAGTGGATGTGGTTTTGTATTAAGTACTTATAATATTTGTGTTTCTTTAAAAAAAACTTTTGATGTTTTAAATTCAATTTAATGAAGTGTCTAAGGCTAAGATTTTAATATCTTGTTTACTACCAGTAAGCTTATAGTTTATACCATCTGGATCTTTTCTCATAAAATGCTATCTTGTTCATCCTGGAGTTTGTCTCCAGGTTTTCCAGACAGGTTTTTTTGTGCAGTCCTGTCTATCCTAGACTTGCTTTCTGTAGACCAGGCGGGCCTCAAACTCACAGAAAGGCCCCCCGCCCCCCACCGCCTTTGCCTCTCGAGTGCTGAGATTGAAAGTTTGTGCCACTATGCCTGGCTATTTTGTTTTTCTCTTATTGGATTCTTTATTGTTTGTTTTTATTGGGATGGGACTTGAACACAGGGCCATGTATTAGTCAAAGCACATTGATCATATTTTTAAAAAGATCTCTTTATTATTATGTATACTGTGCTCTGGCTGCACGTACACCTGCAGGCCAGAAGAGGGCACCAGATCACATCACAGATAGTTGTGAGGTATCATGTTTGGTTGCTGGGAATTGAACTCAGGACCTCTGGAGGAGCCCTTAACCTCTGAGCAACATCTCCACCCCCATCGATCATATTTTTAATAATAAGAATTTCTTAAAGTCCATCTCTCATACTGTTGCACATGTTGCTTATATGGAAAAAAATGTTCTTTATATTAACTGGTTTACTTTTAATTTGTAAGATTTCCTTAAATGTTCTAATTGCACAGACAGAAAATATATTTCCTCATCAGTAACATTTTAAAGATTCTAAGACCTAACAGTTCTAAGTGAGACATAAGACAGTCAAGGTAAAGAAGAAGAAACAGCGCTCAGTGTGCTAGGACTGTCTGGTGCAGAAGAGCCTTCTCCACACTATCTGTCAATGTTTGGACCTTCGTGCTATTTGCCACAATGAAGTTTTATTGCTAATTAAGAGATTTTGAAACAGGACTAGACTATCTTTCCCTAACAAGATAAAAACAAATTAAAGATGATGGAAATTTGCTATTACATATATACATTGTAGATTTTTAAAAATAAAACTCTGAATATCATAATTTACAATGCTATGTGGCTTTTTGTTGCATCAATGTCTGTATGAGGGCCGTGTTCTGGAGTCCATTAACTGGATTTTGGTTCTAGGTAGTAGAAACTGTCTCTTTCATAGATATAATTTTCCTAATTTTTGCTATGAAAAAACTTAGACTTCTCTAAAGTATACTTCATAAATTTTAAATAAAAGGCTCACCTTTCCAGTAAATCATAGTATGTATCTCCCCAATGCACAGTTTCCTTATATCTTCCTGCCCCAACATTTCTAATTATTTTCCATTCAAAGATATATGTGTAAAAGCAAATGCAAGCTGGGTATGATATCTAGGGCAAGGCAGAAATAGGAAGCTCTTGAATTTGAGGCTAGGGTGGGCTACATAGTGAGAACTTGTCTCAAAAAAAAAAAAAAAAAAACCTACCAACAAAAACAAATCAGTATTCTGCCAAACACCTTAATAATGAGTATAGTGGTGGAAGCATCTGAGAAATAGTATTGACGCCAACGCTGCAGAGAGGGATCCGTGCACCAGTCTAAACACTATCTGCTAAATGTATGCAGGGCCAACTCTTTTGGCGCAACCATGTTCCATGACCTATTTTCTATGGTGATATAATATTCAACAATGGAGAGCATCACAGATATGAGACTGAATCCACTTCAAATCCTTGCCTCGCTCTCACTGTACAGATCTATCACTGCTTGTTGTTTGTTTGCTTTCTAAAGGTCTCACAAAGGCCAATCGCACAGTGGATACGTTTTGAGGACTGCCACTGGCCAGGTCTCCAAGTGATGACATCCTTTGAAAACAAACCCTCTCCTGGAAATGTTTTCCTAGAGACATTTATCCATTTGAAAATTTTTTAAACCTGCTAGGTTTGCAGTCTACAACATTAAAGCAAGCCAGATCGTGGGAAGCACACAGAGATACTCTAAATAATTATATGTGAGATAAAGAAAGTACTTGTTAGGATGGTGATCTACTTATAAAACCCTAATTCAAACACGATCTGTTCTTCATAAGGAGCCAGCAATTCATGCCTCATTCTAGAAGAGCCCCCAACTCTTTCCTCCACAGCGCAGTCACTCGTGGCTAAAGGGGAAAGGGAGTCAACTGTTTTGGCTTTGCAGCTGAGCCGTCCCACTCTTAATTGTTAGCCTGTCTCTCTGCACAACGAATGGTCTATACAAGGTCTCAGTGTTCAGCGTCTAAGGAGCCCCTCAAAAAGCAGTGGTAGGATATGGAAAGCATTAAATCTTTTTGCTACACAACCTAATAAACTATCTTTTTTTCTTTTTCTTTCTTTCTCCCCCCACCCCCCCGCTGGAATTACAATGCTAACCAGTCATGATTTTCCTATATTGATCAGTAATCCAACTAGCTTTTATCAATAAAATTAGGAAACGAATGATCATTTAATCAATGCAGAACTGTAAATCTTCCAAAACACCAAAGGAAACGGAAAAATAAAAATAAAAAAGATCTTTGGTAGGGGAAAAAAAGGAAAGCATAGAGCTAAGACACTGTGCTCTCACCCCTGGGATACTGTCACTGTCTCTGCTCTTCAGAATACTTGAAGCTGGCAAGGACAGCAGTACTGAGAAGTCCATGGCCACAGCCTAGCAGGGGATGGTCTCATAGGCACCTTCCAGATGCTATCTGGGAGAGCTCTACTTCCTTGTTAACAGGGGAATTTAAAACTCCCTCATGAGGGTACGATGCCTTCAGCAGGCCCTTCGGGAGAATGGCAGCTTTGGAACCACCACTGGCAGGTCACAGGTCCATATTTCAGACATCTAATATATGACACACTCTAAGGAAATGGAGCACCAGGGTTCTTTCAGCTGGAACCAGGGCTGGGGGCTTAGAGATGTTAAACTGCCACCAAAGAGCCCGTGCTTGGCCCAGGCCATCTTAGTACAGGTGGCTCCTGAAGAGACATGGAGATTATTTGGCTTGAATGGTATAAAATAAATATTTGCTTCTTCCTTCTATAGAGTGGAGTTCGTTCGTTCTTTTTCTTTCTTTCTCTTTCTTTCTTTCTTTCTTTCTTTCTTTCTTTCTTTCTTTCTTTCTTTAAAATGCAGGCAGGCTCTGGGAGTTTCTAGACATTGCTGGTCTGAGAAAGAGCCATCACAAGCAGGCCATCTTCTCCCTGTCTCACAGACAGTGCTAGACAGGAAACAAGCTTTTAGCCAAGTAGACCTCAAATGCAGATTGTAGAGTGGTGTCAATTTTAATGGAAAACAAACAAAGCGTTGCCAGCAAGGAAATCCTGGATTACTAAATGACCACAGTTCATCACGGCCACTAAAGGAGGGTTCTTTTCTCAAGCCTCTATTTCCCCCCTAAAGCATGACGTGTTTCCCCTCTTAACTTAAGGAAGTGCTGCCTTGACCCCTTTTATGACATAATAAAAATCACTCCATACAGATACTCAAAGACTCAGCAAATACAGAAGGCTACCTCCTCACTTTCAATAGTGCCTTTTTTTTTTTTTTTTTAATAAGCCAGCACATCAAAAGCACAAATGTGTACGTACCCAGAGACGCCTCCAGACCCTCTCATGCCCCCTGCCATGTTATTCCCTCATTTTGGCCCATTTCTTTAGCAAGCTTCATATAGGAAGGAATGGTCTGGTCCCTCTTCCCTCCCCTCACAAAGCATATCTGAATTCAACTCGTCTCTCTCCTGGCATGGAAGTAGGAACACATGAGAACACAAGTTCTGACAGGCGGCGGGAAACACAAGGGGACACTGGAAAGTTCCATGAACAAGGGCGAGATTTCCTGGTCTGTGGGCCGAACACGATCCCTCTTTAAGGCTTCTCTCAGCTGAGACGTCCAGAAACGGACATCACAGAGAAGCCCACAGTTGTTGCCAGAAATCTTGATTCTGCCATCGCCTATGCCCTCAGAAGCGCCAGACACGTCTGCTTGTCTGGCGTAGATTTGCATGCAGACGTTGAGTGCCGTGGAGACACATGAGGTCTGAAGTCACAGTGCTTTTGCCCCAATATTTTCTGTTTACTTATTTATTCTGTCTACTCTCTAAGAACATTTTCCCTAAAAAGAACCTTTAAGCGGGCCTGGTGGTGCATGCCTTTAATCCCAGCACTAAGGAGGCAGAGGCAGAGGCAGGCAGATCGATGTGAGTTCGAGGTCAGCCTGGTCTACATAGTGAGTCCAGGACAGCCAAGACTACACAGAGAAACCCTGTCTCAAAAAAAAAAAAACAAAAAACAAAAAACAAAAACAAAAACAAAAACAAAAGAACCTTTAAGCAAAAAAAAATAAATAAATAAATAAATAAAATAAAAAAATAATAAAAAATAAAAAAACCGAAAACGTTACAATGTATCCATGTCACTGGGCCACTGGCCACCTTTTAGAAATTAACTCTTCTTACCTACCATGCCTGTTCCTGTTCATCTAAATCAAAGAAACCACCCCACACACTGGCAACGGAACTGTCTTTTCTTCTCACAAACTATAGTGGTTACTGCTTGATTGTATTGATAGTTAACTTCGGGTCTTATTAGTTTGTGGAAATAATCATTACAAAGAGATACATATTTCTTTAGTATATTCTTAAATACATGGCAGAAATATTTGACTGCATTTGTGGGCAACGAGTCATTTTATTTGCTAGGCATAGTGGCACACGCCTTTAATCCCAGCACTTGGGAGGCAGAGGCAGGCAGATCTCTGTGAGTCTGAAGCCAGCCTGGTCTACAGAGCACGTTCCAGGCCAGCCAGAACTACATAATGAGACCCTGTCTCAAACAAACAAACAACAAGACTCCAAACAAACAAACCCAAATTCTTTTATTTGAGATGCCATCTTACTATATAAACAAGGCCAGCCTCGAACCCCTGATCCTCATGCCTTCAGCACCCAAGTGCTGTGAATCCAAAATTTAAAAAGCTACAGGAAGAAACCGTAAGAGGCCACTTCAGATTTGTGGGGTTGGTAAAGTCCAAAAAGGCAGTAATGCTATACCAGGCATGGTTTTATATTGGGCTTTCTGACAGTATGTAAGAACTTTACAACGCTGACAACCTCTGACTTGGTAATTATATTTATTTACTCTATTTTAAAGAAATAATAAATACACTGATCCTTATAAATATAAATATTCACGTCAAAATAGAAAAGTGTGTGTGTGTGTGTGTGTGTGTGTGTGTGTGTGTGTGTGTGTGTACACAGATGTACTTGCCTGTGTGCCCATGTGGAGCCCAGAGGATGACTTTGGGTATCTTCTTCTATTACTCTCCATTTTAACTTTTGCACCAGCTCTCTTCATTAAACCCAAGGCTCACTGCTTCAGCAGTGACTGGCCAGCGAGCACTTCAGACTCACTGGTCTCCGCCTCCCAACGCCAGGGCTACAACTTGTGCTACCACACTCATCTTTTACACAGGTGCTGGGGTCACAGCTTGTGCTACCACACTCATCTTTTACACAGGTGCTGGGGTCACAGCTTGTGCTACCACACTCATCTTTTACACAGGCGCTGGGGTCCCAACCTCAGGTCCTCCTGCCTTTGCAGCCAGCTGTACCCACCGAGCCGTCTTCCCTGCCTTGAAAAATATGTATTTTTATAGGAAATAAAACCCCATGGCCAACTGGATGTGGTGGCGCTCGCCTTTAATCCCAGCACTCGGGAGGCAGAGGCAGGTGGATCGTTTTGGGTTTGAGGCCAGCCTGGTCTACAAAGCGAGTTCAGGACAGCCAAGGCTACACAGAGAGACCCTGTCTGAAAAAACAAAAACAAAACAAAAAACCCATGGCCTCACAATAGGGATTTTTCTAAATAACTTGTGGTATGTTCATGAAAGGATGTTGACTCACGTCATCACATGGCACAATGTCAGCGAGCACTTGCTGTGTGTGTAACGTCTGCAACAATAGACAAACCGCAACGTGTGCCGCACTGAACACAGGAGCACTGCATGGAGCACTGCATGGACGCTATCTCTCTTAACTCACACCGCTTTCTGGGGAAGCTGGGTGCTATGAAATGCTCACTTTTAAACTGCAGGAGTGCCGGAGCTATGGCTTGATTACAGCCCTACTTCTGGAGACTTGGTGTGCCCTCAGCCAGTCTTGGCCACTAAGACACATCACGGCTCTCCAAGTTGCTTCCTGGAAATGAGTTTCTCAAGCACAACGATCACATCCCATAGTCTTGTCTAGAAAGAGAGAAGTAGCAGATGAAGAGTCTGGGATCCCTCTGTGCTAGAACAAAGCATTCTTTGTGGCTCTGCTTGCAGCTGCAATTTTGGAAGCCTGCTGTTTTTCTAAGTCCATGACCAGGCAGATACTCACAACCTAAATTCATCAAGCAACCTTGGGCCTCAAGTCTCTATGCACACAAAGCTCTGTACGGTCCTGGGTGCTATTCGACACTTAACACACTTTAGTGACATCAACCTCAGTTTACTTAGGTTTTGCTAAGACAGGATGTTGGCCTCAGATCATAACAGCTCAGTGCTTATAATGTCCGTAAAGCTTCTACAGAGGAGGAAGACATATCTTCTCACTGACAAATCATTCTTAAACATTTGAAACACAGACTTTAATAGGACTGGCATGCATATTTTGAAAAAGGTATTCATGTCTTCAATTTTTGTTTTGTTTTGTTTTGTTTTTGTTTTTTCAGTCAGGGTTTCTTTGTGGAGCCTTAGCTATCCAGGACTTGCTTTGTAGATCAAGCTGGCCTCGAACTTACAGTGATCTGCCTGCCTCTCCTTCCCCGAGTGCTGGTATTAAAAGTGTATGTCATCACACCCAGCGTGTCTTCAAAATTGCACATACTGATTTTATATACATTATATACATTCATGTGGGCTAAGGAGATGGCTCAGCAAGTAAAAAAATGAGCCTGATCACCCAAGTGCACTGTTTGGAACCCATGTAAAATGTTGGATATAAGGCTGGGTGTTGGTGGCGCACGCCTTTAATCCCAGCACTCAGGAAGCAGAGGAAGGTGGATCTCTGTGAGTTCAAGGCCAGCCTGGTCTGCAAAGTGAGTCCAGGATGCCAAGGCTACACAGAGAGACCCTGTCTCAAAAAAAAAAAAGTTTCTTGTGCTGAGTTCATATATTTATAACATGGTAAATTAACAATTTCCTTACTTCTAGGAGAACTAAAGTGGATAAAGATGAGAGGGGCTCACAACTATTTGGGTTTAACAGAATTCGGCATCACAGACAAGCTACCTTACATATGTCAGGTAGACAGCATCTGTTACCATGCTCACAATTTGGAACCTACTGAACACGAATAGGAGACAGTGGACTGGATGGCTCCCTTTTGCAAGCCAACAACACTGTACCATGTACTGGTGACTAACTTTTGAAGGCAGGTTGACCAGATGCACTCCCCTGCCAAACTCTGCATAATGAGATATGTGCTTGCTGAGGCTTAATCCAAAGGAGGACACTGTAACCTGAAAGGAAAAGAGAACCTCAGACCCAACAGAAAGAGCAAATATGCTTAAAGTCCTCATTAACCTACATAAACATGACTCTGTTTACTGGAGCATATGCAAAGAGTTTGTATATACTACAAAATACATGGTTAAGTAAGTGATTGGAAGATTTTAAAAAATAAAGAAAAATACGGCATGCTTACATTCAAAAATAAATTTGATTAATTCCAATAAATGGATACATTGGTTTCTTAGGTTTAAATCTTCATCATGAAACAGTTACTGGGCTCAGAAAGGAGCCAGTCATTACAGTGCTTGCTGAGCAAACATGAGGGCCTGAGTTCAGACCACATAAAAACTCCAGCCAAGAAGTCTGTGCCAATAATCTCAGCGCTGGAGAGGTAGTGCTAGGATTGCTGGCTATCCGACGTAACTGAAGCTGCCAGCCTCAGCTTCAGCGAGAAAGCCTGCCCCAACAAATACAATAATTGTTGTTTAGAAGGTTAAATAGAAATGCTGCTGTTTAAAAAGTTGTTAGACTTATTTAAGAAATTCTGTGAAGAGTGATGGGGAAGATACCCATCATAGACATCTGGCTTCTGTATGCACCTACATACACACGTGCACATACATGAACATGTAGACCTACATACACATGTGCACACACATGAACATGTACACACAAAGAAAGAAAGAAAAATCCTTAATTATTAAACATCTGCTGGGGAAGGTAACTGGCTGTGTTTCCTATAGGTCATGGAAGTGAGAACTTATCTAAACATTATCATGGTTTCTGTAAACATTCTTTTGTTGTTTGTAGAGGTTGTTGTTGGGGTTGGAGAGGTGACTCGGTGGTTAAGGGCACTGGCTGCTCTCCCAAAAGACCTGGGTTTGATTCCCAGCACCCACCTGGTGGCTCATAAACATCTGTTATTTCAGTGCCAGGGGGATCTAATGCCCTCTTCTGGCTCCTGTGGGCACTGTACCCACACACAAAATATAAAAATAAAGTGAAATAATTGTTTAAGAGGTTAAATAAAAATGTTGCTGTTTAAAAAGTTGTTATACTTATTTAGAAAATTCTCTCTGGCTTTCCATACCCCAAATTTTAAACGCAGAATTCACATATATATTTCTTTGTCTTCTAAAATTGCCAGTGCTATACTTTAGGCAATTTCCCCTCTTTGTAATTATCTGTATGTATATGGAGTTGTGTACATGTAGGTACATGTGATAAATATTTCCCATATACTTATAAAACATGTAAATTCTACATTTGTTTTCAGGAAGCACTGTGTGTGTGTGTGTGTGAGAGAGAGAGAGAGAGAGAGAGAGAGAGAGAGACAGACAGACAGACAGACAGACAGACAGACACAGACAGACAGACAGACAAAGAGCATGCTAGTTTTTAACTCTACCTTTGAAATAACCAGAGACAGAGGTATACATTTCTTTCTCTGCTCAAAAGTGATGGGAGAGGTCTAGTATGTAGGTCACTATTCAGATCCAAAATGCAAGAGAAATGATGGCACAGGAGACAGCCCTCTGGGAATCTTTGTCGTAGAAGAACCGTTTGTATCATTGCCTGCTATGGCTGTTGTTTATGTACTTGGCTCTCTTTCCATAGATTATAAACTCCTAAAAGACAACGGGATGCTTCACACACTATTTGCTCCATGCAACACCAACAAAGAACCTTTAAAAAAAACTGTGTTCCAAGCAATTGAATATAAGTTCCAGACAGAGAACTCTCAAATCTCTCCCGGCTGGCCCGCCTACATTTGAAATGTACACATTTTCTCCAAATCCCAGCTAGTCACTTTGGCTTCTTCCTTGATGGAGGTCAGAGCACTGCATCTGCCTGTACTTCTGTCTCCATTTTATTACATGGACACTGTCTGCCCTCCACATAAGCAAAGGAAAGGTCTTTTCTTCTTTGCTCATGTGCTGCAGCATCCATACACCCTGGCTCTCTGAGCTCCCTGGGCAGAGTTTAACAAAGCAAGCTGCCGGTCGGTCCAGGCGGCATTTCACAGGGGGACCCTCTTCCCTCCCTCTGAGAACCCTTCAGCGAGGCCTGCTTTACTGTGGCCGCTTTGCCTTGTTGCTATAATATTTCATTACACTCCATAGCCCTTCCCTTGATGGCCTGGTTAATTAAGTTTACATAATTTCCTACTGATTAGTTTTAAACAGCCTGCTCTGGATTTTCTCTCTTTTAATTCTGTGTCTTTCATGACTGCTTAGACCCCTCAACCATGAATTTGGGAAACTTTATGCGTTACTACAGAGCTCACTGTTGTCCACCCATACATAGCATCAACCGCCCCCCCCCCCACACACAAAAAAAACTGATTCTTTGTTGTTGTTGTTATTATTTGGGGTTTTTTTTGTTGTTGTTGTTTTGTTTTGCTTTTTGTTTTCCGAGACAGGGTTTCTCCGTGTAACCTTGGCTGTCCTGGACTCAGTTTTGTAGACCAGGCTGGTCTCAAACTCACAGCCTCCCAAGTGCTGGAATTAAAGGTGTGCGCCAATTTTACCAATATTGTGGTTCTTGAAGCAATCTGGGATTATCTTATCCTAGAAAACCAAGGGACCATGATGTGAAGTCCAGAAGAGGTCAGTAATGCCACCTTCCTTTGTGCACTAAAATGAACTAAGATCTGCACATTACATATTTACTGAGATCTCATGAGAGTCTGTGTGCTTAGAAACTCAGAGAATTAATAAAAATAATTATTAACCTGTATTTGAAAATCGTTTCTCAAGCTGACTGATATCCAAACGAAACACTAAACTGACATTCCATCCAAGTGCGAGGGCCATAAGTAGAAGGCAATTTTAAAATCCATTAATTTTGACCATTCTGTGGTGGATGTGAACTGCCACATCACCAGTGAGGGTTTCTAATAACGGAAACAGTGAAAATAAACAGGTCAGCTGTGTTACAGTCGGGTCCAGCTGCTACCTCTACACAGCTGTGAGACAACGCGGGAGGAGGGTGAACCCAAAATGCCAGCACCAATCTCCTATGGCCTTTTATGATCCAAGAAATGGCGATAGGCTTTGAAACTGTTTGGAAACCAGTTTTTCTCATGAGCTCTTTAAATTTTCCTGGTACTTAGGGAAGACTGTAACAGTCTGTTCTCAAACATGGCCCTTCTTAAAGCTGTTCGATTCCACAGAAAGCCTTTTCCACTCACGTGTGATAGACAGTAAGTCTGACTGGACTGACTGAGAAGCACCTAAGAGGTTAATAAGGCATGCCTCCAAGTGTCTGCCACTGTGTTTTTTAGAGAGGAAACCAAGTAGTGCTGCAGGCAGCACTGTTCCAATGTGCCAAGAGGCCAAGAGGCCAAACAAAATAAAAGGAGAAAAGTGAAAGCTCACCAGTCCCGCTTCCTGCCTACACTGCTAGGCTCTGTTCTCCACCAGGTCAGACTGCTCCCCTATAATGAGCCTAGAAACAGAAGTCTTCTTTTGAAATTGTTTTCCTCGGCAATACACAGTCTAACCAACATATCATATTACCCCTGTGAAGCAGAGAAAGACCCTCTTCCTTCAGGCACTGCCAGAAAGAATAAGGCTCACACCGCAACAAATCCCAGTCGCCTACACTCTCCTCAGTAATAAAGAAAGGATAAGCCGGGAATGTCAAGTCAAAGGAATAGACTTTATAGGGCGATTTTCCACACACACTGAACTACACTAGGCCAGATGTGTGACAAGTATTCCTCTCTCAGGAAGGACAAAGCATTGTATTGCTGGTGGCTTTATCTATAACGGCAGCTTTGTGCTGCTCGGTAGAATTATCTTTCCATTGTTCTTTTATTTCTGGTGACGACTAGATTATTCATATGCCAAGAAACACTATGATAGAGCTCCTTAAAAAGTTTAAATCAGTTTCCATATATAATACAGAGTTTTCATAAAACCCAGACGTATAACAAAAATCACTTCCCAAAAGCATAGCTGAAGGTCATATCGTGAGGAGATGAGATGCGAGGCTAAGAAACACGCACATTTCAATTTGCAAGCTTACAAATAAGCGCCAGTACTTGGAGGAAGAGATTTATGGGAGTGGAAATGAAGGATAAGCCGAGGCACAGTGGCTAATTGGGTAATTCACAGGGATAGCTTCCCCTCGGAACAAGCATAATTCCCATTATGATAAGCACTTTGCAGGTGTACTGAGGGAAGGAGAGATAAAGTTTGGCAATTAAGTTAGTATTTTCCCAAGTGGATTCTGACTCCAGTGATGGCATCAAAGAAGCGTGATGCAATTATGAAACTAAATTTCTCTGGATTTTGTGGCTGAAGATACTGTGTGGAAGACTTATTGAAGATATTCATACCTCAAAACAGGGTTCTCAAAAATGTTCTGTGTGCTACAAATGACAGAATAAAATGCTCTTCTTTTATCTTTGGGCCTCAGTGGACAGATATGAACAGCACAGGATATTTTATGTAATACTAAAGTGGTGAGAACAGGATTGGCAATCACATGAAATAGCCTGCCTTCGTCAGGAAGTGCCAGGGAAGATGGGACGTCCAACCTTAGGAAGTAGAGGTGAGTCCAGGTGTTCCCATCACAGATGCATCCGTTTTATTTATGCAAGAAAATCGATCTCATGAAATCTTAAAATACTAAAAAAAAAAAACAAAAAACAAAA
Source organism: Acomys russatus (assembly GCF_903995435.1). NCBI lineage: Eukaryota > Metazoa > Chordata > Mammalia > Rodentia > Muridae > Acomys > Acomys russatus. Next base: position 57,913,553 of record NC_067140.1, read on the forward strand.
AACAGGGGCTAGGTGCTGTGGGCTGAAAGGCCCCTGCCCGGATGGCCGCAGTAGTTCTAGGGGACAACATCATGGACCCTTCCCCAATCAGACTGAGGACTTAGGGCCACATCAGGGTCCTACAGAAGGAACCGGGGACTGGAGCATCGAAGAACCCGAGGAAGAGCAGGAGGAGACGGGAGTAGGCCCAGCAGGCTACTCATACCAGCCCCTTAACCAAGATCCTGAGCAAGAAGAGATGGAAGTGGCCCCAGTGGGTGAGGGGGAAGACAGAGCCGCTGACATCCAGCTATGGATTCAGCTATGGTGGAGGTGAGCGTTCCTGAGCAGGTAGCAGTTAGAGTGCACGGTTTCGCAACAGGTGAGGCTGGGCACAAATGACCTTCTCTGGTTCTGCAGGCCCTGGGGCTTCATTTGCCAGATGCACCATTGGAGAGTGAGGATGAAGATGAGGAGGGAGCTGCGGCCACAGCTCTAGCCCCATGGACCCAGGTGAAAATGGACCATTCTTTCATTTAGGAATAGTTAAGCCAATCAGAGTTGGGCATGGTGGCATGTCTGTAATCCCAGCACACAGGAGGCAGGAGGCAGATCTCCTGAGATCATAGAGGCCCGCCTGGTTTACAAAGTGAGTTCCAGGACAGTGAGGGTTGTTATGTAGAGAAACTCTGTCTTGAAAAAACAAAAAACAAACAAACAAACAAACATAACAACAACATGTTACAGAAGACAACCTTATCCCTAAAAAGAAGTCGGTTAGCAGGTTTTTTAGACTTCAGAATCTAGGTGAAATGCTGCTTAGCTAGATCTGGGAACGGGAAGGCCTGGCGATAACGAGGACTTGGTGGCTGCAGGAGTCAGGAGTCCTGGGTTGATTTCAGGAGTAGAGAGAGGAAATGGTCCCATCCTCTCTACTTCCTAACCAGCCTTTGGCTGTGCTTTCAGAACACATAGAGCTGATGAAGTCAGCTTGCCTGCACCAGGGGTTCCTGCCTGGGGTCGGGAGATACCGGATGCTCAGTGGGAAGCTGTGGTCCAGAAAGCCCTCCAAGCTCGGCAGGCACCCCCTGCCTGGAAGTGACCACACAGAGAGCTGCCTTATTCAGCTACATTCCAAGCCAGGAGCAGCACAGGACTAGCACAACTCTGGTTCTCACACCCGTCTTCCTGTGTCCCTTCACATCAAGGCAAACTAGACCTCTCAGAGGTCTTTGTTCAGTTCTGTACATATGGGGACATTGGCCCAAGCCCAACCCACCTTACCATGGACCACTCTGTGGAGAATAAAGCGCCCTAAGTACACAGCAAATAAAACAAACAAACAAACAAACAAACACCAGGGGCTAGGCGTGTAGCTCAATGGTAGAGTCTGCCCAGTATGTTCAAGCCACTGGGTTCCATCTCGAGCACCTCACGTGCACACACAGTCACAGGAACGATCAAGATTAGATTTGGTTTTCTCGTCAGGCATACAGTTACCCATCACTGCAGTGTTTAGATGCTCTGTGACTAACCTTGAAGGGTGGAGCCGTCCAGATCACACCCAACAGGATCACCTGCCCAAGCTCAAGCCACCTCATCTGTCCCTAGGCAGGCTTCAGCTGAGCCCAGCATCCATTGCCCGTTCCTTCACTTCACTGTTTGGGAACATCTCGCTGCTTTACATGCTGCTGGTGTTAGGAATTCTGAGCGCTCTGCTGGCTTTTTAATGCACTTGTTGTTTGTGTTAATCAAGACACTGAGATGAACCCAGACTCGGAATAAAACAGAGGCAGCACAATAAAGTACAGCGTCTCCTTGGAACAGGCCTGATTCCCATTATGATAAGCACTTGGCAGGAGTGTGGATGCTATTATTTATGGAGAATTTCAGGAACTCCCAACCCATCTGGGCCCCTTAGTGTCCTGCGCTACCCAGCTCTCACTAATAATACAAAAGGAGTCTAGACACGATCTAGTCTTCAGCCTATTATTATTTTATCTAACAAGCTGTTTTTCTTTTCTCGTAGTTGTTAAAAATGAGTAATTCATTTGTTTTAGAAGTATATGGAGTCTCCACACGCCTTTAATCCCAGCACTTGGGAGGCAGAGGGAGGAGGATCTCTGTGAGTTCAAGGCCAGCCTGGTCTACAAAGAGAGTCCAGATCATACCAAGGCTACACAGAGAAACCTTGTCTCAAAATACCAAAAACCAAAACAAACAAACAAAAAGTATATAGAGTCTCATCCCAACTGTGCCTCTAATAGACTACTTGATTTGGATGACATGAATAATCTCTTGGATCTGAATGTCGCCACCAATAGAATGTGTAACACAGGCAGAGAGACACATGGCATCCCTTGATGCTCTAAAATCTTATTTCCAAATTTCAATAAAGCAGCATTATACAGATAGCCGTATGTCAACGGCCTGTGTCTTTGCTTTGTCTAGACTTCAGTTTCTCACGGTTGAAGGAGAACTCAAAAATCATCTAATACAACCCAGAGGAAGCACCAAGACCCATCTCTTTCCACTTCCTGACTGCAGACACAATGTGACCAGCTGTCCTGGGCTCCTGCCACCGTACTCTCTCTGCTGTGATAAACTGTGCCGTCAAACTGAGAATGAAACTCGAGCAATTCTAAGGCCACAACCAAAACGAGCGTGCGCGTATGTCTGCTCCTATGAATAAACTCTGAAGAGCTCTGAAGACAACCACCACCCAGTGCATGCCCGAAGCATCACTACAGATCCCCTGGCTAGCAGGCTTCCTGCTGGTTTGGACATTGTAATTGATGGAGAGGTTCGAGAATTCCCAAGGCAGCTCGATTCCTTTTCAGCCAACACCAACTGTCAGAAATTCTTCTGAAATGAACAGATATAAATCTGTCTCCTCCTATCTAGCTCCTCACAATTTCCCGACTCTTCCCTATCGTGCAGCGTAATGCGGAGCTGGACCTTTTCCCATGGCCACATGCTAGACGCTGTAAGAGAACTAAAAGGAGCCATCACACTCCAGGACGATTTTGTCTTTCTATGTCAATTACTCTTTAGCCTTTCCCACACTGACCTATGTACTAGAAATGGGTGAATTTTAGCATGTGCTATATTTCAAAGTGTGTTTTTAAAATTTTTATATGGAAACATAAGACATTTAAATTGCTATGTCCGTAGTGAAGAAATAGCAGCAACCCTAAAAATACTCCCTTGAGTCACAAAAACACATGCTCTCCTTATGTTCATTTGCTAGACAAACTGGGGCTAAAGTCAGTGGTAGAGTGCTTGCCTAGAGAGCATGAGGCTCTGGGTTCAATCCTCAGTGTGGAGAAGTGGCAGGGATAAAAGCTTTTTTCTTTGAAATGAACTGGACATTGTGGTCCACACCTGTAATCCTGGCACTAGGAAGGTAGAGGCAAACGCACCCCAATTCAAGGCCATCCTAGGCTATATAGAGAGCTAGGGCCAGCCTGGGAAACACAAGACTATGCCTCAAAAAAGCAAAATAATAAGAACAAAAATAAAAGCCTGAGGGCACCATTCTTACAGGAAAATTATGTTCCCAATTCTGCTGAAAGATGATTGAGTATAATCTACAATCTGGGGAAGTAGCACACACAACCACAGTCAGGGACAGGACACAAGGTTGCTAGTGATCCGAGCACAGGGACTGTAACCATGGAAACTCAAGCATAGCCACCAGGACCCTTATGCACCAACATTACTCAGCAGCTGGCATCTGCATAGATTCTTATTTAATAACTACAGCAATTAGTTTGCTGTGAAATTTTTAAAGTGAATAAATAATCCAAATAAACACATAAACTGGAGAATACTCATTAAGTGGATATTACATAAAATGCTACACTCCACAATCTAGAAATGTAATGAAGAAGACCCAATGCCAGCCCTACAGAAGACGTGTGGAAGAGGCAACAACAACAAAAATACAGGAGATAAGACAAGGAATAGACAGGCGCCAAGAAAAGAAACATCTTTTCATTTCTGGCAATGGGGTAGACCAGATAACTTTAAAAAGGCTCCCTCAACAAAACTGCAGAGAAAAAAAAAAAAAACCCAAGTAAAATATACCAAGTGTTCCTTTAAACATACAACTAAGAGTTTTTGAGAATCAGGAGATTACTTAGAGGCCAAAGCAGAAACATCAAGAAATTCAGCAAGTGACTTGGGAACTATAATTATCCAGTGGTGATGGTGTGTGTGTGTGTACCTGTATGTGCATATGATCTGTGTGTGTATCTGTGTGTGTGCATGTATGTGCGTGTGCATGTTTATGTACATGTGTGTGTATGCATCTGTGTGTGTTTCTGTGTGTGTTCACGTGTGTGCATGCAAACGTGTGTGTGTAGGTACCTGTCTTGTTAAGGGGCTTTACAGGCCAGCAGCCGCCAAGAAAGAGACCTCAAACCAAGTTGAGGAATTCGGCCTTCATCCTGTAGTCATGGAGACTTATAGCAGAGAAATAAAGAAGGGAAACAGTAGGATCAAATTTGCATTTTACAAGTTATTCTGGTAGCAACATGGTGGATTTAAGATACCTAAACATGAGGAGGACGAGAGGTTAGAAACTGATGAGTAATAGAAAAACAGGTTGGTATGCAGCCAGACATGTGCTTCCTGTGTCCAAAGCCCAGGGTTCACATATCAGCACCAAAATAAATAAATAAATAAATTGAGGCCTACTCCACTGAGAGCTTTAAATGTGTCACCTTGCTTCGCCATTACTACAGCCATGGCTTTTCAGTAATGAAACCGAGCCTCAGAGAGGTTAAATAACTTTGGTTAGGTGCAATACTGAGACGTGTGTGTGTGTGTGTGTGTGTGTGTGTGTGTGTGTGTGTGTGTGTACCTGGGCAGGGCCAGCTGGCCAGTTAGCGCCAGGAATGGCACAAAGGGGAAAGTAAAGCCTGCACGCATCATACAACATGAATAACAGGATAAAGAAGATGTTGGAGTCCCCTCAAGCTAAGTGCGTGGCACTGCAAGGGCACTCCTAGGAATAAATGCAAAAGAATCAAAAACAGTCCAAATGTCTGTTTGTACATGGCTTTTCCTAGCAGCTCCATTAACAAAAAGCCAACATGTAGAAAACATCCAAACATCTCATAACAAAGGAATGGAGAAGCAAAATGTAATATATTCATTCCGAGAAATATAATTAAATAATAAAAAGGAATAAAGCACTGAAACCGCATACAATGTGGATGAATTGTGAAAAATAATGCTGAGAAAGAAGCCAGACTCCAAAGGCCATTTGTCATAAGAAACATCCCAAACAGGGAACAGAAGGCAGATTCATGGTTGCCAGGGTCATGGTACAAAAAATAATTAGGAATGTCTATTTAGTGGACTTTTTTGTACATGTGAGTGCATATGCATGTGCGTGCATGTGTGCATATAATTTAGTGTATGTATAAATTCACATGGGTGTGTGGACTGAGTGTGGAGGCCAAAGGTTGACATTATTGGGTCTCTTTTTCAACTGTTCCCCATCTTAATTTTCTTTGTTTTTAGATACAGGGTTTCTTTCTTTCTTCTTTACAATTTTACTTCTTTCTTTCTTTATTTATTATGTATACAATGTTCTGACTGCATGTACACCTGCACAACAGAAGAGAGCACGATCTCACTACAGATGGCCATGAGCCACCATATGGTTGCTGGGAGTTGAACTCAGGACCTCTGGAAGAGCATCCAGTGCTCTTAACTTCTGAGCCATCTCTCCAGCCCATAGATGAAGGGTTTCTCATTGAACCTGGAACATATAATTCAGCTAGACTAGCTGGTCACTGGACTCCAGGGATCTTCCTTCTGCTGCCCCTGTATTCCTCGGGGCTGGGAGTACAGCTGTGGGCAGTAGAGATTCAAACTCAGGGCTTCTTGCTTGTACAGCAAGCACTTCACCACTGGGCCATCTCCCCAGGCCAGATGAGCTTTCTTTAAAAACCTGTTTAGTTTATCATCATCATCATCATTGTCATTATTAGTGCGGGCACACACAGTACGCATGGGCGCACACACAGTACACAGGGGCACACACGCACAGTGCACAGGGGCGCACACACAGTGCACAGGGCACACACCACAGTGCACAGGGGCGCACACACAGTACACAGGGGCACACACGCACAGTGCACAGGGGCGCACACACAGTGCACAGGGCACACACCACAGTGCACAGGGGCACACACACAGTGTACAGGGGCACATACACAGTACACAGGGGCACACACCACAGTGCACAGGGGCACACACACAGTGCACAAGGGCGCACACCACAGTGCACAGGGGCACACACCACAGTGCACAGGGGCACACACACAGTGTACAGGGGCACACACACAGTACACAGGGGCACACACCACAGTGCACAGGGGCATACACACAGTGCACAGGGGCACACACACAGTGCACAGGGCCACACACCACAGTGCACAGGGCCACACACCACAGTGCACAGGGCCACACACCATAGTGTGCCTGTGATGGTCAGAGAACTGCAGAGCTGGGCCTCTCCTTCCACCATTACCTGGGTTCTAGGGATGGAACGCACACCATCAGGCTTGGGTGACAACGCTTTGAAATCACCAAGAAACCTCACCAGCTCCCCTAATGGGCTTCCTGTTGAGGTAATGAAAATGTCTTGGACTTAGATTAGTGCTGACAGCTATGATTATGAATGCACTTGTCCCTGAACTGTCTGATTTAAAGTGGTTACGCTGGTATTTCATGTTATATGTGTTTTTTCACAAAATTCTTAACAATGTTTTTCTACTTTTTTAAGTGATTTGTTCTTATTCTTGTATGTATATTGGTGTTTTGTCTGCATGTGTGTCTATGCGAGGGTGCCAGATCCTCTGGAACTGGAATTACAGACAGTTGTGAGCTGCCATGGGGGTCTGAGGATTGAACATGGGTCCTCAGACAAAGCAGGCAGTACTCTTAACTGCTGAGTCAGCTCTCCAGCTTTCTTGCACAAATTGTTAAAGATGGGATAATAGCCTGTTGACAGAACACTTTTATAGTGATACTGAAAGGGTAGAACCTCCTCCTCATTAAAAAGCACCAATTCTACCTTTTACAAAATATTTATTTAATGGTCTACAAAGTTAGTCCAGGACAGTTAAAGCTACACAGAGAAACCCTGTCTCAAAAAAACCATAAAAAAATTTTATATAATAAAGGAAGTATTGGACTTAATAAAGCACTACTACGAGAATTATCTACTATAAAAACACATCCATGCTCCTGGTAATACAAAGGGTACTGTGAGACAGGAGCAAGAGGGAGAGAGTAAAGGCCAGTCCCAGCTTTACAGATGTTAAAATCCAAGAGAGTAAATAGGACACAAAGGAAACCCAACAATGTTACAGTGTAAGATAAAAATTCAGGATGGTGCCGGGCGGTCATGGCGCATGCCTTTAATCCCAGCACATGGGAGGCAGAGGCAGGTGGATCTCTGTGAGTTCAATGCCAGCCTGGTCTACAGAGTAAGTTCCAGGACAGCTAGAGCTGTTACACAGAGAAACCCTGTCTTGAAAAACAAAAACAAACAAAAAAATCAGGATGGTTGCAATCAGTGTGTGCTGTGAATCCAGAAAAGAAGGGGTAAGGCAGACTCCCTTGAAATACCTGAAACAAAAGGCAAGGCAATTTGTGCAGTCATTAACATGTGTCATGGAGTCATGTGCAGTAGTTAGCGTGTGTTATGCATGTGTAGTAGTTATCATGTGTTATGGAGCCCTGTGCAGTAGTTAGCATGTGTTATGGAGCTGTGCTGCACTCTGGCTCTACCACTTACTACCTCCAGGACCTTCTTTAAGTTACTTTTCTTCAAATTCATCTGAAAATTTAAAACTATAGAACTTATCCCAGAGTTATTGAGAAGATCGCATTAACATGTACTTAAATGAACCACGGTGGCAGCTGCCTGTAATCCTGGTGCTTGGGAGGCTGAGACTACAGGATCATAAGTTTGAGCCCAGCCTGAAATACACCACAAGACTCCATCTCTCACATACAAAATGCTTAGATAAGGGTCTGGAACATAGGACATAGAACATAGAATGGATTAAGTAAAACCTTGTCCTAGCTGGAGGTACGATTGCTGTGATGAAACAGTGACCAAAAAGCAACTTTAGGAAGAAAGAGTTTACAGCCCATCACTGGGGAAATCAGGGCAGAAACCTGGAGCAGGAGCTGATGCAGAGGCCATTGGAGGTGGGGCGTGCTTACTGGCTTGCTCCTCATGACTTGCTCAGCCTGCTTTCTAATAGAACACAGGACCATCAGCCCAAGGGCAGCACCACCCACAATGGGCTGGTCCCTCCCCCATCAATTGCTAATTTAAAAAAATGTCCTACAGGCTTGCCCACAGCTTGATTTTATGGAGGCATTTCCTCAGCTGAGGTTTTCTCCTCTCTGATGACTTGTGTTAAACTGACATAAAAGTAGCCAGCACAAAGCTATCAACAGTATTGTCACAGGCCATGAACAAAGACTAGATGACAGTCAGAAATAAAAGTACACATTCTGGACTACCAACTTCTAAATTTTTTTCATGTCTAAATATACAACTGAAAGGAAAATCCCAATATTTACACTAAAACGAGCAACCTGTGACGACCTCATTGAGCCAGCTTAAGGACAGGCACAAAGACCAATGCAGCTATGGACGCACTTGAAAATGGAGATACAACACAAATTGAAGAACTCAATGCCTGGCACTGGAGATCAATTTATAGCAACTATTAATAATTGTTACATTTAATTTTAAACCTGCTCTTTCTCCCTCAATAAGATATTCAGGAAATCCTTAAGTATATTTTCTCAGGAGAAGAAAATGATAAATCTAATTAAAATACTGCACTTGGCTGGTGCATTTAATCATTCATGTAATGAACACTATAAAATCAGGCTTATTTGGTACTTGGTATATGCTCATAAAATTTATTTCGAACATATGCAGAGATACATGTACACAAGTATACACATACATGAATTTATGTGGACAGGTTTTTCAACCATGATTAGACATTCCTCAAAAGCAAAAAATATCAATAATCTGTAAGACTCCTTATCACTGGTGGCCGGTGGAGTGTTCATGATATTATCTTTAATGAAATCTTTCCTGATTTAGCTCTTGTCTCCCAAGCACAGGAGGCTGTGGAGGAAGATAAATTACAGACCATTAATGTGAGCAAGATTTTCTGATGGGGAAAAAAAAAAAAATGGAAATCAGAGACAAAAGAGTCCAACAGTGAGTGGTATGTTCCAGAAGAGGCACCCAAGTAATACTGCCACAAATATGGTAGCTATTTCATTAACTGCTCACTCTTAGCAAAGTTTTAGAAAAGATTTATTTGTATGTATATGTTTGTGCCTACTTGAGCTCATGTGCACTGTGTACGGCAGTGGGGGCTAGAAGAGTGTGTCAGATTCCCCCTGGAACTGGAGTTGCAGACAGCTGTGAGCTGCTATGTGGGTGCTGGGAACCAAAGCTGGGTCCTCTCCAAAAGACCAAATGCTCTTAACCTCCAAGCTATCTCTCCGGCCCCACAGTCTTTTTCTAATGACACTGTAGACCAGTGTTAAATGCAATCTTCACTCTACGGGAAGTTAAAATTTGCTTTTTTATTTTGTTTTTGTTTTGGTTTTTTGAGACTGAGTTTCTCTGTGTAGCCTTGGCTCGCTCTCTGTAGACCAGGCTGGCCTCGAACTCACAGATCTGCCTGCCTCTGCCTCCCAAAGTGCTGGGATTAAAGGCATTCAATACCATGCCCAGCTCTGATTTGCTTTTTCTAAACTGACAGTTTTTGTTTTATTTTTCTTTAGAACCATGTGCTTCTTCCACAGTTCAAAGAAGATAGAAAAAGTGCACAGGAGTGCCCATGTAAAAATAACTTGATAAATAAATTTAGGATGAGACTGAGGCATTTGCATGTTCGTGTGTGTGTGTGTGTGTGTGTGTGTGTGTGTGTGTGTGTAGAGGTCAAAGAAACACCTCTGATAATTGTTCCACAGGCACTGTTCACCTTGATTTACAGTGACAGTGTCTCTTGGTCTAGAGCTCACCACATGCTGGCCTAGCTGTAGGGTCAACCTGTCTGGAGCTCCCCAGCACAGCTACTGCAAGCATTTGCCACCATGTGCAGTTTTTTTTCTTTTCCCTTTTGACATGGTTTTGCAGGTCAGACTCAGTGCAAGGCAAGCACTTTGCTGGCTGAGCGAGATCCTTGGCCCCTTGAATTCTATTTTAAGGGTTATCCAGGAGAAATGCTTTTCAAAAAGTCTTAGTTAACCCATGCCCTAATCTTACCTTGGCTGTGAACTCCTATCCTACTTTGCGTTATAGTGATTATGTTTTTGTTCTGTCCTCCATCTTATTCTCTTTTTTTTAATTCAAGAAATGGCACTGAAATTTATATAAATTATATAAATTTATATAAATTAGGAAATTTATATAAATGATTATAGCTCATTTTCAGCTACATACACACTTTCTGAACTCTCCCTCCTTCAGGGAAAAAAAATCCCCTGATCTCATTAGATACAGAAACGAAGGACATGAAGGGGAAAAAAGGAGTGGTGCACTCCCCCTGTGCAGCCTCATCTAAAACTCACACACAAGCAGGTGTTAGCTGAGTGACAACGAGCTAGGACGCCGACATCTCTGGCTTATCTGAATCCACAGGAGATGTGACATTTTTATAAAATATTGTAACCATGTTACTATAATGTCTTTATTGAAAAATCCCACCTTGGCACTGAAAAAAAAATCACAAAAGTATTAACAGTGTCCACAGTAGTCCTTGCATTTGGGGGTAATTGAATCATCTTACAAGGGTCCTTTCTCAGGAACTTGCCTTTGCATTGGGCCTCTCTTTTCCCAGATGCACAGGGGACCTGTGAGGTAGCCTTGTGCGGTGACTCAGCCGGGCCAGTTGGATTTCCTCTGCTAAGAGTCTGGAAATGAAACTGTAAGATCTTCCAAGGGAGTAAATTTACGAGCTACCCAGGTACATCAGTATAGTTGCTCCACCATAGACAGTGGAACAGAGGAGTCCTGTCTGTCTGTACGTCTTAGAAAGATGCAGATGAACAAAACAAGAGCAAAGGGCATGCTCCCTAGCGCCTGGCCGAGGCCAGCTGCTCTCTTGGTCTTGGGTCTGGCAGCGCTGATGTCTTTCTAATGAGCCCTCCTGTCGTAGTAGTCTCTGTTGTCAGCCAGATGCTGTTTAGAAGCACCATGGAAACATCTCTGGGTGGGCATGTCTGTGAGGGATTATCTGGATTAGGTTAATCGAGGTGGGGTAGACCTACCTGAAATGTGGGTGGTGCCCTTCCATGGACTGGACTAAAGGAAACGGAGAAATGAGCTGAGCGTAAGCACCGGTTGCTCTCGGCTTCCTGATTGTGGCCACGGCGTATCTGACCACCTCCTACTCCTGCTGCCCAGCTCTCTGCCCCCGCAGCACTCCCAGCAGCCGTGGGCTCCCTGTGTTGGTTTTCTTGGGTATGCTGTTTCAGCAGCAAGACAAGTCAGGAAGAGATCTCTCTTCTGCTCAAACTAGTCCACATTCCTCGAGTACCTCAAGCCAGTTAGTTTTGGTTATGAGTGACAAAATCACCACTTAGAGGTGTTGGAGACCCTCATGTGTTTATCAGGCCCCTGCAACGCACAAGTTATCGCCCATCACTGTCCAGGTGTCTCAGAGTTTCGGTTTCCACGTAACTTCTTTTGATCACAAAACAAATTATTTTAAACCTTATGTTTTTTGGGGGGTGTTTTTTCTTTGGAGGGGGGCTTCTCTGTGTAGCTTGGAACTTGCTCTGTAGACCATGCTGGCCTTGGAGCTCAGAGATCGGCCTGTCTCTGCTTCCCAAGTCCTGGGATTAAAAGTGTGCAACACAACCAACCAGTTCAGACCTCACATATTTAAAGGCTATGTGCCTATAAAGGAAGCTCAAGGCTTCCTGTTGCATTCTGTAGCCCACATTTTCTCTGTGAATTTCTAACAAGGGAACACCAATACTCTAAAAGGCACACGGGAAGGTAAGGAGACGGTGAGTTCAGAGAACTTGTTCATGTCAGACTCAGTTCATCCAACAAATTTCAACTGTATTGACAAATGGTCCTGGGGAAATTCACCAGTGGACTTAGTGTGTCCGTAATCTTACGGACGCTACCATGATGCAGTGGTTACTTATGTTACCCTTGAACCTCTAAGGAGACCCCTAACGAAGGACTATACTCTATGTCGAGCCCCGCCCCGCCCCAGTCACCCAGCATGAGACTCACCCGGAGAGCTTGGAAACAGGCGTCAAGAGCTCGCCTACCGAATCAGAATCTACAGAACAAGCCTAGGGGACTCTGCACATGTGGCGAACATCCTCAGGAGATCCTGTTCCTATTTAGCCAGATTCTAAAAAATGACCTTGAGTTTCACACACAGAGAGTGAATGTCAGCGGCCAATGGGCTTTTCTCCATCTGCGCCTCTTCTCTCCCATTTGCGTTTTCTCACTTTGATCCCTCTACCTGTTCCTCTTCAGATGCGCCCCTGAGGCAAGGTTCCCTAGCTTTCCCAGAGTTTAGTGCCCATGTTTCTCCCTAAAGCAGCCAAGGAGAGACCCACTTATAAAGCACACATACTTATGTCTTCTCCCCACTCCTGCCCTAGCCCTTCAACCGCTGAACGCACCTAAAGGCAGACGCCTTCCCGAAGTGTCAGGGTGTTATGTCCATGCTTTGCTTCTGACTGTTTCGTTTATTGAGACAGTGTCTTTCTATGTAGTCCTGGCTATCCTAGAACAGGCTATGCAGACTATGCTGGCCTTGAACTCACAGAGATGCTCCTGCCTCTGGCTTCTGAGTACAGGGATTGAAGGTGCGCACCACTATACCTGGCCCATGAGACGAACTCAGAACGATTGTGTTGATGACATATGAAGTACTTTTGCTGTTTAAATGATTTAAAACAACTGAGGTGGTTTAATGCTATCTATTTCACAACTTGACACAAACTCCCCAGAGTATCACGGAGAGCTAGATCTAGTAGTGTGTGTGCATCTTTGAAATATATGCTGTAGAAAGAAATTTACAAGGAGGCAGTCCTCAGCCAGCGCACTCCATAAACCAAGGTGCACACAGGCTCCGATGTGAATTGCAGCTGTTGTGCCATCCAGGAAACACCAGAAGTAAACACATGGGCAGGAAAAGGAGGAAAGATGGCCGGCGACTCCTGCCACACCTCGGGATGTAATGATACAAAACGAAGGGTGAAAAGAACAGCTGCCCCCATCTGGTAGGAGCTGTAATAGCAACAACAAAAGCCAAAAGGCCTTCAGCAACATTTTGCTTTAGCTGCATAAAGAGCAATTTGGTTCATAAGACTTACCCAGAGGAGACCTGAACTCCACCTAGAATGACAGGAGTCTGGAGTGTCCAGGTCAGGCAGGGAACAGGAGAGTACTTATCGACCTGGCACCTGCACTAGCCTTGGAGTAAGTAGATGATGCCATCAAGAGATACAGGGAGGCTCTAAAGAGAGCAGCATCCCTGAGTAGGGTGGGAGTGGGGGGCTGTGCCTTCAACCCTATACATAGAGACAATGCATAATGATGTGCACACACAATACGCACACATGGTAACAACCATCTATCTGTGCCTAGAAATGCAGACTAGGAAGTTGAATAATGTGTGCAAACGCCTTCTGTGGGCAGAAGGACTGCTACTGTGTGCCCAGATGGGGACATGGAAAAATTATGTTTACCCAACTTCAGAGAATCCATGCCAAAATATTCCTCCAAAACAAATGATTTCACTTGTTCTTGTTTTCTTCCAACACACCAGCCTGACAAACTGTCTTTTACATGAACTTGACTTTTCGGAAACGGGTAGGCAGCCATGGCAAACTCCGTACTTCCTTGTGCTCCAAGAGCTACAGAAAGGCCTTCGAATGACACGCAAACTGTATCCTAGTGTAAAATGTCATCTTCTGAAGGGACAGGAGAGGGGACCAGTGCAGCAGCAGACCTGGCCTGACCCTGTGGTGTGTGCATCAGCAGGAGCCAGACTCTTAAGGTAGCCAGAAGAGAAATGCCATATTCCCCAAAGTTCAGAGTGACCAGAAAAAAACAAAACAAAACAAACAAACAAAAAGCCAAGATAAACAGTGCCTCTGAGGCTCAAACTCTTCATTAAACAAACACCCTTTTTTGCACAAAAGGAGATATGAGGAGGTAGCCTTGATTGTCTTTCTTTATCCAGAGTTAGACAGCTATGAACACTGACCACAGTGCCCAGGTTCCTCGGCGGTCTCCCAGAGACCCTATCCCAGCTAAGACTAGAAGACTCCACACTCCACCATCTGTTTTTATACTCGTTCACTTCCTTTAGGCATCATGGATTGAATAGCTAGATACATTACTGGGCAGGGTAGGGCATGCCTGTTGTCTCAGTTGATTGGACCAAGAGTGACCAGCCTAAGAAGCTCAACAAAACTTTACCTTAATATGTGTGTGTGTGTGTGTGTGTGTGTGTGTGTGTGTATTTCTGTGCCTATTAGGCATAATTAGAGGTACCTTTTTCTAGCACCTACCATTTTTTTTCTAGCGTCAATATTTACTACTTAGAGTAAAGATGCTTGCCTTGCAGATGAAGAGCACTGAAGTATTATTCACCAGGACAGCAGCACAGCAAGACTACCACCACACTGTCCACCAGCTCCCAGATGAAGGAAAGCACCACCAGAAACCATGTATCCTGACGCTAATGGTTGCTGCATGAAAGCCAGTCACCCCCACATGTCAACACCTCTTCATACCAGCATGCCATAGTTCTGGCAAGTTCTGGCAAATTCTGGCAAATGCGCAGAGGGTTGGCAAATGCAACTTGGAGGTTGCATTGCATGCGCAAGGCTCTGGGTCAGAAACACCGGGAAATTAATGAGTTTACGACCAGTAAAATGCATAGCCACAATTCCTAAATCAGGCATGCTCAAATTTTAACATGCATACAAACACCTTGGGGGTCTCGTTAAACATGAACTTGGATTGAGTAGTTCTTGGCTAGGGCCTGAGACTGCGAGGTCCTAACGAGCTCCCAGATGATCCTGTTGCTTGTGGGCTTCATTTGCAGTAGTGAGACCACCTACCATGACCTCTCTTGAGAGGCGAAAGTAATCTCTTCCTCACATAAAATTTCCATCCCGTCACAAGAAGAAAGCAGACACTGTTAAAAGGAAACATAGAAAAATACAAGGAGATTGCGGCCTTCCCTTGTGGAGAGTGGAAGATGCACCACCATTGTATTCTCCTTTCCTCAACACTGGCTTGGCATCCGACTCCCTCCGGGGAGGAAGAGACTGCTGGTTGCCAAGATCCAGCAGTATCCAAGGTACAAAAGCATTATCTTTTATCGTCTAATGCAACTACCTCCCAGGAGCCAACCTAAGGACAGTCCCAGGCCTCCTACAGAGGTGGCTGTAAGACTGTCTCTGGAATTAAAAATGTATCAAAATAATACTGGATTCACAGGGTTCCACAACATCTTAAAAACTAATCTGCTGATTGGCGATGATGGTGCACGCCTTTAATCCCAGCCCTTGGGAGGCAGAGGCAAGTGGAGATCTGAGTTTGAGGCAGCCTGGTCTACAGAATGAGTTCCAGGATGGCCAGGGCTACACAGAAAAACCCTGTCTCAAAAAACCAAAACAAACAACTTGTCTGAGTTTAACCGGACTGTTATTTTTTTTTTTCCCCTGCCCTTTCTCCCTGACTTGGTGAATTTAACTAACATCCTGAAAAATACTCTGAATTCTCAGCGTACCCACAGCGGGGAGCATGCTACAGCATAGTCAGAAGGGTTTTATACTGGAAGCTGGAGAACAGCGGGGAAAGGTTTAACTCGTATTCACCAGAGCTGAAACCCACTCATCTAGATCGTATCAGGTAATGCCTCGGTCATAATATTGCTTGCAAGCCACCCACACTGTCACCTAGCAGCAAATAGAGCCTGTACACTAGAAGTAATTGGGGCACATCCAGCCACCCACAGATGCATCACAGTCACCAGTGCAGAAGTGTGTGCCTAACGCACACGATACACTTCCCCCTAGGACAATGCTTCTGTTTTCAAGTTCATCCAGAACCAAAGTCAGCTCCTCGTTATTAAAATTAGTGACACTATACTGGATCCGAACTTTTTACATTTTATCTCTCTCTCACACTCACTCCCCCCAATACTGGGGATGTAAGCCCAGCTTTGTAACAACAGAAAGCCACAACTGTCAGTGAGACAGGGTCAGGCCGTGGAAGCCCCTCTCCAGAGCAAAACACGAACCCCCAACAGCCTGACTTCTGAGCCTAAGCTTCTTTTGCTCCGCCCCCTGGAAGAAGTTGCTGTATGGGAGGACGCCACACTTTCTGCATTCTTTGTTAAATATTAGACTAAAGGTGCTGGGCGAGAGAACTAGCTCCTTTGGCTACAAATACTCCTGAGTCTAGATCTGCCTGCCAAGAGGGAGAGGCCAGCAGCTACTCATAGGAATCTGTAGGGTGAAAAAAAGCTGTGGAAGAGTGTAGGAAATCTAACCCAAACCAGTTAAAGTATTACAGAACACTGTTCCCCCCCACCCCCAAAGGACATAATGGAGCACCTTAAACAATGTAAAAAAAAAAAAAAAATAGTATCATAACCTCATTAGCTAACCTACTTACTATGTATTCTTCTCTCTAATTCCCTTGAGTGTCTCTCAGGATCCCAGGTCTCTAAGACGATTTGAAACTTTCCTAAAGATGGAGTTAGCTTGACTGTAAGAACTGGTGTGCCTGCTTCTTTTCAACTGTTGCCTTAAGAGTGGAAAGAAACCTATTTGTTCCCAGGGTGATGAACACGCCCAGGGTGACCAGATGCTGTTGTGATGCCAGGAGGAGACACAGCCCATCCTAAGTGACCTATACTTTGTGTTTGCAAATTACAGTTGGTTCCTCCTAATCTTCCAGGGACGTAATGTGCCATTAAAGGGAGGGCAGTTACAGCTTTGATTCCTTTAACAATGAAGCCACAACCAAATGCACTGGAAACACTTAGGTGCTAGTTGAGAGAAAAAAATGGAGACTTTGGTTCCTACTTGTAGAGAGTCTAAGTCATGGATTTGGAGGAGGAGCTCAGAAACCTACTTCAACTCATTATGCTTAGGGATTCTGAGCTCTCTAAAGTCTAGAAGCACCAGCATGAGGAAACATGTGACCGACAACCTCTGGGCCATTGATAGTGAGTCACATCAGCCAGGCGTGGTGGCACACTCCTTCAGTCCCAGCACTAAGAGGCAGAGTCAGGCGGATCTCTCTGAGTTCCAGGCCAGCCTGGTCTACATAATGAGGTTCAGGTCAGCCAAAGCTATGTAATAAGGCCCTGTCTCAAAACACAGAAAGAAGAATGAGTCGTAACTGATTTTTACAAGGATCACCTTATCATACTTAAAGACACCATTATTGAATCTTTGCAGTGTCTGAAACTCCTGGACACATCCACCTCCCTGGACCACTAGGTCTAGCCACCAGCAAGGTGCAACTGGCCAAGCACTGGCCTGCAGAGCCTTGTAAGAATGCTCCAGTTAGAAGGTGCGAAGATGCACATTCCGCCTCGAGACACACCCGTGGTAAGGGAAGAAGTGGGGCTGCAACTACAGTTGGATCCTGCATTAGCAGAGTTCAAATCCAAAGGAAGGAGGGCTTTTGAGAAGGAATGCGCTGTCATGAATGCTATCATAGAAAGGAAAACTAAACAAACAAAAAAACAAAACAAAACAGAAACAGAATGACCGCAGGTGCTGGCGAGAAGGCCCTGCAGCTCTAGTAATCTCTTTCAGAAAAACATGCCCGCCAAGTTATGTAAATGAAATTAGAGGAAGTAAAGGGGCCATGAAGAATATGAGAAATAAGGATCTCATGAACAGACTGTTTTAATAGGAAAGTAAGAAATGCAATTAACCCGATCTGGAATTAAATGTAGTGTGTTTCTCTGTAGATAGGAGTCTTTTCAAGAGCTCTCCAGAGACATTCGTTCTGGAGAGAAACATTCTGGAAGAGAAAGATAACTTAGAAGGTTGCCCAGCCCATCTACCATCCACCCACTAACCAGAGATGGCCAACGTTTCACTGGCTCCCTTGGGGACCCCTTAAACAAGCAGCAGAGCAACGGAAACAGGCTGCTCTCCTCACTGTTGGCTTTGGTGCCTGAGGGAGCAGAAAAATCAGACAGTGCTTTTTGCTGAGTCTTGAAGCCTTAACAAGAATGAAAAAGGAAGCAGATAAAATCATGTGTCTGTGGAACAAACCGTCTCGCCTACACTCGTAAGCGTAGCCATCAATGCCAGGAAAGAAGGAATCTAGCTATGGAGGCTGGGAGATTTCCTTCCTGGGGGAAGACAGACAGCTAAGAGGAGACGCGCATGGCCAATGAGGAAGCATGGCCTCTGAGTGCCTGACACGTTGTGTGTGCACTCCTCAGGCCAGCTGATCGTATGAGAACAGCTAGGAGAGCTGGCCAGCGTGGGCATCTCTGGACTCAACAGTTACCACGGGACTGGACTTCCAGACCATATCAGGTCAGAACTGAAGGAGCTCTGCACAAGTCCAAATTCTCCAGAAAGGGGGTGACAGGAATTAAAGCAATAAAAATGGTAGAAGACAGATTCTTGTCGGCTGAGCAAGACATCCACTGCACTCAAATTACGACTCAGTTTCACGGAATACTTTCATTTAGACATACATTATAAAATACATCCTTAGCTTTTTACCTTCCTTCACAACATTCATTTTCAAACTTTCAATATTCAGGTTATTGCTACCACCTGTGATATAACTAGAACAAATGGCTCTAGTGATACATAACTCACAAGCCATGTAATTGACCCATTTTAAGAGTTCAGTAGTTTTTAACCTATATATATATATATGTATATAATATATATTAAACTCTGCCACAATTAATTTTCACTCTCCCTGAATGCATTCCCCCAGTCATTAGATGTTCTTCTCCATCTCCCAACTGCCTTCATCTCTAGACAACCACACTGTCATTATGTATCTGCTTATCTCAATGTCTCATGTAAATAGAATGATGTGATGTCTAGTTTTCTTACTGATTCATTTTATTTGACCCAATGCTTAAAGCTTATCAGTGTTACTACATCTATTTCTTTTAGTTAATGAAAAATATTGCACTTTATGAGTTTAACTACCATTTTATTTGCTTATTTCCCAACAGACACTTGTTTCCACCTTGGAATGATTATGAATAATATTATTAATAATGCTGATGAACATCCCCACTCAGTAGTGAAGATTCTATCAAAATCATTCCAAAAGTCTAGAAAGCACAAGTTGTAAGGACCTGTCAGTCAGATTTAAATGGCTGCCAAAATGTGCAGATTTGGTACCATGCTGTGTCACTCATGACTGAATAGAGAAACAAGGCTTTGTCTTTCTACTGTTCATCTCGGGCCATTCCTCCTTTCTTTTCTATATGCTTTTAGTTCTAGTCATTTTCAATTTAGCCTTTCAAAATATGAAACATTTTTTTACACTCATTAGCTTTAACAAGAGAAGCCACAGTCATTAGCACCCATTAGAACTAAGTGGACGATGATGATTTACCATGCTGATGCCATTAAGCTTAGTGCTATGGTTTGAAGAAAAAAAAACCAAAGTCATGTTACATTTGGTTTCACAGAAAAATAAAGCTACGTGTCTTCCTAAGGAGACCTCTAACTTACAAAAATGTTCCTTAATCGAGAATAACATAACTATGTAAAAAGTGTGTTTCTTTCATCTATGTATTTCACGGTATCACAGAGCCTGTTGAAGCATAAGAGAAGGTAATATTTACATGTATGCACAAAAAGAAATTAATCTTTTGATTGTAAAGCAAAAATACAACTCCACATATTGGTAACAGAAAGTGGAGAATATAGTGAGGTCAGTGGTAAAAAGTAGAAAGTCAAGGTAGGTCCTGCCACAAAACGGAACAAGCTTATTTCTCACACGTTCACTGCAGGAATCCTAGCATTTCTACCTAACCAAGAAAAGGGCTTTGACCTGACTTACACATGTGCCTCAAGACCTGAGCAAGAAGATGGTGGCGGGGGGGAGGGGCTGGAAACGGCAAGCTCCTCACAGAAGTCTATCAAGAGGCCGTTTGCTAGCTGTCCATCAACAAATGCTAAAGCAAGAGATCTGCTATTGTATATAAGTCGCGACTTACTCTCATGTGACTTATGTAAAGCATATCATCATAGGATATTACAATTATGGATTTCCCAAAAACTCACACCCCTACTGAGACATAACAACAGAAATGTTGACTCATTAAAATGCACAACTCAAGGAGGCTAGAGAGGCGGCTCCCCAGTTAAAAGCACTGGCATCTTTTCCAAAGAAGTGCGGTTTTTCAACATACAGAAGCAAGAAAACACCATACTGTTCTCCTTTTAAGGACAGCGTCCGAAGGCCACCCTGGCTGCAGAAGCAGAGACTCCGTCTTCTTCTGGGACATGCAGCAGTCTTTGCCTCCTTGCTTTCCTTCCTCCTTCCAGAACACCTCTCACCACGGCCAGTCACCTGGCCAGCTCACCCAGGCCTTTAGTCATTGGCTTGGTGGCTGTCTCTTTGTGACAGCTTAGTGAATGTGGCTCCAGCCTCTCACTCGTCCCCACTGTCACTAGCACTGAGTTGACAACCAGTTCATACTTTTCCCTCTAGACTCCGTGACTCATGCGTGACATCTCTGTGATGACTTCAAATACTTAGAGGACCATGCCTTCCCTTCTGAACTGTGAGGGGAGGCTCCGTCACCAGTATCGTGTGTGGGGATGTAAAGGTCCTCAATAAATACCGTTTGTTTGCTGGTAGACACATCAGTCATCCTCAAACATTTTGCTCTCAGAAGCCCTCACAACCAGGAGGACTTCAGCAGTTTCTATCCATGGAGTTGGCTCAGCAGGTAAAGGCACCTGCCACACAGGCCTGACAACCTGAGTTTGAATCCCAGAGCTGGTGCTTTTAGAAAAGCTGTGTGCCATGGCTCCCAACTGTAATCCTAGCATTCCCTGTGTGAGACAGGAGGCAGAGACATTAGAATCACACAGATGCCTCACGGTCATCCAGCCTGCAGTATGCAGGATGGCAGAAACATGGTGGACAAAGAGAATGGACTCCCCGAAGTTGTTTTCCAATGTCCACACAGGTGCCAAGGCACAAGTGCGCCTCATTCACACACACACACACACACACACACACACACACACACACACACACACACACACAAGTTAAAACGTTCTGTTTATGTGGATTACATGTGTGGGTTTTGGGTTTTTTTGAGGGGGTTAGTATTTACCATTAGAATGTTAAATTGAGAAAGTTGCACGTTAAGCCTTAACAAAAGTAAACAACATAAATAACTCAGAGCCTTTTACAAAAATGACCACAATTTCCAGGGACTGAACACATCTCAGAAATCCACAAGGACCCAGTCTACAACATTATAGGACTTGGGACCTTCTTTGGTTTTGGGGGGTTTTTCCCCTTAAATTACTAAATGCGGGCTAGAGAGATGGCTCAGTGGTTAAGAGCACTGCCTGCTCTTCCAAAGGACTCAGGTTCGATTCCCAGCACCCACATGGCAGCTCACAACTGTCTGTAATTCCAAGATCTGACACTCCCACACCAATGTACACAAATTAAAATTAAATAAATATTTTTTAAAAATTACTAAATGCATTCTGCATTCATATGCAAAGTTAACACATTTTATGTAGTTGATGGACAAATGAAAAGATCTAAGAAGGGAAGAGAGATAAGTTTGTAGTCAAAGTTAGGGAAGGCTGCTAGGTATAAGGGAGCAAAGAAAAGAAAGAGAGAGGAAAATCCCCACCAATCCTGAGAAAATAAAGAAGCCAAAAGTACTTTTGTTCAAACAAAACCAAAACCAGGAATGAGGGCAGGTGAGACAGAAAAGTGAGCAAAGCATTTGCTGCCAGGCCTGATGACCTGAGTTTGAGAGAATCAACTGCTGAAAGTTAGCCTCTGACCTCCATGTGCCACTGTGGTAATATGAAGACACGCCTACACACATAAATATAATGCAATTTTAAAAGAAATACACACACCTAAAAAGAAAACCAAGAATGATACAAAGGCCAAACCTAAAATAGAAATTGATAATTGTATGCAGTGTTCTACGTCATCACCACATCTTTGCCCATTCCTACCCTTCCTGTGCCCTCTCCTTCCTCACCTGGATTTCCATTCCTTCTGGCCTTACAACCATTGGCAGGAAATGCTACACAATGTGATGTAGTTAGAGAGAGAGCGAGAGAAAAGAAGAGGCAGAAATGATGAAGCTGTGACTGAATTCAAATGATACATTTTTCAATACTCAATTAGAGTATAAAATGTTAACGAGATTTTAAAATAGAAACACTGAAGTTATTTTTATATGCTGGAAATACATTTAAAATTAATGTCTTGAAAATATGCTCCATGAAAGGCAGGGCTGGACAGGAATATGGATTTGACTACTGTGCTGGGATGGTAGAAATAGAGAGGGTTTAAATTATTTCACTAATTTTATGTCATTTTTTTTTACAGGAACATAAGTCATGAAAACATGACAGGTAATTCTCACTTTAACGTCTATTTGGTCCTTCCCACAAAATATCCTATTGGTTTGGATTTTACTAAGTGGTTACGCATGCTTAAGTCAAAATATAAGGGCTAACACAACTATAGGCCCAAACTAAAGTCATTCAGCAGATGGCTTTTATATAGTCCTCAAGATCAAAAGTTTTTCTTATATTTTTTAAGCAGTACAAAAAAAGAATAAAGCAAATATATACATACATATATATATATATATGTCCTGTAAAACAAAATAACAGAAGAAAAACCCTACCCTAGCATTTATTTATTTGCTTTAAAGAGCCAATGATAGAACATTTAGCTTAGTCCCTAGTCAATAACATGTCTCAATAAATTCAACAATTACTAATAATATTGATATAACAGTACTACAAAACTATTCATGTACTTCAGGAATGTAAGCTAGAATCACCACAGGCTCATGTGCTTTGGGGGCCTTTAGCTGGCATCACAGTTTGAGGAGATTGTGGGACACTGCTGAAAGAAGTGGGTGACTGGAGACAGGTCCTGAAAGTGATCCCCCACTCCTGGTTCCAAATAGGATTTTCTGCTTATTGATCCACTGCCCTGCAATTCCTACTATCATGGACCAAGATAATCCCAATTTCTTATGATCCCCTATTCTGCAATGTTCCCTGAGACTTGGAGGAAGTAACACAGCCGTCTGACTAGTCAGTCCCCTTCACTCTGGTGTGGTACTTGTGGTGGTTGGCTCCCATAGGCTCATATGTTTGAATAATTAGTCATCAGGAAGTGACACTACTTAGGAAGGATGAGGAGGTGTGGCCTTGCTTGAGGTGGTGTGACCTTGTTGGAGGAAGTGTGTCACTCGGGGGTGGGCTTTGGGGTTTTCAGAAGCCCAAGCTACACCCAGTGCCTCCTTCTCTTCCTGCTGCCAGAAGATACACATGCAGAACTCTCAGCTACATCTTCATTGCCATGTCTACCTGCATACTGACACGTTCCCCCCTATGATGATAACAGAACAGGCCTCTGAAACTGTAAGCAAGCTCTACAGCCCAATTTTATCAAGGATTTTCTCAATTGGGGCGCTCTTCTGTCAGATGGCTCTGGCTTGTGTCAAATTTACATGAAATTATCTACTACAGTAGCCAAGGGGGAAAGAAGTGCTGTTCTTCTCTTCTACATCTGATGATCAAATTGGTTCCCTGGGTCTGAGATACTCTGGATTTGCACTGTGGCTGTAGCTACAGCAGTTGTCTCTACCCGCCACACCTGGCTGCCAAAGAGGTGTCTGGCTGGGCAAAAAGTTCATATGGTAACATACTTTTTATTTTCAAGTGAGAAAGGTACACTACTGACTATGGTGCAGTGTATAACTACTCTCCCTGGGCCAGGCTTAATCTCTTCACCTGTATTGTTTCATCATTGCTGCTTCTGTGAACTGTTCTTTAGGTTTTTTTAACTTATTTTTTATGTATTTAAGTAATTTATTCAGATTACATCCCAATTGTTATCCCCTCACTTGCATCTTCCTGTTCCCCCCTCCCTCCTTCTTTCACCCTATTCTCCTCCCCTAGGTCTGTGACAGAAGGGGACCTCTTCCTCCACCATATGACCACAACCTATCAGGTCTCCTCCGGATAGCCTGCTTCCCCCTTCCTCTGAGTGCCACCAGGCCTCCCCACCAAGGGGAAGTGGTCAAATAGAGGACACCAGAGTTTATGTCAGTGTCAGTCTCCACTCTCCACACAACTGTGGAGAATGTCCTGTCCATTGACTAGATCTGAATACGGTGTCTAGGTTTACTGCACGCATTGTCCTTGGTTGGTACAGTAGTTTGTGCAGCCCCCCCCCCCCCGGGTCCAGAAGATTCTCAGGGCAACCATGTTGGGCTAGTGTCCACTTACAAGTGAGTATATACCATGTGTATCTTTCTGGGTCTGGGTTAACTCACTCAGGATGATCATTTCTAGTTCCATCCATTTGCCTGCACATTTCAAGATGTCCTTGTTTTTAATAGCTGAGTAATATTCCATAGTGTAAATGTACTACAGTTTCTGTATCCATTCTTCTACTGAGGGACATCTAGGTTGTTTCCAGATTCTGGCTATTATGAATAAGGCTGCTATGAACATAGTTGAGCAAATGTCCTTGTTATGTGGTGGAGCATCTTTCGGGTATATTTTAAGGAGTGGAATAGCTGGGTCTTGAGGTAGCCCTATTCCCAATTTTCTAAGAAAGCACCAGATTGATTTCCAAAGTGGTTGTACAAGTTTGCACCCCACCAACAATGAAGGAGTGGTCCTCTTTCTCCATATCCTCACCAGCATGTGCTGTCACTTGCGTTTTTTATCTTAGCCATTCTGATGGGTGTAAGATGGAATCTCAGAGTTGTGTTGATGTGCATTTCTCTGATGACTATTGACATTGAACATTTATTTAAGTGTTTCTCAGCCATTTGATATTCCTCTGTTGAGAATTTGCTTTTTAGCTCTGAAGCCCATTTCTTAATTGGGTTATTTGGTTTGGTGGTATTTAATTTCTTGAGTTTTTTATATATTTTGGATATTAGTCCTTTGTCAGATGTAGGGCTGGTGAAGATCTTTTCCCAGTCTGTAGGCTGCTGCTTTGTTCTGTTGACAGTGCCTTCTGCCTTACAGAAGCTTCTCAGCCTCATGAGGTCCCATTTATTAATTGTTGACCTTAGAGTCTGGTGTTCTGTTCAGGACGTTAAAGACCTTCAAAGATCAATTCTCAACTTCATATGGAAAAACAAAAAACCCAGAATAGCTAAAACAATCCTGTACAATAAAAGATCCTCCAGAGCAATCTCCATACCTGATTTTAAGCTGTACTACAGAGCAACAGTAACTAGAACAGCATGGAACTGGCACAGCAATAGGTTGGTTGACCAATGGAATCAAATCGAAGACCGAGAAATAAACCCACACATCTATGGACACTTGATTTTTTTTTTCCACAAAGAAGCCAAATCTATACAATGGAAAAAGGATAGCATCTTCAACAAATGGTGCTGGTCTAACTGGATGTCTACATGTAGAAAAATGCAAGTAGATCCATATCTATCACCATGCATAAAACTCAAGTCCAAGTGGATTAAAGACCTCAACATAAAACCAGAGACACTAAATCTGTTAGAAGAAAAAGTGGAGAAGAGCCTGGAACTCATTGTTCTTTAGGTTTTAAAGCCTTCCAGAAACACATTAGCACAGAATCTAGCTTTCTGTCAGTGTTGTCCTTAGGAACTCAGGCCTCACACAGATAGTGCCACATCTGTGTTCAAGTAACCCAGACAGCCCTTTCTCTGCTCTGCCTTTCTCTGATCTCCTCCAGGCTTCTTTACGATCTACAGACATGATTTACATGCTGGTCAAAGATACTGGCATCCATCGGAACCTTTCCTACTTCCTAACGACCCTGCCCCAGGAAGGATGCTTCAGACACGTACATATTGAGGTCTCTGCTGAATTAAGTTCTTTCTTTATTCTATGGTGGACATAAAATTATCCAGCCCAGATAACTGGTGCCATACATTACTTCTGTCTCATTCTCTCAATAGCGCCTGCCCATTCCTCAGGGAGACCTTAGTAGGCAATAACTAGGCGTCTCTAACGGCTCATAGACGCCAGTCTCCAGGGACTGTTTCCCTCCGGACTGCCTCAGGTTGTCCAGCTTTTGTCCTAAGAGGGGGTGGGCAGTTTTATTCGTTTCCTGTTTCTGCAGCACTCAGACTGATCAAATCATGCCACTTTATCTCCCAAGAAAGCCAGCTACCGCCCTGGGATCCCTTAATAGAAACTCTACCAGCCAAGCAGTGGTGGCACACGCCTTTAATCCCACCACTCAGGGAGGCAGAGGCAGGCAGATCTCTGTGAGGGCAGCCTGGTCTACAGAATGAGTTCCAAGACAGCCAAGACTACACAGAGAAACCCTGTCTTGGGGGGAAAAAGAAAGAAAGGAGGAGAGGGAGAGAGAGAGAGAGAGAGAGAGAGAGAGAGAGAGAGAGAGAGAGAGAGAGAGAGAGAGAGAGAGAGAGAGAGAGAGAGACTTATACATCTTATTACCTATAGCAAGAGTAATCACACTATAACAGTTTGTGCGACCGGGTAAGGACAGCCATGTCATGATTCTCCTCTGTCGATGCTCCTCCCCTTAAACAACTCAGCTTCAGCTGCCTGTCTCATCATAATAGCATTGTTGCTCTTTCTGGACTCATCTTTGGGTTTATGTGCTCCTGCAGTCATGACTTGGGGTTACCTGTGCTCTGTAACTTGTGTTTGTCACTGGGGCTTATGAGGAGGAGCTATATACTGTTTGTCTCCCCAGGGATTTTTTTTTTTTTTTTTTTGAGACAAGGTCTTTCTATATAGCCCTGGCTGTCCTGGAACTTGCTATGTAGACCAGGCCTGCATTAACCACCCATGTGCTGAGATTAAAGGCGTGTACCCATACCCAACTGATCTAGGACTAGTAAGTTTTGGAAGCTTTGTGTGCCTTGATTTTTGTGTTACTGTGGATTTGCATGGGACCTGCACATCCTAGGCTAGGTCTCTGCTTGAAACTGTTTCTTACTCAACGTTCCTTATTCCTTCAGAGTCCGTGCTTAATACTGTTCAACTCACAGGAACGATGGGTGAAGCTGGAGCCTCTTAGATATGAGAGTGCACTAACTTCACCAGGGAGCCTGGCGGGGCTGGCTTCTGTCTGGACTGGACACTGCGCTCATCCAGGCAAGGGGGTGGGGAGTCAGTGCCGAAGCCTTGCAGTTGCACTGCCCTTGCTGAGACAACGGGCAAGGCTGCAGCTTCAGGGTGGGGTGCATTTGTTCCTGGGATGGTTTGGGGGTTAGGGGCTGATCCTTACTGGAAACACGGACCTCACTGGTACAGTGTGAAGGATATAGTCTCCTATGTGCGTTAAGCTCACCAGGGCGATAGGCAGCGCTGGAGCCTACCTGGCTTAAGGCTCTCACAGGGACAGTGGGCGGGGCTGGAACCTGTGGGAAATGTTGGGCTTACCAGGGACTACCAGGAGGATTGAGGCTGGAGCCCTTCTGAGCATGCAGCCCTTATGAGGGCAATCAGTCGGCTGGAGCCTTTTACCTATACTGAATTCATTGGCAAGATGAGGGGGGCTGAAGCTTCCCGGGCACTGTGATAACTGGGAGCAAATAGGAAGAGGTAGAGCCTTCGCGGGTGTCGTCTTCACCTAAGCAGTGGGTGGAACTCTCCTGTTTACTTTTGAAAAGTATTTCCATTGCTAGCATCTGATTAGGATGCTTTTTCCCTTTCATGACTTTAAAGCTGTCACTTGGTACAGATTCAATCTGAAATGTCTCTGCTGGGCTTGTGCTTTTAAACTTTGTCCCCCAGCTGGTGGTGCTTACTTTGGAAGCCTGTGGAACAGTATCATCAAATGGTCAGAAGTTGGTCCCCAGAAGTGAGGTGTAGAGGCCATACCTGCCACCTGGATTCTATGGTGCCGTCTGCTTCCTTGGTTACTTGAGTGGCTCTTCTATAACTTTCCAGCCACAGAACTCTGAAACTGCCATCCGAAAGGAACCTCTCCTCCCTTCAGTCGCTTCTGCCATTCGTCTGTCACAGTGATGCAGAAGCAAACAAGACACTTACCATCTTCTAGCTCGCAAGGTTTCTGATGGGAATTCTACTTTGTCACATCTTTGCACCTCTGTTGGGAAAGTGTCAAATTTTCATTGGCTACGTTCAAGATCTTTTTTTTTTTTTTAACCTTCTCTTTGGTTTCAGAAATTTTAATAACATCTCTAGGTGGGGGTAGGGGTTGGGGCCTGTGCACTGGGCATCCACTTTTGGCTTTCCTGAACTTCTTAGATCTGTGATTTGTTATCTCATGCTTCATTATGGTTAGCACATATTAATTATGCACACTGATGGGGTTCACCATGATGTTACCACACATGTGGATATCACTGACTATGTTCATCTTCCCTTTACCCTCATAGACTCATTCATATTTCTTCCCTTCCTCTGGTACTTTCTCTTCAGTAATGATTCCTCTATACTTTCATATCTGTCTGTCTGCCTGCCTTTATTCTTTTTTATCACTTCCATGTATGTGAGAGAACTCACAATAACTGCCTCACAAATGGCCCCCTTATTTTGCTCACCCTGATCATCTTCAGGGCCATGCGTTCCCTGCAGATGACACCATTTTTCTTTATATTTAAACAATCTCCATTATATCTATGTTCTGTGCCTCATCGTTTGTTTTTTAAACTCCCAGCTCTTATTTCTTTCCAATTTCTTTTTTCCCCTTTTATTGAAAAGGTTCTTTTTTCCCTCATATATCCTGTTTACCACTTCTGCTCCCTTCCTCCTTTCCACATGACTGGCAAGAGACAGAGCCAGCTCCCCCTCACTCACACCCTGGGGTCTCCTTACTGGCACGCAGCTCTGCTGTGCTGCCCAGGCAAGGTGAGGGACTGCTCTCCTGAGTGCTACAGCAGATGAAGGGGTGGGACCAGCTCTCCTGTGCTGTCCAGGCGAGGGCTGGAGTCAGCTCTCCAGAGTGCCACAGCAGGTCCGACATCAACATGGCCCCAGGTGGCAGCCCAAAGTAGGTATGTCTACTCAGCCTTCGGTGGTAACAATGGTCGCGGACTCAGACATGCCCCTGTGCAGCAGCACAGGCCAGGACTTCACCATGTCGTCAGGTGACAGCACAGGCTGCTCACACCAGGCTGTTCCTCACTACCCTCGCAGCTCCAGTTCTGCCTGTCTTCACTGTGAGCACACCATTCTGACACTCCTTCTCTGCCATCTCTCTTCCACTTGCTCATCTTGGTGGCTCCCAGGCTTCTGGCTATCTTCCACTCTGCCCACACCTTGTGGCAACAGGCAAGGTGTTTCGGGCATACTCCACCCTGCCTGTACCTGTTGTCATTTTTTTAAAACAGCTGAATAATGTGCCATTGTATAGATGTACCATATTGTCTTTTTTGATTCTTCTGTTAAGGGGCATCTAGGTTGTTTCCAATTCCTGGCTATTATTAAGAGAGCAGCAATATACACGGTTGAACAAGTGTCTCTGTGGTAGGACAAAGTGTCTTTTGCATGTACGCTCAACTGTGGTATATTGGATCTTGAGGTAGATCTATTCTCGTCTTCCTGAGTACTGCCACACTGATTTCCACAGTGGCTACACAAGTCTGCACTCCCATCAGCAATGGAGGAGTGTTCCCCTTACTCCACATCCTCACCAGCATGGGTGTCACTTGTTTTATTGCCACAATTCTGGCTAGTGTAAGATGAAATCTCAAAGTAGTTTTGATTTGCATTTCCCCGATGGCTAAGGATGTAAAAATAACTTTTATTCTCCTAATGTAATTGTTGTCTCGAAGGCTCACTGCCTCCGTCTGCTAACCTAGGCCTGGTCCTGGAAGCCTTCAGCCTCTGTGCAATCTAATCTAAGCCTAGAATGTTTTCAGCCTCTGAGACTTATTGCTGAATAAGCTCACCCTTTCTAGCTCTTTCTGAACTCTGGCTGGCTGGTTCAACTCAGCTTTCTGGCTTAAACGCCTCTCCAGGCTGACTGTTTTGTTTTGTTTTAGGGTTTTTTGTTTGTTTGTTTGTTTTGTTTTTGTTTTTGTTTTCGAGACAGGGTTTGTCTGTGTAGCCCTGGATGTCCTGGACTCACTTTGTAGACCAGGCTGGCCTCGAACTCACAGTGATTCACCTGCCTCTGCCTCCCTAGTGCTGGGACTAAAGGCTTGCGCCACCACACACAGCTCCAACACAATTCTTTACAGATCTTCAAAAGACAATTTTCAGCTTCATATGAATACACAACTCAGAATAGCTAAAAATACTCCTAAATAATAAAAGAACTTTGGGAGGTATCACTACCCTCAATTTCTTTTTTTTTTTTAATTTTTTTTAATTTTTTATTATTAATTTATTCTTGTTACATCTCAATGGTTATCCCATCCCTTGTGTCCTCCCATTCTTCCCTCCCTCCCATTTTCCCCTTATTCCCCTCCCCTATGACTGTTCCTAAGGGGGATTACCTCCCCCTGTATATGCTCATAGGGTATCAAGTCTCTTCTCGGTAACCTGCTGTCCTTCCTCCGAGTGCCACCAGGTCTCCCCCTCCAGGGGACATGGTCAAATGTGAGGCACCAGAGTACATGAGAAAGTCATATCCCACTCTCCACTCAAGTGTGGAGACTGCTCTGACCATTGGCTAGATCTGGGTAGGGGTTTAAAGTTTACTGCCTATATTGTCCTTGGCTGGTGCCTTAGTTTGAGCGGGACCCCTGAACCCAAATCTGCCTATCATAATGTTCTACTTGTAGGTTTCTAGGACCCTCTGGATCCTTCTACTTTGCCATTCTCCCATGCTTCTCTCATCTAGAGTCCCAATAGGATGTCCTCCCCTCTGTCCCAGTTTCCTGGTAAGTGAAGGCTTTGGTGGGACATGCCCCTTGGGCTAGTATGCAGATATAAGTGAGTATATACCATTTAAGTCTTTCTGCTTCTGGGTTAACTCACTCATTATGATAATTTCTAGCTCAATCCATTTATCCACAAATTTCAGGAATTCCTTGTTTTCAATAACTGAGTAGTATTCCATAGTGTATATGTACCACAGTTTCTTTATCCATTCTTCTACTGAGGAACACTTAGGCTGTTTCCATGATCTGGCTATTATGAATAAGTCTGCTATGAACATGGTTGAGCAAATTTTTTTGTTGTGTGCTGGAGCATCTTCTGGGTATATTCCAAGGAGTGGAATAGCTGGGTCTTGCGGAAGCCCTATTCCCAGTTTTTTGAGATAGCACCAGATAGATTTCCAAAGTGGCTGTACTAGTTTGCATTCCCACCAGCAATGAAGGAGTGTTCCTCTCTCCCCACATCCTCGCCAGCATGTGGTGTCGCTTGAATTTTTTATCTTAGCCATTCTGATGGGTGTAAGATGGAATCTCAGAGTTGTTTTGATTTGCATATCCCTGGTGATTAAAGAGGTTGAGCATTTCTTTAAGTGTTTCTCAGCCATTTGATATTCCTCTGTTGAGAATTCTCTGTTTAGTTCCAAGCCCCATTTCTCAATTGGGTTATTTGGTTTGGTGGTGTTTAGCTTCTTGAGTTCTTTATATATTTTGGATATTAGACCTTTGTCAGATGTAGGGTTGGTGAAGATCTTTTCCCAGTCTATAGGCTGTCGCTTTGTTCTCTTGACAGTGTCTCCAGCCTTACACTACCCTCAATTTCAAGTTGTACTACAGAGCTATAAATCCACACATATATGAACACCTGAAATATACACTGGAACAAAGACAGCATCTTCAGCAAATGGTGGTGCTCAACCAGTTGGCTGTATGTAGAAGAATCCAAATGGATCCATGCTTATTGTCCTGCATAAAACTCAACTCCATTGAATCAAAGACCTCAATATAAGACCAGATACAGTGAACCTAACAGAAGAGAAAGTTGGGGAAAGCCTTGTGGCACAGGAAGAGTTTTGGGAAAAGGCACCATTAGTGCAGGCACTAAGGTCAAAAATTAATAAATGGAACCTCATGAAACTGAAAAGCTTTTTTACAACAAAGGACATTGTCATTCAGACGTGTCAGCCTACAGAATAGGAAAACATTTTTGCTAACTCTGTACCTGATAGAGGGCTAATATCCAAAATATATAAAGAACTCAAAAAACTAGATACCAAGAAAATGACTTAAAAATAGGGTACAGATCTAAATAGAAAATTCTTGAAAGAGGAAACTCAAGTGGCTGAGAAACAATTGGTGTCTATAGAGAAATTTTAATTCAGTACATGGCTGCTCTGATAAGAGATCACATCCAAAGACCTTCTAGATCTGTGTGAACCTGCTAGAATACAGACTTGCCTTTAAATCCCAGCACTCAAATTGGAGTTTTCCTTCTAGTGCCTTCTATAGGGCTGGACTTGTATATAGATATTGCTTAAATTTGGTTTTATTGAGGAATGTCTTACTTTCTTCATCTATTGTGATTGAAAGTTTTGCTGGGTATAGTTGTCTGCACTGGAGTCTACGGTCTTTTTGTGTCTGTAGAACACTGGCTAGGTCCTTCTGGCTTTTAAAGTCTCTAGAATTTGGATGTTATTCTAATAGGTCTGTCTTTATATGCTACTTCATCTTGCTCTCTTGCAACTTTTAACATTCTTTCTTTGTTTCGTACCTTTAGTGTTTTGATTACTATGTGCCAAGGGGACTTTCTTTCTAGTCCAGTCTATTTGGGGATCTATATGCTTTTTGTACATTGGTAGGCATTTCCTTCTTTAGGTTAGGAAACTTTTCCATCTATGATTTTGTTAAAAATATTTTCTGTGACTACTCCTTCCTTTATTCCTACTATTTTTAAATTTGGTCTCTTCATGGTATCTCAGACTTCCTAAATACTTTGTGCCAAGAGTATTACAGATTTAACATTTTCTTTGACCAGGACGTCCATTTTGAGTTCTTAAATTTTCCATTTCCAGATTTCCCTCAGTTTGGGTTTTCTTTATAGATTTTATTTCCACTTTCAGATCTTGAACTGTTTTATTCATTTCCTTTCAGTATGTTTTCATAGTGTTCTTAAAGGGTTGAACAACCCTTTCCCAGGGGTCTCATATCAGATATCCTACATATAAGATATTTATAATAGTAGCAAAATTACAGTTATAAAGTAGCAAGGAAAAATTTTATGGTTGGGGGTCATCACAACATGAACTGTATTAAAGGGTCACAGCATTACGAAGGTTGAGAGCCACTGCCTTAAGGGATTGCTTCAGTTCCTCTTTAATAACCCCTATATATTCATAAAGACTATTTTAAGGTCTTTTTTCTTGTGCTTCTGCTATGTTCCAATAATCAGGGTCTGCTGTGGGAGGGTTGTAGGACATTAGTGGGAACATATCATCCAGGCTGCTATTGGTTTTTTTACGCTGGCATCTAGGTGTCTGGGTTTGGGAAGACTGTGATTGTATCCACTGATATCCTGTTTTTGTTTGGTGGGTGTTTTGTTCCTTGGTTTGTGCTTCCTTCTCTGGGTCTTAGGAGAGTGTGGTGGCTGTGTATTGCCTGGCAGGAAGTTCTTCTGGGGTCCTGATAGGTGTGGCCACTGGAGGTTTCAGCTAAAATATCTTTCTAGGTATTAGGATAAGTTGGGGTTACCTAGGATGGGGGATGCCAAGGGCATCCACAAGTGGAAGGAAAGCAGCATGTTCCATGAGGATCTGCATCGTCCTCTAGGCATGAGGGGGAGGGGTCAGAGAATGAAAAGAGGCCGCAGCAGGTGATCTGCTACAGACCGAGGGTTATGACTAGGGCTTTAGACTTGGAGGAATGGAGAAGTATAGATCTGCGGTTAGCCTCCCTACTTCACTGGCCTTAGAGTGGCCTGTGGGTTCCCAGGGAGCGCCTGCTGGAGTTGGGGGAGTGGGATAAAGTGGAAGGCAGGAGGGAGGGTAAGAGGGGAAGGTCTGTGTGAACTACTGGAGATGTGGGTGGGGGAAGGGAGGCTGCAGCAGGTGGTTGGCTACAGAGCTGGGGGATGAAGACTGGGGGATTGGTTTTGGGGGAGCTGAGGAGAAAGTTAAGCTCTGCAGTAAGCCTACCTGTGTCACTGACCCTTCTCTTTCAAGCATTTCATGTGCCCCGTTCTCTATTTTTCTTTTAGAATTCCAGTTGTATGTTCCTTTGACCTTTGATACTGTACCAGAACTCTCAGAGTCTCAATTCTGTTTTACAGTCCTGTCCCCAAACTCTTTGTTCTTTGTTTTAGTTTGGGTAATTTCTATCCCAGGTCTTCATATTCATTAATTATTTCCTCAGTGTGACAAGTCTACTCATGAGCCCATTTAGTAGTGTTTATCATCATTATTTCTAATTGGTTCCTTTTTGTAGATCTAAAAGTTCCTATTTGTTGTGTATAATTTGTAGCTTTCTACTAGAGCTTTAATTGTTGCTCTTTTCTTTTCTTTTGATTTTTCTATTATTATTATTATTATTATTATTATTATTATTATTATTATTATGTATCTCAGCACTTATTACTACTACTACTACTGCTACTACTGGTGTATCTCAGTACCTTTATATTGAATACCTGGTATCACAGTAGAGACCTCCAATGGCCTTGCTAGGCCCTGAGTAGGTTCCAGTTCCACCCACATAGGAAAAGTGTATTTTATTTCCTCTCCGTCTAACCACAATGGTGTGCACCAACTGAGATCACCAAGGTTGGCTACCATACCCCAATGGTTTCAGGTCTTTTCCACCAGGGCAAGGTACAGGTGGAGAATCCTTCCCAAGAGCAGCGCTGTTTCCTCCCCCGGGGACACACTGAGGAATGAGACCCACCCTGTGCCCAGCCTTCCATGCGGAGGTTCTTGAACATAAAACTGTAGGTAGGTGCAAACTCCCTTGTGTCTTAATTTCCTAGATGCCCTAAATTCTCACCTCAGGCCAAGTCAACCTTTAAAAATGCTTTACCTGGGGGCTAGAGATAAGGCTCAGCAACTAGCCCCTGTTCTTGGAAAATAATTCTAGATTTCTGGGTTTTTGTCTAGTTGATTGCTCTGAGTCCTCAGCTCTCTGTTAAGTCCACTAAACATCTGACTTTTTCTGCTTTGTGATATAAGAGCAACATTTATCCCACATTTTTTTTTCAGCTCAGGAGTAAATGTGTCCTGATTTGACTATTTGTGAAAGCTGTAGTTGTTAATATTTCATAAATATTAAATAATTTCCTGTGCTGTTCCCAGCTGTTTAGATTTTTATGCCCAAGGTTATCATGCAAAAAGGACAAATTTGGACTTTGAAGTATACATCCTAATAAGCAGGTATTTATTATGGTGTCCCAAGTTATTTTGAAGTTGCTACCATTGCTACTCAGACAAATTCTTAACTCTACCTTTATGTAGGACTTTATGTATTTTACATATGCAATACCTAAATCTCCGGTTCCCTGCTATTCAGCAAAGTAAATATCCCATACAATCAGCTGACAACTGTCTCCCGGGCTTGCTTTTAGCATGGGAAAGAGCATACATACCTCTTCTATTACCCTTCTCTAGACGCCATTATTTTATCCCTCCTCATACTCCTACCCGGGAGGCTCTGATGGTCAGCACTCTCTAATGCCTTTCACGAAGCCAAGCTCTAGCTCTCTCAGGCCATTGGATCAGCCGCCCTCAGACTACAAAGTGTCTCTAACTTCATTATCTCCATTTGCAAGTGAAAATGATAGTGTGAGGAATTAAGTGGACAAGTATTATCTTTGAGAAGTGCTTGTCTATCACTGTCATTTTGTATCATTAATGATGATTAAATATTATATTTACAGCCAATTGTACAAAGACTCGGGTATTTAATCTTTATTATAATGTTACTTCTAAAAGAAAACAATTTGAACTTAAACATTATTTCCACTCAATATTCCTTTTCCAGGAATAAAGCTGGATGTGATTTTTGAGGTCCTCCCATGCACTACAAAATACTCTGTCTTTCTTATTTTAATTTCCATGTGCACATATATATGTAGAGCACACATGTACGTGTGTCTACGTGTGTTACTATCTATATATATGTGCAACATGATTGGTGACTGCCTCTGCACATCTGGCCTTCCGTCTGCAGCAGGGACAGTGCCAGGCATAATGCTTAGCTCATTTTTTCTTGGAGAGACTCCATTACCCACTCATATATTTCACTAACTCTAAAAGAACCGAGCAAACGATCTGATGGTTTTGGTAATTAAAAAAACTTCCTGCCAGCATGCATTTTTCAGCAATTGCCAAAGGTATTCCAGCGTGATAAATTGCTTCTATGAGGGCTTAATCAGTTTATTTCTCTTGATCTTCAAGTTTCATCCTGACTTTAAACACAGCCCGGAGTATCTTCCAGTATGGGATCAGCATTTCCAGGATATGGAAGGGTATACATCCCTTTGTTAAGGCAATTATCAGGCCAAACAAGACAAAGAAAGATTGCTTCTGGATCAAAAGACATAAACGATTTTAACATCCACAGAGCACTTCTTCCATATGAAGATATGTCTATTTGTCTCATAGCATTTAAATAACCATATATCAGATGCTGCTTTCATATTTTTAAAAAGCAAAGTCAAGTTTTTGGATAGTAACTACTACATATTAGTACTAACTAAAGCATATGCTGTACAAATGCAATATGCATTTTAGGTTTCACAGCCAACACTTTTCCCAACCGAAATCGCTTTAAACCATTGAAATCAGCCTGGTGATTTTGCTGTGACAGAGATGAATGGAGTTCTAATTACACACACACACACACACACACACACACACACACACACACACACACACCAGGGAAGGGATGGAGGGAAGATAGGGAGGGACAGAGGGAGAGAAAGAGAGAATGAATATCTATTAATTCAGCTAAAATGCACCAATGCCTTTTAAAATTCCAAACAGATACCCCGTGTAAAGGCAGCATGGCTCTCTTCAGCCTCTATGAATCTCAGTGCCATTGGGCATGGATGGAGGAGCTATCTCAGTACCATTGGGCATGGATGGAGGCGCTATCTCAATGCCATTGGGCATGGATGGAGGCGCTATCTCAGTGCCATTGGGCATGGATGTTTAGCTAGAAAAGAGGGCCTCCCATGAACAGTTGTATAAAAAAAAAAAAATCTCTTTTTAACTTTTTTTTTTCTTTTTTTGCAGCTGCCTCGAACAGGAATAGAGGATCCAATTTGTAAGACTCATTCACAAAAAGGTTTACAACTATATCCTGGAGAAGGTCCCCTGAAAGATTCTGCGCCATTAACGCCCAATTAGGCAAGGCTGCACCTTCCCAGTAGATGCACAAAGCCACCTGTGCCTTAAGTCATGAAGGGCACGGTCTGCTCCCACCTGACTCCCTGGACTCCGAGCAACTGTATAACTCAGGACTGTACATCTGAATTCAGTGAGCCTCTTTAATTGCTAACTCTACGACTTACTAGAGTTTGGCCTTAAATAACTCACTTCCACATTCTAATCATTCTTAAAAAGAATTTCATTAGGTTTAAAAATCGGACAACCAGCCAGGCATGGTGGCGCATGCCTTTAATCCCAGCACTCGGGAGGCAGAGGCAGGTGGACTTCTGTGAGTTCGAGGCCAGCCTGGTCTACAAAGTGAGTCCAGGACAGCCAAGGCTACACAGAGAAACCCTGTCTCAAAAAAACAAAACAAAACAAACAACAACAACAACCAAAAACTGGACAACCATGATACCTTTTCAAGTGACAAATACAGGGGCTAAATGGAATAAAATCACATGACTTTTGTGCACTTTGAGGAACTGTGAAATCTTAAGCGCCGATCCGATCAGCACATGAGACTGAAGTCCACCCAGAGTATGGAAGACAGGACTACACACAAATCTGGGAAAGATTAACATTAAACTTAAATCCTTCACCTCTGTAAGTCTTCCACCTAAAAGGCCATGTGGATCCTTCTCCACCACACCACTGAAAGGTTATCTTGGTAAGAACGTTACAACTTAATGGGACCAAAATCTCAGTAGACACTATGTGTAGACAACAGCACGAGTGGCCATCCAGATAGAGAGAGGAAGTTACCACGAAGAATTTGGCAACAGCCATTCAGCAGTGCCTGAGGAAAAGGGATATTGAGGCACAGGCATGGTGACAGTCAGAGATATGGGTTCTCCATTACAAATGGCTTGATGAGCCAGGCATGGTGGTGTGAGCCTTTAATCCCAGCACTTGGGAGGCAGAGGCAGGAGGATCGCTGTGAGTTCGAAACCAGCCTGGTCTACAAAGTGAGTCCAGGACCATCAAGGTTACACAGAGAGACCCTGTCTCACAAAACCAAAAAACAAAAACAAAAACAACAAAAAACCAAATGGCTTGATGAGTCTGCTCTCACTGAGGCTAAGATGGTGTCCCTTGCTGCATCTACTCTGATTCTCTGATAATCAAGACACTTTCCAATTACTAATGAGATCAGCAAAAATAAAAGGCAGATTCTAAACTGATGGACCTCCGCGGAGACACTGTAAGGCCCCGAGACAGAAAGGCACCATGGCTTCCGGCCTCTCTGTGGACTCTGCTTAACTTCAGCATCAGCTCCTGGGCGCAGTCGTCAGGGGTCATGCATTAGATTCACGTTTTGACTCTATTCTCCTAGGTTCCACTATCAATACAGAAAGATGTTTTTACAAAATTATATCCTTCTGAAAAATAAAACTACTAATTGAAAATAAAGGTTTCGAATGCTGCATAATATAGATCATGTGGCTCAGGCAGCTACAGGATCAGGTTAAAAAAATAAGAAGAAGAAAAGCAGTCGGGCTTGAGGCATCAGGAAACAATGAAGGCTGCTGGGTGCATGGCAGCCACTGCAGAGCTCGAGTCATTTACTGCCACCAAGGAATGGAGACCAAAAGTTATTACATTTTGTTTTTTTTTTTTTTTTTTCAAAAGAAGCCATTTTATGAAATATCCTGATCTAAATTTAAATATTAGCAATTATACCTCATTTTAAATTTTTTTGAAAGAAAATAACTTAAACAGACCCATTATAAGTAATGAGATTGGAGCTATAATTAAAAGTCTCCAAATAAACAAAAGCCCATGACCAGATGGATTCACTGCTTAATTCTATCAAACTTTGCAGGAAGACCTAATACCAATACTTCTCAAACTGTTCCACACATTATTAAAGGAAAAAAAATATCCAAACAGAGTAAAAAAAGACAGTCACAAACTGAAAACTACAGATCAGTTCTTTTGATCGTAGATGTAAAAATTCTCAACAAAACTGTGACAAACTGGATGCAAGAGCAGGTTAAGAAGAGCACACACCCTGGCCAGATAGGCATCATCACAAGGAGATAAGTGAGCAGCTGCAAACCAGTAAAATAATATAAATAACCTTCAGGACAGAACTCATATGATCATCAATAGATACAGAACATTTGACAAAGTTCAACAAGCCTTCATGATAAAAGTCTTGATTAAATTAGGAATAGATAATCCCAGCACTCGGGAAGCAGAGGCAGGCGGATTGCTGTGAGTTCAAGGCCAGCCTTGTCTACAAAGTGAGTCCAGGACAGCCAAGACCACACAGAGAAACCCTGTCTCGAAAAATCAAAAAAAAAAAAAAAAAATTAGGAACAGATAGCATGACAGTTTGAATGAGAATGGCCCTCAAAGGCTCACATTTGAATAGTTGGTCCCCAGTTAGTGGAACAGTTTGGGAAAGATTAGGTGTGGCTTCGTAGAAGGAGGCATGTCACTGAGCATGGGCTTTGAGGTTTCCAAAGCCCACACCAGGCCCAAGTGTCTCTCTCTGCCCTCAGATCGGATATAAAGCTCAACCGCCTGTCTTCTTCCTGGTATGATGATAATGGATTAACCCTCCAAAACTGTAAACAAGCCCCCAATTAAATGATTTCTTTTACAAGAGCTGCCTTGGTCATGGTGTCTCTTCACAGCAGTAGAACAGTAACTAACACCAATAGGTTATACCTCAAGACGATAAAGGTTATAAACAACAAACATGCAGCCAGTGTGTTACAATGTGGAGAAAATGAGCGCATTTCCTCTAAAACCAGGAAGGAGACAAGGATGCCCATTCTCCCCACCCTTAGTCAACAGAGCAGGAAGGCGTAAGAAAACTGCCAAAGGGATAAAAAAGGAAGGAAAGTCAGTGTCCCTGTTTGCCAATGACATGCGTCTATACTTGAAGACCCCGTGCATTCTACCAGAAAACTCTTAGACTTAGTAAAATTTTCAGTAAAGTTAAAAGATACCAAATTAACACATTAAAAAAGCTTAGCTTTTATATGTACCAATAACAAAGCTGTTGAGAAAGAAATTAAGAAACGCATTCCACAGCAAGTGACCCTCTCAGCAGAGTGCTACCGTACAGGGTGGGAGAAACACTTTACCAGCTCTGCTCCAGCAGGAGACTAATATCCAGGACGTATCAAGAGTTACAACTAAACAAGAAAGACAAACTACCAGACAACAGCTGGGCTAATGAAATGAGCAGGCAATTTTCAAAAGAAGAATCACAAATTGGACATATATTTTTAAACAATACTTAACACGCCAAGCATGGTGGTGCACGCCTTTAATCCCAGCACATGAGAGGCAGAGGCAGACGGATCGCTGTGAGTTCAAGGCCAGGCTGGTCTACAAAGTCAGTCCAGGACAGCCAAGGTAACCCAGAAAAACCCTGTCCCAGGGGAAAAAAAAATACTTAACTCTTAGCCATCAGAGAAATGCAAATGAAAAGTACATTTGAGACGCTACCTCACCCCAGACAGAACTATCACCAAGAGCAAAGACACCAACAAGCACTGTTGAGGACGTGGGGAAAGAGGAGCCCTTTAGTCCCTGCTAGTGAGACTAACCTACTCCAGCTTCCTAGGAATCAGTATGCAAGTTTCTCAAATGGAAACAGGACCTCCACAGGCTGGAGCTGGAGAGGACTACATCAAGTGAGGTAACCCAGACTCAAAAAGACAGAAGGTGTAGGCTTTCTCACATGTGGGGATCCTAGCATATAATGTTGATTAACATGAACGTGTGGGAATTGGCATGACAGAAATATAAGGCCTGTAAGGCGAACACAAGAGGAGGAGAGAGGTGTTGAGGAAGGAAGGTCAGTGCATGGCACAAAAGCAGAAAGGGGCACAAGGGAATTGGGGGGACAGTCACCAGCAACCAGGTATTGTCTGGAAGTGTCCTAATGAATGCTAACGCTCATATGCTTGAATAAAAGCTGTAGAGTGGGCGGTGGTGGGACACGCCCTTGATTCCAGCAATCAGGAGGCAGAGGCAGGCGGATCTCTGAGTTCAAGACCAGTCTGCTCTAGAGGGCAAGTTTCAGGACAGCCAGGGATACACAGAGAAACCCTGTCAAAAGAAAGAAAGAAAGAAAGAAAGAAAGAAAGAAAAAAAAGAAAGAAAGAAAGAAAGAAAGAAAGAAAGAAAGAAAGAAAGAAAGAAAGAAAGAAAGAAAGAAAGAGAGAAAGAGAGAAAAAAAGAGAAAGAGAAAGAGAGAGAGAAAGAGAAAGAAAGAGAGAGAGAAAGAAAAAAGAAGGAAGGGAAGAAGGAAAAGAAAAACTTGTAAATAGATGAGCCCAAAGGTGGTAGGTAGCTAATACTGGGGAAATTTTTGTTTTTATTTTTAAATAAAAAATTAAAGTGGAATAAACTAATGTTAATTGGCCAAACAAAAAGTTGCCTCTAGCTTAAATTTAGCATGAAGCTTACCAGTTTGAACTCTGCTATGCAATTAGAAAATGCTTATTCATGTTCAAAAACAGAAGCACAGCAATGCAAGACAAATTATGCAAATACGATATATTCACCTCACAAATGGAGATATAGCAAAACTACCCAGGTATATGTGGTATGTGTAACATAACCCAGTAATACATGTTGTTACCAACATCATGCTTTGTCCCTGAAACAGTAGTCACCTGCAGGCCTCAGGCACTATGTCACAGTCAAGTTTGTTCTTTCAAATCTACAACTGACTTACAAAACCAACTTAGCAAACTCCACTTCTTAATGTGCTTACACGGCGAATGTGTTCAGCTCGTTAATAACATTCTGATTCAGTCAAATGTAGGCAAGAGACATACAATATACATAAGTAATAAAAGCTAAGATTGGGACAGCACATATCTCAACCTTTCCTGTCCCAGATGGAATCAAAGGAAATAATTCATATTCAAATTTTAGTGAAAGCAAAGGAAAATACCAAGCAGATCACAAAATCATAGAGCGTCTCAAAGGAAGAAAGGCAGGTGAGATCAGGCCGGAGAGCATGGAGACAGAAGCTAAGGCCTGAACACTTACATAAAAACCTTCTGTGACACTAAGCTCAGCTTTGCTGCACCCCAAAAGCGGCTGAACGAGAAGCAGGTGAGGAGGGGGTCTCAGGAAATGAGCGGGATTAAAAGAGAAGCCCAAGGCAGCAAGGCAAGGTCTTCCTTCTCCTCAGGGCAGCTACTGTGAGTGAGGGGGTTCAGGCTTGGGCCAGGCCCCACCCACACTACCTGATCAACAGCCCCCCTCTCACTGGGACGGTGGCTCAGGCTGTGTGCGAACAGAAAACAAGGATGAGGAAGAGAAGAGAAACATAGGGGAGACAAAAGAATGTTCCAGGATATATTTCTTCATCGGTTGGAGCCTGCACCTATCACAGCTGCAGAGCTCCTTAAAAAAAAAAAAAAAAAAAAACTGTCCAAGGACAAAGATGGCAGATGGGCATGCAGTTGCCAGAACGACCTGGATAAAGGTTAAAGGAGCCAACTGCTTGGCAACTAATCAGGCTTGGAAGACGGGGAGAAAGATAAGCATTCTCCTTTGTGCCTCCCTCTCCAGTGATGCTGCGACCTCTCTGTACACTCCTCCTCCTTTGAGCCAAGGAATTAGAATTCTTGGCTCCCCAAAGCAGCCTTATGTAATCATGACAAACCTTATCGAAGTTCGGTTGCACCGGTCCTGGGAAAGGGAGAGACAGCTCCTTTACCACTCCATTTGTATCTCTTCGTGGCCCTCCCTGCAAAGGTACATATATTTGTACATGCTGCTTAGTCTGTATAATAATATTCTAGATTTCAACACTGACCGCTTGTTAATGGATAACCAATTGCTCTGCTCTTCCCTGGGGAGGGCCATTTCTCCCACACTGAGCAGTCCTTAGTTGCCTTTAGTTGTTCGTCTGGGGTTGGGGGGATAATGAGATTTCTTCCTTCCACACACCGTGCCTAGTGCTGTCATCCTTGCTCAGGTCTTGTTTAGGCAGCCATGTTGAAGAGACTTCCTGGTGTAGCTACCCTGTCATTTCTAGAAGACACGATCTTACGGCAGACTCTGTTCCTCTGGCCCTCACAATCCTCATGTAAGGAGCGCTTTTTTTAATGTGCCCTCTTAAGCCTGCGGCTACATGTTAAAGAGCCATACAACTGTTGAACTCTCTAAGAAAAGGTCTGCAGGGAAGGAAAACAGGAAGGAATGAGAAGGTTTTTGTTTTATTTAAGAAGTCTTAGTGGTGTGGTAGTTGGCCTGACTGTCTACCCACTAAAAACCCTCACTCTTATTCATAGCAGACTTGGGCCAGTAATCACTAGTTTGAAGACAGAACTCAGGATAAAATTTCAGCACTTTCATGGCAGTACTTATCCAGTTGTCTTTCCCACGTCACAAAACCTCTTTTACCTTTTCCCTCTCTTCTTCCACAGCCAACTTCCATGAAAGCTATAACTCGTTCTTGCCGTTTTCCCTTTTCCTTTATCCCTTTTGTATCCACCCAAGTCTGTCCTTGGAGTTGCTCCATCACAGTGTACGCTGATGCTTTTGTAATGTTCGACACTGTTTACCTCTTGTTTTTAAATAATTTC
This sequence comes from Acomys russatus, assembly GCF_903995435.1. Classification (NCBI taxonomy): domain Eukaryota; kingdom Metazoa; phylum Chordata; class Mammalia; order Rodentia; family Muridae; genus Acomys; species Acomys russatus. The sequence goes on from NC_067140.1 coordinate 57,957,653, forward strand.
CTTAAAACCAATCCAAGTTATTTCTCTTTTTCCTCTTCAGAGCTGTTCCCTGAGTTTTTTTTTGTTTGTTTGTTTGTTTGTTTGTTTTTTTTTTTTTATGTTTTAAGATTTTACTTTTTAGGCTTGGAGAGAGCAGCCAGTGCTCATAGGTTAAGAGCACTGGCTGCTCTTCCTAAGGACCCTAGTTCAATTCCCAGCAACCACATGGTAGCCCACAACCATCTATAATAAGATCTGGTGCTCTCTTCTGGCGGGCAGGCACACGTGCAGGCAGAACATTGTACACATAATAAATAAGTAAATCTTTTTTAAAAAGAAAACAATTTTACTTTTAATTATATGTATATTTGTGTGTCAGTGTGTTTGTGCAGGTGCAGTGCCCATGGAGGCCAGAAGAGGGCACTGTATCCCCCTGGGGCTGGAGTTACAGGCTGTTAAGAGCTTCCTGGACTTGGGTGCTGGGAACTGATCCAAGGTTCTCTGGAAGAATAGTATGTGCTTTGAGTCACTGAACAAAATCTCTAGGCCCATGTGGAGTTTACTTTTTTCCATTTCATTTTATTTTAATTTTAGCTAGGAATGGTGGCATAAACCTTTAATCCCAGCACTCACAAGAAAAAAGATAGGCGCCTCTCTGTGAGTTCAAGGTCAGCCTTGTCTACATAGTGAGTTTCAGGCTAGCCATGAATACAAAGTGAGACACTGTCTCAAAAAACAAGAAAAGACCCCAGTAATGATAATGATGACAATTTTATTTTACATGTGTGGGGTGTTTTGCGTTGTGCACATATCTAGTGCCTGCAAAGGCCAAAAGTTGGCATGGGATCCCCTGAAACTGGAGTCACAGACGGTTGTGACCTACAACGTGAGTGCTGGGAATCAAAACCTGGGTCCTCTGGAAGAGCAGCCAGCGCTCTGAACTGCTGAGCCACCTGTGTTATCTTTTGTTGGTTTGTTTTAGTTTTTGCTTTTATGCTGAAGATTCACAGGAGCCTATCCCTGAACCTATTTTTTACTCTATGTTGTTTCTGGTCCATCTTCTCTTTGGTAAATTTCCATTATCACATAGATACTCAGGACTACCAAATCTCTACATACTCCTTGAGGCTGGAGTCCTAACCCAAGATTTGTACATTCCAGCTATGTGTGTCTTTCTGTTTAGTCTAGGCACCTAAATAATGTTAATACTAAACTAGATAGATAGATAGATAGATAGATAGATAGATAGATAGATAGATAGTAAGCAGCAGCCTAGGGCCCAAAGATGGCTCTGTGAGTAAATGTGCTTGCCACCTGATGACCTGAACTCAGTCCTAACACCCACATGGTGGAAGGAGAGCACTGAATCCTACAAGTCTGCGCAGAACTATGTATACACACATACATACACACACACACACACACTAAAAAAACAAACTTTTAAAATGCCATTATAATTTATTTTTTGAAATTAGAATTTAATTACATTTCCCCTTCTCTTTTTCCCTCCACCTTTTCCAGGTATACCCCTTTCTTGCTTTCTCTCAAATTCATGGCTTCATCTTCTTTAAATGTGTGTGTGTGTGTGTGTGTGTGTGTGTATGTGTGTGTGTTAAAATATACATACATACACACACACACATTATATATATTAGAGAAGACAAATTATATAGGACATAAATTCTAAAATCTGGTGTAACTGGGATGCATTTCCATTTTGTTTGTTTGTTTTTCGAGACAAGGTTTCTCTGTGTAGCCTTGGCTGTCTTGGACTCATTTTGTAGACCTGGCCAACAATCTGCCTGCCTTTGCCTCTGCCTCTGCACCCCCCACCCCCAGTGCTGGGGTGACAGGCATGCACCACCCCACCTGGCTTTGGGCTGCACTTCTTAGTGTCACTGTTAGCAGATCGAATCTCCCTGGAGCCTAATCACAAACCATCCTCAGAACCATGAAATTGCTCCTCTATTTTGAACCAACAATCAATCCAACTGGCAATGTGAGAAAATACTCAGTACCTACAAAGAGGAAAAAGAAGGATGAAACGAGGGAGAGAGAAAGCTAAAAGAATGAAGTAGGGTAATCACATAAAGATTTTCTCCTTCTAGGTAAATACAGAAAGATGATCTCAGATGTGCTGTTTATAGAAAAGAATGAGCATGAAAGTCAGGATCCAATGACAGACGCCAGCGCCATAAGAAACACACCCACTGACAAAAAAACAACAACAACAACAACAGCAATCCATCCGAAAGACACGATGTTTTGCTTATGGCGTATACTCTTTCCTGTGAAGTTGCCTGAATTCATGAAAATAGCATCCTCCTAGCTTCTCAGTGACAATGGTACTTGGGTAAACCAGCAGCTTAAGAAATAGTAGAAATAGAAGGATCCAGAGGGGCATAGAAACCTACAAGAAGAACATCACAACGGCTGGATCTGGGCCCAGGGGTTCTGCTCAAACTACTGCACCAACAAAGGACAATACTTGCAGTAAACATCGAATCCCTTCTCAGATTTAGCCAATGGACAGGACATTCTCCACAGTTGAGTGGAGAGTGGAGACTGACTCGGACGTGAAATCTGGTGCCCCATGTTTGACCACTTCCCCATGGTGGCGAGGCCTGGCGGCACTCAGAGAAAGAATAAGCAGGCTACCAAGATGAGACTTGATAGCCTATGACCATACAGTGGGGGAGGAGGACCCCTCTGTCACAGACATAGGGGAGGGGAATAGGGTGAAAGCGGGAAGGAGGGAGGGAGGGATGGAGGGAGGGAGGGAGGAACAGGAGGATACAAGGGATGGGATAACAATTGAGATGTAATCTGAATAAATTAATTAAAAAATAGTAGCTTAGTACTTCATAGCTATCTCTAATCGTATGCAAGGAACAGGAAATGGATCTGACAAGACATGATATGCCCTCTGTGCTCTAAACACCAGGCAGTGCATTAGTGGGTTTGTTACCACTCCATTCTAAATACTGGGATCCTCTGCTTGTCAAATCCCCTTACCTGCTTTACAGTCCTTTAGAATGAGGACAATGCCTCACTGCAACTTCTGAAATGTTGGAATTCTTAAGCATTAGGCAGGAGACAAGAGGTCCAGTGAATGACGTTTTTGATTTGACCTTCACATGAAATAAAGCCCTTACTTATCTTCTGAAGGACACCGTGATTAGGGAGATGCTAATAACACCATACTCCTTCTCATCAATCCTAAACTTTCACCATTGTCTTTAAGACCTGTTTTATGTGCCAACAATCGCCAGATCTAAAGCCCCTGACCAATCTCACTGCCATGGGTTCAGATTCACTCTACTACCCTCTTCCTCCGGCTTTAGGGAAGCCCAGAGCATTGGGGCCTTTCCTAGGTGTGTATAAAAGCAACAAAAAGCTTTTAAAAATGTAATCAGCCTTATCACTAAGTGGTAATTATTATTTCATTTGGAAAATGAAATAAATTATTTTTCATTTGGAAAAACTTCCATGGACGATGGAAGATGATCAGATATATATCCTCTCCAAAGCTGCCATTAAAAGCTCACCTCACAGCTGGGCGTGGTGGCGCACACCTTTAATCCCAGCACTCGGGAGGCAGAAGCAGGCGATTACTGTGAGTTCGAGGCCAGCCTGGTCTACAGAGTGAGTCCGGGATAGCCAAGGCTACACAGAGAAATCCTGTCTCAAAAATTTAAAAAAAAAAAAGCTCACCTCACTCAGCCTCCTCACAAGTGATCACCAGAGCCAGTATCATTTCTTCCTTTTCTTTGATATATGACATCACATTAAATTGCGCAACCACTACAGCTGTAAGTTTGATGGAAGGGAGGAATTCAAGAAATGTGGCTCTAATTGATGACTCTAAAATTCAGGCAGAGAGTATGAGGTAAAAGCATTTCCCTATAGTAAGTCCTACTTTGCCTGAACTTTAACTTTGTCACATTAATTATTTTAAGTCAAAAGTTTAGACTACTGTAAATGTGTATGCTGAGACATACCACAGTTTGCAGACAATGGTATATTTAAATGAGTATCATATTGTTCCTAATAAAATCTGGGCTTCTAACTAACAGCTCCCCACTTTCTCTTCCTTGCAGAGTAACATGATCCTCTCACAAACCTTTCCAAAAATACTACACCATCCTACTGACTAAGAACCATCTCAAAGCTGGGTGCAGTGGTGCAGGCCTGTAATCCCAGAACTCTGGGAGGCAGAGGCAGGACAATCTCTGAGTTCGAGACCAGCCTGGTCTACAAAGCAAGTCCAGGACAGCCAAGGCTACACAGAGAAACCAAAGAAGAAGAGGAAGAAGAAGAAGAGGAGGAGGAGGTGGGGGGAAGAGGGGAGGAGGAGGAGAAGGGAGAGGAGGAGGAAGAGGAAGAAGAGGAGGAGGAACCATCTCAGCTTCGACATTAGTTGCACATTCCCATCACCTGCAAACACTGACCCCAAGATCTTACTTCTCTGTCACCCCATCCTCAATAGACCTGGTCTGTCCTTTCTTTACCAGCCTCGTTTTTGTTTGCCTTTCTCAAAATCTCAGCTGATCAGCCTTCCAACCCACCATCACTTAAATCACTTTCATATCAGTCTTCTTCATAAACCCTTCCTAATGACACACATGGGACAGCCTGAATGCAAGAATTAGCTAATTCTGAGAGACAGCTCAGCAGCTAAGAGCACTGGCTGCTCTTGAACGGGACCCAAGATCAGTTCCCAGCACCCATGTGGCAGGTCACACCCATCTATAAGTCTATTTCCAGGGGACCTGATGCCCTCTTATGGCCTCTGAGGTCTCCTGCATATACTTGGTGTACACACTTGCAAGCACAGAAAATACACATAAATATAAGTAAATAGAAATTTTTAAATGAGTTAATAAGCTAATATATTTTCTCAGACCAATCATTGTGCACCACTGTTTTTCATGTAACATATACTTTAAGTATTTGTTTGACACTAATTAATATTCAAGACACACGGACACACATACATACACACACACACACTCATACACACTCTCTCACACACACACACACTCACACACGCACATACACACACACCCTCTCACTCTCACACACACACCAGATATAGCATAGAGTAGAACATGTCCATTTAATAAAGCTTCTTCAGGAGACGTGCACAAAGATTTCAAGGTGGAGTCCTTGGTGTTCACTTCAGAATCAGAAAGCACTGGTCATCACTACCCAATTTTTCCATGAGCACTGAATAATCTCATATGATTATTGTTGGCTGCCTTTTCCCCTCACCTTTTCTCATCAATTAAACTAACTTCCTTCTGTACCTTTGCATCATAATTAGTGAACTTGTCTAGCATATAAAAGGCAGAGGAAAAGCAAAAGGTCAAAAGGTCAAAATGGCTCCCCTGCTCTGGAGAACAGAACCGTGATTGTCACATTTCACCAATTATTATGAAAAAGGAAAGACAATCTTCATGGAAAACAAAAACAAAACACTATGGACAACTGTAATATCCTTCTTTAGTATTCAGAAGTTAGGAAATTAAGCTTCAAAAAGAAATGCCAGCAAAAAGCCATTATGAGGCACACTGCCACACACCTGGGATTTATCAATACGATTTCAAAAAAGCCACCGATAGAGGAGCTGAGGGGCACTCCTGGGGACTCACTTAAGCAGACTGTAATCATCACCCAACAAGAGCCTACAAGTAGGTGTGTGGCAGCTGCGAGGCCTGCCACCGGGCCTCTTCCACCATCCACAACGTTATTTGATAGGAATAAAACGGGACTAACTGAAAGCTGATTAGTTTTTAAGATGCTGACAAGAACGGAGAAAGGGGAGCAGCTTGACCAAGAAGAAGCACAACACGAACAGGGTGATGTGATGGGGACTCTCCAGGCACCAGGGGTACCTTAGGAGAAAGGAGACAAAGTTAACCGAGCAGCAGGAGAAGCAGGAGGGTGGCGCTCTGTAGCTCTGTGCAGACAGTCCCCAGTGCTGCCGCAAAGCATTTCTACTCTTCAGAATCCCAGGCGAGCCCTACTCTGAAAGAGATAATAGTATGAAGGACCAAGACAAACTAACTTTAACCCAAGTTCAGTGCCAGGGTTAATTACACTGGGATAGTATGAGATCCTCTTTACTTTGCCCGATCTAAAAATGAACAATGAGGGCTGGAAAGTTGGCTCCTCAGGTAAAGGTGTTTGCCAGGCAAGGTTGGAAACCTAAGCCTGATCGCTAGAACCCATGCAAAGGAGGAGAGAAGCGACTTCAAATAAACATAAAGAAAGGGAATGAAGAGAGAGAGAGAGAGAGAGAGAGAGAGAGAGAGAGAGAGAGGGAGGGAGGGAGGGAGGGAGAGGTTAAAATGAACACAGAGGTCCTTCCCTATGTGCCATGTTAAACGTCAATTCAATAAGCTTCACTGGGCTGGGGTACAGCTTATGCTAAGTGTGCATGAGGCTCTGGGTTCAATCCATAGCACCCAGCTCCTTAAAGGAAAAAGGGGGGGCAGCACACAGAACCGATCTGTTCTCCACAGGGCTAGAGCAACAGCTTTGTGCAGTTGCTGAAGACTGCGCTGAGGAGTGACGGCTCTTCCTCCTCGTGCACGTTTACTCTGTCATTCATACCTCAAAGGCCTTTTTTAATTTAAAATAAACAAAATGTGAAAGAAATCCTTCGAATTTCCCTGAGGTGCTTAGACAATATTATAATTCCGTTTCTGCCCCAGTGTCCCTTTAACTCCAAACAAGAAAAGGCAGCTTAAAGCCATTTCCGAGAGTGGCAAGAGATACTTCAGGAGAAGCTTTCCCAGCGAAGCTCGGCACACCAACCCCTGCCACGAAATAGACCCAACGAGAGGCCAGAGCAGAAGCATGGGCCTTTCCTGCCCAATGTTCACACCCACCCTGCTTCCTCCAACAGAAGCCACGCTGAGGGCTCCGGCCAGTGGCAGAATTCCCTGCCTAGAAACCAGGACCCTTCCAGTGACACTTCTAGAAGAAGCCAATGACCCAAGAACAAAGCAAGATATTCAGCAAACTCCTGTAACAAGTGTTCTGCAGAGAACTGGGGAAGGCCAGGCAAGGAGCCTCGGTGTTCCTTTCACAAGGCCGGCATGGCATCACTCACACAGTGCCCTCGGCCACAAACAAGACTCCCGTGTGTAAGGAAGGCCACACTCTCTACACACGCACAGTCCCTAAGCATTCACGTAATGCTGGCAGATGCATAAATCAAATGAAATATTGACAGCTCTGCTTGTCAGAGTCTAACGGTGAGATTTCTGAAATAACTTCAGTATCTAAAGTAACGTTAGATTTAATATGCAGGTGCTGACACTTTAATCAGGCAGGGCAGAGGGCAGACATTAGGCCAGACCTTAAGGAATGAGTGGTCGGGGCAGGAGCTGTGCCTGACCTACGAAAGCAATGTCCTTTTCTGGAATCACTCCCCAAGGCTCTTGAAGAGCTGTCACTCTTGAGAACTATACCCACGGCGGTTCGCAAGAGCCTGCTTCTTTCCTCATGTAAATCCACTAGTTACGGGTAACATAATGGGCTCAAACACTTTGGGGTCTGTAGCTGCTTCTGCCTTTTGTACAAACTGTCTCCTTTTCTATTCACCTGTAGGCTCCTTTCTCTGACCTCATCTTCAGCTATGCATTCTTCCCCCTAACTATGCAACAGACAGGAACTTCCTCCGACTCCTCAGCTGTGCAGCCCATCCTCATCCACACCCAGCTCAAAGCGGCTTGCCATCCCAAACACGGCCATGAGTGGATTTTGCAGCCTCCTCACAGCAGGCAAATGCTCTGACCTCATGGGTGCTCTCTTAAGTGTCCTCTTCCAGTTGTCATTTATAAGTTCCCTGATGAACAAGTAAGTCTTTAATGCAGTCACACACCCTGTAGACACCTCTCAGTGTCTTCCCACAGCCTCCTGGGAGGCAGTGCCTGGGTGCAGGTCTCAACAGCTGATCTTAAATGCCGCTGTAATTCCTTGACATCTGGTTGCATCAAAGAGATGGCACTGGAGGAGAAATGCTGCTGTGCTCCTGCGATGAAGCTCACCAAGGAAAGGAAGATTAGCAATAAGCAGAATCTGAACAGGTATGTCACTCTCAGATTGGGAGTTCCCAATTCTGTGGGCACAGCAACTCAGGGGGGCCTCTGGGAAAAGGCTCTGGATCCGCGCAGCTTCTCATCACTCCTGCAGCAGGCAGCGGTGCTTACTGACGTGTCAAGGCGGAGTGTGGATGAGCCGAGTCCTGAAGGGCTTTACAGCTTGCAGCGTTACCCCTAAGCAAGACTGCTGTCCCGTCCGAAGGCCTTAGGACCTCACACTGACTGGGCTTACTTACAGACTCAAGTCGTTTCTAGTGTCCCTGTCTAGAGTTTTCATTCACATTCAAGATCTGCTCTGGCAAGGACCCTTCCTCCACTCTCAGCGCATGTAGTTTTCAAGAACTCTTTCCTACAGCCCTCACGTACTCTCAGCTCACTTTCACATTACGTAATGAATACTGACTCTTGAATCATGAGCTCACCCAGATCTGGCCGTGTTCCTCTCAGTGCTGAGAGGCAAGTGCTTGTGGGAGGCAGGAGGGGGCAGGCTCTAATCTTAAGGTCATCAGAGGTTTTTCATGTCAGATACAGGGCCTTCTTGTGGTTTTGCTGGTCTCACTGTCTTCAGTGAAGCAGATCCTTTACCGATCTCAGCACTCTGTTCTTCCTGAAGATCACAGGTTAGGGCAGAATGGGGCGCAGCTGACTAGCCAGCAAGAACTGTCTCTACCACATTTCTGGTCCTTAATCCCTCCTAATTTCCTACCCAGGTCAATCACTCAACCACACTTACTGGCAATGTTAAGAGTAGATTTTATATACTTTGGGACCGAGATGAGCAAAACAATGTGAAATTAAACCAAGCACAAGCACGCATGCGTGCACGCATACGCGCGCGCGTGCACACACACAGACACACAAACACACACACGATCCAACCATTGGACAGGAGAAATACAAGACATGAGAGCCTGCTGCTAGTACAACGTGGCACACTGCTGCACAGTAAAGCTTCTAGTAAGTAAGAGCACACTAGAAAAGTATATACCGTTCAACACATGAGCCTGCTCAGTAGCCGTTGTTATCAGGTGCTACAGACTGCACATGAATGCTTGTACTATGCTTTTCTCTTTTTGTAAGATTTGTGTGTTCTTCTGGAGTTGCAGATGGCTGTGAGGTGCCACGAAGGGTGCTAGGAATTGAACCCAGGCCCTCTGGAAAAGCAACCAGTTCTCTTCCCCGCTAAGCCATCATCTCTCCAGGCCCTGTACTATGCTTTCCTACAGCTGGTAGCTGTTTAAAGCAGTGTTGCTGCTAACACAAGTACTGTTTCTCACTCTGACGTGATGACAGTGCATCGCTAGGGAGTAAGAATTTTCAGCTCCATTATAAACTTATGAGATCACCATTGCTAACCAAAAAGTTGTTAGTCAGTCTGAATCTATATGCACATAAGCCTGTGTATGGCACACATAGATAGATGCAAAGTCTATTACTAAACAAATCTGGTTTTAATACACATAAGACATATATAAAAATTTACTATATACTAAGTCGTGGGGGTAGTGTCAATGATCTCAAAGACAAACACACCAGTCATTCTATATGTACAATGCAAATAATTAAAAATCAATAATAAGAACTAGGTGGTAGTGGTAGCAGCGGCACATGCCTTTAATCCCAGCACTCAGGAGGAAGAGGCAGGTGGATCTCTGAGCTCAAGGCCAGCCTGGTCTACAGAGTGAGTTTCAGGACAGCCAGGGCTACCTCTCAAAAAACCCTATCTCAAAAAAAAAAAAAAAATCAGTAAATAAAAGTAGCTATGTGTTTGGAAAATAGTGCATTAAAAATAACAGAATAAAACAAAATATATAATACTAAAACTGAACAACAATAAAAGTAGTATATACCAAACATTGTAAATATGCAGCTAAAGTAACTAAGGGAAATAGTGAAAACAAAATAAAGATGTCTGCAGTTGAAAACACAAGGCATAAAAATTAAAGTGAAGCATCAAAGCTGTTATTATATATATGTTGTCACTAGTCTCACTTTTAAAATCCAAGAGGGAGATAAGCATGATGGTACATGCCTACAGTCAAAGCACTTCAAGGCCAGTCTGGGCAAGACAAATTTAAATAAAAGTTTAAAAATGACTGAGGTTGTAGCTCAGTGGTCTTGGGTTCAATCCCTACTACCAAATAAATAAATAAACAAACCCTACCTCAAATTAAAAATCTTCCAATCCAGCCTTCCAAGTTATGTAATTATAAGCATGGGCCACTTTGTCCAACTAATAGAAAAATGAAAAAAAATTTTGTAAAAGAAACTAATTACAACAGCTATAAACATTACAGGGTAACTGAGGACAAACCAACATCCACATAGCTGTGCACATAGCTGACAGACAAAAGTATAACATCATATTGTTCACAAATAGAAACACTTGGCAGAACAACTTCAGTTCTCTTCAAGTTACCACTAAAAACTCAACAATGAAAAGATGACTGTGAATATGGCACTTGGTAAGGTCATCCTTAAACTCACAGAGATGAATCAGGAATCATAAATAGCCAGTTTTGAAGAATACGGTTCAAAGATTTAGATGTCGTGGCTCTAGCATAAGGGAAGACAAGCAGACCAATGGACCAGAAAGGGCGAGAACAGTCGAGACCAAATGCAAAGTCTGACGTTGTAGAGTGGCAGGACAGGTTAAGGGGAAGCACAAACTACTCAAAACCAGGATCCAGGATAACTGGTTACACACAAGGCAGATGAGATATCTACCCTATAACAAAATAAAAGTGACAAAAGAAAGAAAAACTTCCCAGAAGAATTAAAACACTATCGCTAGCTGGGCACAGTGGTGACACCTGTAATCCTAACACTCGGGAGGCAGAGGCAGGCAGATCTCTGTGAGTTTGAGGCCAGCCTGGTCTACAAAAGCAAGTCCAGGACAGCGAGGGCTATTACACAGAGAAACCTTGTCTTGAAAAACAAAAACAAAAACACTAAAACCCCACTATAGCTGCTTTGGCATATTTTCTTGATACAACTTCTTGATTCCCAATGATTCTCCTTGGGCATCCTGAGCCCAGCCCTGACTTCTCCTTGTGGTTTGGAAGGCATGGAATAGAGTAGGGACATCACTTTCTACCTTGTTGTTAGACTTCTGGTAACATGACCTGCCTGATGACCACTGTACTTGCTGGCTGCTACAGAGCTTTATTGGTGTCAGGGAGATGGTGCCACTAGTAAAAAGCTCTGATTCCCTGGAAGCCATATAAAAAGCTGGTTCAGCCATGCAAACCCTGAAACCCTGGCATGCTCATGCTGTGACAGGAGAATTAGCCAGAAGCTTAGGAACAAATACCCAGAAGTACTCAATGTGGCAGCAGAAACAAGGGTCCTGCCTCAACAAGGTGGAAGGTAGAGCAGACTCCCAAAAGTTGTCCTCTGAGCTCCAACAGGCATGTCATAGCACACACCGACCACTCCCCGCACTAAATAAATAAATAAATATAAAACATGTTTTCAAAAGAGCTAAGCGTTCTTATGCCCACTGCACATATGTCAAGTCTCTCACATCCTGGTCTTTGGCTGAAGGAGTTTTGTCTCCTCCATGTATAAGGAAGGCCTCTAGTCTTCCAATTATTCACTGCTCCATTAAGTTAGGCCTGTTGTCCTTGTCTGCAGTGGCCTTTCCCGTTATCACTTTATGCCATCAAATGTATTCATCCCACTAAGTCAGTCACAGAATCAATAAGCATGCTTTCTATCGAAGGATCATCTGAAGAACAGATAAAAATATGACCAGAAAACACTAGGGCATAATAGCAAGCTTCCTCCACTGACTCATCAGTGCCAAGTCATTTAACTACATCAGCATTTGTCTGTGGTTCCCTTCCAGCCTCCCAAAGGGCTATGGAATGGGTTCTGCTTGGCCTTGGCTTGCCACTAATTGCACGCCCATGATCTGCTAGATGGCTACTAAGCTGAAGACGTGAACTGAGTCTGACATGACTCGGTTCTAGTGAACTCATAGAAAACACGGGACTCAAACTTCTCACCTTAAATGCTCACAAGCCACTTCATAATAATTTTAAGTATACTGATGAAATTTAGCACAATTTACAAAGGGACTCTGTGCTTTTATAACTTAATTACTATCGCCTCTACAGGGGACATATAATTATGAAAAATGTCTCTTTACAATGAAATTTCCTTCAAAATCCATAAGTTTCTAAAATTAACTGGTAAATCTAAGAAATGGCCTCTTCAGGGGTGAAAGAAAAATTTTGAGAGAGAAATAAATGTAAGACCATAACTGAGTCATGTAAGTTAGTCTGAAGAAGCCAGGTTTGGTAGTACACACCTTAAATCTCAGGAAGCAGAAGCAGGTGGATCTCTATGAGCTCAAGGCTAGCCTAGTCCTCATAGGGAGTTCCAGGCCAGCCAAACCACATAGTGAGATCCTATCCTCATGCACGCCCCCACCCCGACCCCGCGCCAAAAATAAAGATACACTGATAGAGTCCTGTAATACTAGCTCAGGGAATGAGACAGGAGGATTCCTAGTTTAAGGCCAGCCTGAACAACAGAGAGAGACTTTGCCTCTCTAAAAATGTAAGAGTTGGGAATATGGTCCAGTGATACAGCACGTCCTTGGGTTTAACTTCCAGAAGCTTTTTATTATCATCATCATCATCATCATCATCATCATCATCATCATTATTATTATGACAGTTAAAATTAAGAGAAGGCAACCTAGGATGCCTCATAAAAGGAGGTCAGCAATGTGCTCTAAATGCTGATGGAGTTCTAACAGTCAGCTTTAAAGATGATGAGATATCCATCTATCTGGCCACAAAGGATGCTCCACACGCCCACACATGGTGCTCCTAAGCCCTGATACTGGAGGATAAGATATGTTCTGCCATCTTTATGAAGCCAGCTTGGTTTGATCTTCCTGTTGAATTTGCCAGCAGTGCCTATGAGACTTACTTCTTTAAGCAAAATGATAACATTTATTTGGGGAGAGGGTGGCACATACAGGACACTTGTGGAGATCAGGAGACAAGCTGCAGGAGTGAGTTAGCTCCTTGTCCATATGAGCCCTAGAGACTGAACTCAAGTCGTCACGCATGGAGAGGTGCCTCTACCTGCTGAGCCATGCCGACTGGCCCAGGACTCACGGCTCCCTCTTCTCAGTGCTCTACAAATAAGATTTGTTTACTCTGGAACCAAGAAGCCAACCATCAGGACCACAGACATGGTTCAATGGATACTGTTCTTCAAGAGGACCCTGGCCCCATTCCCAGCATCCACATGGCAGCTCACAACTGCAGTCCCAGGGGACCTGATGCTCTCTTCGGGCCTCCACAGGGACCAGGCAGGTACATAATATACAGACACACATGTAGGCAAAACATCCATGCATGCTAACAAAGAAGGAAGACGAGAGAGAGAAAGAAAGATGCTGCCTACAAAGATATCGTACAGTAGAAGGATGGGCCCACAGCCAAAGTTCCTCATTGACCACACAAAATGGTAGGATAGGCGACTTTGCCATTAAGAAGCAGATTTTCAAGTATTTGATTACAAAATAATCTAGGGCTTGGTTATCATCAGAATTTAATTCTGAAACAAAAGAAACATTTTGTTTCTCAATGTATGTTACTGGAGAGTAGATAGTAATTGTAAAGTTCTTTTTATTGTTTCTTTTAAGGCTCTGGGATCACACACAGGGCCTTGTACATGCTAGGCTAGTATGTATGACATCACAGGGCTACACTCCTGTCCCAAGCATTTCCAGTTACAAATGAGAAAGTGGGATACAAAATTAAAAGCTAAAAAACAGTGAGCAGTTACTATGCGTGCCTATCAAAGTCTGGAAGCATTTTAGTGTCTGATGCAACAACTGTTTCTGTCTGCCTCTCTTTGCTGTTTCTTTTCCATGAGGAGCCAAACAAAAATGAGTAAATCCTATATTGTTATGTGTCTGTCTGTGCAATCCTCTAAGAATCCTGACTTGGAGAGCAAAAATATAAGCAAACAGCCAAGCTGCGCACAGGGAAAGACTGGCACAGAGAGAACCCACAGCTTAAGCCTTGAAAAGACAGAGCCAGATCCTAGGTCACAAGTCTTCGCTCTTCACTGGGATCTCTCTCCCAAGTGACACTCATTCCATCATCATCATCATCATCATCATCATCATCACCACCACCAGCACCAGCACCAGCACCAGCACCACCACCAGCACCACTTTAGACTCCCTGATCATCATCAGACCCTGCAATGGCATTTTACAAAGCTTTACAGCTACAGGAAGATTAGAGACGCACTGGATTCCTACAGTCACAGGACTGTGGAATTGGAAGAGTCTTTTGTCTGCCTTGGGCTTTCTAGTGCTATGATAAAAACACCATGACCAAAAGCAACGTGGGGAAGAAAGAGTTTGTTTCCGTTCTCAGGCCCACATCACAGTCCATACACAAAGGAAGTCAGGGCAGGAACTCAAGGCAGGAACTGAAAGGAAGATATGGAAGGGTGCTGCTTACTGGCACGCTCTTTGTACCTTTACTCAGCCTGCGTTCCTATATGATCCAGGACCGCCAGCCCAGAGTTGGCACCACCCATGGTAGGCAGCATGCTCCCGATTCAAGCATCAGTCAAGAACATGCACCACAGGATTGCCCACAGTCGAAGCTGGTGGAGGCTTTGTCTCAGCTGAGGTCCCCCTCTTCCCAAATGACTCTAGCCTGTGTCAAGATGACAAAACTAGCCAGCAGCACACTGTCCCTCTGTAACTCCGCCTCTTCTGAGCCGTTTGCACAAAGTCCCAATGTGAAGCACAAAGCAGCACTAAGACCTGTCTACACAAGACCCAGAGTTCTAGTCCCAGCACCGGAGGAAAGGGAGGGAGGGAGGGAGAGAGAATGGAGCAAAGGATAAAGTGTTTCACTTCATTACCAGACTCCCACCTCTTTTCTTTCTCCCAACATAGCAATAGCTTTGGCTTAAAAACAAAAGCTTTGTAAGCTGAAGGGCTTATTGCTCTGATGAATTTTTCTGTGTCGTTGCAATTGTGACTCACTCTGGGAAAAGCTTGTAAATAAGTGAGGCCTACTGACTCAGCCTGATTCTATTGACCCGGGAGCCTTTCTCTTACTCGCTGGGGACATCGAGGCACGGATGGCCAGCAGGATGAAGGACCCAGGAGGGCAAGACCCTGGCAGTGAGCTACTAAGGAGAAGTGCTTCCATCTACTTCACCCCCACCATGCAAGGTGATGTTTCATTTGGACCCAGAAGGGACTCTCTGGCTCAAAGCCCCCAAAGGGTCCTAACTCCAAGACACAGACACTTTTCTTTGCAAAGAGACCTTGAGCCAAAAGATTCTCATAGAACCAACCCCATCAGCGGTTTAAGATGCTATTCAGATGCACCCGCCAAACATTCACGTCACCCCCGAAGGTGCCACTATCATGCCTAAGACTTCACATTCATTTCCTCCAAATGAGTCTTTCTAGGAGCAATCCATACAGGTTATGCACAACTAATAACCAGTCTGGTTGGTTAGGCAGGCAGAAGAGGAAAGGACCACGGCTGAAACCCGCCTGGAGACCTAGAATCACAGAGTTATTACTGGCCTCCTCTGGATAAAGTGTTCTGAGAGAGAAGACAGTTTTTCTTTTCAGTTTACCAAGATTTAAAATAAAAATTTCTGGAGCAGAATACAAGGGGCGGGGGAGCAGCTAGGAGAACTTGCGGTAGGTCTATTTCTCTGGCTTTGCCCTTCTCTGTTGGTTCTGCTCCTCAGGCCTGCCTTAAAGGCCTCCTGCAAGCCTCTGTCCCCAGGTCCGTGTGCTCCTGGCCATTGCGCAGCTGGCAGATAGCAAAGCAACACAAAACCAAATGCACCAGCTACCCACGCTAGGCCAAACAGGAGTGGGAAGCGATCGTCTGTTATGACACCTCAACTCAGGGTTCCGTCAACACTCAACTCTGTAAATCCAGCATCGTTCAAACTCCCTGTTTCAAGTGACATCTTACTCCTTGCTACAATATCTGCTTGTGAATTGTTTCATAAAGGAAGTGTTCTCATACATACATACACTTACACAGCGATACACACATACACAGCAATTGATTGCTGGTGTCTGAGTGTGAACCGAAGGGGATAATGGGGGTGTTTGCATTCTGCAATTCAGGTTTGGCAAGGACACAAATGAAAACTTACATAAAATACTTATTTCAAAATAGAATATCTGAGAGAGAGAAAAAAAAATCCATTTCAATGGAAAACTAATTTTGAGCAGACCTCCAACTTGAAAAAAAGCTCAGCTACAGAGACTGCTGTTCCGAATCTGGAATGTGTTAGCAGATAACACTAAGATACAATTCTGATTGCACATTAGCATCCAACTATGTTCAATAAGCAGCAGGGACACGTGGTTACTAGGGCTAATTCTGCCAAGCGGCATGAGACAGTTCAAGATTTCAAACATGTAATTTAGCGAACACATTTGGCCACTGATAAAATATAATAGGCCCCTTGTCTTTCATTTTAATCATCTTTATTAGAAGAAAAATAGAGCATACCAAAGAAGTTTGCCATGTGGGAATAGCAACTTAAAATTGCACGTTCTATTGCTATGTAGAAAATCAACACCTGTGGCTTTGCATGCCAATCTCTCCCTCTCAGGTCAGAGTACAATGAAAGCCCTTCCACACTTAGAGACAGACTGACAGAAGTCGGGAGTCTGGGAAGACGCACTCAGTACCTGCCCCCTCACCCACACCGCAACCGCACCGGCAACGTCTGTCTGCTGTAACTGTGAAACTGGAGTCTGTTAAAGGCTCCCAACATCCATAGGAAAGCGTGGATGGAAAGTGTGGCTAATTTTAGTCTTTTCACTTCCTAGCATAGTAACAGCTACCCATTCCCCACCTGTCAGCCCGAGGGCAGACAGCTGTGCACCTGTTCCGGCAGCAGCTGACACAGTTCTCAGAAGCCCGAGGTAAGCAAAAGGAGCCTGCCCCACCCAAAACTGGGGGTCACGGGTTGTCGCTTCTGATGAGAGGGGTGCAGGCCAATAGGCAGGCAGGTAGCCATTATTGTTAAGCCTCTCCCCATGGCGGCAGGCACCTCCTCTTCAGGCTGAAGTGACGTTCAAAGGACTGAATGGGGCCAACAGCCTTCTCGTGCCCTCTTCTCTCTTCCCTTTTCTACCTTTTCAGGAGCCAGACACTAACAATTACAATACTCAAAAACATCTGCTCACAGAGGACAAACTAGAAAGAAACCACACACACACACACACACACACACACACACACACACACACACACATACACACACACACACACACACACTGGTGGAAAGGAGCATGTCTTTAAAAAGGCCTGGGAAGACAGGTTTACAACTCAGACTGACCCTTCAAAACTTAAAGTAAAAACAGTAACAAAACAGCAAGTGCTGGAGAAGGGAGAGGATTTGTGAGATGAATTAGATGAAGAAACAAGAATAAAGCAACAGAACCCCTAAAAACGAGTCAAAATGTGTAATTGCTGACAATTTTTTAATTCACTAGAAGCTGTAAGAGAATGGAAATTACCAAGTCTGAGGACAAAAATCAATTAGAAAAGTTAAAAAAAAGTCACCAAGTGGCTAAAGAGATGTCTCAGTGGCTAAGAGCACTGGCTGTTCCTGTGGAAGACCTAGTTGGATTCCCAGCACCCACATGGCCACTCACTACTATCTGTAACTATAGGCCCAGGGAATCGGATGCTCTCTTCCGGCCTGTAGAGGCACCAGGCACACACATGGTACACAGACATACATGCAGGTAAATGCTAATACACATACAATAAGAGACAGGCATTTTATAAAAGATGAATGGAGTTAAAAGCATTGTTAGTTTACTTTTTAGTGACTATAATACATAAGGATGTGACTTAATCATATCAGCAACCAGAAAAGTTGGGGACACAAAGAAACATTGTTGGGGGTAGAGACAGCCTAAAGGTATAGTGTTTGCCTCACAAAAAGTGAGGATATTTAAATTTTTATTACATCTTCCTGTTTATTACACTTACGTGTGTGTGTGTGTGTGTGTGTGTGTGTGTGTGTGTGTGTGTGTGTGTGTGTATACACGAACGCACACACATGCCACAAAATGCTTATCAAAGTCGGAGAACAGTTGCTTGTGGGAATCAGTCTTCTTCGGCAATTTGAGTCCCAGCGATCCGGCTTGGTGACTAGTGCCTTTACCCACTGAGCTCTCTCACCAGGCCACAGCAAACTACTTTGAATATTATTTAACTCTCCACTCAAAAGATGGAGAGTACCAGACTATATTAAGACACATTGTCCAGGAGCTGAAGAGATGGCTCAGAGGTTAAGAGCACTGGCTGCTCTTCCAAAGGTCCTGAGTTCAATTCCCAGCAACCACATGGTGGCTCATGACAATCTGTAATGAGATCTGATGTCTTCTTGTGGCAGGCAAGCACAGATGTGGGCAGAATACTGTATAAATAATAAATAAGTCTTTAAAACAAAACAACAACAACAAAAAAAACATGGTACAACTACATGCTGTCCACAGGAGACTCAGGTTAGATCCTAACACATAAATTGAAAGTCAAAAAAAAAAAAAAATTGTCATCAAAAGATATATCAAAAAAGACAATAAAAAAGCATAGCAAAGGTGGCTATACTAATGTCAAGGGCAAATAAGCTTTAAATTTTAAAAATTCTAGAGCCGGGCATGGTATCACACACCTTTAATCCCAGCACTCAGGAGGCAGAGGCAGGTGGATCTCTGTGAGTTTGAGCCCAGCTGGTCTACAAAGCGAGTCCAGGACAACCAAGGCTACACAGAGAAACACTGATAATGTATACTTTTACATGTTTCAGTATAGCAAAATCATATAATAATTATGAATATTTGCACATTTAGTATTAGGCAATCAGAATATATGAAGCAAAATGAGCAGACTTAAAGAAATAACTTCCCTGTCCATGAGGCCAACCAAGGCAAAAAGTACAAACACAGAAACACATGCACACAAAACCTACACAGTAAGATATGCGACTACACAGAACAATATAAACACTGATGCAAAAACTTTCAACAAAATACTAGCAAACCATCTTATAAGGTTTCTACCTTGGTCTATAAGACCAAGTGAGGTGTTTTCCCATGCAATGCCAGGATGGTTCAATATATGAAAACAGGTCAGTATCAAACACCATATTAAGGAAATAAAAGAAAAAGTGGAGTGCACTGAGGCTATAGCACTTGCTGAAGTACAAATATCCATGATCCGCCTTCTGTGGGTGTTGGGGTGCAAACTGTGGCCCTCTGACACAACGGTAAACAGTCTTGATCACTGAACCATCTCTTCAGCCTCTAATAAATCTTGTTATACGCACTTTCTAAAATATAATTTAAAAACTTAAAACTATTTTAAAGAAATGAAAGCAGCTACCACCATAAAAAAGACATATTACACAAGTACTGGTATTTGCTATTAATGTCCATGTTAACTTATCTGCTTACACGTTTGGTTGCTAAGGGAGCCAAAGATTTATCTTTGACATTAATTTGGTTTTTAATCATTATTAATGATTTAAAGCCACTTTTTATTATTTATTAAATATCAACATACATTTATAAGATATTTGAAGTGAAAACTGCCTAGTAAACACTTAGGTTTTAGTGACCTAATTCCATGACACAACTGGCAGCATTTAGTGGCTAAAGCTTTATTGCAATGCCTATGTACTGTCTTTTGCACATGGACAGTCACAAAAACTTCACTTTATAATACTTAGAGAAGGTTCCTAGAACAGGAAACTGTAAACACAAAAAGTAAATGAGAGCAGTGAGGGGGGCAGTTAGGAGAGAATGGCCACGCGGTTCAGGGCCTCAGTCTAATGCAGTAACAATGCTTTAAAACCGAGTGCACAGCCAGATGCACAGCTCTCTGAATAAACAAAAGCCAATGATTCTTACACTGTATGTGTGAACCATATGGTATGTGAATTATTTCTCAAGAAACCTATTTTTAAAACAAAAATAGGTATTTGAACAGGTACTTCACTGGAAATGACAGCATATATATACATATATAAATATATATATATATATACACACGAATGAGATCACTGATACATATACTTACATATATGAGATATTCACTTGTTAGTTGTCAAAGAAATATAAGTTAATATCAAAATATGGCTACCAGGACAACTAAAATTTAAAAAGGTGATGCTAATGTGTGGTAAAGATATAGTAAAGCATTCATACAGTATTAACATAAACAAAAGGTGTACAGCCCCTTTAGAAAGCTATTGGTAACATCTATTAAAGTTGAAACATTAGCCAAGAATGGTAAATCTATAAACCTAGGCAGATTTATGACTTTGAGACTAAACTAAACTAAATATATATACTAAAACCCTATCTCAAACGAGAGAGTAAAAAAGGTGTGTGTGTGTGTGTGTGTGTGTGTGTGTGTGTGTGTGTGTGTGTGTTGGGCCTGCCTCAGCCTCTCCAGTGCTGGGATTAGAAGCATGAGCCACCATGACTAGAGTCTTTTTATTTTTTAAGTGACACATTTTTGGGAAGTAAAGCAACATTCCCCTACATTAGTCCAAAGGGGCTAAACCAAGCTACAGCTGAGCAGGAGTTTGTAAATAGCAGTCAAATTGTTTCATCACTATCTCTAAGTTTGTTTTCATCTTAAATTTAAATAACAGTGATGACTTAGACCTAGTCAGGTAATTTGCATCCCAAGCTGCTATTTGCTCAGTATATTGAAACAGAAATTTCTAAATGTGTTATGTGAAAACTATTAGGCCAGTGGGATGGTTCAGTGAGTAAAAGTGCCTGCCATGCAAGCCTGACAGTAGAAGGGAACCAACTTGTGAAAGCTGTCCTCTGACTTCCACGTGCCTGAATTCACAACACACACACACACACACACACACACACACACACATTAATATATAAAACTTTAAATTAAAACTGACTATTGCTAAGTCATTTATATCCAAAATTGTAAATCCAAAATACCACTAGCTCTACCATATGCAAATGTACGGTCTAATTTCAGATAAATTCTTCTCACTTCTTCCTCAGCCTCCAAATAAGAAAGAAAATTGAAGAATAAAATCCAGAAGCTGATTTCAGAAGTTGAGACAGAAAAAGAAAACCTAAGAACTTCAATCAAATGTGTATGACTCATGTTGTAGCAGTTAAAAGTTTCTGATTTCAAACCTTAAAGAAAGAAAGGAAAAAAGGAAGGAAGGAAATTCAAGGACCCTTCAGATTAAGTTTGAGTCCGATGCCTGAGCAGACAACTGAATCACATAACTGGGCTGCACGCCCTTGATTCAGACCTCTTCCCTTCCTGCTGTAAATGTTTGTTCAGTGTCAATGAAGAGATGAAGCTTGGCCTTTGTAGCTGAGCTGCTGGCTGAGCAGGATTTTAAACAGTATGCTTAGGACTTTATTTCACTTGATTTAAGGCAAAAGGAAATGATATAAAATTCGTGGATAAACAAAGGAAGAGACGTACCTCAATGGTGCAGCCACCCTCATGCCCGTGACTCAGTGCCCATAGAGGGGTCAGAGGACAACTCTCTCTCCTTCTGCCCTGTGAGTCCCAGGCATCAAACTTAGGTCACCGATGTTGGCAACAAGCACCTTCACCGGCTGAGCCTTTGCCCCACCCTTTTCCAAATTCACCATCTTACCCCAGGCTGAGAAATATCAGCAGTGACACACTGAACTATTGTGAAAGTTGGAGGCTCCAAAACAGGCTGGTAGTTCTGCCTTATAAGAACTGTTCCCATGTATTTTTCTGTCCTCAAGGAAAAAAAAGAGGCAGAGGAAGGAAGGGTAGGTGGGAGGGAGGGAGGGAAAGAGGAAGAAGAGGCGGAAGAGAGAAAAAAACGATTGTGCCTTTGCTCAGCACCTTGACTTGTCAATGTCCTTCACGGCTGCTCCTTCCAACAACATTAATAAGACTCCCACTTCCTTACGACTCATAACCTAAAAAACAAAGCAGTCTTGAAAACTAACTGTTGTGGATATTTAAAACTGCATGAGCTTTCAGTATTTCATAAAAATTGTACTCTCCTCAACCCTCGTCCCCTTCCCCAGTTATGGTATACTTCTGACTGAACCTACTGCCCACTAAAATTATGAACACAGGGAATGTGAGCAATGGCCTGAGAAATTACCTATGCAAAGCAGCCTGCAAAAAACAAATTTCCATGAATATCTAATGCACGGAGGGAAGAGACTACATTTATGAAGTTTCTTTATACCTGCTACCCGATTTTCATTCAAGACTAGCATGTGAGCAAGTGTTAATTTGCATAGCGGATAGGAAGCTGAGTCCAGCCATTTACTCACGGCAGGCACAGTGCTGGAAGTTGAAGATGCAGAAATAAAAGATGAAGTCAGGCCCTTCATTCGAACACCTCAAGTCCACAGGAAGTCAGAGCCACAGCAACACACAATCTCAATGTCTCAGACAGGACTGAGCCTGGACTGGCACGGAAGGACGCAAAGGGATACACCTAACTCAACTCTGAAAAGATGAGAGAGGGCTTCTCAAACAAGCATCAGAGGCAAACCTGGGGAGAGCCTAGGAGAAACGAGGAAGAGGTGGAAATGGAGGGACAGGACATTCCACACAGAGGAGGCAGCATGTCCTCCATCATGAGAAGGTTCTGGGAACAGAGCAGCCATGCTTAGCTTTTCTTTAATAGCACTAAATTATGCAATTAATTGGTAAGCTTGAGGCTATATATATTTTCACACACACACACGCACGCACGCACGCACGCACGCACGCAAACATGATGTCTATGAGGGTAAAAGCCTGACTCGGGTATGCACTGACTGAAGAGCACTCGAAGTCCTAAGATGCCTCAAGCTAGACAATAAAGGGACCTGCATTCCATGTTCAAGGACTGTGGAGGATGAACCCCGGGAAGAAAGCCTGGCAGGTGCAGGAGTGATTAGCCGAGTATTAATATACTCCGGATGAGAGCTGAAGACCTGAATTCTGAGAGGAAGTGCAAATGAAGAGTGAACAGAGTCCTAATAAGAAAGAAGAACAAAGGAGCCTGTCATAATTAGCTTCAGCTGTCACCTTAACAACAAACCTACAGTCACCGTGGAAGAGGGAACTTCAACCAAAGAATTGCCGCTAGCCAGTGTCTAAGGCATTTTCTTAGTTACTAATTGATGGAGGCAGGCCCCGCCCACTGTGGGCAGTGCCACCCCCAGGCAGGCAGACTTGGACTGTGTAAGAAAACTAACTGGGCAAGCCAAGAGGAGCAGCACTCCTCCATGGCCTCGGGTTCAGTTCCTGCCTCTGCACAGCGTTCCTGGATTGGCTTCCCCTGGTGATGAGCTGCAGCCAGTAAGCTAAAATAAACCCTTTCCCCACCAACTTGCTATTGATTGTAGTGCTTAGGCGGCAGCAGAAACCAAACTAGAATACAGCTTGACTGTAAAGGGTGGAACGAGCCAGAGGTGCTTCTCGGGGTTTGCTTTAGAGTGATGCCACTCCCTGGCATCAGGAGCATCAGGCGCACTAGAAGTGCGTGGCTTCGGCTTTGACCTGCCAAGTCCTTGAAGACAGATGACAGAGATCAGCAGCTGATAGGTAATTTCTTGAGTGGGTCTGTTCAGTCGGTGCTGCTTCAGGGCCCCCGAAACCCAAGAATAGCCCTGATCCAAGGAGAAAGACATATTTTCCCACCTTTGAACAAGACCAACACTTACAGGTCACTATGGAAATGAGGGGCTTTGGGTACAGCTTCTCCAGCAAGGACTTACTGAATTTTGTCAAATGCCTTTCGTGCATCTTTTGAGATGGTTGTGTAATTCCATCCTTAAGACTGCTCATGGTATACTGCATTTCTTGATTTGCATATGTTGAACGTATTTTAAATCCCTGAGATGAAAAAGCAACCTGATTGCGGTCTATAATGAGCTCTTGAATTCAGTTTGCAACTATTTTACTGAGAATTTCTACATCTATGGTCATCAAAGAAATTGGTTTTTAAATTTCTCATTGCATTATATGTTATCTGGTTTTAGTATCTGGGTGATACTGGCGTCACAGAAGGAACGGAGCAGTGCCCCTTCCCTTTCGGTAATGTGACGCACGCAGTTTCAGAAGTATTGATGTTAGCTCTTCCATAAACATTTGGTAGAATTCTAGCAGGCTGTTTTCCGACTTTGTAACATTTAGATAACTGGAGACAAGTAGAATTTGCCTCGGCACCCCAGTGACTTCCTGGGAATCACCACACCACCAATACAACATTTTTTTTTTCTGAGACAGGAGTCTTCAGTGTAGCGCTGGGGTGATCTCTACAACTCACCAAGCGCTAGGATTACAGACATATACCACTATGCTCAGCCTCAAGCTAGTTTTAAGCATTAAGTCCATCATCACAAGTAATCACATTTTCATGGTGGCATCTAGGACACCTGTGTATTTCATTTGAAGAGCCCTTCATAGCCAACTTGAAAGACTCACAGCAAACTCACTGGCCCTGGTTTTATAAGGAGAAAATACATCATTCACTGGTTGAGGATATATTAATTTTATCATCCAGGCCTGCCACATAGAATGGCAGAGGAGCGGGTGACTTGTTAACTATCACTGCGGTGGCACAAAAGGTTAGATGCATCCCTAGGAAAGAGCCTGCTCCGGGCAGCAGGATGGACTGTGCTGTGTTACATCTATGGATGCTCACCCTCTGTCCCCGAATTAAGAACAGGCATAGAGAAAGGAGCCTGCACCTGTGCCCATGCGCAGGCCTTTGCTGTGGTGGGGAAATATCAAGTTACCATTTCTATTAACTTCCTGCTCCTCTACTCAGAGGGGCAAGCCAGATGCTGGGAACATTTGGCTCAGGACGACTACGGTTTGGAAGGCTTCCGAGAACAGTGACAAGTGAACCTTCTGGAATGACAAGGAGGGAGTTGAACAAAACTGAGGTAGGAAGGTGAGGGGTATTCTGGGTGGAAAAAAGAGCATGAGACAGGTGTAGGCCTCTCTGACTACATCCACAGCTAGCTCAAGGAGACCAGGGAGCATTGCACATACAACACGACACACTTGCCCCTGCTGACGGAGAGTGTATGGCTCGCGTTTAGCAGGTGCATTTAATGTGTTCTGCCCCCACAGTGTCACTGTAATCACTAATGTGATGTGATACATAATTAATAACTGATTTGAATGCACTGCTACTGTGGTACTTCCGGGGGGGGGCCAGGGGGAACTCAGCGGGTGACCTGTGGCAACCAACTTCTTCCCTCAGTAACAGGAGCAGCCTCGTCTACCTGTCTCCATTTGTCTAAATGTTCCGAGTTCCAAAGCAGCCTCTTACTCCACCGTAACCTTTCCCTCCTTCCAAGAGCTCCCCGCTAAAATTATTTCCACGGGAAATGGGCTCGGGTGAGCGACTTCTTTCTCCACTTTTCTGCGAACTGTCTGTCACCTTTACGAGCCTTATGTTCTGCGTTCCTCCCAAGAGGTTTTAGGGAGAGACATTCCCTTAAAGGATTATAAACCTGACTTCCCTCTTTCCTTTCTTCTTCCGATGTCTACGAAAAATAAAGAGATGGGAGATGGCTCAGTTGGAATGTATTTTAAAAATTAACCCGGGGCTAGTGGCACATATCTTTAATCCCAGCACTTGGGAGGCACAGGCAGGTGGATCTCTGTGAGTTCGAGGCCAGCCTGGTCTGCATAGCAAATTTCAGGCAAGCCAAAGATAATCAGACCCTGTCTCAAAAAAACAAAGCAAAATGAAAATTTTCTATTTTAACACTACTTTTTTTTTTCTAGCATTTTACATTTAACTGTTTCTTTTTTAAGATTCAGTGTCGGGGGAGGGGTACCAATGGAGGCCAGAGAGGTCATCTGATCTCCTGGGGCCGGCGTTGAGACAGCTGTGAGCCACCCAACACTGGGTGCTGAGAACCAAACTCTGGAACAGCAGCAAGTGTCCCCACTCACTAAGCCACATCTCTGTAGCCCCTTTGTATTTTTTTTTCTTAATTATTTTTCAGTGCCGGGGACTAAACCCAGGTCCCCATACATGTTAGTTAGGTAAGCCCAAAATTAAATTTATTTTTGATTGGCATATGAAAATTACTTATAGGGTACATGTGATGCTCTGATAAATGTGTGCACTGTATGAACACATTAAAAATGAGTTTAGAAAACCCATCTACTGAAACAGTTACAATTTCTTGATGGTAAAACAATTCAAAAAATGTGTTTTCAAGTACAGTCCATTCTCACTGTTATAGCCACCCTGCTGTGCAACCCACACCAGCTTCCTAACTGTGCTCCTAACTAGAAATCACTGTCCACATCATGGGCATCCCTTCTTCTCCTCCTCCTCCTCCTCCTCCTTTCTTAAAATTGGCTTTTATATTTGCATTGTTCTGCCTAACACTTGATTTCTCTCAGATAGCTTTCTTTTTATTAGAGTGCCAATTTTGGATTTGTTATTTCCTCTAGAGTCATGTTTTTTCCTACCTTTAGGCTAAGAAGTTAATTATCTCTCTGTCTTATGGTACCTACAGCCTTCCCCGACTCTCCGTCTTCCAAAGCTTTTTATATTAGGCTTGACTCTCAGGATTTTAGGGAAGCAAGCTCAGTGCAGCTGCCTCTCCAAACAGACCATAAACACCTCAAGGGCAGGAACCAGGTATATACGCCCCCTCTGTGTTCCCTGGGACACAGTGGTCAGGCCCTCGAACAATACTTTTTAAAGGACACTGAATAAATAATGAATCTGCAAATAGCGAGTCTTACAGATTCATTATACTGTTTCCCTTGGTCACTTCTTATCACGTCCCCCCCTACACACACACACACACACACACACACACACACACACACATTGATACCAAGTTGATGACAGCTCTGGATTCTACCAATCATTGACCATCCTCAGGAGACTATCAAAGCTGGGCTGAAGATCTAGGCACCCTACCATTTGTTACGCTGCTAACGAAGCCGGCTGGAAGCAAATATCCAAGTCCGGACACGTCTGCCTGGGTAAGAGCTGCTGCCACTGGTCCTGGGTGCCGGATGAGATGTTGATAGACATTAATCATGCAGCAAGAGAGCTCTTACAGAGCTGAGCTCCAAGTCGCTGCACCTGCATGCATCTCCAAAAGCTCTCAAGAAAACAGGACAGGCAGCAGAGAGACAAGCTGCCCACAGGTTTCTGGACGTTCATGGCCCCACCTGGCTCTTGGTGATTCTGGCTTCCCGTCACTCCCACTCAGACATATCGGTGGCCCATCCTATCGGTCGAGTTTCCTTCAACATCCTACTTACAACTTACCACACACAGTCATCCCAGTAAGATGTCAACAAGGCATGCCAGGGACTCTCTCTTGTGACCCTTTGATATGACAATTTACTGGTTCAGTTCCTTCCACATGCACATAATCTTTTAACATATGGTTCATTTTGTAATCTTTAGGCACTTTGGGTTTTTTTTTTTTTTTGGGGTGTGTGTGTGTGTGTGTGTGTGTGTGTGTGTGTGTGTCCCTATATGAATGTATGTGCCTGGGGCCTGCGAAGGCCAACAGAGGGCACTGGATCCCCTGGCACTGGAGTCACAGATGGTCATGTGGGTGCAAGGAATTGAACCTGGGTCCTCTGAAAGAGCCAGTGGTCTTAACAACTGAGCCACCCCTGCAGCCCCTAAAATAAAAGTGAATATACGCCTGTATATATTACATCATTTGGTGCATCATAATTACTTGATCATTCTATTTCATATGTGTTTAATTTGTTAGTTATAATGTTTTATTGAATGTGTTCACATAAAAATATTTTCTTGTATCTTTAATGATTATCTTGGAGTAATGTCCCAGGACTTAGCTTGCCAGACCGTTCAGGAGTCTGATGCGCTGGCTGAAATGGCCGTTATCCTACCCTGAGTCTGTCCTGAGGCCCCTGACCTCCTCTGCTTCAAACGTTTCTTCTCTCCCTGTTATTCCTGATCGGCATCATTTCAGGATCGCCTACGCTGCTCCTCCCTATAGCTCACTACTTCAAATCCCACTATGTGTTCTCTCCTGTGCTCACAGCAACCAGTGACCACAGGGAATTCACCACAGGTCCCAGATCAACCACTGTCAGCTGTGCTCTGTAGAGCTGGTAAGTCGCGTGTTTCCGGCTTGTGCACCACACCGGGATTTGCTCTCCTCCTCTTCCTCACTCTTCCCCTCCCTGGCTTCCTGAGGGTCTAATTCTCACCTAACATGTAACCCTTAAGGGCTCGCCCTACCCTTTGTCTTCCGTCAGAAAAACATAAAGCAGAACCCTTGATTCCTCCTGATCTTAACTGAGGGTTAGCCTCGGCCAAATGAGGCCTTTGGAACTGGTATTTCAAAAAGTACTTTGAGAATTAACTTTTAAATAAAAGATTAAAAATAAGGATAAGAAGGAGGAGGAGAAGGAAGGAAGGAAGGAAGGAAGGAAGGAAGGAAGGAAGGAAAATCACCAGTGAAAAGGGGCATGGGAAAACGGAGAAAGGTGGAATTCCAGAGCTGGGGGAGGGAGAGGGCAGGTTCTGAAGGAACACAGGCACAGAGTAGAGTGCTTTGGAAAGAGTCAAGCATGCAGGCGCATTTCTCTTTCCCTGAAAATGCCAGTGGTTGCTGAAGTGTGCAGGTCGGCTTTCGTGTTTACTCAACAGCACAGACTTCTAAGGACCCTTGTTTCATTACTCATTAGAAAACGGGAGCTGCAGCCAGGCGTGGTGGTGCACACCTTTAATCTCAGCACTCAGGAGGCAGAGGCAGGTGGATCACTATGAGTTCAAGGCCAGCCTGGTCTACAAAGTGAGTCCAGGACAGGCAAGGCTACACAGAGAAACCCTGTCTGGAAAAGAATGGAAAAAAAAAAAGAAAGAAAGAACGAAAAGAAAATGGGAACTGCGATACGACACAGACAAAACAGAGATTTTAGCTTCAAATATGGTACCTACTTACATATAACTTCTGAGGATCTCAAATTCTATTAAGCTATCTGCATATAATTTTTTAATTGTGATAAGATTGTGTTTGAATATTGTACTACTAAGACTCCTTTCAATATCATAGAAAAAAATATTCTCCTTGTTTAAACATTATCTAGACAAAGACAATATTGTCAACTTCAGCTTTTTTTTCCTTTTTTAAAAAATCTATTCAGAGGTAGAATATAATACTCCGCTTTTGAATAATGTCTTTTGTACTGAGCTTTAAGCCTTTTTGTTTCCAGAAATGAGATGATATCAGTACATAAATTATTTAGGGGATTTTTTTTTTCTAGTACAAGACACTGGGACACTGGGCCCTACTACAACTCCAGTTCTCATTATTTTTAAAAAGGGCCTCACTGAACTCTATGGCCCTGGCAGGAGCTGAACCTGTGACCTTCCTACCTCAGCCTCCTGGGAATCTGGGGTTACAAGCATGCACCACCCTATTCCATCCATCTGATTCTTTAAAGTGACATGTTGTTTGTCTGTTAAGACACAACTTGCTTCAAACTCACCATGTAGCCAAAGCTAGCCTCAAAACTCCACCGCCAGACAGCTGGGATCCAGGTGGTATGATGCCACACCTGGATCTTTTTTTTTTTTTAATTAATTTATTCTTGTTACATCTCAATGGTTATCCCATCCCTTGTATCCTCCCATTCTTCCCTCCCTCCCATTTTCCCCTTACTCCCCTCCCCTATGACTGTGCCTGAGGGGGACTTCCTCCCCCTTTATATGCTCATAGGGTATCAAGTCTCTTCTTGGTAACACCTGGATCTTAAACATAATTTTTGAAGGTTCACACTCAAATGTGGATTTCACTAGTACACTTTTCACCTATTTTGGTTTCGTGTGTTTGTTGTTTTGTTGTTGCTATTAAGTACCTGGCTGGACACTTAAATTATGCTTTCAGTGGAGGCTGGAGAGACAGATGGCTCAGTGGTTAAAAGTACTGACTGCTCTTCTAGAGAACTGAGTCCAACTCCCAGCACCCAGAAGATGGCACACAACCACCTGCAACTCTACCTGCAGGGGATCTAAAGACTGACAAATTCTTGTAAATGGCACAGATAAAACTCATACACCATCCAGACTGGCTTAAGAAAGACAACTGTTTTTCTTCTGCTCATGCAAAGAATAGAAAACCATCCTTAACTGAGTTTTTGTGCACCTTGCACATCTCATACCTTTATAATTCTAAGACTATATGTTGCATGTGAGAAGTTATATGTTTTTACAGAGCAGAAGAACCGGGCCCAGGTGATGTTGGGGCAGATCTGACGAGATTCACCCTGGAGGATGCTGCAATGCTAACACAAGATATTCCAGCATCCTACATTGTCCTGCTTGAGACTACCTCAGCTGCTGTTTATCAGAGCTTCAACAGAAGCTGCTAATCCCAATTGGTCCAGCCTTTCAGACTGTTCCAAACAGGACTTCACTTAAGCCTAAAATTCTCAACATTTAGAGACTGGACCACAAATGTTATTGCTAGCTTAATCAACCATTTTTCCCAACTTCCTTTGGGCCACCAAAAAGGTATCCTGTGCCCCAAATCATCAGGAAACAATCTTAAGAATGCTGTCCCATTCCCTTAGAGTGGGGTGGGTAGGTTCCGGTTATTCTGTTGGGCTATGGTTTGTTGTCATTTAGAGGAGTTGGTTACAGGTTATTAAATAGTCTTGATCAGAGAAAAACAAAGGCTTAGGAACTTAGATTCAGGGATTTCTCTCTTTCCTTTTCTTTTCTCTACCCTTCTTTCCTTCTTAGGTATGGAGGAGGGGGCTGAGAAGAAGAAAGGGGGGAATATAGGGATAATACAGGAATAATAGGACATAAGGGTAGATTATTGAATCTACTCTTCAACTTAGAGATATTGTCATTGTCAAATAAGGTTAATTTTACTTACATTAATATGAACTATTGCATATTGATACAAATTTAAGATTATATTTGGTTATAACATGCTAAGGTATTTTAACTATGTAATTCATAAAACTGCAATGTTAAGTTTTAGTCATCTGAAAACTGCTATTACAAATTGTTTAGGATAAGTAAGAAATGCATTATTAGCAGTCAGACAATCAAACTCACAGTTGTGATAGATACTAGTTTAGTTAATTACAAAAATGTTTCCTAGATTGACAGAAATAAAGATAACTACAAATAACTAAAAACAATTCAGATAGATAGTCATAAAAAAAAAAAAAAACCTCAGAGATTTACAGAATATGGCATTAACTTAATGATTAACTTAATGGTCTTTTGGCCATGAGACAGGTCTGCTCCTGGCAGCATCCTGTTCTACTTCAAAGAGCACCAAAGGCGTCACATGTGGCAAGCCAGCCACCGGTGAGAAAACGCCTTTGTGTCAACTACAGGCAGAAAACTCTCCAAAACTGGACAAACTGGATGCTGAAGAGTCAATTGCTGAGCTTTGCAAGGACAAGAGAGGCAAGTCCTTTATAATTCCTGCTTCACAGAGAAATCTGTCAAATATTCTGAGGCAGAGGCTACAGACGATGCTCCAGCATTAGGAAGAAATTTTGGGGAACCGTCCAGGCAGCCAAATCTCTGCCATCTCTATGCTTTTGGAAGCTGCTTGCCTGAACTTCCACATATTATGTAATATTTATTCCTTCTCAAGTCTCTGATGAAGTTGAAGACTAGATAGTTATAGTTTTACAATTAAGCTTAGTTGCTTAAAAGTTAAGAAGATGGCTGGAGAGCACAGGTGCGAGCCCACGCTGTGCCCCGGGGTGGACGGTGGCCTGAAGCCGGCAGGCAATGTATATCTTCCTACATATAGTGAAAGGGGCACCCTTTGAGACCCATGACCAAGGAAAGGCTCGGCTCTTGATACATTGGGAGCAGATGGACTATGGACCACAGTTTACCTCCTCCCAAAAGTTCCTCAGCATCTCTCCTATTGCATGCACTCTTCCTACTGTCCAGCTTCTACACCAAGTACAATGCTGCTCACTTCCTCACCAACACTGCCTCACTGCTCAGCGTGCTGCTGCCTAAGCTACGCCAGTTTCATGGGGCTCATCTCTTTGTAATCAGCAAATACTAAAAGAGGGGTTGAGAGTTCTGCAGGCATTGAGGTTAGACACTGGAACTAAGAGATATGCTTTTCCCTTCCCCATACTATCTTCTGTATCTTGGAAGCCTGAGGCATAAGACAAACCTTTCTAAACTCCAAGAAGGAAGAAATTGGAAAATGGGGTTCCTGGGTCCAGCCTTAATAGGGTCAAGATTCTCTGAATCAGGAAAGGTAGTTAAGGGCCGCACCACTCCCTCCCCTCTATCGAACAAGAAGCCATGAATGTTTGGGCAGCTTTTCTGGTGAATATGTTTTTTCATATCTTCTAAACCTACCACCTTCAAGTTCTGTTTTGCTGTATATTTTCCTTAAAATAAAGTCTTTTCATTTATGGCTGAAAAAAGAAAAAGAAAAAAAAAGTTAAGATGTTTTTAGATCTAGATAAATGTTTTTAGGTTGATAGATACAAGATATAATAGAGATTGATTTAGGTTCAGAACTTTAGACTCATCAAGATAAGAGAAATGAAGTTTTCTTTAAGGTTTCCAAAAACAATAAGCAAAGCCCTATGGTGTAACTTTTATACATAGTTTTCTTGATTGTTTCATGGCTGTTCTTGCTGTATGCAGTGTGTGTGTGTGTGTGTGTGTGTGTGTGTGTGTGTGTGTGTGTGTGTAATATGTATTTGTAAAAGGGGAGATTGTGGAGGAATATCTTGTGTGGGTATAGCAGCTGTCAATAAATATATGATTGGCCAATTAGCTGGGTAGAAGGACAGAAAGTGGAAGGCAGGACTTCCTGATAGGGAGAAAGGAGCTCTGGGAAGGGAAAAAAGAAAAGCCTATTTGCCAGGAGACATGGAGGAAGACAGATGCATTCAGGAACCTGGAAGGATAGGTGGCCACGTGGCTGGGTGAGGCAAGGTGGATGGGTTAACTTAGGTGAGAAAACTGAGAGTCTGCCCAGCTAAGGCCTAAGTTCTGAAAACTTTAAAATATCTTGGCATCTTTATATTATTTAAAGACCACCCTGGGGCACGGGTTTTTTCTTCACCAAGAGATATAAGCCGCCAGTCATCAACAATCAAGCTCACCTGGTATTTTAGAAAAGCCATTCTTTTTCCAGTCAAATCATCAAACTTACCATATTGCCCAGCTCACTGGTAACGGATCTCTCTGGTCTACTGAGTGTGTAAATACACTATGGGCTCTGGGCTACTGTTTCAAGGCTGTACGCAGAACTTGGAACTTTGGGTTTTATTTTCAGTATAATATGAAGCACACAGTTACACACGCTGAGAATGCTCTCCGTATAGTGTCTTTACAACACAGACAATTTTTTTTTTCTTAAGCAAAGACATGATTTTCCTTTGGATATGAATGATTCAAGTCTATGTGTGCAAAACTTTGAATTCCAGGGCTCAGTGAACAGAAGCAGCTGCTGGACAAAGCTAAAGACCCAGGTTCAATCCCTAGAACCCATGTAAAGGTGGAAGGAGTGGATCCTGTTAAAAAAAAAAAACAAAAAACAAAAAAAACAAAAACATGCACACACGCACACACCAAAAGCAAGGGACAGAGACAGAAGAAATTGGTAGAATAGACAGTGACCACTCAAAATGAGTTTGAAACCCCTCAAGTAAAAAAGCATTCCCTCAACAAGCAGGAAAAGGAAGTAATACTACAAGTGACTAGCTCATCAGCCTCAAGTGTCAGAACAGGAAAAGCTGCTTCCATCTCACCAATGAGGAGAAGGCTGACTCCGGCACTGAGGATCGAGGGCTTCGCTCCATTTAGGACAGAGAAGTCAAACCAACAAATGAAATCTCTTCTTGTCAGAATTGGGGGAGTTGAAATACATATCCTGACCATTCCCATCCACAAAGTATGCTGGGATAACGTATCATGAAATCTATTCCAGACCAACGTGAGTCTGGACAAGGCAGAAGAGTATTAAATTTCAAACACGTCTAAAAGGAGTGAGAAGCTAAGAGAAGAGGCAGTGGGAAAATGATGAAAAGGGAAACTCAAAGCGGAAGAAGAGAATCTATGTGCTACTTATAGGCTCAGTATTTCAGCCACGCTTGTTAAACTACATATTTATACAAAATTAAACCAATTTATCTTTTCCATTGGAAAAATCTCAAATACTCATATCTTTTTTTGGTTTGGACAAAAATAACAAAGAGTCAGTTATCTGAAGAGGAAGAGGGGACCCAGGTCAGAGCAAAGGTTTCCCAAGTAAGTAGAGATGTGAGACAGACAGCAAAAGATTACAAGGAGATTACAGCCAAGAAATGAGTGTGATGGTTAATGCTGGCTCGTCAACTTGACACATTCTAGAAATGGCCTGGGAAGAGTCTTAACTGAGAAACAATCTAATTGTCTATATTAGCTCGACCCATGGGCATGTCTTAGGGATGATGTTGAGCATTAATTGATGTGGGAGGGCTCAGACCACTGCGGGTGGCACCATCCCCTACGCCAGGGGTCCTCAACTGTATGAGAAAGGAGAAAGGAGCCAGGCAAGCAGACGTGCATGCATTTATTTCTCGCTGCTCTTGAACTGTGGGATGATGTAACGAGCTGCTTCAGCCTCCTGTCACTGTAACTTCTCTACTGCAATTGGCTATATATACCCTGGCATGTATGTATGTATGTATGTGTATGTATGTGTATGTATGTATGTATGTGTGTGTGTGTGTGTGTGTGTATATATATATATATATATGAAAGAAGCTCCTTTCTCCCTTAAGTTGCTTTTGGTCAGGGTCTTTTATTACAGCAACAGAGATCAAACTAGGACAATTTTGGGAGGAAAACTCATTAAGGAAAAAGTACACATGACAATTCAAAGGTTATTGTTGAGAATATAACTGTAGGGACGGGACCCATGAGGTTCCACCCTTAACTGAAGAGCTACCGGAAGCTAATGGCTGCTGCAGTATGGGGAGGAGGGGTACTTTTCTTGAGTGGTATAGCCACCCCCCTTCTCCCCCCCCCCCCGGCCTTCATCTTCATCCAACTCTGCCAAGTAGGTAGGTAGATACACCTGTTTTCTTACTTTTGGGGAAACACGTACATAAAAGGCACCAAATTCTGACACTCATTCTTATCCAGGGTGACACAGCTGGTATGAAACAACTCCAAGACCTGACTTCAAGTTTTCTGAATACGAATGTGATGGTCTTCTCACTATACTATTATCACATAAGCCCACTGAAACCCACCACAGGCAGCTAATAAAATCCCCTCAGTCTAAGCTTGCACTCATCAGCCCTCCTCAGACAACCTCAGAGTCACCAGTGCAGAACTGGGAACCCCAGGAAAGGCTTCAGAACCACCTCCTCCTTACAAAGGAAAATGACTTATTTTAACCATTATGATGACAGTTAATGAATTCCACTTTACCCTTTCCACACTGACAGGCCACTGCCTGTGTTTGTCAAAACTGATCACAAAATATATGTCTGTTTCCTCACAGCAAATCTCTGCTTGTTCCCTCACCTGCTTTCATAATGCGTCGTCGTTTATAACCCCTGACAGTTGTGCCACATTTCCTACTCATTACTTACAAACCCAGGACAGTCATTTTGGAAGGCTTTGTACTAGAAATCAGTTTCCTAGGGAAGATCACGCTCACTTCTCAGAACATGAAAGATGGCTTACTTTCTATTACCGCCTTTTACCATCAAGGAAATAGTTAACATTTCTAATCATAACAAATATTAATTGGGGGGCTTTTCAATATCTTTCTTCATTAATCAACTAAATAAAGCTGGGCATGACCACAAAACACCACACCAAATGCTAGGAACGTTCTGAGTCCATCCTAAACATCAGGGCTATGGGCAAGGCAAGGCCCCCACCCCTTCTCTCTATGGTGCTAAGAATCAAACCAGGGCCTTATGAATGCTAGGCAAGCATTTACCACCTAGCTGCCCTTGAGCCCCCCAAGTGCATATGGAAATGACAACAGAGCAAAACCAGCTCCAAACAATCTTGAAAATGAACAAAATTGGAGTTGGAGAGATGAGCCAGTGGTTAAAAGCACTTACGGCTCTTCCAAAGGACCTAAGTTCAGTTCCCAGCACCCACATCAGGCAGATCACAATTGCCTGTAATTCCAGCTGCAAGATATCAGGCACCATCTTCTCATATCCACAGGTACCTGCATACACATGGCATTTACTCACACAGACACACACACGTAAATAAAAACACATTTTAAAAATAACAAACTAGGAAGCCAGGGAGATGGCCCAGTGGTTAAGAGCACCTGAGTTTGGTTCCCAGCACTCGTGTCAGGCAAATCACAACTGCCCCTAACTTCAGCTCCAGGAGAACTGGTGCCCCCTTGTGGACTCCACAGGCACCAGCACCCACACATACACATATTCACATATAGGGACGGACACACACACACACACACGAAATCTTTTTTTTTTTAATGACAGCAAAATTAATGAATTCACATTTCCTGATTTCAAAACTTGCTGAAAAGCTAAATCATTCAAGGAATGTGGCACTAGAATGAAGGTAGAAAGATGAGCAGAACAGCACTGAAAATCAGAAATAAACCCGTATGTTTATAACCAGGTGATCTTCAAGAAAATGGACCAACACAAGTCAATGGGAGAAAGAATATTTTTTAAAACTCATAGTATGAACTTTCCATACGTTCTCATGTGGAAATATCTAGACCACGATCTTGGTTTCTGACACCCACATTAATAGTTCCCAACAACCTCTAACACCAGCTCAAGGCGATCTGATGCCATCTTCTGGACTCCACATGCAGCTGCACTCATGTGCACATATCCCCCAAACAAACACACATGCATTCACATAAATAAAAATATTTGAAAAAATAAAGATACTCCACAGAACAAAAGGCAATATTTTAAAGTATCAGATAAAGATATTAGATCCAGAATATACAGTGGATTCTAACTCAACACAATGACAGTAATCCAATTTAAAATATGCATGCTAAACCTAGGGTACAAGCCTGTACTTCCATCTAGTAAGAGGCAGAGGCAGGCTAGATGCAAAAAAAACCAGACTCATATCACATAACCACAGTAATGACACCGGTAAAGGCAAAACTCTAAGGAGATAAGTCAGCTGCCCAGTTGCCAGATGCTGAAGGAGGAAAAGTCAGACCTCACAGAAGCCCAGGAAACCACGCAATCACAACACACAGTGTTTGCCCCATGTGTTCATCTGTCAGACTTCTGACAAGTACATACCTGGAAAGGGTATCTCTTCCTCCCCTCCCACCCACCCCCAAAAAAACTGACTTATTTTTTCTAAACAAGGTTACACGGTACCTCCTAAGTAGCTATCCATTCTGAGCTAAAATGTTGACATTTTATTTACACCACAGAAATGAAAACAAAATAAAGCAGTATTTGGAAGCTTGAAAGCAGTCCGAATTCATCCCCACCGAGGTCTAAACACATGCGGAATCCACATTATCAACAGGAGGAGCCAGCCTAGAGTTCAGTGGCAGAGCACTGGCTTCAATCCCTAGTACTTTAAAAAAAATAAATAAATAACAGACCACAAACCCCCAGGAGTGGAGGAGATATGTAATATCACCTATGATAACCACATGGGACGGGTCATGTCTGCAATCCCAGTACTAAGACGGCTAAGGCAGAAGGATCACTAGGAGTTCAAGGCCAATGTGGGCTACTTAGTGAATTCCAGGACACCCTGAACTAGAGTGAGAACCTGTAAATGAAGGAAAGAAAAGGGGAAATATTGCCTATGACACTGTTAATAATATAGTCATAACTGTGAGGGTCAGGTCAGAAACCACTCCCTTGCAACTTAAAATCAAAGTTAGAAAACAATCTCCCTGTAAAAGATAAACTAGTAAGAGTCAACATAAAATTTAAGTTATCTAGCTGAGTCCATTAACTTAAGGGGCAAAAACTGTATTGACAAGTTATAAGAACTAAACATCATACCCTCTGTCTGGACACTTGTTATATTTTGTAATTCACTACTATTGCTCTGTGTGTGCATGTATGGGTGGTATATATGATATGCTATGGCATGTGTATGGAAACCAGAAGACAACTTTCTCTGCCCCCATCTTTGCACTGGCTCCGCCTTTAAGGGTCCTCCAACCTTTGAGGTGGGCACTTTTATCCACTGAGTCATCTCACCAGCCTGTCTAGATCTTTTTAAAAAATAAAAAGGAAGGAAGGAAGGGGGGAGGGGAGAGAGAGAGAGAGAAAGAGAGAGAGAGAGAGAGAGAGAGAGAGAGAGAGAGAGAGAGAGAGAGAGAGAAATTTAACCTACTTGGAAAAATCATAAGCACACTTCATATCCAATTCATCTGTTTGAATAAAAGTTTTGTTTGTTTTTGTTTTTTGTTTTTGGTTTTTTGAGACAGGGTTTTTCTGTGTAGCCCTGGCTGTCTTGGACTCACTCTGTAGTCCAGGCTGGCCTCAAACTCACATCTATCCACCTGCCTCTGCCGCCTGAGTGCTGGGATTAAAGGCATGTGCCACCACACCTAGCTTGAATAAAAGGCTTTAATATAAAATGGAAAAGAAAGAGCTACAGACTTATCAGTATTTATTAACATGCTGTTCAAGGGAGAAAGCTCTTTAGTCTCCTAGGTACATAATTACTAAACTACAGCTATGGAAGTGGACAACATATAAGAATTTTACACAACATGGAAAACTTCTGCTCAAGACCATTTGATTCCCTTTGTTTTCTAAAGCAACTTCTTAATCTGTTTGTCCAACATCTTTGATCCTAAAATCATTGCCTACCGAGAGCAGAGGCTAGTAGTCATTAATCCAAACATAACCAGTGCAGATTCCACATTAATCTTTAAAAGGGCTCTTAGGACTTTTGACTAACATGAATCAATCCCCCAAAACGTAATCTGTGTTGGACAGTAGATAAATTTTATTTTGTGTTCTGTAAAGATCCTACCAGTGACAGGAGCACCAGGCTCTTCCTCTGGCACCTCACTCTAAGATAACTACAGCTATACAGAAAGCGGTCATGGAGGAAAGGCAAGAGACGAACACTTAGTGGGCTACGAACAAATCTCTTGTGAACTACAAAAGGGTCTGGCACTGACAGACTAGAGGGAAGATGCAGCCAACGCTTCCTTTTCCGAGCGGCTGTCAAGAAGGCTGAAGAGGAGCAGCAGCGGCGGCGGACCTTCTGCAAATTCTACCTACCATGGCGTGGACTTGGACCAACTGTTGGACATGTGCGAAGAGGGGCTGATGCAGTGAACAGCACCCACCACAGGCAACACCTGAATTGTGGCCTGTGGAGGAAGCAGCAGGCACTTCGCAAGCGCTTGAGAAAGCCCAAGAAGGAGGCTCCACCCACGGAGAAGCAGGAGGTGGTGAAGACCCACCTGAGGGACATGATCATCCTGCCCGAGATGGTGGGCATGTACAGCGGCAAGACCTTCAACCAGGTGGAGATCAAACCAGACATGATCGGCTGCTACCTAGGCGAGTTCTCCATCACCTACAAGCCGGTGAAGCACGGCCGGCCTTATATCAGTGCCACCCACTACCCCTCTTCATCCCCCTCAAATAGCCGGGGCCAATAAAAAAAATCAGTGTTTAGAAAGAGAAAGAGACAGACAGAGAGAGAGAGAGAGAGACAGAGACACGGAGACAGAGAGACAGACAGATGGACAGACAGACTAGAAGGACCTTCAATTTGAGCCTTCCTTTCTGCAGATGAGGAGTTAGAGTTACATTGCATCCTAGAGGCCCAGCTGCCTGCCCAGGGTCTCAAAAATCACTCAGGAGTCACACATTTAGCACAAGTCTCAAGTTTTCACCATAAACTGTTAAACTTCCTGCTTAGCCATCAGAAAGCCATAGAACAGCTCTGAACCCAAGCAGAGCTGAACTCAAATTCAACAGTAGACACAGGGTCATGTTGAAAAAAGGAAGTCACAGGCAGGCGTGGTGGTGCACACCTAGCATGTGGGAAGGCAGAAGCAGGCAGATCTCTGTAAGTTCAAAGCCAGCCTGGTCTATATGAGTAAACCAAAGCTACACAGAGAAACCCTTTCTCAAAAAACAAAACAAAAAGTTACTAGAAAATTCTACACTTAATGCAGCCAAAGCTGAAAGCTTCCAAAGATTTTTAGATTGTGTCACTTTGATCAGGGCAGATTTCTACTCCATCTCAAGTTCCAGTCAACTAAAATATAAACATAAAGCCTTTTGTTTAAGAACTTCAAGCCAGGCAGTAGTGGTGCACACCTTTAATCCCAGCACTCAGGAGGCAGAGGCAGGTGGATCCCTATGAGTTCAAGGCCAGCCTGGTCTACAATGCAAGTCCAGGACAGGCAAGGCTACACAGAGAAACCCTGTCTCATAAAAACAAAAAACAAAACACAAAAAACCCAAACAAACAAACAACAACAAGAAAAAAAAAAACCAAGAATGAACTTCAAGGTCACATAGCACCATATATCGCCTTCTGCCTTTCTGTATATCACTGGCGGAGTTGGGGGGAGCACCACGATACGCGTGTGGAGGTCAAAGGACAACTTTGGGGAGTTGGCTCTCTCCTACCGTGTCAGTTCCGGGGATCAAACTGAGGTCATCAGGTTTGGAGGCAAGCACCTTCACCCAGTGAGCCATCTTGCCAGGCTTACTGTTTTCCAATACCTCTCACCGCCCACCAAAGAAGGCATAACCACACACATAAAGTCTTAACATAGGCAAAGGCAGATCTGAGCGGCGTCAGAAATTAGAGATGGTGATGAGTGTTGTGTGATCTGCTGTACATGAAGCTTAGCATGAACTGGGCCTTGGGTTCGATCTCCAGCACCAAATAAACGAGAAAGGTCATATTAAATGAGTGGCCAAAAGTACAAATTAGCATAAAGCAAGGGGACAGTGAGAGATGAGCAGCGACATCATCACATTGGGAAAGAACATACAAAATAGACCGTGGTATCTGCAAGCACCGGGCAGAGGTGGAGTTGCTGACCTAAATCGCACAAACCCCTTGGCTAGACCTCAACACAAGGTGGATAGGGATGAGAATTTGAGGAAGGAAAAAATAGCTTTTCTACTTCTCTTGCCATTATCTTTCAACCAGAAAGTAAAGATATGTAATATGTGATATATCATTAATAAAAAGTCCATAATGCTTTATGATGACATGCTGGGAGATCTAATTTGCAGCAAGATAGTATATAATTATATCTGTCTCTTTTTTAAAAAATCAGACTGTCAACTGCAGGCAATATTAAAATTAGAGTGTGAGTAATGTCTTCCTTACCATACAGAGTATTAGAAAGCTGTTGTTAGATGTGATTTCTATAATGTGGGTATTCATTTAAACAGGCTTGTCTAAATCACTCCATATATATTAAAAAGTAAGCAGGGGCTAGAGAGATGGTTTGGCAGTTAAGAGCACTTGCTGTCTTGCAGAGGACTTGGGTTTGGTTCCCGGAGCCCAGAGCATGGCTCACAGCAGCAGTAACCCCAGTTCCTGGGAATCCAGTGCCCTCTTCTGGACTCCGCAGGCACACATCCAGGAAAAGCACTTGTACACAGAGTTTTTAAAATTATTTTATTTAGGAAGGTAATCAAAGAGAGTGCTGATTTTTCGGGTCGTGACCCCTGCCTATAAAAATCTGGCTGTGAGCAGGGCAGTGGTGGTGCACGCCTTTAATCCCAGCACTAGGGAGCAGAGGCAGGCAGATCTCTGTGAGTTTCAAGGCCAGCCTGGTCTACAATGGAGTTCCAAGACAGCCAGGGATACACAGAGAGAAATTCTGTCCGCCCCCCCAAAAAAGTGGTTGCAGTTCTAATTATACCAAGCAAACTACTTTTTTTCCTACCGTAGCTCACACATTCCAGACTCTGAGGCTGAGCATACTCTGAAGTTATCGCTCAGCAACCAAGCTCCTTCTATAGACTAACTTCTGAGTAGAATCCCGAAGAGCTGGTAGTCTACCCTGTTGTACAGCCGGCTCTACCAGCCCAGCAAGTCCTTCCAATCTACAGAATGCCGATCCATAGTCACTTCAGCGGTGGGGATATTTCTAGAGACAAAACCTGAAAGGAAGCGGCCTGGCTGGGTGCTTGCACCTGCTAAATTGTCCCTGGAAATACATGACATCCTCCAGTGAAGCGATGATTACTTCTGCTCTCTCGGATTCTGATCAATGTTCTTACCCGCTTGGCTCGTGCCTAACAAGGTCTGAGTCTTAGTGGTACCTGCCTAGAGCATGGGACCCCCTGCCCCCCCCCCCCCGGGGAATGCTGATGGCAGCGCCTCCACTTAGGTAATCTGGAGATGAGGTAGAGGCCCACATTAGAAGCTTGTAAAGTTAGAGCATTGGGGGGCAGGAGGCTGTACACCAACCTAGAGGCAACAGACGATTCTATGACTATGGCGTGCCAGACTGTGTGGGTTCGATGGGAGCACCCAGACACTTCTGTGTGCCTTGGGACAGGCTGTTTTGATGTCCCACTGTTAGTTTTGTCAAGTCTTGGGCCTAAGGGCCTCAGCTAAATTCTTTTGGCTCCTATTACACTACTTCACAGCAAACTCCCTTAATCTTTCCA
Organism: Acomys russatus; assembly: GCF_903995435.1. Lineage (NCBI taxonomy): Eukaryota > Metazoa > Chordata > Mammalia > Rodentia > Muridae > Acomys > Acomys russatus. Next base: position 58,000,431 of record NC_067140.1, read on the forward strand.
CCAACAGAGTGGTCCTACCGTCAGCGATCCCCCAACCATCGGACCTCATGTGATCTCTTCTTTTTCCAGAGCAAAACAACCGATAAGCATTGGCAATCTGCCGAATACTGATTGCCCAATGCCAGGCACTCCTTTTTTGGAGGTTCCCATCTCCAAAGCTACGGCCTGGCACTGTGTCCGGTGCTACAAGTGCACCCTGGGTAGGGCTGGCAGGGAGGGGCTCACTAGGGAAGCATGTCCTGATGATCTGGAAGCTATTTTTGGTGGGCACAGGCTTAGGGACAGAGGTGCTCACATGTGCCTTTTTAGGGTTTCATGCATCACATTTCTTAGCTGCTGCTGAACAACCGAAGCTGAACTGAGTCCATCAGGAGTTATTTAAGCATCAGCTGAAAATTGGAACTTGATCATTAACACTGCTGCCCAAGAAAAGAGGATTCTTGGAAATAAAATTCGTAGGTAGTTGCTACAGCTACAGGATTAAGATTGAAATGTGCTGCATTGTTGTTCCGTGAGGATTAATGTGCATTACACAGTCTTAGAATTAGATTGCATTTACCATCAGCTTTATGCATTTATTTTTAGTTTTGACTGATTCCTCTCAGTCTGCCAAATATGATTGAAATTTTGCTGACAGTAATTCTCCCTCGGCAAGTATATTTCTGTTGTTTGACTCAACTACACCAGAGGAAGTGAGATAAACACACTAAAAGAAAAACTAAAGAATTCACATCTTCAGCTTGTCTATCAAAAGCAGCTTCTTAACTCAGCCTGGAATGGCCCCTATCCATTCCTAAGTCCCATTTTCCGGCTTTGGCAATATTGCATAACCTAGATCAAATTTCACCTCCAGTGCTAGACATGGTGGTGGCACACGCCTGTAATCCCAGCATTTGGAAGGCAGAGGCAAGTGGATCTCTGTGAGTTTGAGGCCAGCCTGGTCTACAAAGTGAGTCCTGAACAGCCAAGGCTACAAAGAGAAATCCTATCTGGAAAAAAACAAAAAAAAATTTTCACCTCCATTGAGAACTATTTCTTAACTTAGAGTCCCTCCCCCTCTATGCTCTCCCACACACATTTTCAGTTAAAGAGTTATCAGTTGCCATAGCCCTCAATCCATGACATTTATAGCTTCTAAGTAAATTCATAAATGACAAAGGCACTTACTATTTCCTTCTTACTATGCTCTAAGTAATGGAGAATATGTATTTAGAAAACAATACATAAATATGCAAAAATCAGGAGCTGGAGAGATAGCTCAGTGGTAATGAGCACTGAGTACTGTTCCGAAGGACCTGGGTTCGATTCCCAGCACCCATAGGATGGCTCACAACTATCAACTCCAGTTACAGGAATCTGGTGCCCTCTTCTGGCCTCGATGGGCACTGCATGCATGTGATAAACATACATGTAGCTAAGACATCCATATAAAATAAAAATGAGTATGCAATGACTGAATTGTTTTTAAGCAAGGAGATGAAAAACATCTAAGTGATAAACATAACATAAAATGGAACGATGAACAGAATCTTTAGAGCCCTGCCAACCTGAAGATAGGTCTGCATGTATATAAACAAAGTAAGAGAGTAAGAGCATTCCAAAAATAAAAATTAGAAATGTGAGATTCCTTTTTTGCTTCCTCTCTCTCACTTTCCAGATCCAATAAACGAGGTTTGTTAATCTTCCTTATAAAGGCCTCTGTAGTCAGGCAGGGACTCTCAAACCTCGGCAGCACAAGAGCCACCTGCAAACCTTGTTCTAAAGGGCCGCGCAGGTGGAAAGATGGCTCAGTTGGTCAAGGGCCTGCCTTTCAAGCACAAAGACCAGAACCTGATCCGTAGAACCCCTCCAACAAGAAAACAGATAAATGCCTGGCATGGCGGCGCACACTTGTCATCTCAGCAGTGGGAAAGAGACGGGCAGATAGATCCCTGGGTTGGCTTCCATGGTGAGCTCCAGGGCAGTGAGAGACTGCCTTAAAAAAAAAAAAAAAAAAAAAAGTAGATGGGACCCGAAGAACAACATCAGAGGTTGCTCTCTTGGCTTCCACATCATGTGCACACATGTATGCACGCCAACACATTTGCGCAAACATACATACATACATACATACATACATACGGTTTCTGAACTTGCTCTCCAGTTTCTGGTTCACTAGAGCTGAAGTGGGGCCAAGAATTCATACTTCTAGTGAGTACCCAATTGGGTACATGGTAATTCTGTGATCCAGGACAATTTGAAAACCACTGATTTGATGGGCAGTGGTGGTGCACGCCTTTAATCCCAGCACTAGGGAGGCAGAGGCAGGTGGATCTCTGTAAGTTTGAGGACAGCATAGTCTACACAGCTAGTTCCAGGACAGCCAAGACTACAAGAAGAAACCCTGTCTCAAAAAGCAAAAGCAAAAACAAACAAAAGAAAGAAGCGAGAAAAGAAAGAAAGCCCTTGGTTTTATCCATTCCTTACTTTATTCCATCTACAAAAGAAATGGGAGCTATGGGTTATAAAATAGCTTGAAGATTCTCTGAATGATGCACGAGACAGCTAAATCTGCTCTGTTCTTGAATGGATTCCCTTAGTGGGCAAGTTTTCTGAGGCTTTGAAATGATCACTGACACTCAAGAGTGAGCCTTAAAGTATTTCTGGAGTGGTCCAGAGCACTTCTAATACAAACCAGCAGATGAGGTCATGGTCATGCAAGTAATGAGAAGTGGGGGCAGCTACACCCACTGTCAAAGGGGTGTTTTCTGTAGATGAGTGAATGGAACTATTGTATACAAACTCAATGGATGCCAAACATGTGGCCCAATTATTTTGCCTGTGTGAGCATGGCACCGAAGGATCTCCTTAGAGAGTTTGATTCGCATGTCTGTGTTTTGTCTTGTATCCACAGGCAAAAGCCTAGAGATTCTCAACCTGAGAGTTTTCACCATTTTCCTGTCTTTCAAACCTAGACCATAAATAAGTTGGAAAGATTTAAACATCATCTGCAGAAATAAAAAGCCATTTCAGCTGGTGAAAGACAGATGCACTGGTTTACACTAGTGAGGGTCAGTCGCACGGTAGCCTTGGAAGAAGTGCATGATTTACATCTAGGGGTCAGTCTCAGAAATACTGGCGTTCAGCTACACAAGCAAGGGACCTGAACTGGGATCCATGAAAAGCCAGCGTGGAAACATGTACTTGCGGAGACAGGACAGGATTCCCAGAGCTCACTCTCCAACTAGTCTCACTCAGTTGGTGAGCTCCAGGTTTAGAGAGCAACCCTATGTCAAAAAATAAAGAACAATTAAGGAATCTAAATCCCGTTTAAGCAAGCCACACACACACACACACACACACACACACACACAGGGTTGGGGGCACAGGCATGGGATTGCAGAAGGATGTACTCTTAGATTCTGCTCTCCTTAATCCAACTTTGACTCTCCTTACATTTAACATAGTTGTATTGGTCACCAATGCCCAGAGCCTTAAATGAATAGAAGATCTGTTTCAATGTTAGACTGGATACATGACTGCGTGTTTTTACCTTAGGAGGAACACTCACCAAGCAACATGGGGGTGAAAATGGCTTTGTACAGCTCAAATTGCTCAGCTGAATAAAAATCAAATTAAACACACACACACACACACACACACACACACACACACACACACACACAGATGACCTGAGCTTGAAGGGTCAAAGCTGGGAAACAAGCTAAGCCACTGCCACCGTCTGAGCACCACACAGATGAGAAGGCTGCAAGGTGTTGCCAGTCCTTTCCAAGTTCACCTGTGTTGTATGAGCCCTGGCAAGGCATACCTGAGGGAACAGTGGCCCGCAGGCGGCTACTCCAAGAAGCAGGGGCTGCTAGCTCAGGCAGCATGTTATTGACTAGGCTGTTCTGTCAAAGATGAATTCACCCTGAAACAGCCCTCAGTAGAGACAGCTGGGCAGCACAGCTCACTTGGAGGTCTACACTCTGCTCTGTGTAGTGCTGACTTTGGGGATAAGAGAGAAAGAGCTACAAGGACGCCACATTCAAAATACTGATGCTGGCAGGCCACTCGGTTTCCAGGATGTGCTTCACTGGCATAGTATCCATTCGGTCTAGGCTCTTTATACCTGCAGGGGTGGGGGATGGGGGAGGGGAATACAACTTAAGGATAGGAGGAAAACCAAAAGACAGGTGCTTACAGGCTGGGGCTCCATGAACTCAACAAAGGACAACCGCAGAGCTATCAGAGATGTCAAAGATGCCATGAATGTCACATTTACACGCCTGTCCACACACACAGGCGGAGCTCTTCAGAGAAAATTGGTTTCGGAGAGATGGGTTTAAATAAAAAGAGTTATAGAGTTAGAAGATATTTATTGTTTTCAGGTACATGATACTTTGGAGTATCCATCACTGCAATCATATAACACAAATCAAAACAAATGGTTTTTATGGTTGTTATTGTTATTTGTTTGTTTGTTTGTTTTTGAGCTAGAACTGTATAAGCCTTAAGCTAGGTGATGTAATGTTTTATTTTATTTGAGACAGGGTTTCACTGTATAGCCCAAGCTATCCTGGTACTCACTCTGTAGACCAGACTGGCCTCAAACTCACAAAAGTCCATCTGCCTCTGCCTCCCAAGTGCTGGGATGGAAGGTGTTGGGTCACCACCATCCAACCAAAATCTTCAAGTTCATAACTTACAGCTTGCTCTTATTCTATCCTTTTAAAAAGTTCTCAAGTATAATTTGCCATAAAAAAATATTTTTGATCTTTTCAGTGTAGCAATTATTTCATTATCAACAAAGTTCTTCCATAAATGTCTTGTTTCTGATACTGCACTACATATGTCAACCCTGTACATTAAAAAAACTCCAAATCTGTACCCCCCCCCCAAAAAAAGTTTTCCCAGTGTGGTGACCGCTCACCTATAATCCCAGCGCTTGGGAGACAGAAGCAGGTGGATCTTTGAGAACTCAAGGTCAGACTGGTCTACATGGTGAGTTTCAGAACAGTCAGAGATACATAAATACAGAGACTCTATCTCAAGCAAACAAATAAATAAAAGTCTATTTTTAACATCTGATACTTCTGATAGCACAGCTGTGATAAATGAGTGGGTGACGAAGTAAACCCAACATTTCATGGTCTTCTACTACATGGTGTGCTGGAATTGCCTCATCTAGCACATTCATGCCAAGCATTTAATAGAATACAAATTCATACCCGTGGCGAACATCCCTGGATCCCCCAAGTGCCACCGACACCCCAGAAGAATGGGGAGACAATCATGTATCCAGAATTCATTTTCTGTGCCAAGAAGATATATTTTATAAAATATCTAATTAGTTTTATACAATATTTAATACCGAAGTCAAGAAGCAATACAAGTGCTTTTAGGAGTCTGGAAGGCTAATTTTGCAGTTATCTTAATTTCAAGAGCTAGAGACTAACTGACTTGCTATTGTAACAGAGATCCTGAGACAGCATAATTACCTGTTCTGTAAAATTTTTTTAGAAAAAAAAAATCAATATTCATGAAAATACAACAGCTTTGTGGTTTTCTCTGTGAATAAAATTATCTTAATTTTCTACCAACATTCCTTCTGCATTAATGAAACCAAGGGTTCAACTTACAAAACAGGAAGCAGAAATTCTTAGAAGAGAAAAGACACAGTCCAGAAATAGACCTCCTCCTAAAGCCAAAGACCCAGGTAAGACAGATGGGAACTCGGGTGGGGAGGTCAAAGGACAACTTGTCAGAGTTGGTTCTCTCCTTGTACTGTGTGAATTCCTGGAATCACACTCAGGTAGTCAGCCTTAGCAGCAAGCAGCTTCACCTGCTAAGCCCTCTCACCAGGCCAAGGTCTTAAAGTGTGTGTGTGTGTGTGTGTGTGTGTGTGTGTGTGTTTCAAGACAGGGTTTCCATGTGTAGCCTTGACTGGCCTGGGTGCACTTTGTAGACCAGGCTGGCCTCAAACTCACAACCAAGTACTGGGATTATAGGCGTGCGGCACTGTGCCCTGCCCCAAGCTCTTAAATTTTAAAGAAAGGTTTTAATAAGAAGTCATATTATTCCAGGATGGAATTTTACTTCATTGAGACTAATTGCAATCATTTTAAGGCAACTTATGATTTAATCTGACTTGTTTTCCTTTAAAAAAAAAAAAAAAACCTAAGAATTTCCCAATTTTGCTTTTAAATGTTCCTTGTTTACTTCTGTAATATTTCCATGTAATTTTCTTTTAGCTATGAAATAAGCATTATGTTCTCATTGCATAGATGAGGAAATTATGATAGAAAGATAGGAAGCAACTGAGACAGACTATAGAATAAACAAGATTAAGAATTAGAAAGACATTGGTTTAAATACAGTAAGGCCATCTACTAACAGTAAGTAAATTCCTCTCACCTCTGAGACCTGTCTTGGCAACTATAAAAGAGAAGCAATACTACCCGCCTCTTTCGTGTAAGGCACGAAGTGTCCAACAGCACACATAGTGCATAATCAGCCGCTCAGCACAGGGCCCACCTACCAACCCACCACACCATGTTCCTCATTTGGTATAATGGATATATAATCAATCCATAGTGACACTGTGAGGGAAATGGGTAACAATGAACACACAGGTCTCTGGCTCCATTTAGCTGTTCTCTCCCTCCCTCACTCTAGGCCTCAAAATGACTAGCTGAGCCACAATCAGATCCAAACACTGGCCCCTTGGTAGAACTGCCTCTGCACACACAGACTACTTATAACACAAACTGAAAATCTGCTTAACCTGGCTGCTTAAGCTGTGATTTTAAAAGTGTCTCAAATAAAATCTAATTCGTATCTAGAGTGGCTTTATCTTCCAGTTACCACCCCCAATATATTATAATACCTCTTTTGAAAATACTTGTTTATCCTATAGATATTGCTACTAGAATGTCTGCAATATATCCTTAATAACATAAACTACTAAAGGTGTATTCCTTAAGACAGAATGTATCCAGACATTTAAATTCAGGTTCGACTTCAAAGATACTAACTAGAATTTTCTTTTTTTTTTCCCCTTATTCTTTCTCCCAAATAAAATCTCAGGTAGTAAATGTGGCAAATGGATACAGATTTGCATAGATTAAAAACAGAAGAGTGAAAAATATGGATCAGATCAGAACGTGTGAGGCAATGACCTTCAAAACCGACTATTAGCAACGTTCTTCACAGGGGAGCAATTACACTACAATCCTCCTATGTATACTTTCATTTCTCCTGGTCTACAGACGAATTTCCACATCAGAAAGGATAAAAGAGTAGAAGCGTCTTTTCCAAGATAGAAACCGTTCTAGTTACCTTAACAATTACATCCTAAAGGCCAGCTCACTCTAACTGCATTATGAAATGCCGCTAGACCAGTGCCTTGACAGAACTGTCATAGGGCTGAAATTTAGCAAACATGGCTTTCATGATACCAACCCATTGATATATTTCTAATTCTGTATTGCCCTACATGGCCTCTGGCTATTTCAAAAGCCATAAAAAAAATTTCTAAACTAGACACCATATCATCTAAATGAAAGTATAGCTCTTTAAGAAAAAAGGAGTTCAAATCACCACCAAAAGATGTAAGATATACAGCATTGCCATTCTTGAAGTACTGAGAATAATGCTTAGCAAAACGGGGAGCACCCTTCTCCCTCCCGTGTTAAAAACTGTACCGAGTGTTTAACAAGTAAGCACACGTGGGCACACACATGTGGGCACACACACACAACACACACAGTAAAAATATAAAAAGGGAAAGTTGCTAAGAAAAGCTCAATCTCTAAATGCTTTGTTTTAAAATGCTGTATATATAAAAAAATATTAGAATTGTGTAGAGACTGTCCTTTTTTCAAGCCTTTTCTCATATGGGTAAAAACAAAATCAAAACACTAAATAGTGGTGTAAAAAATGACAAATATGCTACAAATCCTCTGTCTTACAGACTACACCAAAATCACCATGATCAATGATAATACATCTAAACTGTGTATGGGAGCCACAATTAATTCCTATGACATTAAATTATAGCATAAGAGCACACAGTGGAATATAGAAACACTAGTCCAATAAACTCAACTCAACTTTAAAATATTCTTTGTTTTTTTTTTCAACGACAGTAAGAATCGCCACCAATTACAACCTCGCCTGTTCTACAATCAAGGAAGAATAAAAAGTTGCCTTTCCTGACACCTTGAACCACAAGGTTATCAAACATTTTGGGAGAAGTGATGTTTTGTTTGTACTCTACACCTTGGCAAAAAAAAAAAAGTTAATGATCTTCTGGAGAAATTTTATGTCACTATATACCACAAAAGTGTTCGTCAGATTTATGAAGCCTAAACCTCACACTGCCCTTGGCAGGCTATTTTACACATTTGTTAAATTTTTAAACGAAAAGATAAAGATTTTAAAGGCTCCTAACAATGTACTCAAACAGCAAAGGTGTCAATTCTATGCTTTCTCCTCAAACTGTACATAGAAACAATGACACCATAGAAACAGAAAGTAGCATGCCACTCATCGAGTTGGGAAATAATACATACCGTCTCTCCATCATAGTTAACTACAAAAACCCTTTCATTTAATGGCTAACATCTTTATGGGCATTTAATCTGTATTAAGCAGACTTCAAAAAGAGTCTGTGCTCTATCTCTACTTTCCTGGATCTTTGGCAGCAGTCAGCACTTAAGCCCAGGGCTTGGGGGGAGGTGCGGGGGAGGGGGGTGCTGAACTGAGCTCAGTCAGCATTAAGCAGCTGCTCTGAGACACTGCCGAGGGTCTTTCTCATGTCTCTGTTTTATGCTGTTGAGCACTGTCAGCAAGGCGATAGATAGATAGATAGATAGATAGATAGATAGATAGATAGATAGATAGATAAGGAAGGGGGCACCCTGAGGGTTACGGTCTAGGCAGGCAGTTTTTGTCACATCTGAGCTTAGAAGCCTCCTCTGGGTTCTCCCAGGGAAGAAAAGGGATCAGGTGAGACCCTTCCCGGTCCAATTCAATTTGCTTCGCCACAAAGAGCAGTTTCTGGCAGTGAGAGGAGGGTCCTCTGGTTAAAGAACTAAACACAAGAGCAATGTCAGTGCTTTCAAGTCTCTGACTTTATAAAGGAGAGACCGCAATCCTGGGGAAAACACTATATGACGCCTGACGCGCCACACAGCAGTAGTGAAGGGACACAAGCAAGGGGTTGTAAAAACCCTTTCAAAACGTCAGGTTCTGAAAGAAATGCTGTGCGGCATTATTGCATTGTTGGCTTTTCCGTACGTCCCTGATTCTTTCCAGCCACTGCCAGCCTCCAAATCGCTGGGACTTGTTGCAAAACCTTTGCCTCACGGCCCCCACCCCCATAAATAACCAACACGTTGAGATTTGGGGATCAAATGACGAGGAAGGGAGCTAAATCCTCAAAGCACGGAGGGCTGGGCGCCTTCAATAGGCCACTCTGCATGGGCTGCGCGTTCCGTCTGACTCACAAACGCTCGGGAGAAATTATGACATAAACCTTTATCCTTCCAACCAGGGAGATAAAGGCTGGCTGGCGGGCCTGACGGGGCCCGGGGAGCCTCAGCCCGCGTCCCCCGACGGGGCGGCCGGGCAGGCGTCTCCCGCCCCGCACGCCTAGCTCCGGATACCCGCCCAAGGTGCTGCCTATCCGCCGGCTGGCGGAGCCGAGACCCGGGGTCCTCCTACCAGGAGGGCGCAGAGCAGGAGTTGCGGGTGCGGGACGCGACTCACCCCGCAGGGGCGCGCGGCGCGTGGTACCAGCCCCCGGCTGAGCTCGGGCTGGGATGCCGCGAGCTGGGCGGTGCGGCTATGGGGCGGACAAAAGCGCCGCGCCGGGGCTAAAGCTGGGGCGACCCCGGGCGGCGGCCCCTCGCCAACTTGGCCGAGTCTGGGGAGCGGGATCCCGCGAGCGGGCGGGCGGGCCGGCGAGCGGGCGACGCGGCGCTGACCTGGATGGTGCAGGTGTACTCGCTGTCGTCCAGCAGCCGCACGGTGCAGCTGTACTCGCGCTCCAGACTCCTGCTGCTGCCGCTCATCAACCTGCTCAGCATCTTCCCGCCCGCTCGCCCGTCCTCGGGAGCGACGCGGCGGCGCTGCGGACTCCGGACCCGTCGCCCCTCAGCGCGGCAGCTCCGCGCCGGCCCCTGGCACCTGCACCATCACCCTGCCCGGATCGCCACCGCTGCCTCCTCCCGCCCCACTCCTCTTCCTTCTCCAGAGCCACCACCGCCTACCCCCAAAACCCTAAGAAAGCTGGGCTCTCTCCCGAGCGCCCGGCTGCCCGTGCCCAGCTCATAGGGCGGGGCCTAGGTAGGGGGCCAATGGAGGTCAGCGCGGCGGAACCGATTGGCAGGAAGAAGAGCCAATCAGAATAGAGAATGAGAATGATGAGCGGGCGGAGGAAGCAATCATCGCAAAACAGCAGTACCGAACTCAGTCGGGCCAGCCCTCTAGCGTCCCAAGCCCTCGCTTGCTCCCTTCGCGGGCGGTGGGTTGGTATGGATGCTGTTTGTCCTCGGCTGGGCCAGGAGCGGACACTTGGCAAGATTGATGTCTACAACCTGGAACAACATTTGAGCTGTTTCAGCAGTCAAATCCTGCATCCTGCAACGCGCGGTCCCTGTGCTCTTGGAAGCTAAGCCCAGGAGGCGGCACCTGCAGAAAACAGGCACCCCACGATTCCAGACCTGGCGGCTGCCCCTACCTGTACGCTGCCCTAAGTCGGCTCCATGGCCCCCTGTGCCTCGCGCACCCTTATTTTGATGAACATCCGTTTTTCAATAGCTATTTACACTGCTGCGACCACAGAAGCTTGTAAGCGCCCGCGTTTGGCGCCTAGATAACGCTTTGCTCAAACCCTCCTTTTATTTTCTGAAGACAAAAGGAGACTGAGGTGTGCTTCATAGCAGGGTAAGGAACAGGAAGTGGTGGACCTTTCCTGGCACTTTTTGAAAGAATTATTACATCTTCAGACTTCGGGGGGGGGGGCGGGACCCACAGTAGGTCAGGAGCTATACAGCACAAAGAAAAGGGGAAAATGCCTCCATTCCTTTGTGTCTTCCAGAACCTACAGACTTAAAGTTCCTTTCCAGAACTTCATCAAGAGACATAGTCACTTTCAAAATGTTATGAAAAATATTAATGTGTGTGTGTGCGCGCGCGCATGGAGTATAAACACTCACCATGCACGAGTGTGGAGGTCAGAGGACAACTTTGTGGGAATCAGTTTTCTCCTTCCACCTTTATGTAGGTTTCAGTGGTGAAACTCGCTGGGGCCAGGCTTGGCCTGGCAACACCTTTACCGGTTAAGCCATCCCATTGGCTCTACCTTCAAAGATTTCAACGGAAGGAAATGTTATGAAGAAATCAAGTTAGGAGAGGGGTGTGACTCGATGGTAGAGCCCTGGCTGAGCGTGTGATAAGATCCAGCGCTGAAACAATATCAGTGCAAAACATTAGTGCTCCGAGAAATATATCCATTTAAAATAATGAATTACTAATTTCTTATTGCATATATGCTCTTATTATATCGGCATAACACATAACTATTAAACCCCCTTATAGTAGACTAGAAGAAAAATCTACCCGTTGCTTTTGAAAATGGGTCTTACTGTGTAGCTCTGGCTGTACTTGAACTGACTATGTAGACCAGGCTGGCCTTGAACTCACAGAGATCTGCCTGCCTCTATCTTGCAAGTACTGGGATTAAAGGCATACACCCCAGGGCTGGAAAGATGGCTCAGAGGTTGAGACCACTGGCAGCTCTTCCAAAGGTCTTGAGTTCAATTCCTAGCAACCACAACCGTCTATAATGAGATCTGGTGCCCTCTTCTGACATGCAGTTGCAGACACAACACTGTATACATAATAATTAAATCTAAAAAAAAAAAAATGCACCCCTAGGCCCAACCCTATTTTAACTTAATTTTGTCTACCTGTTTGCCTGAATCAAACCCAGGGCCTTGCATTTGCTAGTTCAATGTTGCTGGAAGCTCTGATACTGAGCCACATCCCCAACCTTTGTGTTAATTTTGAGATGGAGTTTTACTATGTAGCTCAGATGACCCCAAAATAGGCCCCCTTCAAGTTCTCCAATTTTGGATTAGAGGTGTATAGCACCTAGCTGGCTCTTAACCTTTACAGCTTGCTTTGCCAGCATCTTTGGACCTAGTCTCTCCACCCCCCTGACCCCCCATACCCCCACCACCCACCTCCCCCACCCGCTCACCCCCCCACCCCCCACCTGCTCACCCCCCCACCTGCTCACCCCCCCAGCCCCCCACCTGCTCACCCTCCCACCTGCTCACTCCCCCACCCCCCCACCTGCTCACCCCCCACCTGCTCACCCTCCCACCTGCTCACTCCCCCACCCCCCCACCTGCTCACCCTCCCACCTGCTCACCCCCCCAGCCCCCCACCTGCTCACCCCCCACCCACTCACTCCCCCACCCCCTACCTGCTCACCCTCCCACCTGCTCACCCCCCACCCCCCCACCTGCTCACCCTCCCACCTGCTCACCCCCCCATCTGCTCACCCTCCCACCCGCTCACCCCCCCACCTGCTCACCCCTGCCCTTCTCATCACCACTGTTCTGTGCACTCACTGCTCCCTTGCTTCACTTTATAGCCCTGGAAATGATGAACCGATAAATGGAATGATAGGTACACTGCCGTATCTGTATGTCCAAGGCAGATCCATGAAGAAACTAGGAGCTTCCGGAAGGCCTTGTAGACAAGTATAATCATGACTGTGTCAACCAATAGTCTGTGAAGTCCAGCTTTGTTGTGTGACTGGGAGAAAATGGGAAATTTCAAGCAGGAAGCACTTTTGTTAGAGGCAAAAGTTGCTATTTGTTATAAAATTTAAAAGAGGAAGGAAAGATGTCCAAGAAGCTAGAGGAAACCCATTAGTCTGATGCTAGGGACGCAGCGTTAGCAGGTTATGCAAATAAGCAGCTGTTAAAGGCAGAGCATCATGAATCCAGAAAGCTGTGAGGAACCGAGTGCTGTTTCCAAAGTAGGCGTTCTGTAGGACAATCAAGAAGGTGGTGGCTGCTTTGCCAGCGTTTTCCGTAGCATCCTTGCTTGGTCTAAGGAAATCAGGTCTGCCCGGAAGCTCCCCAGTTCAAGATTCACCCATGCCTGTGCATAAGATGCATCTGCAAACTGTCGTCACCCCTGATACAGAGCAGAGAGTGGAAAACAAATTCGAGTCTAGTATATTACTCTTTAAATATATTTATTTATTATTTATACATAGTCTGCTCGCATGTGTGCCTGCCCACCAGAAGAGGACACCAGATCTCATTGTAGATGATTCTGAGCCACCATGTGGTTGCTGGGAATTGAACTCAGGACCTTTGGAAGAGCAATCAGTGCTCTTAACCTCTGAGCCATCTCTCCAGCCTCTTCCTCTTAAAGATCATAAGCAGAAGTTTAAGGGAAACTGGAAAGATGGGGTTCCAATAAAGTCAAACTGAAAAAATACTTTGTTTTTTCTCGTTTACTGAGCCCACCAGTATGAAGAAGGTTTGTTCATTAAAAGGCTGCATGTGGGGCTGGGAATATAGTTCTGTTGTTAGAGGGCCAGTTTAGCTTGCCCAAAACTCTGGGTCCTATTCCAGAATCACATAGAATAGGGTGCATTGGTGTACAGCTATGATCCCAGCACTCCAGAGGTAGAGGATCAGGAAGTTCAAAGTCACCCTTCTACTACAAAGTGGATTCCAGACCACCCTGTGCTAAGACCCTATCTCAAGATAACAAAAACACAAGGCTTCTTGTGCCTTTGAGAACCACAATGTTGTGCTTTCATGTTTTTAATGATAAGGAAGCTATGTTTAAAACAAAATAGCAAATTACAATGGTTGTGAGCCCCACCTTCCGTGTTATCAGCACGCTAGCTCCCTTCTCTCTTGCGACGGAGTCCCCAGATATCCCAGCTTCACTTCCTGACAAAAGCAGTGTAGAGGGTAAAGGGTTTATTTTAATTCCAGGGTACAGTCCATCACTGGGAGGGAGCCGAAGCAGCCACTCACATCCACAATCGAGCATGCTCGTACTCAGTTCACCTTCTCTGCTTTCAAACAGTCCAAGACCCAAACCCAAGGAATTTACCTTATACCTCTCACAGATGTGCAGGTCTTCCTACCTCTACTAACATAAGACAACACACACACACACACACACACACACACACACACACATGGATATGCCTCAGCCAGTCACATCTAGATGGGTCCTACTGAGACTTTCTTCTCTGGTGGTTCTATATTGGGTCAAGTTGACATTTAAAACTTATAGTCACATCAGGGGAGGTAACACCACCTCCCAAATATGCCTGAAATATCTGATGCCTTTACTTCAGATGCCCCACTCCCACCCCACCCATACCCTGCTGGTGTCTCTCTCCAACCAGGACTGCATTGCCCTAGGTTTTGGGCAGGAAAAAGTATCACCTCTTTTTGTTTTGTTTTATTTGTCTTTTGTTTGTTTGTTTGTTTGTTTGAGACAGAGTCCTCTCTACATAGTCCTGGCTGTAGGCTCAATTTTCTTAACCAATATATTTTATTACAACTTATTAACCGAGCGTACATCACTTATAACTCAACTAACCAAAACAATAGGAAAAGAGGATTAAAGAACACAATAGCAAAACCATAAGGATATCAGTTCTGAGGAATGATTCTCCTGACATAATCAGCAGGATTTCTTCTGCTGCAACTGAAGTAACCAGAACCTGGAACCTCAGCAGGAGCCGGAGCCCCAAAGCCTTCCCTTGAACAGTTCTCTCTAGGAGTGTCTAGAAGTGGAGTGATGAACAGCCAAAACTATCTGAAGTTTCCAAGAAGCCTCGCCTCCAGTTCTGGGCTCATTTATATATCTTCTCCCAGAGTCTGTTCACGGGATTTTTTCAGCTGGCAACAATCAAGCTCTCCCACGAGATGGTGGGTCTTCTAGTGGATTAACCTCACCTGTTCTCTCAAGACCGTTCTGATCCCACACTTGGGTCCATAAAAAAACAGGTTTATCTCTCCTTCACCTGGCTGCCCTGGAACTTACTACATAAACCAGGCTGGCCTTGAACTCACAGAGCTTCATCTGCCTCTACCTCCCAAGTCCTGGGATTAAAGGCGTGCACCACCAAACCCAGCAGTTTTGCCCTTTCTTAATGGGAACATTGCTAATATGGATCTTTCTCATCAAAGCCTCCCTATAGCACAGTTCAGAACAAGCTCTGATTTCTGGGGCTGGAAATGTGGCTTTAGCAGTGTTCTAGCACATGTAAGACCCTGGATTCTATCCTGGGCACTAGAAGAAAAGAAAAGAAAAAAATGGGCTATAACTTCTAACAATATTTTGAAAGATATGACATGGTTATCCTGAAAGCCTTCTTGCATTAAAAGTATAAGTGCCCCCAAATTCTCAGACTGTGTATGTCTGAGAATAGCTTCCTGTCCTCAGCCAAACTCCCCTGACCATGTGTAGGACATGCTGGGCCAACAGTTCTTCTTAGGTTAGAGCCCACGTTTAAAGTCTCATTTCCTTTCCCAGATACTATCTCTTCCTAGGACTATTGAACTGGATGTAACCTTCATGCCCAAGGGAGACCTTGGCCTCTGATTCAACGAAACTCTGATTCAATGCAGTCATTTGGTTTTCTTTTATTATTATTTTTATTTGTTCTCTTATATATTACATCCCAACTGCAGTTTCCCCTTCCTCTTCTCCTCCCAGTCACTCCCCCAACCCCATTCACTCCTCCTTCGTTTCCCTTCTACCATGGCATGTCAAACTGCAATAAGATTAGCCACTTTTCCTCATATTAAGTAGGAGGAAAAAGTCCCAAAAGCAGGCAAGAGCGGCAGAGACACTCCCTACTCTCACTGTTAGGAATCCTGCACAAAGACCAAGCCACACAACTGGAACCTATATGCAGACCGCGTAGGCCCGTCACATACAGGATCCATGATGGTTAGTTGAGCCTCTGGGATCCCCTATGGGGCCAGGTAAGTTGATTCTGTGGTATGCTTGGCCCCTCTGGCTCCTACAGTCTTTCCTCTCCCTCTTCAACAGGATTCACTGAGCTCTGCCCAATGTTTGGCTGTGGGTCTCTGCATCTGTTTCCATCAGTTGCTGGGTGGAACCTCTCTGGTGATGATTATGCTAGGCTCCTGTCATGTTTGTCTTTCTGGGCCTGGGCATTTATTTTTCTTGAGACAGGATGCCATGTAGCTCAGACTGACCTCCAACTTGCTACATAGTTGAGGATGACTTTGAACTTCTGACCCTCTTCCTGCCTCCACCTGCTTAGAGCTACATTACAAGTATGTGCCAGCCAGCACGGCCAACTCAAGACACCTTTCAAAATTAATAGCCAAAGTCTATATAAACAGCAAGAATGAAGCAAGTCCAAAGCCATCCTTGGCTACATAGAAATTTCGGGTTCAGCGTGTGCTACAGACTGAAACTTGTTCTCAAAAGGTAAATAGGCAGAGCAGCTGTCAGCCTGGGTAACCTGAGTTCAATCCCACATGATTAAAGGAGAGAACCAGCTCCCCAAATTTGTCCTCTGACACCCACATATATGCTATGGCATGTGCTTCCCCCCACAGCCCCCATTCAATAAAAATAATAAAATGAAAAAGAAAATAGAAAGAATAGTCCAAAGACTGAGGAGATAGCTCAGCATTACAGAAATGGGCCAGCACTCCCAGCTCAAGACAAACACATCCTAAAATAATAGTCTGACTGTGGTTGCTCACACAGGCAGAAAGATTGCAGCAAGTTCGGAGTGGCACATGCTTATAGTCCCAGAACTGACAAGGTAGAGACAGAAGGATCCCTGGGGTTCAACAGCCAGCTGGTCTAGACTAATTGATGAGTTCAAGGCTAATAAGAGGCCCTGTCTCAAAGGAAATGGACACAGTTCCTGAGGATGATGCCTAAGGTTGTCCCCTGACGTCCACACATGTGCACACACATACAGTCTAACAACATTTCTTTCTTTTTTTTTTTTTTTTTCTAACAACATTTATTGCAAAGACCCAGTATTCTGTTTTTAATGTGGAGATCCAGGAAGAACTTCGTCAGAGCCAGCCCAGTCCCTTGGTGTAATCATTTCCCCAGCAAGCAATAAGGAGCACATTTACCTTCAGTTTCTTGCCCTCCTGGACCCCAGCTTCTGCTCTCCTAAGAACAAGTACTCAAACAAGAAGAAAGAAGGAAGCTCCTGTGGTCCTCTCCTCCCCGGCACTGTCTATAGGAACAGGACTCCTGGTCCACACAGAGGGCTGCCCATTCAAGTGGAGCACCCTTCTTCTACCTAAAGTATCTACACTCAGAATAATGGCTGCTTCACTTTTTCTGGGCGTGTCAGATTGAGAATTGCTTTAATATAAGTCGTTAAGCAATTGATAGCATTTTCACCCAGCACTCAGGAGGCAGAGGTAGGCAGATCTCTGAATTCTCTGTTTCACAGAGAAACCCTGTCTCAAAAAAAACGAGAGAGAGAGAGAGAGAGAGAGAGAGAGAGAGAGAGAGAATTTTCCACCTTTTCCAAACCCTTATGGTTTTTAGGTTCCATCCAGCCTCTCTTATCCTAAGAATGTCTCCCTTTACATGAAGATGTAAGAGTCATTGTGCTTTTTTATTCAAAGTTATGGTTGCTGAACATTTAATGTCAGGCACTGTGATAACTTCATTTTTAAAGATTTATTTATTATGTATACAGTACTCTGTATGCATTAGATCACATTATAGATGTTTGTGAGCCACCATGTGGTTGCTGGGAATTAAACTCAGGACCTCTGGAAGAGCAGTCAGTGCTCTTAACCTCTGAGCCATCTGTCCAGCTCCCCTGTGATAACTTTTTAGTGTGTAAGACCTAGTTCAAATGCGAAAAGGAAACCTGAATGAGGAAGTTCTCAATGTAGGAGAAAATGTTAGATGTACATACAATTAGCCACAACACAATGGCCTGTAACTCAGTTAGCTCTAAGGTGATATTAGTTGATTTTCCATGAGCGTACAATATGTGGAACATGGAAACATTGCCTCTTTTAGAGAAAATCCTGGCTACCTTAGGAGGGAAAAAACCACACAGTGATTTAAACTTCAGGGATAGAAGGGCTTGTAGACAAAGCATTTGAGTTGGATGGAGGAGTGTCCTGATGGGTGCAGGAAACAAGAGAAGGATAAGAAAGGAGTGGCCGATCTTTGTTAGTCTGTCTTGCAAAGTGGGGGGGGGGGGGGTGTCTCATTATGTTGCCAAGACCTTGACTTAGATAATCTTTCCTCAGGCTTCTGAGTAGCTGTAACTACAGCTGTTTGCCACTGCACCTGGTATGCGTGACATCTGAGAAACAGCCTGGGCAAAGATATAAAAGCACAAATGTGTATGCCATATTCCCAAATCACAAGTAGCCCTGATGCTGTGGGGAGTGCAGTGGCTATTAAGAGACAGACAGGCGAGCGTGGTGGCGCACACCTTTAATCCCGGTACTCGGGAGGCAGAGGCAGACAGATCTGCAAAAGTGAGTCCAGGACAGCTAAGGCTACACAGAGTAACCTGTCTCATAAAAAAAAGAGAGAGAGAGAGAGAGACAGGGACAGACTAGATCATGAAGGACCTTCAGCTAAGACTGTAAGCAGTCAATCAATTTAAAGGAATAAAGACTTGAAGCCTACTTTAGCAGAAAAGCAAAGGTAATTTATTGATGGCTATTTTTAGAGCAATATAAATATTTTTTTTCAAGACAGGATTCCCCTATGTAGCCTTGCCTATCCTGGACTCACTTTGTAGGCCAGGCTGGCCTCGAACTTGCAGAGATCCCTCTGCCTCTGCCTCTGCCTCTGCCTCTGCCTCTGCCTCTGCCTCTGCCTCTGCCTCCCCAAGTGCTGGGATCGCACATGCACCACTGTGCCCAGTGGCAGTATTAATAATTAAATTAGAATATGAAAAATATTTACTTGGGGAAAATGAATTGTAAAAACAATAGAATGTCTTTAACAAGGCACCCAAAACCTCTGCACTAGCTCTCCAGTTTGTGTGATAGTTTTGTTTACTCTCAAATGGTGGTGCATTCTTCTTTCATTTCCAGCTAGTCTTCAGTTATTATAGCAACAAAACATATAGAAAATAAAGGAAAATCATTTATTTATTTAAAAGGCTTACTGATCTATGTATGTAATGGATGCTCATAAGTTCAATGTTTTGGAGGCTGAAATTGGAGGATCACAAGTTCAAGGCCAGCCTGGTCTGAGTAGTGAGACTTTGACTCTAAACAAACAAACGAACGAACAAAAACCTTCAAAGTTACTGTTGGTTAACTGTGTTCAAGTATACTTGCCAGGTGCTGAGCAACTGCAGAAATGAACACACCATCCCTAGTTCTCAGAGAATTTGCTAAACCATGCAACCTGCAAAATTACTTTAATAACATTTAGTAAGCACTCTGTTAATGTAGAGGGCAGTTTGATACCTGTGAGTTTGGAGGCCAGCCTGGTCTACAGAGCAAGTTCCAGGACAGTCTTATCATCTTAACTTTCCCACCGTACTAATCAGAGAGCACCCACAAATGCCAGAGCCTAGACTATGCTCCTCACACGCTCCCGAACCGAACTCATAATATTGTAGTAAGGTTGCACTGCTGTCCCCTTCCTCCTTTCTTTGTGCCTCTAGGGCTCACACTCAGAGCCTCACAACTGTGGGAAGAATGCCCTAGCACCTAGCTGTGCCCATTACCTACCTTAATGAGACGAAACAACTCACTGAAAGCCGGCAGCCTTTAAGAGGAAAAACCTGCACTCTGGGACCAAAGATGGTGTCTTAGGCTTTCTATGGCTGTGATTAAAAAAAAAAAAAAAAAAAAAAAAAATGCCAGAAAGCCACCTGGTGAGGAAAGTGTTTATTTCATCTTACAGCTAGCTTGTAGTCCATCATCCAGGGAAGTCAGGGAGGAAACCTAGAGGCAGGCAGTAATGCAGAGGCCATGGAAGAGTTCTGTTTACTTGCTTGCTTCCATGGCTTGCTCAGCATGCTTTCCTAGAAATTCCAGAACCACCTGTCCAGGGATGCTACCATCCACAAGGAGCCGGGCACCCCCCCCCCCATCAATCACTAATTAAGAAAATGTCCCCACAGGTGTCCACAGTGAGGCTATTTTCTCAGTTAAGATTCTGTCTAGCTTGAATCAAGTTGCTATTAAGCTAGCCAGCATGGACGGCATTTTTAACAACTGCACTATAGAGTCTCCTTTCTCAAGAATTTAGTAGAAAGAATACTCAACTTGTAGGCAGAACAAGTCTGACCACAAGCTCCAGCTTCAGCATTTCGTACTAGGCAACCTTGCAAGTCATTTAATTCTGTTGCTCACTTGTAAAATCGGCATGATAATGACTTCCTGGATTGTTCCGGGTGTCATAAGACTCTTGCTTAAAACTGTAGGTTTAAGGGCTGGGGAGATGGCTTAGAGGATAAAAGCACAAGTGTGAGAACTTGAGATTGAGTCCCCAGTAATGGTAAAAAAGCCAGGTACCCTCCCCCCCCCCAAAAAATAAAACCAAGGAGGCAGGATGAGCACATACTTCTAATCTCATACTAAATTTACTAAAACAATAAAATCCCCCCCCCCTTTTTTTTTTTTGAGACAGGGTCTCATTATGTGGCTCTGGCTGGCCTGGAACTCACTCTGTAGACCAGGCTAGCTTCCTGGGTGCTAGATTACAGTGTGTACCACCATGCTCAGGTCAGCAAGATGATTTTTTAGAATCCTGACAGTCTTAAAACCCAATGTGACAACTGGGCTGACGGTGTACACCAGTGATGCTGCACTCAGGGCTGAGGAAAGGGGATCACTATCTTGAGGTCAGCATGGGATACACAGCCAGACCTTATTTGTTGTAAGAGCGGAAGTTGCTGGAATTTCAGATACATATGAATAAACAACTGTGGATTAAACAGAACCAAGAAAGCTAAATCCGAACCTAAAATAATAGAATGAGAAGCAACCTGGCTCATACTTGTGCTGGCTAGTTTTATGTCACCTTGGCATAGCTACAATCACCTGAGAGGAGGGCGCTTCAGTTGAGAAAACTGTCTCCACAAGATCAGGCTATTGGCATGGTGACACAGGCAGGGGCAGGTGGATTTCTGAGTCTGAGACCAGCCTGGTCTACATGAAAGTTCTAGGACAGCCAGAGCTAGCCAGAGAAACCCTGTCTGGAGTGGAAGTGGAGGCTATAGGCAAAGCCTGGGCGTTTTCTTAATCACGCGTGATTGGTGTGGGAGGGCCCGACTCATTTTTGTAGGTGGTACTACTCTCATGGCCCTGGGTTCTATAAGAAAGCGGGTTGAGCAAGCCATGTGGAGCAAGCCAGTAAGCAGCACCCCTCCACGGCCTCTGCATCAGCTCCTGCCCCCAGATTCCTGTCCTGTTTGTGTTCCTGCCTCAGCTTCCTTCCATGGACTGTGACTTAAGGTTTGTAAACCAAATAAACCCTTTCCTCCTCAAGTTGCTTTGGTCATGGTGTTTTTTTCGTAGCAATAGAAACCCTAAGACAATACTGGAGAACCCTCAAAACACTTAGAAACCGATATGCCTGCTGCTTTCAGAAATGAAAGTGGAACTGAAACAGGGCATTGTTTGAAGTGCACTTGAACAGCAGCTCTCCCAGAACTCCACACAGGAAATAAAGCTTCTTCCATTGGCGGCTAGACCGCAGGCTAAATCTCTGGAAAGAAAAATGCAGGACGGGGTCACCATCCGTTTACTAAATACCTTTGGGCCAGTGAAGCGGCTCAGCAGGTGAGTGGCACTTGTTGCACAAGGCTGGTAACCCACAGAAAGGCGGAATGAGAGGACTAACCCCGCAACATTGCCTTCTGACTCCAGCATGCGCACACAACGCAAGAGTAAAGAAACAAGAAACACCTCTGAGGAAGCTGCGTTGTGCGGCAGTCATTGCAGACTCATAGCTGGTCAAAGTGCTGAGAATAGCCGGGTGCTGAGTGCTGGACCATAAGTGGGACGGCTGTGACAGCTCCCACAATGCACAGGGAACATTGCGGAAAAGAAAGCAGAAGGAATGAGGAAGGGTAGGATGAGAAGGTGTGCTGTGAAATGCTGTCTGCTGGGCATGGCGTGGCTGGTGCACTCACGGTCTCACAGCTATGCTCACCTGACTAGACCTATAGGAGATCAAGCTAGCCAATAATTCCAGCGTGGATGGATCCCACTCCTAGCTGAGACACTATTAGCAATTAATTGATGACTGATGGGAGAAGGGGAGTCATTTTTCCTCAGGGGTGTGGCTACTGGTAAGTTGCCCAAAATCATTCAGGCAGCACTAATTAAACTCAGTGGACTATAGGAAGAGGAGGGGGGAGGGGGAGGAGGGGAAAGAAGAGGAGGAGGAGAGGGAGTCATGAACTCATGAAGGTAGAAAGAACACAATCTAGGGAGGTCTGAGGAAAATGAGGGGAAGATTTGGGGTGGATATGACCAAAATACATTTGCATATTGTATAAAATCGTTAAAAATAAATTTAAAAATTTTTTTAAAGAAATACTTCTAAAAAAAATACTTCTAAGGATAATAATGTTCTCTACACCAAATATAAAATATTCTGAGGTTAAAACTATGTCAGTGCCTCAGAGCTGTAATTATTATTTTATTTTATTAATTTATTCATGTTACATCTCAATGGTTATCCCATCCCTTGTATCCTCCCATTCCTCCCTCCCTCCCATTTTCCCCTTACTCCTCTCCCCTATGACTGTGACTAAGGGGGACTTCCTCCCCCTGTATATAGAGCTGTAATTAAATGTCACATTGTGCCCCATAAATATAAAAGTACAATGTCAATTGAAATGACAATATATCTTTTTTTTTTTTTAAAGAAATGCATCCAACATATAATATAGACCAAGTTGGGTATGGTGGCACATACTTGTAATCCTACACTTGGGAGCCAGAGGCAGGTGGGTTGCTGTAGGTTCAAAAAAGACAGCCTCCATGAAGCATGTTCTAGGACAGTCAGCACTACATAGCAAGACTACTCTGTCAAAAAAAGAAAAAAAGATAAAAACCAAAACAAAAGGGAAATAGGCACTAAGCCAGAAAAATATTTTTAAATCTGGGTGTTGTGGAGTGGTTACCCAGCCCTTACCTGTGTCTAGTAAAACAGTTGTTCTTGCCTGTCAGCTTGACTCAATCTGGAATTAACTAGAAGATAAAGCAACCGGAAATATGAACAAGGGATGGTCTTAATGAAGCTGCTTGAAGTGGGAGGGCCCACTTAGGAGGACCCCACCCTAAATGTGGACAACATCTCCCAGTGGTGGCCAAGAAATAGGAAGTTCGGGACAGGACACATTGCTTTTTGCTCAACTGTCTTTCTAGCGGTGAGAGCAAGCTCTTCCACTCTGTTGTCATCTTGTGTTGGCCTCATTGGCCCTGCTCACAGGTTCACCTACCCTGCTGCTGCTGCTGCTGCCGCCACCGCTGCTGCCACCATCCCTCACTGACATCATAACTCAGAAATCCTCCAGGCCTTCAGCAGTACACTGGGACTGCTGAGGCATCCGGCCTCTTAGCCTCAACAGCTACCAGGTTCTCAGCTTTTGCAGTGCGAAGATAGCAATTTTTGGACTACCCAATTATCATGTAAGCCAATCTAATAAATCTCTGGTGTATTGTATTCATTCTCTCAGATCTGTTCCTCCAGAGAATCCTGGGTAACACACCTACTAAGTGTAGAACCTATGTCTGATCCCCAGCAGAAAAAGAGGAGAGCAATTTATTAGAAAGAATTCAGAACTTGGCACAGTGGTGCACACATATAATCTTGGCATTCAGGAAGCTGAGACAGGAGAGTCATCAATTCAAGGACAGTCTGGCCTCCCCGAGACCCTGCCTGAAAACAAAAGGTCCTAACAGAAATTAAAATAAGGGAAGTGACAAATAAAACTGAGTAGAAGCAGAAGGAAAATAGACTGTAAGAAATTATCAAAGGCATAATTCATGAAAAGGTCCCAAAATGAAGAACATGAATTTTCAAACTTATGGAGCCTGCCAAGGGCCCTCCCTGCACAATGGAAAGAAACCAATCTGCCCCTGACAACACTGGAACCACAGAGTGCTGGGAACAGACACAACGCTTTTCTCCAAAATGGAAAGAGCAAGCTTGCGGTGTCTGACTTTCTGAAGAGCAATAGCTCCATAGGGAAGCATTTATGGGCTCTGAGGCTCCCAAAATGCTGTGCCCAGAAGTACCCCTGGGTTAGACGTGGAAGAGCTCACGAGTACCTTAGCTCACATGTACCCTTCCTTCTTGGGAAGTTCTGGAAGGTGAGCATAGCAAAATCACCAGCGAAAACTAAGAAATAAGAATGCTCAGCTGATTGCGTTATGTCTCCAGAAGTTTATCCTCCTTTCTCCAGAGCTAGAGTTTTACTTCCTCCCCCAAAAACATCAAGTGTGGCTATTTGTTTGTTTTGAACAATAGCATGAAAATGGAAATGATGGATGTATCTTTTTCTTTTCTTTGGTCTTTTTTCTTTTCCTTTCTTTTTAGATAATAGTGCTGGGAATTGAACCTAGATCCTTATGCTTGCCTAGCTACATCCAGCTTCTATTGTTTTTGTTTCTTTGAGTGTGTGTGTGTGTGTGTGTGTGTGTGTGTGTGTGTGTGTGTGTGTGTGTGTTGTGTGTTCCTATGCACAGGCCAAAGGAGAACATCAGGCACCCTGTTCAATCGCTCTCCATTTTATTCCCTGAGACAGGGCTTTTCACTGAAACTAGAACAAATCCCCGCCATCCCTCCATCTCTACCTGCACCCAACACAAACAAGATTATATTTGTAAGAGCAGCCACAGCCAGCTTTTTTACATGGGTGCTGGAATCTGAACGGAGGTCCTCATGCTGTGAAGCTGAGGGGACCCTGCAGGTGTCACGGCAGGCAGGTGAGAATGAAACTCAACTCAGATTAACCTGGATCAAACTTTGGGGAGTCTGATGTCATATTTTGTTTGTTGTAGGCATATTTAAATGCAATGAAACTTGGGAAAGGCAACAGTCAAAATGGACTAACACATGGAATCTTAGAAAAGGGATCTAACAAGGGGGGGGTGTTAAATCCTCCAATGTGAGGCTCCACACAATAGTTGCTACATGCCAGTGTGAAGAAGAAGCAAAGGCAGAACAGAGACAATCAGCTGGCTCTGGGGAGTTTCCCAGAAGAAGAAAGTGGTTGACTATGTAGTATGTCTGACTATCATGGGAAGAAAGGAGGAGCAGATTTTGTCACGAGTTAGCAACAACTTTATTAAAACAAAATAAGTTTAAAAAAAAAAACAACAAAGCTTTATTAACTCCAGGAAAAATAAAACCTTGCCTAGAATAAGAAAAGTAATCTCGAGCTGGGCGTGGTGGCGCACACCTTTATTCCCAGCACTTGGGAGGCAGAGGCAGGCAGATCTCTGTGAGTTCAAGGCCAGCCTGGTCTACAAAGTGAGTTCAGGATGGCCAGGGCTGCACAGAGAAACCCTGTCTCGAAAAACCAAAAGAAAAAAAAGTAATCTTATTGTAGTCTATTAGCAACTACATTGCCATAGTGACACAAATACGACTTTTGGGAAGATGGATAGAAGTATGTAAACATGTACAGTTTAACTAGACTATCCGCTGAAAGAAATAACATACCTTTCATAGAGCATGCTTGTGAACCAGCACACACACACATACACACACACACATACACATGCACGCACACACGCAAACACAAAAACCAAGAACCCTTAAACTTTTCCCAACATATGTGACCATAAACAGAGAAATAAACATTGTAGCACAAAAGATGCTAGTGACTTAGAAATTGAAAAGATGGGCTGATGGCTCAGCAGGTAAAGGAGCTTGCTAACAAACCTGAGGACCAGAGTTCAAGCCCCAGGAGAAAAGTGACGCTTACATGTTGTCCTCTGACATCCATGTATGTATCCATACACACAATAAATAGAAATGTATTCTAAAAAAAAAAAAAAAATTGCAAAGATACCAAAAGAACAACAAAAGGGGGTAAGCTGAAAAAAGAAATCAGGATAATATACAAATTGAAAAGTCCAGGTTGTAAATAGCTTTTTTATATATGTGAGTGTTTTGCCTGCATGTATGCCTGTGCACCAAGCTCATGTCTCTGAGCATCTACCTTTTCCTCACAGAGGCCAGAAGAAGGCATCCGATCTCAGGTAACTGGGGTTACCAACAGTCGTGAGCTGTAACGTAGGCATTGGGAATTGAACCAAGGTCCTCCAGAAGAGCAGGACTCACTCTTACCTGCTGAGCCATCTCTTCAGCCCAGTCTATTTCATTTCGATGCATCCTACGTATCTCATCCATTTAGCAAATACAAAATAATTAATGCAATTCTTTTAGTCTCTGGTTCCCACAGGCTCAGCGGATCCACCAATATGATTTAGGCAACAGATTAAAGAGGAGAAAGCAAAAGTTTTTACTTTTAGCTGTGATCAGTGTGGGGTAAAGAGACTGAGCAGCCTGAAAGAAGATAATGCCGGGTAGCACACAGTGTTCACGGGACAGGACTGTCTCCTGCAACTAGAAAATAATTATAACAACAACAACAGTCTGACAATAGACATGTAGTTCTCTCCCTAAGACAGCCATTTGATTTTTCAAATTAAATATTTTCCTTTTTCAGCACCAGACACTGGACCAGATAGAGTGCTTTAGCTGTAAAACTAAAATTTCTATGAGTTCCCATTTAGTCTCACTCAACTTTTATTGGTCATCCCAGAGAGGAGCATATACTGAGACAACCTGTCTCTCATGACAACCCGTCTGGCTCGGCAAAACAACAGCAGGAGAGACTGCCGACCTACACGTAGCCCCCTGAAGCTGCATCCATTTACTCATTCTGCCTCTATAAAAGGTTCCAACCAGCTTTTTTCCCCTTCACAGGCCCTCCATTCCTGCAGGAGATTGTCTGTTCTTAGCTGTTTGGAATAAACAGCTCTTTGGTTGTGGTCAGACCCTGCTCTGTTTCCTGCCTTTTGTCTCTTTACGCTCCAAAATCTAACAACCCAGATCTTGCGAATGCTAGACAAGCTTCCTGCCTAGCCCTGGGATTAAAAACCTTCTGTTATGAGCAGGGCATGGTGGCGCACGCCGTTAATCCTAGCATTCAGGAGACAGAGGCAGGCAGATCCCTGTGAGTTCGAGGCGAGCCTGGTCTACAAAGTGAGTCCAGGACAGCCAAGGCTACACAGAGAAACCCTGTCTCGAAACAAAACAACAACAAAACTTGCGTTTTAACCTGGGATTCAACCTTGGATTATAAAATTTAGTGTTAGTAAGACCAGTTTTTTCTAGCCCTGCTGGGAAGAAAATTATTCAAGGGCATAGATTGGAAGGAGAAAATATTCACCATCTCAGAGTTTATGGGCAGGAAACAATTTCCCTTTGGAATGTAGTTTTGTTTTTGTTTTTGTTTTTGTTTTTGTTTTTTCTTTCTTTCTTCCCATGACTCAGAGATGCCTCTAGGGTCGACGTGAAGCATTTAAGACCCCTACTTGTTCACTGAGAAAATGGAGTCCAGTATGGTTTCTGCAACGAACGTTAAGACAGCAGAAGATGCCAGACAAACCTCTTCCCTCCTAGTGGACATGCTGCTATCTGTTTCCTCCTTTCCTCCCAACATTTCCAGCCCGTCTTATCTGTAGTGCTGGGCTTCCAGACACACACAGTCTACCCTGCCCACATCCAGAAACCATCTTTACCCAAGAGCAGCAAGTGTAAGCGTGCCATTGCTGCTCTGTTTCAGTCTCACACGGCACTTCTGGAAGAGCTCAGAGTTCCCACGCTCTGCCCCATTTCCAGGTTCTGAGTCCCTTTCCGTTCCCTTGGCTGGCGCCCTTGTCTCGACACAGCATGACATCACTGCCCTCTGAGAAGAGCTCAGCATCCTCTTCTCAGCGCCCAGTCCAGCTGATGCTACCTGCGGCCGTCCTGACTCATGTGGTCTCTTTGGACTTTCGATGATCCCTCCTTCTGGATATTAACCACAAGTAAGGCAGCTCCCTCACTCTACGCCAAGCCTCCTGCTGCTGGATCCACGTGATACTTGTCTTGGTCTTATTGCCCTGGTCCTCACTGTCTTAAGACAAGGCAACGATTCAGGCAACTTACCAGGCAGGATGTAGAGCCAGGAAAGAAACAGGAGGTTTGAAATTTGAAATCAAGATGGCTTGTACATACAAAGTCATTACATTACACACACACACACACACACACACACACACACACACACCTTACAATCCTTTTTATAGTTCACATTGTTCCATACCCATAACAAGACAGATTTCACTTTCCCTCCTTTGAGTCACTGATTGAATTTAAAAGGAAATTGTACTAATGAAATGATTTGTTTCATTGGCAGATTTTTTTTTAGTGCAAAGTTTTACGTCTTGGGCTTTAAATAGTAAGTAGTGTCATTTGTTATATGCCAGGCACTGTTTTGAAGACTCTACACAAATGAATTCATGTAATCCTCATCACTATTCCAGTGACACAGCACTGACATTATTCCCACTTCACAAGGGAAAAAGCTAAAGTACAGTAAGGTCAAGTACTTTACCAAAGGCTAGCCCACCAGGAGAACTGGGCCTTTCCAATTATGGTGGCCAATGTCTGCTATCTTAGCACTCAGGAGATGAGATAGGAGTCCAGCCTGGGTTACACAGCCAACCCTGTCTCAAGAAGTAATAATAATAATGATAATAATAACAACAACAATAATAGCAGCTGGGCCTTGCCTGGAAGTAGCAATGCACAACTTTAATCCCAGCACTAGGGAGGCAGAGGCAGCTGGATCTCTGAGCTCCAGGCCAGCCTGGTCTACAGAGCAAGTCCCAGGACAGCCAGGGCTACACAGAGAATAATAAGCAAATGATAATAATAGCTGGGCCTTAAATCTAAGAAAACCTAGGAATGCACTCTGTATCTAGTCTCTACTCTTCAGCTCCTTTAAACTGAATTTTGGGGTCCTTAAAATAAAATCCAAACCAACAGCTCCTTTGGCTTTAGCTTCCTAAGACACTTGATAATGTACAGGAAAACTGCCAATTTCCAGTAAATCATGTTTTGTATTTATTAAACAATACTATAAAATTCAGATGAAAACCCTTATTGTAATTCAAACTGAAGGGACTTTTTTTTTTTTTCTTCTAGTTGATGATGTTCATAAACTGGTCCAGCTGTTTCTCCAGCTGCCTGGTAATTCCGGAGAAACAAATCAGCAAATCAGTTCACAGTCTAAATTCTGAAAGGGGCAGTGCATTTCCTTTTGTTTTCATATGGCATCTACATTTAAATCACAATGCAAAAGCTAGGGAGTACTGAGTGAGCACATTTACATAATTGGTGTCCGGGTATGTATGAAGCATACACATGGAAGAAGCAGAGGCAAAGGGGCTTAGAGCCTGAGGGGTGTGATTATTCTATCCATTTTCATATCCTTTTAGGATGGGATATTTCATTGCTGTGCGTACTGCCTTTACATATACCTGTACTAGCAGAGCTGAGTTCGGTTAGAGAGAAAATTCCACAAGATTTTACATATTTAGACCTTTTTATTGTTGTTTGGAATGTGCCTGTCTAAACATGTGTGCCCATTGCTGTAAAGTCTTCATACTATTTAGCATTTCTTTTTTCTTGCTTGCTTTATTTTATTTTATTTTTTAATAATTTTTTGAGACAGAGTGTCTCTGTCTAGCCTCGGCTGTCCTGGACTCACTTTGTAGCCCAGGCTGGCCTGGAACTCACAGCGATCCGCCTACCTCTGCCTCCCGAGTGCGAGTGCTGGGATTAAAGGCATGCGCCACCACGCTGGTTGCAACTCTCTTAATTAGGGGCAATTGCTTGCAAGGAACAAACTCCCATTCAAATTTGCATAAGCATGAAGAGATGCTGCACTCATTTAAAAAGATGGGAGCATCTGAGAAGAAAGACAAAGACAAAGCCAGCAGGACAGCCAGGCTTCACAAAGGACTTCACATGTCATTTAAGTCAAGACTGAAAATACTATTTTTATTTCTGGGCTTTGCAGTGTCTTCTGGCTTCTCTGAAGATTGGTTTTTGCATCCCCTTGGTGAAAAATGGTAGCCCCACCCAACCCTTCACACTCTCTGACTTCTGTGCCTAACAGAGACTAGCAGAGGACTCGACATCCCAGTGCTAAATTCCCAGGAAAGAGAATGTAATTAGCTTAGTTTAAGTCAGATTGCTCAGCCTGTCTCCTGGTCAATCATGTGGACCTGGGTTACTTCCCCAGGTGAGAAACCGGCAGGTAAGCAATCTGATAAGGGTTCGCAGCATTCTGTTGCCATTCTTCCAAATGAGAGGCGATTTATACCAAGTAGTTCAATTTAGCCAACCCATGAAGCATACATGCCGCAAAACAGCATGCTGCACGTGATAAATATATCCTTTTTATTTGTCAATTAACTAGGAAGAAAGAAATGAAAAATGACGAGCTACAGATGAGCTCATATATTCAAGTCTGCTGAGCCCCACATTGTGTGCATCTACCCTTGTCTCTACTAATAAGGTTAAATACTTTTCAATTATTGTATCTACCAAAAGTCATCAGAAAAGTGAACGGGCCAGTTGTGAGCAACTGCCAACGTGTACAGCTGACACTGACTCTCTACTGCGTGAGGAGAGAATTTCCTGGAAATTTTCTCTTCATTGCTTCAAGAAATTTCACACACTGTCTACAAATATCTCCACACTTGCCCTCAAATTAGGTGCTCAGTGACCAAAAATAACACCCGGAAACATGACCTACACCTTTAAGTTAGTGTCTTCAAGAAAGCTAGCCAACCTCAGTGCTGTTTTACGGTGAACATGTATAAAAGACAAATCAAGAGTGACATCTTGGTTAATTAGCACATTATAGTCTTGGAATACTAACTAAAAAAAACGGAGTCACTTCATTCTAATACAACCATGTCATTGTCCATTGCAAGTGACATTTCAGGAAAAAAAAAAAATGAGCGACGATTCATCTAATGCCGGCTTCAGCCATGCTAAGCTCCTGTTACTGTGATTTGCCTGGGCCAGGGCCTCTTTCCATGCTGAGGAGAAAGCCCCCTCTTAATGGTTCTTAATGTTTATTTTTTAACTTTTCAAAACTAAATTTCATGTGTATGAGTGTTTCGTCTGCATGTATGTATGTGTGCCACTTGCAGGCCTGGTGCTCTCAGAGGTCAGAAGAGGGCATCAGATACCTTGGGACTGGAGTAACTGACGGTTGTGAGTCACCACATGGATGCTGGGAACTGAACCCTGGGCCTATGGGAAAGCAGCCAGTGCTCTTAACTACTGAGCCGACTCTCCAGTCCCATAACTTTTCACCTTAACAATGCACGTGAAAGTCTCCCTCTGGCATCTCAAGAGTCTCTGGGTACAGAAGATAAAGGACGCTGCTGCATAGCTCTCAAACTTGCTCAGTGAGAACTCAGAACTTAGCAGCTGAAGAGAGAGCTGACTTCCAAACTGCATCTGTGCAGAAAGTGCTGACTCTGGCTTCTAGGCCAGGAATAGCCACAGCCATTCGTCTTTCCCTTCTTATGTTTTCCAAATGAGTCATAAAAGATGCCGTGCATTCCAATAGTGTGGCATGAAATGGGAGCGATGAAAGATGGAAAATGGACATTGCTGTCTCTTCTTGATGAATCCAGAAATGAGACTACCCTAGGCCAGTCAAATCTGGGGTACAGGGGCATTAACCCTGGTGGGCCATTCAAATCTCCTGAGAGTTTTTTTTTTTAACAATGATAACCAACCCTGTTCATATATCTATGTTTTGCGTATATAAAGACATGGCTTTCTCCCTCAAAGGCGCAGTTTTTCCCTACAGGAATGATATGGAGCCCACCTACAACGGAAGTGAACCTTACAATGAACCGCACTGACAATCTGCACACCAGCAGTTTAGAGCACAGAAGTTTACATTTCACCTGCACAGCATGTGCACTGGTCAGCAGAGTTATTCTGAGTCGCCTTCTAGACTGCTGGGTCATCACCCAGACTGTCAAGACACAGGGAAAGGGGGAACAGGAGTCCCAGCATTCAGGCCACCTAAAGCAGGCAGATGGCAAGTGCAAGCTTGGACGGTGAGGCGCAACATTGTCTCAACACACACACACACACACACACACACACACACACACACACACACCAACAAAAACAACAAAAACACCCCACAAAAGAGGATTCTTCCTCTCAAAGCTACTGTTATTAATCATGACATAAACATCTGTGTTTGCTGATGGTCTTAGGCAACCTCTAACCCTGGAGGAGGTCACGACCCACAGATTGAGAACCACTGTTCTAGGCATTGACAAGCAGACTACTGGAGTAGGCAGTCTCAGGTATATCTACTATGGTTTTAAAAGACACATAATAGAGCTGGAGAGATGGCTCAGAGGTTAAGAGCACTGTCTGCTCTTCCAGAGGCCCTGAGTTCAACTCCCAGAAACCACCACATGGTGGCTCACAACCATCTCTACATAATAACCAGAGAGATGCTCAGTGGTTAAGAGCCTGTATCGCTCTGCAGAGGGCCCGAGTTCAGACTCTGACACCTACAGATGGCTCACAACTTCCTGGAACTCCAGCTGAGGCTCCAGCTCCCTCCCCTGGCTTATAAGGCTACCTGCACTCATGTGCATGTGCACATGCTGACACAGACGGATATACATCACTTAAAATAAAAAGAGACACCTCCCTGTGGGCCAGCAAGTCAAGGCTCTGGAAACCTGAGTCCAACCTCTAGGATCCTCATGGTAGAAGGAGAGAGTTGATGACTCCTCCAAGCTGTTTTGTGACCTCCACATTTGTGCCATGCCATGAGTGCCCACCCCCACCCCTCAACAGGATCTCACTGTGTGCCTGGCTTTGAACTCAGAAGAGATCTGCCGGCTTCTATCTCCAGAGTGCTAGGACCAAAGGCATGCAGCACTGCCACATCCAGCACGTGGTAAATTTAGTTTTGGAGACAGGTTTATAGTTTTTACAAAATGTTTATTTCCCTCCCCCGCCCTCTCTCTCTCTCTCTCTCTCTCTCTCTCTCTCTCTCTCTCTCTCTCTCTCTCTCTCTCTCTGTGTGTGTGTGTGTGTGTGTGTGTGTGTGTGTGTGTGTGTGTGTGTGCAGGTGACTTTGGAGGCTAGACTACAGAGCTGGATCCCCTGGGGCTGTAATTACCTGATGTGTGTGCTGGGAACCAAACTCCAGTTTGGTGCAGGAGCACTGTGCACTCCTAACCATTAAGCCATATCTCCAGCTCAGAATTTTTGTTTTGCTTAAAGAAATAAGTCAGGAATGAACTTCGAGAAATAAGAGAATAATTTTAAAGGAGAATAAGAATTTCAGTTTAAATTGACATGACTCAAAATATTCAATATGATAATTTTCTAAATTCTTGTGTTAGACATCACAACTCTTATTAATTATTTTTAAAAACCTGAGGAACCAGGAAGATGACCTAGACCACACACACAGACACACACACGTACATGCATGCAGAGAGAGACAGAGACAGAGAGGAGGGGGAATCCAACCATGGTCTCCACAGCATCAGCATCTCTGGGAAAGGACACTACAGAAAGAGCAAGGCCTGTGCTACCTGTGCAGCTCAGTGGTAGAGCATGTGCTGGGTGAGTGCCAGGCCCCAGGGCGGCAAACAAACAAACAAGACAACCCAGGCCTTGTTTCTTTGTTTAAATAGCCCCAGAGCCCTTCCCTAGGACCACGAAAAGCAAGGACGGGGTTCGGGGGACTTGCACGGGGACAAGCGATGGATGGGTCCCCAGTTGCTCACACACTGCCTCCATCACTTCGTCCCTGACCTATTTCTGTGTCTCTCTCCACAGACACAGCTCTGCAGTCCTCTTTCCTTCCATGAGTTAAGCATCTGACTTTGACCTGGCATCTCAGTACCTAGAACTGATTGTGACACCAGTATGACAGCTTAAATCTTCGTCAGTGACCCCAACAATCAGGACAGTGGAGGCCTTGGGGAAGGGTTGCCAAGGAATAAGCAATGCTGCCACCTTGTGGAAGACAACAGCTATGTTGAGGCAGAAATGGTTAACAAGGACAACAAAAAAGAACTTCAGGGAGCAGAGTTTACAGTAGAGCCCTGAAATTTACTTATTTTATAACATGTATGGTTTGACTTTCTGTAACTTTTATTACTGGATCTTGTTTAAAATAAGCTTATTCCATTAGTAAATGAAATTTCAAAGAGAACTCCACCACACACCCAAGGTATTTAAGATATCTGATTAAATTAATGTACCCTGGCTCCACTAGGAACTACCTACATAATCTTCATAATTCAAATTTGTTTATTTTTGTTAGAAAACCGTGGGCTGTAGTGATACTTAAATGACAATTGTTTCTCTATTGTCATTCCATTAAAATTTCCCCAGCCTTCATTTGTTTATTTGTTTTGCTTTGTTTTATTGTTTTTTGCTTTTTTGAGATAGGGTTTCTCTGAGTAGCCTTGGCTGTCCTGGACCCTCGTTGTAGATCAGTCTGGCCTTGAACTCACAGATATGGCCTACCTCTGCCTCCCGAGCGCTGGGATTAAAGGTGTGCACCACCATGCCCGGCTTCCCCAACCTTCTTTTTCTGATGTAGGAACTCTCTCTCTTACATAGGTAACTGCACAACAGGAAGTAGATGGAAGACTTTTAGCGGTGAAGTTTAAACCGAGGCAGGGTTCCAGAGCATAGCACTGCTCTTTGGACAGGATGCTGCATTCATGAATTCACAGAAGCTGTTGTTGCCTGCACAGGGATTGGAAAAAATGGCTCAGCAATTAGGAGCACTTATTGCTCTTCCAGAGGAGCAGGCTGATTGCCAGCACATGGTGGCTCTCAGCCAGATGTAAGTCAGGTTCCAGGGGATGCAATAGCCTCTCTGGCCTCGGTGGAGGCACCAGGCACACACGTGTGGTATACAGACATACATGTAAGCAAAACACACATAAAATTAAAACTGGATACATCTAATTTTTTAATATGTTAAGAGCTGCACAAGATCAAGCCAGTTGACTTTCTAGCATGGAGGGGCAGTTAGGGGTGATGAGCCCCCATCTCTGACTGAGGAGCTGTTGACAGTTGATGGCTCCTGGGGAAGGAGGGTCAGTGTTCTTTAATGATGTGGTCCCTAGAAGGTTAACTATGCTCCAGTGGTTGTCCCTACACACAAGAGTACATGAGCAGCTCAAACTAGACACAATGGGTTATTGAGGAGGAGGAAGAGGAAGAGGAAGAGAGAAGGAGGGGGAGGAGAAATGGGGGATAAGGAGGGCAGATCTGAGAAGAGCTATGGGGAGGAGTTGAAGATGAATATGATCAAAATATATTGTATGAAATTCTGTAAGAATTAGTAACAATACTTTAAAAAAGCAAGGTAGGGTCATTCTAACCCTATAGTTTTTTTTGGTGGGGGTGGTTTGGGTTTTGCTTTTTTATTTTTGTTTTTGATTTTGTTTTTTGAGACAGGGTTTCTCTGTGTAGCCTTTGCTGCCCTGGACTCACTTTGTAGACCAGGTTGGCCTCGAACTCACAATGACTTACCTGCTTCTGCCTCCTGAATGCTGGGATTAAAGGTTTGTGCCACATGCTGGGCTAGTTATCTTTTATTAATAGATTTTTTTAAAATTATGTGTATAAGTGGTTTGCCTGAGCATATGTCTCTGTAGCTCTTGTATTCCTGGTACCCATGAGGGCCAGAAGAGGACTTCAGAACCCTTGGAGCATAATTTAAAGTTATAAGGTCTATCTGTTGTCCTTGGTTTCCACTGTGTACTTAGCTCACATAGATACTGAATGGTATGCAAAGAATTGCAACTCGTGGATGAAGGAAAGATAAGCATGTTTTTGTTTAGATCACATGTGTGGGATGAGAAAAAGACTTGTAAGAGATCAGGTGATGTTTATCCCCTTAGAAGTTGAACCACCGTGTGGGGGAGATTGGTTGTTAACCAGCTGAAAAACATTCTGGAACAAATTCTGAGAGGAGATATAAATGTGAGCCAAAAACAGGAGAGAGGGCCTTGGGAGACTTGGGATAGTTTTGGCTGCTCGTCGCTCCACTTCGAGATGCTCCTAGAGAGAACCGCTCAAGGGAAGGCTCGGGGCTCTGAGCTCTGGGTAAGGTTCTGGGTTCTGGTTGCTCCAGGTTCTAGCAGAAGAAATCCTGCTGATTATGCCAGAAGAATCGTTCCTCGGAACTGATATCCTTACAGTTTCATTATTGTATTCTTTAATCTCCTTTTCCTATTGTTTAGGGTCATCAGGTTATAAATGAGGTACTCTTGGTTAGTAATTCATAATAAGATATAATTGTTAAGAAAATTGAGCCCACACATGGACTATTCCCTTTACTTGTAGGTGACTAGAGAAGTAGACTATACTAATGAACTCAGACAGTTAGACATGATGGCTGGAGTAAGTACATACAGTCCTGGTTGACACAGCTAGAGTCGAAGAGAACCCTCAGCTGAGGGGCTGCCTCTGTGAGACTGCCTGTAGGCAAGCCTGTGGGGCATTTTCTTGGTTGCTAACAGACAGAGGGGGCCCCAGCCCACTGTGGTCAGTGCACCCCTGGACAGGTGGCTGTGGGTGCTATAGAAAAGAAGGCAGAACAAGCAATGAGAAATGAGACAGTAAGCAGCACTCCATGGTCAGTCTCTGCTTCAGTCCTTCACTCTGGGTTCCTAGGCCCCCCTTCCCCCACCCCCACCCCCCACACACAAAGGAGTACAACTAACTGTAAACTGAAATAAACCCTTTCCTCCCCACGCTGCTCTTGGTCATCACAACAATAGAAACCTAAGTAAGACATGTACTAAATGGAATGCTAAGGTTTTATATGTGGAGAGAGCTGTACAAAGCTATAGAAGAAGATAGCAGAAAGCTTGCCATAGGATGAGACGTTTTACACTGGGAACACTCTGAAATGAAGATGTGGATATTTCATGATTGAGACTATGATTAAAACAAGACTTGATATGAGAGCAGGAGTATACATGAAAGAAGATGTATAAGAAATTTGAATGGACAACTGGGAGTGGTGGCGCATGCCTATAATCCCAGCACTTGGAGAAGCAGAGGCAGGTGGATCTCTGAGTTAGAGGCCAGCCTGATCTACAGAGTGAGCCCAGGACAGCCAGGGCTACACAGAGAAACCCTGTCTTGGAAAAGAAGAAGAAGAAGAAAGGAGGGAGGGAGGGAGGGAAGGTGGGAGGGAGAGATGGAAAGAAAGAAATTTGAGTTGGAACATGGTTTCTGAGAAGTATTACTTAGAAGAAATATTGGGTAAGCAGAGACCAAACTGTGGTCTTTAAAAGGAGCCTCAGATGCTATACACAGCTGAGATATCATTCTTACAGGATTTTAAGAGGCACAAACTCGCCCGGTGTGGTGGTGCACACCTTTAATCCCAGCACTCGGGAGGCAGAGGCAGGCGGATCGCTGTGAGTTTGAGGCCAGCCTGGGCTACTGTAAGGCTCTCTCTCTCAACCTAAGCCTGGGAACATGACCCAGGCAAGCTTGGGAAAGTGACCCAGAAAGAATTGAAGGCCAGTTCCAGTTTCTGAGATCAAAGTGGCCAACTGAGATAAACAATTTCAACTAAGGTAAACAATTTTCAGAAAAGTACCATCTGAAAATTCTCTGGAAACTCCCCAACACCCCTCCCTGCCAAAAATAGCCCCCAAGACCAACGACCCCTGCAATAGCCAATAACATTTAGACAAGCACCCCTAGCGACCACCAGAGCCAATTCTAACATAGGGCACGCAGCCCCTCCTAACCTTTGCAGTTTTAGCCTTTAAAAATAGCTTGTAGCAGCTACTCGGTGTGCCTCCCTCCCTCCTGAGGCCCCCTGACACACGTCAGCAATAAACCTTGTGCTTTTCCTTCAACACTGTGGTCCTCGAGTGGTCTCTCACGACGACCCCCTACCTGAGTGGACTCTAGGGTCCAACACTACAAAGTGAGTCCAGGGCAGCCAAGGCTACACAGAGAAACCCTGTCTCAAAAAAAAAACAAAAAAAAAAACCCACAAACAAAAAACAGGCACAAACTCTTAGGCCTCCTACACACTAATGCATGCTCTACCACTGAGCTGTACCCCACTCCATAGCTCTTACTTTGTTTGGTGGATCACTTCACAATCCTAAAGTGTCTGCCACACACTAGGTTCCAATCTAGGCAAATGAAGACTGACAGAATTCAGTGTTTGTGTGTAAGATTCATGAATGAGGGACTGGAGAGATGGCTCAGCCATTCACAGCACTGGCTTGCTCCTTCAAAGGACTGGGGTTCATTCACTCTGTACTTTTGTGGATCCAGACACACTTTTCTTTAATATTATATGCTTCCAGTAAACTTGAGATTCCTGTTGGATCTGAGAAAACCATTTCAAAAACGTATTCCCTTCTTTAGGAGGAAATTGTCTTCTGAAGTGATGGGCCAGAAGCTCATTACCCAGGGCAGGTGAGCCTCCTATCTTTGACAAGTACACCATTGATCTCATCGATTAAGAGGAACTAGCCAACGCTGCAGCTCGAATTGTTGTTGTATGAGAGTTTATGGTAGTTTAGGAAACAGATCACATGGCTCTGAGAAAAAATAATTTGATCCTGCCAAGTTTTTGCTTTAATAGAGACAAAGCTTTCATTTTATGACAGAAAAACAAAACAAAGAGGCCATGCTTACTACCAGTAATCTGCTTGTCTTTCCTGAATGAATGGAGTTTTAGAAATGAGACTGCATCCAAGGAAATACATTAGTCTGGTTGTAGGCTCCTTTTTTTTTTTTTTTGACTTGTACATTTCAATTGTTCATTGTTCTTCTTTGCATAGGCCTTTCTATGGAGTCATAAAAACATTTTCTTAGAAACCATTATCAAATCAAAGGAAAGGACACAGGACTCTTGTGCTATGATGCAAAGAGATGGTTCTATCCCATTTACACCCAGCTTTATTATTAACTAGAACTTTTTTCATTTCAGGGCACTGCAGTGGTTTGAATGAGAAATGTCCCCCATAAGTTTACACGGTTAGACACTTGGTCCCCGAGTTAGTGGTGTTGTTTTGTAAGGGCTGTGGAACTTTTAGGAGGTGTGTGTAGGGATTTCTCAGCTGTGACTGCTGCCGCTGCCACTGCTGCCACCTCCACCTCATCTAGGCCGCCGCTGCCTCGCTGGAGATATGCCAGAGCCTCGGCACTCTGCTGCCTCAGCTGCTGCCAGATGAAAATGAAAAGTGCCTGGAGCCTCCGCCACTCCACGGTGCTCAGCCTAACAACACCACCACTCACCTCCTGCCCAAGCAAAAGCCGAGGTGCCTTGCCTCAGGCCTCCACCTGGGGCAGCAATAGTAGTCTGCCCCAAAGCCAAGGCAGCTCCAAGCTGTGGTGGCCTGCTACCATCCACTGCCACACACACACACCCTCCAACCCCTGCCCTGTGACAGAACACCTTCTCCAAGCTACAGGAAACCCACCGCTCCCCACCCCTGTGGGCCCACTGTATCACCACCCCAAGAGCTATGAGCAGGGGGCCACCAGAATTTAAAGTGGCTCGCTGCCTCAGGACAGTTAGCTCCTCCTTCCCACCTTGGGGCTGTGCAGACTGGAGACAAAATGGTTGGCGACTCCTGTCAGTGCCTCAGCGGGAGCTGTCCATGGTGACCATTCCTACTTCAGCTGACTCTTTCCTGCTGTCTCCGTGGGAGCTGTCTAGGGCGACTAGTCCTGCTTCTGCCGACTGCTCTATGAAAACCCGACACCTTTCCTGCTGCAGAAAGCCTGCCGCCGCCGCCATGGAAGCTGCCTATAATGGCAACAGCCTTTCCTGCTTCAGCTTACTGCCTTCACAATGGACTCTGTACATTTTGGACACATTGTAAACTTTATTACCTCTCAAGACAGAAACGTGGCCAGACCTATGCCCCAGAAAGCTTCAGCAGCCCATCCCCGGTCTCCCCCGACCCAGACCTCTGTAGCTGCCATCTCCAGCCCCTCAGCAGGACCCATCCCAGATTATGCTAATTTGGGATGAGAAGTCTCAACAAAACCCCACCAATCCCTGAGGTTCCCCCAGCTCAGGCTTGAAATCTCACCAATCCACACTCTGGAAATCCCTGTCCTGGAAAGCTCCGCCCCTCTGTTGTCTTCCTCTGGAGCAGAGACAGCCACCCTGGATTTGTCTTTCTTCTCCTGGATTTGTCCTCCAGTCAATCTCTTTTAAGAGATTTATTGCCTGCTGTGACTCTATCAGGAGGAGGAGGAGGAGGAGGAGGAGGAGGAGGAGGAGGAAAGATGGCTGACAATGTCTGAGTTCGAGGCC
The DNA here is from genome assembly GCF_903995435.1 of Acomys russatus. Taxonomy (NCBI): domain Eukaryota; kingdom Metazoa; phylum Chordata; class Mammalia; order Rodentia; family Muridae; genus Acomys; species Acomys russatus. Next base: position 58,040,902 of record NC_067140.1, read on the forward strand.
AGCCTGGTCTACAAAGAGAGTTCCAGGACAGCCAAGACTATCACACAGAGAAATAAACAACAACAACAACCCCAACAACAACAACAACAACAAAAAGCAAATCAAACAAAATAAACAAAAACCCAAGGAGCTGGAGAGATGGATCAGCTCAAAGAGCAGTAGCTTCTCTTGTGGAAGACCTAAATTTAGTTTCCAGTACCTACATCAGGTGGCTCACAACTCCAGTACCAAAAGACTTAGTCTCCTCAGTCACCTACCCATACCCGGAAAGCACTCATATACACAGACACATAAATAAAAATAAAAATAAATCTTTATAACTAAAAATGGGTCAGTGAGATGGCTTAGTGGGTAAAGGGGGCTTGCTGCAAAGACTGATGACCTGAGTTCAATCCCCAGAATCTACATGGTGGAAATTAGAGAACTGATGTGTACAACTTGTCCTCTGATGTCTGTGGCATATACACCTCCCCAAATTGATTAACTATATGTAAAACAAACAAAAAGAAGAAACATGAAAACTAATGTAAGCTCCTACCTCAAATCCTATAACAAAAGAATATTTATGAAAAATTACGATATCCAAATCAAGTCTATGTCTTAGCAGAGTTTTAACTAATGTTGGCTTCCTACTTTTGATAGGTATATTATGGCTAGTCAAGTGTGCCATTAACATCCAGGTAGCCTAGGTGAAGAATATATAAGAACTCTTATGTTATCTTTGGAACCATTTCATAATTCTAAAATTATTCCAAAAGTAAAAGAATAAATTAAAAAGTAAAAACATATGTAAATAATACAAAAATTAGGCTTCTTCTGTTTTCTAAGTCTGAACTGGGCCTTCTAGAGAATTTCATTACTTTAAAATTATTTACTTTGTGTGTATGGATGTTTTATTTTGCATGTATGTCTGTGTAGCATTTGGTGTACCTGGTGCTCAAGCAGGCCAAAAGAGATGCTTGGGTCCCCACCATGTAGATACTGAGATTGAACCTGGCCAGTACTCTTAACCACTGAGCCTTCTCTCCAGCTCCTCTATTAGGTTTTAGTATTCATAGTCCCTATGTATAAAATTGTCATTTTCAGACTGTACCAGAGGGATCTGCCCAGAGGACTTGAGTTTAATTCCCATTACTCACACCATGTGGTTCACAACCACCTATAACTTCAGCTTCAAAGGGCATCTGACACCTCTGGCCTCTGTGGGCACCTGAACTCATGTGCACACATAGACATACTTAAAAATAATGCAATTAAAGTTTTAATAACCAGGTATGGTGGTGCAGGCCTGTAATCCTAGCACTTGGGAGACGATGGCAGGAAGATCAGAGGAGTTCTAGGCCAGCCTCAGCTACATAGCAAGTTCAAGGTCACTGTGTGCTACATTTTCAGATACTGTCTCAAACAAACAAAAACTTCAAAATTCCATAAAAGTAAGCTTGTCACTTCAGAAGGACAAATATCATTAGGCCAGAAGCTCTTTAAGAGCAGAATCCATGGAGGCTGGAGAGATGGCTGCTCACCCAGAGATCCTGAGCTCAATTCCCAGCAACCACATGGTGGCTCACAACCATCTGTAATGGGATATGATGCCCTCTTCTGTCTGATGTTATCTTCTGTCATGCAGGCATATATGCGAATAGAGCACTCATATACATAATTAAGTAAATCTTTTTAAAAAATCAGAATCCACATCTAATTCATCTTTGTGTTCTTGAGATTTGACAAATAAATACAAGCAAAACAAAAAATACAAGCAAATGCCTATTGAGTTCTCTATTCTCTATACATATCTACTACAGATGCACATACTTACAAATACACATATATGTTCTAAAAAGTGGAGCAAAAAGACTATAGCTATATGGGAATACATGTTACCAAAACTGACGTGCCAAATACAGAAATGACACATCTCATGGATGAATCAAACATTTTATAAGAGCTCCAATGCTGTAAACCCTTCCATTTCTTTCTTCTCTGATGAGCTTTGGGGCCATTTGACAGAGAACTTTTGTCTTTCGCACCTGGTGGCAGGACCGAGGTCACGGCAGTGGTTGACAGACTGTTCACTCCCTTCCTGTGCTGCACCTTCCCCCAAGTATTCAATCAGAGTCCCCCATGTGCCCCTAAAAGAGCATCCGGATGATGCCTCATGGGAGCTGACAGCAGCCATGGAGTGACGACAAGGGAAGTGCTGCAGCAGGAAATAGAAACCTGCCGTTCGCACACCCACTTCACGAATAGGGAACAGGAGAGAAATGAACACCAAACAGAGCAGTTTGCTCACACTTGCAGAATGATGGACAAGAAAGGACAAGCGAGAGAGACTCAGATGGAAGCTATCTTTATCTTTTCTTTGCCTGTATCCTCTTCTTTATGTGTATGTCTGAATATGTGTGTGAAGAGAGACTAAAATTCATCCCCAAATGTGTGCAAGAGACCATCTGCCTTTTGTAGTTATAGATGCACAGTTATCTGTAGAAGTGCAGATAAAATTGAGACAAAAATGCCTGCTTGCCAGTTTTCCTAAATATGTATGTTCACAAATTTCAAGGCATTAATGAGCTGCAAAATAACTACATACTGAAGCTGAATACAGCTGTCTATACTAAGTTTGAAAATGTTTTAGCTGAATTTTTGTTTGTTTGTTTTTTGTTTTTGAGACAAGGTTTCTCTGTATAGCCTTGGCAGTCCTGGACTAACTTTGTATACCGGGCTGGCCTTGGATTTACAGAGATCTGCCTGCCTCTGCCTCCCGAGTGCTGGGATTAAAGGTGTGCGCCACCACCGCCTGGCTTTTTAGCTGAATATTAAACAAATAATGTAAACTAGGGATGTCAAATTCTCCAAGATGCTTAAATAAGAAGCCAGCAACTAAAGCTGGGCATGATGGATCACTGTGTGTTTGAGGCCAAGCATAGTCTACAAAGTGAGTCCAGGACAGCCAAGGCTACATAGAGAAACCCTGTCTTAAAAAGAAGAAGAAAGGCTGGGTACGATGGCGTATGCCTTTAATCCCAGCACTCACGAGGCAGAGGCAGGTGGATCGTTGTGAGTTCGAGGCCAGCCTGGTCTACAAAGCGAGTCTAGGCTAGTCAAGGCTACACAGAGAAACCCTGTCTCAAAAGAAAAAAAAAAAAAAAAAGGAAAATAAGAAGGAGGAGGAAGAGGAGAAGAAGGAGAAGAAACCAGCAAGTATCCTGATGGTGGTGGTGTATGTCTTTAATTCCAGCATTTGGGAGGCAGAAGCAGGTAAATGTTTGTGAATTCAGGGCCAGCCTGGTCTACAGAGCTAGTTCTAGGACAGCCAAGGCTATACAAAGAAACCCTGTCTTGAAAAACAAAACAAGCCAGCAAGCATGAGAAGAGGAGGAAAATACACTTTGGAGGTCAGATGCTAGGTTTGTGGGTATTTATTATAACCTTAGAGTTAAATATATAGCATGTATGTTTCACAAGTTTCAAAATATACATTCCTAAGACAGATGTGGTACTCTATACCTGAAATCTCAACTACTCAGGAGGCTGAGGCAGGAAGATCTCAGGTTTAAAGCTTGTGTGTGTGTGTGTGTGTGTGTGTGTGTGTGTGTGTGTGTGTTATATGTGTGTGTGTTTTGTGTGTGTACATGTTTATGTGGATGTATGTGCCTGTGAAGGACAGAGGTTGACATCAAGTGTCTTCCTTTATCACTTTGCAGTCTCATTTTTGGAGCCAGGGCCTCCGATTGCCTGGAGCTTACCAATTCAGTGAGGCTGGGTGTCCAGAGGCTGCAGCAAAATGCCTATCTCTGCCTCTCCAGCACTGGCCTTACAGATGTGCACTGTCACGCCCAGCTGTTCCTGTGGGTGCTGAAGATCTGAACTTTACTGACTGATACGTCTCCCCAGTCCTTGCTTGTTTTTTGAGATAAGGTCTTGCTCTGTCTTCCTGGTTTGCCTGGAACTCACTATGTAACCCATGCTGCCCTCAAACTCAGGACCCCTTTGCTCCTGCCTCCCAAACCACACCAGCCTCTGCAAAACTTGTAGTGTCTTAGACCTGCCCTTGCTCTCAGATAATTGAGAGAGGCATAGAAAAACATGCTGGACCAGACATGCAAGAGAAAAAAAAAAAAAAGATAGGTAGATAAATAGATGGATAGATAGATAGACAGATAGATAGATAGATAGATAGATACAGACAGACACAGAGACAGAGAAGGAAGGAAGGGAGACTATTGTCAAGTTTTTCTTTTAGCCTTATCCTATTTTAAAAAGCTTATTCCTGAAAGAGTGGATGTTTTTATTAGCATTGTACAACTGAGTTTAGGGAAATTAACTTGTGTTTATAAAACTGGTCAGCTAACCAGGCATGATAGTACACACCTTAAAGCCCAGCACTCAGGAGGCAGAGGCAGGTAGATCAATGTTAGTTTAAGACCAGTGAGTTCCAGGCTGGCTAGGCATACACAGTGACATTCTGTCGCAGAACAACAAATCTCTTCTCCAGGGAAGGAATTTAACAACACTTGCTGTAGTTGGTACAACAAAGCCAAGGATGAGTTTAGGAAGAACAGTAACATTGTCTCTAAATGGGAATACAAGCATCTGAAAGGATGTCACATGAGGCAAAGATACTTATAGAGGACATCTGGGCATGGCAGTTTGTCCCTTGGACTCATGGGGGCAGTGGCAGGAGCACAGACAGTGCGAGACATGTGGCCACGTGAGACCACCTGGACAGGGCTCTCTGTATGGACAGTCTTCTGGGTGGTATGGAGTGACACACCTGCTTGATGGATGAAGTCTACTCCAGGGGCATACAGATGGCTTGAGAATAGCCCAAAAGATAGAGCAGACTTTACAAGCCTTGGGAGTAGCACACATCAGGAGCAGAGGCATTACCAAGCAGCTGCAGAGGTGACCTGGCCACTGCTATGGATAATACGAGAGGTATTGAAGATCTATTGAAGTTCTCAAGGCTGAAGTGGCATCTTGAAGGAGGACTGTAGATGTGAGTGAGGAGTTGTAGCAAGAAAGGGCTACACGGCTGGAGACTTCTGTGTTGCCTGCTGACTTAGAGGATTTATTAGATAAATCCTCTACAAACTTTTGTTTGTTGTTTGTTTGTTTTTGTAGCTATGGAGCCCAGAGAGGAAGAAGGCCCAGATTAGGCCAGTAATAAAGAACATCTTCTGGGACCCCTCAAACCTGGAACCTGTTGAAAGAGTCAGGTAGAGACGAGGAAGGGACTGATCTTAAAGCAATAAAAGATATCCTATGAGTCTGACCTTTGATACAGAGAACGGGAAGATCCGTGATCCAGCAGGCAGGCAGGGGTCTTAGCAACGGTCCAATGCTAGGGACCATGATGAGCAAAGGATATTGTGTACTGGGATTGCTGGAATTAGGGAAAAGCTTTAGACCAGCAATAAAAGAACCTCTCAACAGCCTGGCTTGTGAGGTTGTGGGATACGGGAGCAGATGGGATCAGTCTGAGTGCTGCAGAAGCAGGGAAACCATGCACTATAACCACTCACTCATTCCTGAGACACAAGCTTCACAACCTGAGGCACTATGAGGGGACCCAGACCCCATGGAGTGGCTCACAGGAGTCATTAGAGATACTTGGTCATCACCAGTATGACTTTCCACGGGTAACAGGGACTGAAGGACAATAAAGGAGGGACAGGCATTACTGAGGGAACTAGGTATGAGGGAAGTCATGAAGATGCCCAACTCACAGGACCCAAGAGGGTGGTTTCACCAGAGACAAAGAGCTCAGGAAGGACCACAAGACTGCCATGGAGCTTCAGCAGCCTTCCTGAGCCCTTTGGTGGGACAATCTTTATGCAGTAGAAAAGGCTTGGGAGGATCTAAGTGACTTAGACCAGCATGTCTAAATAACAGTGTCCTTGAAGTGGGAGTGCAGCCTAGAGATAAGAGAAAAAGCAAAACAGAGGAAACGGTCTATCTGGCTTACTAAAAAGCAAACGTAGCAAGATGTGCAGCAAGCCCGTGTTTCTAAGGAAAAAACTGACAGAAAGCCAAATTTGGTGCTAGTGAACTTCTGGACAACGTTAAAACCTAAAGAGCAGCTCAAATAAGGCAGCCATGATAAAGCAATACAGGTGCAGAAGACCAAGCCTGCCCCAGGAGCAGAGGAGTATCCCTCCAGACCAAGCATGGTACCCATCTCTCCTGTGAAAGGATATGCCAGCAGTGGAGACTGCCCATCCAGGGCCTCCCCAAGCAGCCAGGGGTGGTGAATGGAGAGACAGCAGCTGCAGCTATAGCCACAGTGCCAACCCAGAATCTCTCTGACCCAAGGAACCAGCCTGAGCAGCAGGGCAGAGCATGGGCAGAGATTATTCTGGGCAAGGCTGAGCAGTATGAGCCCGCCCCAAGAAGCTCCCCACTCATGATTGGTGGGGAAATGATGGGAAACTCCCAGGAAGAGTTCTGGGGTATGGGAGTTGGAGTAGCTCAGAGAGAACGGCTGAGGATTATGAAGCTCAATGCTAGCATTTCCTTTCAGGTTACTGTAGCCAACACTGATCTGTGGAAGAAACAAGTGATACTAACAGATTGGATCTTCCCATGTTAGACCTTACCTGTATTCATTGTGAAGTTCCGTGATCATCAGATTCAACAGACTTTCAAAGTGTTTTGCCAAGGTTATCTCTACAGCTCCAGTCAGTATTCATTATGGGATGGTGGCTCAGGACTCTGCATCATCATTCTATTTTTTTCTGTATAAAGGTTTGTTCTACACAGATAGAGCTAAAGACACTTGAGTGCACCTAAAGGAGCAAGCATGGCAAATTAGTTCAAAGGATGCAAAAGCCAGGTATTGTTGAGTGTTGGGGTAACTTTCCTTCACATTGTGTGAAGGAATGCCTCGGCATTTTCAATTGTTAATTCTGTAACAGCAGAGAGCTAAGTGCTGGTAGGATTTTGGTATTGTCCTCTCTATGGCCGATCCTCGGCTTTATATTTGTAAATATTTTTCCTTTCATGCCTGCTCAGATACTTGAAGGCCAGGCAGCTTCTCACTGATTGGTTGTAATAAAAACATGAGGGTCAGTAGCTGGATCAGAAAGTGGAGGGCAGAACTTCCAGGAAAGAGAGCATTGCTGGGAGAAAAAAAAAAAAAAAGCAAAGATGGGAGATTTGGAAGCAGACACAGAAGAGGACAGGAAGAGGAGCAAAGAGGGAGCCATATGGCAAGTCGTAGGTGAGAATAGTTGGGTCAAGTTTAAATAGTAGACAGGAATCTGCCCCAGCTAAAGGCCTAAACTTTAAACTATATAAAAGTCTTCGTGTCATTATTTATACCACTGGTGGGTCACAAAAGTCCCCCTATTATAGTTGTAGAATTCTAGGGAACTTTATGGTCAGGCAAGGTACAAGTGATACCGACGAGATGACTAGGGAAAGTTTGCAATCACCTGCAAACCTGTATAAGTAAAGAAAAAGTAACAACAGTTGGTCCTAGAAACCATGAGTAGTTAATTGGAAATCCCAGTGCTAGAAAGGAGTTAAGTCCCTAGGAGTTGATGGCCACAGAGGCCAGAGAGGCCTCTAAAATAATAAAGGTTATTGCTAGTTTTTTAATTAACTAATTTATTTATTATGTATACAATGCTCTGCCTGCATTTATGCCTGCACTTCAGAAGAGGGCACCAGATCTCCTTACAAATGGTTAGGAGCCACCATGTGGGTGCTGGGAATAGAACTCAGGACCTCGGGAAGAGCCATCAGTGCTCTTAGCCTCTGAGTCATTTCTCCAGCCCAATTGCCAGTTTTTTGTTTGTTTGTTTGTTTGTTTGTTTGTTTTTGGTTTTTTGGTTTTTCGAGACAGGGTTTCTCTGTGTAGCCTTGGCCATCCGGGACTCACTTTGTAGACCAGGCTGTCCTCGATCTCACAGTGATCAGCCTGCCTCTGCCTCCCAAGTGCTGGGATTAAAGGCGTGCACCACCACGCCCGGTTCCCAATTGCCAGTTTTTAAAACTCTACTTTATTTCGGGTTCTTTAAGCATCTATCTCCTTTCAAATGCCCAACCCCTACCTAGAAAAGAAAGAAAGTAGACTTCTTTAGACTTAGTTCTGGCTGTTTTTAGGGTTGTAGGATTCATTGGGAAAATACCAATCTCAGTCAACAGCATATCTAGCAGCCCAGCAACAGCAAATGTCAAACACAGAAGGAGGAAGAACCAGCAGCATTCTTCTTCCTCTGTCTGTCTCCTCAAAAGCCCTTGGCTACTCTCTACCACTCCCACCCCCACCCCCACCCCCACTCTCTTATTTATCCTCATATAATATCTCTCTCTCTCTCTCTCTCTCTCTCTCTCTTTCTCTCTCTCTCTCTCTCTCTCTCTCTTTCTCCCCCCTCTCCCTCTCTCCACTCTCATGTTTATATCTTTTCCCTCTCTGAGCTCTCATATTTATACCTTCTTCAAGTCCTCAGAATTAAACTATCTTCAGCTGGCAAAGACCATGCCCCTCTCTGAGCCACACAAGTCAATTGTCAACTGTGGATAAACTACAGGAGTCCTATGTTCCACACTTGGGATTAAAACAAAAACATATTTACATAACATGGTGGTGGTGCACGCCTTTAATCCCAGCACTTGGAAGGCAAAGGCAGGCAGATTGCTGTGAGTTTGAGGCCAGGCTGGTCTACAAAGTGAGTCCAGGACAGTCAAGGCTACATAGAGAGACCCTGTCTCAAAAAACAAACAAACAAACAAATAAACAAAAAACCCCAAAAGTTCCACTATAGCCACTATTGTTGGTTGAATTTGAGAACTGAATGGTAAGACTTTATTGTTGAAGAGGCTAAGCATTTTAGTTGCCCAACTTGGAGAAATAAAGCTAGGACTAGGCTCAAAGTGTCCCCTGTTTGGGAGCTAGCTCCTGCAATGATAGGAGTTGCCTCTAAGGATGCTGAGGAGAATTAAAATAAAAAGTTCTCTTCAGCTGTGTATTTCACTTTCTTCACAGTAGAAGTACCAGGAAAGATATGCCAGTTCATGCAGTAGTAGTGAGTAGGTATGGATAAAGGCCACTTTCTTATTAGACTTAAGGCCTGCTCTACAGAGGGAAAGTCACATCTGGTATGGGAACTGGTACTGGAACAAAATCTGTGACCATGAAAGTCACAGTGGAGGCTCCACTGGAGAAGCAACTGCTATCGATTGATTAAATGATATACCAGGAAACTGCTTCCCCCATTTGTGTTTACAATCATAGGTTATCACTACAGTCCATTTGGATATTTTTCTGATTCTCATTTTTTTCCATTTATCTCTTGTGTTTTGTAGTAGGAAAATAACAGAGGGGTATTCCAGCAGCTGTGTTCTGCAAACGGAAGAATGATGAAAGGACACGAAGGTTTGGTACCCTGCTGGAGTTGGATAAGTCAGACATCACAGAAATGAGAAGAGAATAGTCATATATCTATTGCCGCCCTCTCCAAGGCTCACGGACCCTTGCAGAAGAAGGAAGTAGAAAGAACATGAGAGCCAGAGGAAGGGAAGGAGGTACTGTACAGGACAGTACTTGGTGCTGAACAAACACCATGTTTGGGCATTCACCTGGGCTAACTTGCAAGTGACCATTCCAGTCTGGCTTGTTGACTGTAAGCATCCCTTTGTAGAGGAGTAGGGAGTGTCACAAGACCCTCACCTGAGCTTCTAGCCTCTCCCTACAACCTATTGTGTGCAACTCTGCCATGACTACATGTGGCCTGTGAGAGGGGCATTCCACCTATGCAGCTATGGGAAAGACAACATTCTCCCTAGGTAAGGACTTTGTGGTGGAGCCTAGGATGAGTAGGTGTGCCTACTCTCCAGTAAGCAGTCCTTAGCATAGGTCCAATAAGCAAGCCTAATAAACTCCTTGGTTCCCCGAGAGAATTTTGGTGGAATTACACATCAGTTTGTTGTTAGGACATTAAGAGGAGGAGTAGACGTCTCCCAATGGGGAAGGAATTTTAGCAACATGACCTGAAATATAGGTCTGAGCAATGCTAGTTTGGTGACTGTCCATTCTCGCCTACTCTACTTCATTCCATACTGAACTCCTCCTATGTTTTATATTCCTTCACACATCTCATCTAAATCCTCTTGACAGAGATCTTAGTGACCCAGTTGTAAATGAGGGCCCAGTAAAGAGGTTTGATACCTAACATCTGTCAACAAGCCAAGACTCCACTGATATCTATAAGCCAGAAATTACCCAAATGTAACATTAATGGTATAAGGAGTAAATACATAACATGATGTGCTCATTGAGAGAATGTCACATGATAATGACAACCAACAGGCTACTTGTAAATTAAACTTTTATTTTGTTGATGTAATTGTCATCTCAGAGGCTTATTGCTGAATAAGCTCACCCTTTCTAGTTCTTTCTGAACTCTGGATGGCTGGTTCAACTCAGCAGTTCTGGATCAAACTCCTCTCCAAGCTGACTGATTCAAACTGGCTTCTCTCATCTTCTTCTTGAATTGTTTTTGCTTGGCCTGAAACTAACTCTGGCAATCTGTTTTAATCTTCTGGTTCCTTATTTTTTTCTGGCTTCAACTGCCTCTGAACAAATTCATGTACTAACTCAACTCTACTGCATTGCACTCACTGACTGACTGAATTCCACTCAACTGAACTGTTTTCTCTACTCTCTCTACTGTAGCTTACTCTCCTGTATTGTCTTTATTCTGTGTGTACTGAACCCTACTCTACTGTATTGTCTCCACAACCTCATCTGTGCTCTCTCTCTCTCTCTCTCTCTCTCTCTCCTCTCTCCTCTCTCCTCTTCTCTCTCTCCTCTCTCTCTCTCTCTCTCTCTCTCTCTCTCTGTGTGTGTGTGTGTGTGTGTGTGTGTGTGTGCACTGCTCTTAAGTACCTTCTCTTTCCTGTCTGTTCTCATGAGAATTTGACATATCCTATCTCTGACTCATTCTGTCAAGTCTTTCTCTGATTCACCACTTTGTCTGCCATTCAATTAGATGTCACTTTCAAACATGGGTGCTTCCTTCTACAAACTAAACTTACCTTCATTGCTTGGGATTAAAGGTGTGTACTAAGGGCATGTCTGATTCTAGCCAGATTACACAGACCTAGAAAGTCTTTGGATATGATCAGAGCAACCATATTGAAGTAACAAAGCTGATGCTCTAAAGGACTCACTAATAAACTTGCTTAGAAATACTAAGTTATCCAAAGTAGAACCTAGCTAAAGGAACTCCACCTCTAGTAAGACTGGAAGACAATGGTAAATTCACCTGTTTGTTTAAAAAAGTTTGTACACTTGATGTGTAAAACTACTGACAAAATGTTTCTGCTAACATTCATTCACTAAGATTAACTACCAGGCATATGCTCTCTCTCTATCTCTCTACCTCTCTCTCTACCTTTTTACCTCTTTCTCTTTCTATTCTTACTCTCTTTCTATAATTTCTCTCTTTCTATAACTTCTCTCTCTCTCTCTCTCTCTCTCTCTCTCTCTCTCTCTCTCTCGTACCCACTTCCCCCCTTTCTCTTCCTCCCCATGTTCATCTAATAAACTCCATATAACATATTATCTGCCTGGTACCTTGTATCCTAACATCTGCCTTTTATCTTTAATTTTTATATATAACACTTTTTTTTTTCCGAGACAGGGTCTGCCCAGTGCTGGGAGTAAAGGTCACAGGCTGAGCGTGGTGGTGCATACCTTTAATCCCAGCACTCGGGAGGCAGAGGCAAGCGGATAGATAGCAGTGAGTTTGAGATCAACCTGGTCTACAAAGCGAGTCTAGGACATCCAAGGCTACACAGAGAAACCTTGTCTCGAAAAACAAACAAAACAAAACAAAAAAGGTCCCATGCTGCTCTCTTAAGGGCCTCAGGGGCATACCAAGATTAACTACCAATTAGGCTCCACCCTCATAACAGAAGGAGAGATGGCTCAGTGGCTAACAGCATTTGCTGTTTTGGCAGAGGACCCATGTTCATGTACCCATCACAATTTTGGTGGCTTACAATCATGCTTAACTCTAGTTCCAGGGAATCTGATGGCTTCCTCTAACCTCCAATGACACCAAGAATGCACACACTACACATACATATATACAGGCAAAATATTCACACACATCAATAAATTTTTAAGAAAAAAATCAAACATCCAGGTGATAACACACTATGAAATGTTACATATTCTTTCTTTCTTTTTTTTTCTCTGTGTAGCCTTGGCTGTCCTAGACTCACTTTGTAGACCAGGCGGGCCTCGAACCCACAGTGATCCGCCTGCCTCTGCCTCCCGAGTGCTGGGATTAAAGGCGTGCGCCACCATGCCCAGCTGAAACGTTACACATTCTTATAAAGTGTTTGACGTTCTACATGATGCATATGTCAGATTTAGCAGTCCTTTGGCTACCTTATATTGAGCTGCTTCTGCATAATAGAATTGCCTCAAGACGTCCAAAGGATCCAAATGAATGAGACTAGAAGACTTATTTCAGCTAAACAATGGTCTCTCTCCACAAGGAAAGACATAAGGGGTTTTCTCATCCAAAGATGAGGGGCTATTTGAATAAAGAATATTATTTATAGGCAGGCTTGGTGGTTCACACCATTGGAGTGAGCTTTTTGTACACTGGGTGAAGGGTGTCTATATATATCCAATTGTTAACTCTGTATCATTGGATAGCTGAGTGCTCTCTGACTTTGGTTTTGTTATTCTAATTGCTCAGCACCTACATCACATTTTGTAAACATACACTTCCCTCACTTTCTGAATGGTTTAATAAAGAGCTGAAAGGCCTACAGCAAAGGCAAGAAAGGCAGGTGGGACTTCCAGGCAGAGCTAGGAACTCTGGGAAGGAATTGGAGGTGGGAAGAGTCCCAGCCTGATACTGAGGAAGAAACAGGTGCCAGGACTAAGATTGAGAGGTAAGGAGCCATGTGGCAGGATGTAGGTCAGGTTGGGTTAGCATAGCTAAGAATCTGCCCAGCTATAGTGCCTAAGCTTATAATAAATACAACAAGTCTCTGTGTCATTATTTGGGAGCTGGTGGTCCTAAGAACGGCCTAGCATACCTTTAATCCTAACACTAGAGGCAGAAGATGGTGGATCACTGTGGATGTGAGGCCAACCTGGGCTACATAATGAAATCCTATCTCACAACAACAAAAACAGCAAAAAGAATATCATCATAGATTATTTTTGACCATGTGTAGAAGTTAAATGAGTTTTCCTCAGACCCAAATGTGAGGAAATAGCTCAGCTTTTCTTTCATAGCCGATGATGACTGAAAGGATTACAGCTACGAGAAGATCCTAAGTTTTGACCCAAAGAGAAATAACCTGTTTATAGAGTAAAGTTAACCCCAGAGGTTATTAGAACCACTTTTCCTGAGATATACTCCTTGAGTAACTGTACTTGAGACTTTAATACAAAGTATGTCAGCAAGTATGTTGAAGCAAACAGTTTTTTTCAACATTTATATTTTGTGGTGAGGGAGGCCTGTGCCACAGGGGTAAGAGAACAGATTGTGGGAGTGGGTATACTATGTGGTTCCAGGAAATGAACTTGGATTTTCAGGCATTTGTCTGCTATGCCATCTTGCCAGCCCAAGCCCCTCCCTCAAATATTCTTTTTAGTTTAATGAGGGGTTTTTAATTTCACTTAATTAACTTTATTTGAGGCAAGATCTGACTGTGTGCTCTGGTTAGCCTGGAATTCAGTATGCAGAGCAGGCTGACCTCTGACTTGCAGGAACCCTCCCTCCCATCTTTGCCTCCAGAGCATTGGGGTTACAGCTGTACGCCACCACATCTGGCAGGAGGGAGACCTTTAAAACTCAAGCAAATTAATTAAGAGGCTTACTGGTGGAAAATATCAGTGTTCCAAGAGGCAGACATTAATTACAACTTTTGTTTTGTTTTGTTTTTCAAGACAGGGTTTCTCTGTGTAGCCCTGGCTGTCCTAGACTTACTTTGTAGACCAGGATGGCCTCAAACTCACAGCAATCCACCTGCCTCCTGAGTGCTGAGATTAAAGGTGTGTACCACCATGCTGCCCAGCTAATTAGAACTTTTAAATAAAATATTTATTAATAAATAATTTTATGTGTATGGGTGTTTGCCTACATGTATGCATATGTCCCATCTGTGTGCCTGGTACCCAAAAGGCCATAAGAGGACATCAAATAGCCTAGCACTGGAGTTACAGACACTTGTGAGCCATCATGTTGGTACTAGGAATTGAACCCAGGTCCTCTGCAGGAACAATATAAGCACTCTTCACTGCTGAGCTGTCGCATCTCACTTGGCCAGCAAGAAGGACGCGACCACCAGTTCTTCTCCAAGCAGTTTATTCAAGCTCTTCAGGCAAGCAACTTCCCCAAACCACACCCGTCACATGCTAATAAAGCATTCTATCATCCAATCAACTCACACCACGTCTCCTATCCTCATAGGGGAACTACTGCAGGCAGCAGGCTATATCCAAATAAGGACCTGTTTGTTTTCTACGGAGGCAGCTCTGGCAACTTGCCAGGCGCCATCTTAGGGTGCAGTCCTTGGGGGCTCTCCACACTGAGCCAAGATGAATTTTAAAACAACAACATGATTTTATTTGTTTTCACTTAATATAACATTAAGTGATTGCCAGTTATTACCTTATCAGCCATCTGCTCCAGGTAATCTTCCTCCCAGAATTTTGTCACTGTTTCCAGAACAATTAGAGATTTAACTCTGTCCTTTTCCAGAAGACATTATCTGGTTATTGTCCTTTCTCCCCCGGTGATCTGCCACTTTCTATTTTAACAAAAAAGATTGATAGTGAAAATATCTTCTCATGAGTAGAGATGTAACTCAGTGACAGAGCACTTGCTTAACACGTATAAGGACCTAGGGTTTGATCTCCAGCAATCCCCTACAAGGATTTTTTGGCATCCCAATGTAGTGCCAATTTTGGAATTTTGGTTTATTTAAAAACACAGCAATGTTGGCCAGGTGTGGTGGTGCACAGCTTTAATCCCAGCACTTAGGAGGCAGAGGCAGGCAGATCTTTAAGAGTTTGAGGCCTGTCTGGTCTACAAAGTGAGTCCAGGACAGCCAGGGCTATAAAGAAAAACCCTGTCTTGAAAACAAAACAAACAAACAAACACAAAAACAAAAAAGAAAGAAAGAAAGTCCAGCCACCTAAAATGAGTCTGGGCCCTCTAATCCAGGCCTTACTCTTCTCTCATCCCCTCTCTTGACAGCCTTTCTCTAGTCCCTATAACAAGGGATCCCAAGCAGCATGCAAAAAATCATCCTCTGGTCATGGATGCAAATGTTAACTTCTACCAACCAACAGTAAGAGACAAACAGAAGGAATATTTAGAGGCCCGGAGTAAGCTGTGCAAAAGTTAAAAGGAGGCAAGAACTCAGAGGAAGAGGGGAGAATTAGAGGGACATGAAGAAAGAGGAAAAGGGGGTGGCAGTATCCGAAGAAACAGTGGGTTTGTGGAGCTTTGATGATGATAGATAGACTCCTGGGTCAAGTTTAAACCTATTAACATTTGTATAATATATGCTCCCAGTCCTTGAGGCAATCTAAATAGATTTCTTTATTTTGTCTTTTTTGGCTGTTTTTCTTTTGAGACAGGGTCTCACTAAGCAGCTCTTGCTGGCTTGAAGCTTGCTATGTAGACCAGGCTGGCCATGAACTCACAGACACCTGTTGTTCCAAAAAAAAAAAGATAAAAACAAAACAAAAAAACCCCCAAAATCCCATCTGTTTGATTTTGCCAAAGAAGACTCAGGAGCCAGATGCTGGGGTGAAAACCTGCTAGCTTACAGAAGCAGAAAAAGCACCCAGCGGACCTTCCTACTCAGCTCACATCTCAGAAGAAAAAACCCAAAAAGCTCACTAGCTCAACTGACAGCCCAGGAGAAAAAGGCCAAAAAACCCAAGGCCAAAGGCTTGCTCGCTCAAAGCTCAACCGCCTACAAGCCCCTTCTCCTCCACGCTGTTTTAAATACCCTTCAGCTCAAAGGCTCTCTTACTCTTTAATCCCTGTCACTGACTTCTTGTTCCACCTCTTGACCTAGGGTTAACTTTATTAAATCCTGTGTACAGAAAGCTCTGGATTAAAGGTGTGTGCTAGGGCTCAACCATACCAAACAAGAAACAGGTTTTTATAGTTCACAATCTCAGGGATCACAATGGAATCAAATATCCTGCCACAGAGATCTTCCTGCCTCTGCCTCTGCCTCCTAAATGCAGAAATTAAAGGCACATGCCACCAAGCAACATCTTTCTTTACATTTTAAAATCATTTTGAGAGATGTTTTTGTTTCCTGCTACCATGGAGTCTATCTAGTGGACTGGGATGTAGCTCAGAGGTTGAGCGCTTACCCGGCAGGTAGACGGGCCTAGGTCCTATATCACCACCACCTCCAAAAAAAGTATCTGAAGTACTTAGTGTCTATCTTTAAGGAATTATTTTAATATACCATATCTTTCTATTTGTTAACCAAATGTTTATCTATATATAACAGTGCTTAAAATTATTGACATAGATGTTATTTATAAGATGTTAAGTGAGGAACTGGAGAGATGGCTCAATAGTTAAGAGCACTGGCTGCTCTTTCAGAGGTCCTGAGTCCAAATGCCAGCAATCACATGGTGGCTTGCAAGCATCTATAATGGGATCTGATTCCCTTTTCTGGTATGCATATATATAAAATTAATAAATATTTTTAAAAGACTTCATCTTTTTTTAAAAAGCTAAGTGGAAAAGTTATAAAAATAGGCCTAATACTATCAGTATGCATAAAAAGAATATTATAGTACGCATATGAATGCATTTATTTGGAGGTAGGTAGGTAGGAAAAAAGTTTGGATAGATCTATACCAAAATGTAAGCGGAAGTTATTTCTAGATGAGTATATTGTGATTTTCAGATTCTCCAATTTTTAAAAAGGGTGTGTATGGGACTATATTTGTGCAGGTGCATGTGTGTGCATGGAGAGGACAGAGGACAACCTCAGGTGTCATCCTCCGAAGGGCCACTGACCTCCTTTGAGACAGGAACTCACCCTATTGGCCTGGAACTCACCCATTATGCTAGGCTGGCTGCCCAGTGGCCCCTGGGGAACCTCCTGTTCCTGCCTTCCAGCACTAGGATAACTGGCATGCGCCACTATGCCCCATGTTTTTACATGGCTTCTAGGTATTGGATCCAGGTCCTCATACTTGTAACTGGATTAGTTTTCTAGAACTAGCAGTAGAGACCTTTGTTAAGAAAAGAAAAGCACTCCCAAGAATTGGGGTGGACTAATAAGTTGAGGGAAAAGCCACCAAAGCTGACTTAAAATTTTTTTAATTACTGTTTTTTGAGCTTATGACTTTATCATTGCTCCCTTCCTTTTCATCCGTCCACAATTCCCTCCTGGCTCTCATTCAGATCCATGGCCTCTTTTTCACCAATTGTTGTTATATACATATACATACGGACATACATACATACATACATGCTACCTGTTCTGTGTAAAGTTACCTGTGTGCATATGTTTTTTATGGCTAAAAATTTGGTATTGGAGATCCAGTCAGTGTGCTTTTTTCTGGGGAAGACCATTTCTCCTGTTCTCAGCTTTCCTTGATTTCCTGCAGTTCTTTGTGAAGGGTTGGGGCCCCCTGAGCTTCCCCTCATCACACGAGCATGCCTATTGCTATTGTCTGTTGTTGATTATTTACTAAACTCTATAGGGCTCTCTATGACCTGGTTATCTCCCAAATAATTGAGGCAGAGACCTATGATGTATTTAAATAAGCCTTGAGTGCAATAACTGGGCAGGTACAATTCAAACTAATTTTCTAAGCTAGTCTGGTTACCTCCCAGCCACACTCCCCAAATTATTTGCCAATATGTCTGGGGTGGATCTGCTCCATCAGGCTGCATTGTTTCTCTCCATCATCTTCTTCTTCTTTTCTCTTCTCTTCTTCTCCTCCTCCCAGCCTTGTGGTCCCTAACTGAGACCCCAAGCCAGAGAACTGAGGCTCCACCTACTTCTCTTCTGCACAATTACCGGCTGTCCAGCCTTTTATTTAACTGATCAGAGAATATCAGGGAGCAAAGTTTATACAACATCATTCTGTGTATATGAGGATGCACTCCTCTGGACTATAACCAGATTTTGGGATCTAGAATTTAGCATTTGTATACATAGCACCAGACCAACCCCCAACAGTTGTTCTCCTTGCTTAGCTCATGTTTAGGTGGTCATGTTGGTGAGATTTTATGGGTATAGCATGCAGACAGTGCCATTGAGTCATATGTAGTTTGACCCAAATTATTTAGCTGTGCATATTAAAAGGATTTCCTGGGGCTGGAGAGATGACCCAGTGGTTAAGAGCATTGACTGCTCTTCCAGAGGACTGGGGTTCAATTCCCAGAACCCATATGGCAGCTCCAGCTGTCTGTAACTCCAACAGCTGACATCCTCACACAGATATACATGCATGCTAAACACCAATGCACATAAAATACAAATAAAAATATTACTTTTTAAAAGGACATCTTTAAAATACCACTAATTGTTAATATAGATGTCAATAATCCCAATGAACTAAAGAAAGAACACTGTGTGTTCCAGCATAATGTGATCAAGAATGACTGTTTCAAAGATACTGCTATGGGGGCTGGAGAGATGGCTCAGTGGTTAAGAGCACTGCCTGCTCTTCCAAAGGACCCGGGTTCAATTCCCAGCACCCACATGGCAGCTCACAACTGTCTGTAACTCCAAGATCTGACACCCTCACACCAATGAACATAAATTAAAAAAAAAAAAAAATCAAAGACACTGCTATGAAAGCCAACTGCTCAGGATGGTCGGAGATAAAAGTTGGCCACCTATAAATCTTATTAGATACTAAATTACTTAATTGCAGAACAAGCCTTATTTAGCATCCCGTATATGTTAGCAAAAGGAATAGAATAGAGAAATAGATGGTCTTCAAACACTTCAGAGATCCACAGAAAATGGCATTTAATAATAAAGGGCTTTTATGACAGAGAGACACATTCACTCCTAGCAGCACCTCCAGTCTAATTATGCGGGCATCAAGAAATGGTAGTGGCAGATAGCCACTGGTCTGAGGAACTTGGCTTATCTCTACTGCTGATGACAGCCTGACCGTCCACTGTAATCAAGCCTGATACTGAGAAACTGGTTGCCCAGCCTTGCAGAGATTAGGTTGGCCAGTCCTTCAGGATTCCTGCTTCAGGGCAGTCTGTCAGAGGTTTTGGGCCAGCAGGCTGAAGACTGGATGCCCTGACGATGGAGAGGAACTTGTGACTGTTCAGTCAGCTCTCTGTCCTGTCAATACTTTTGGAAATTGCTTGCTTGTGCCTCCTTCATATTAGATAGCATTTCCTTCTGGGGTCTCTGATGGGGTTGAAGACTAACATAGCCACAGTATTATTATAAGTTTTAGTTTAAGAGTTAAAAAACAAAACAAAACTTTGGACACTAGGATAAGACTCAGTAGGATAGGATAGATAGTGAAATCATTTCTCCAAGATTGTCAAATACAAATAGACTGGTCCTTATAGATGTAGATGTGACTTTTATTGATTAATTATCATAATTATTTTTATTGTATATAGTTTATTATATTTAATAGAAAGGGGGAAATATAGGAGACATACACATGATTTTGTGTTGATTCCAAGTGTTGGATGGGAAATGGACTTGTGAGAGAGCAGGATGTTTTTCCACTTAGAGGTCGAACCACTTTGTGGGGGAGCTTGGATGTTGCCAGCTGAAAACATCCTGGTAGAGACTCTGAGAGGAGATACACACACACACACACACACACACACACACACACACGTATATCCAAAACAAGAGGCTTGAGAGAGGACTGGCATTGTTCATCAACACTTCAAGAGACGCTCCTAGAGAGAACTGCTCCAGGGAAGGCTTGGTTGAACTGCGAGTTTGTTGAGGTCCTGCTGACTACGCTGGGAGAATCGTTCCTCAGAACTGATATCCTTAAGGTTTCATTATTGTGTTCTTTAATCTCCTTTTCCTATTGTTTGGGTTAGTCAAGTTGTGAGGTACGCTCTGTTAGTGAGTTCATAATAAAGTATAATTGTTAAGAAAATTGAGCCTACACTGCTATCACTCAGTTCCAAGAGCCTCTCCCTCATCTTTGGTTGATGCTCTGCCCGAAGATGGGCTGTTTCTCCAGGATATTGACAAAGCAAAACACAGCCAGTAGACAGGAGTCATGAAGTGGACTCTGTCCATCATCAGGTCTGCTCGCTGGACATCAGGGGACCTCACAGTTGAAAGGTGCATGTTGAAATCCACAGATTAGTGGAGAACCATGTAGGTCAAATAAAAGCTTTTAGCCTCCACTGACAGCTCAGACAATGGGCAAATGAGGCTCTGCCTATGGGGCACAGTGTGACATTTGTGAGGCTGTGTTCAAAGCTGGTTCTGCCACCTGAAAGTTAGTGAGAGAGGATTTAACGTGAGGCCAGGCTAGCTTTTGCAGCAAGTATGCTAACAGGGAATAATGGGGAGGGGATTTTTCAAATAAAAGTAGCTTGGCAACTCATGGTCTAATTGTTTGGAACTAAGTCCTTGTTGCATTCAAAGGGGAACACATTTAATTGGGTCACTCTATAGAACCATGTCTCACAGAGAAAGCCACCATGAGAAGATTAGATGAACCGCAGTGCTGAGAACAAAAAATAGGGCAGAAACCTTGGGTTTTCTGCCAAGTCCCCCAAAAAAATAAACTGCAGCAGACTGTGCTGAGGCTTGGCTGTGTGCTCATTGGTTGCCAAGATCCCAAGTCTGGGTTTTAAAAGCTGTAAAGGAATAGGAGAAAATGCTAAGGGACACAAACTTATGTTTTAAAGATGTACTTTTTAATTTTAAATTATATGTATGTGTTTGCGTCTGCATGAGAGTACGTACAAATGGGTGTTGTGCCCAAAGAGGCTAGAATGGGATGCTGGACACTCGTGGAGCTGGAGTTACAGGAGGTTGGGAGCTGCCTGACACGGTGCTGGGAACTGAACTAAGGTCCCTTGGGGGAGCCGTAAACACTCTGATCACAGGGGATCAGGCTCACCATTATGTCTTTTTAAAAGACAGTTGAAAACTAGTGACTGAGCGGTCAAGAATATTTATTTAACCCCTATTATGTGTCACAGTATCACAGGCTCCTCAGTGAGAGACTAGGGAAAAGTGATGCAGCTGGCGCCTAAACAAAGAGTCAAGACACACGAATGTGTGAGTGTGGAGAAAAAACAGCACTGAACTGGTCCCTGTGTGTATTTCCAAAACAATGCCAATCTGTGCAGAAGTTTGTATCCTGGCCGCACGCCTGCCTTTGAGTAGTAAAACAGAATCATTTTGAACAGTTACAATGTTGTTAGCAAACCTACCCCCAGTTGGCCTAGCAACCTATGATGTCATCACCTGCCCACCACTAGTTAGGCCAGCTGCCCAGGATATAAAAAGGGCAAACCCCACCTGGTTTCCTTTCCCTTGTCTCTTCCTCTTGCTCTCTTTCTATCCATCTCTCTCTCTCTCTCTCTCTCTCTCTCTCTCTCTCTCTCTCTCTCTCTCTCTCTCTTCCTCCCTGGGGTACCCCTCCCCCTTCCCTGCTCTCCCACACTCCTACAATAAACTTCTCCATATCATATCTGTTGCCTGGCATCTTATTTTTCATATTTAATAATTGTGCCTTCAGATTTTCATTTATCAAGTAGAAGTTTTAGACTAAGTAACCTGTAAATTCCCTCCCAGTCCTGTTTAAAAGAATGTTTTAAACATACTGGTGATAGTGCTCAGTGGTAGAGTGCTTGCGCAGCATGTGCAAAGCTCTGGGTTTGATTCCCTAATACACACACACACACAAACACAGACACACACACACACACACACACACACACACACTTTCTGGAGGCAGATATGTCCCCCACACAAAATCTGCTTCAATTTGATGTATCTTGAGATGCTGCACTGTGGAGGCACAGTCAGACCGCCGTCATTTCTGAGCGGCAGGGAGTGAGAAGTCTCAAGATTGTTCTCCAGCCGAGAACTGAACTGCTCCTAGATTGGAAGCTTGAGTCTTTTAAAGACCCTTTCTTGTCTTTAAAAAAATATTGTCTTATTTTTCAGTAAGTGTACATATGTGAGTGTGTGTGTGTGTGTGTGTGTGTGTGTGTGTGTGTGTGTGCTCATGTGTCCATGTGCACTTGTTCATGTGACCCCTCAAAAGCTGAAGCAAGGCACTGGATTCTCTGGAGCTGAAGTCGTGAGCTGCTTGACATGTGTGCAGAAAACCAAACTCCAGGCCTCTGCAAGAGCAGTGAGTGATGGGTTAGTAACCTCTGATCCATCTCTCTAGCCACAAGGACCTTCATTAAAAAGTAAATAAACATAGCAAACAAACATCAATAAAAATAGAAAGCTGGGTATGGTGGCTTGCTTATAATCCAAGAAGTTGCTAGGAGAAAGCCAGAGGAACAGGAGTGCAAAGTCATTGTAACCTACATAGTGAGCTTGAGGCCAGCCTGGGATACAAGAGACCTTTCCTCAGAAATACCAAGATAAATAAACCAATAAATATATAAACAGGACCTTCTTCTTCTACTGTATCTCTTCCATTCCCTTCCATTGACAATACTGTCTGTCACATGGTTGACAGTCAATAGCTATTTGATTAATTAATTTGTATTAAAACATTCATACCCCATGATATAAAGACTTGAACAAAGTAGGTCTCTAATAAAAATGTTATGATGCCTTAAGGCATAGCTTTTATCCAATGCTGTAAGAGGCCTGCAAGCAGCAATTGTGAAAGTGCCACCGTACTGCCATGATGCTCAGCGGCTGCCACCAGAGCTGTGTGCTGAGGCTGGAGCTGCTGCGGCAGCCACTGAGATTATGCATGGGTGTGGGGTAGAGTGGGAGGTGAAACCTGGAGCCATGTGTAGGCTCTGTTTCTTAACAATTAAACTTTATTATACAACCCAACTAGCTTACACAAGAGGGAAAAAAGGTTAAAGGGAAACTAGAGTGAACCTTCTGGTATCTGTTCCATGGGACGGGTCTCTAGGTGTCTCTGGCCTGCATGCTGGTCCGTCCTGTTCGCTGATCCTTTTCTAGATCCACATGAGCTCGAGCTAGGCCCGACCCTGCTGCCTCCTCTAGTCCTCGCTGCCTGTCTGTCTCTCAGGTGCAAACGCCGGTCTCCTCCTCCCATCCAGGGTCTATTAGAAACACAATAATCCGGGTGAGTCCCCCTTCAGCTTCCTGAAATCTAGGGCCAGGATGGCTCCACCCAGTCTATCTCAAGGTTAATCTCAGGGAGTATCCGTATCGTGTCCAAGGGCAAAGCCCGCCAAGACTGCTTTCACCTGTGACAAAGCTTACACTCCTTCCCACAGCCATGTGTGCAGAGAGCAGCCTCAGGAAGCGGGAGGGGATAAGTAAGAGTGCGCTTTTTAAAAACCTAGACAGATGCAGTTTGAAAAAGAATTCATACAGACACCCAGGGAGAGGCCCTGTCTCCAAGCCTTTGCCAAATCACAAGAATATGGAATTGGTCAGTTTGGTGAGGTTAATCCACAGACATTTCTGGAACGTGAGATTACCTCAGAACAAAGGCCTGGCTTTGTTCCAGAGGGATTCCCTCTCCTAATCCCCCCCACCAACCCCAAGAGACACTTGGTGCCTCTGGGCAGCAGCTGGGGCCACAGGCTAACTTACCAAGTGCAAAGGTGCATCAGGTGGAGAAGGAAGTGGGAGAGAAGCCATCCGCATGTGGCCCTGAGTCACCAGGCTGAGTGACTTCTCCTGGGTTTAAAGATGGTGGGATCAGAGCAGACGGGAGAACGATGAGGTATAGGGAGCGACCCCACAAATCCAGCCTGTGGGGCTCAGTGGGGCTCAACTTCACCTGAGTCACAGCACCCAATGATTGATTAAATAATCAGAATGAGAAGCTGGGTGCGGTGGCGCACGTCTTTAATCCCAGCACTCAGGAGGCAGAGGTAGGCAGATCACTATGAGTTCGAGGACAGCCTGGTCTACAAAGTGAGTCCAGGACAGGCAAGATAATACAGAATTCAAATTTAATATTATCGTTCATACACTATATTTCTACTCTAATATAATTCAATCACATCATGGTTTATTTCCAATACTCTGATAGTGCTATTGTAGGCTGTTTAGGGTAATTAAATAATACAAGTCAACTGTTGATCAGTTCACAGTCATGTCAAGCATAAAAACTAGGCATGCTAGGTTAAACAGATATGATTCTACAGTTAGATGAGGTCCTCAAAAACCTCAGAGACCTACAGAATATGGCATTCTTAAATGTTTTTATTATTTTAAAGATTCTGTGACAATAAGACAGGTTAACTCCTGGCAGCACCCGGCCTACCATAAAGAAGATGATGAGCACTGAAGAACCTCCTTGTGGAGATGACTTCAAGTGTGGCAAAACAGCCACGGGACAAAAATGTCCTCTATTCTCCCACAGACAAAATTCTGCCTAAAAAATGGGCACGCTTGGATGCAGGCAGAGTTGACGGCTAGACTCTGCCAAGACAGGGTAAGCAAGTCCCCAGTGGTTCCTGTTTCACAAATGTCTGTCAGATACCCTGGGCCAGAAGGCTGAAGATGATGCTTTCTTGCAAGTTGTCTTCTGACCTCCACACATGCGCCATGGCACGCATGCCCCTCCGGTAAGTCAATGTAATAATTTTTTTAACTTCTAAGTTTGCTCTGGCTTCCTTTTGCCAAAGTCTGCCTGGTTGATATCTGAGAGTGGAGATGACTTCTCGAGTGGAGATGACTTCTCGGGTCTTCTGAAGTCAGAGCTCAACTTTTAGACATCGACTTTGTATGCACTCTAAGCTGGCTTCCAGCGTCTGCCTCAACCTCCCAAATGCTATAATTACTGGCACAGCTAACCTTCAACTTTGATGTGAATTAATTAGTAACAATTCTGGTGTTGTTTTTCTGTAAAGGAGAAACATTCCTCTGTGAAGGTACTTTTTTTTTTCTTTTTTCTTTTCTTTTGTTAATAGATAAACGTTATTTTTGAAATGCACAGGAAGCATGGAACAATTATTCAAAGTTGGTGTCTTCCTGTCTCAAAACTATCAGCCGGTTTGAATAAACACACTAAAGTTTATGTTCTTGAGGGCTTACGTTCACGGGAGTTCTTAACCCTAAGTTCGACAAGTAACAGCCAATTCATCCTCTGCTTACACAGGTGAAAATCATTGACTTTTTAATTGTTTGTTTAAGCAATATACAGAGGGATCAGGGCACTCTCTGAATATAACGGTGCACATAGACCAACACTGCTACAAAGCAGACAGCAACGGTGTTGAGAGTCCCATCACGGTTCAGAAAAGATACAGGACTTTTAAGTTTCCGATTATCGTTGTGTCCTGGCTTTCTTGTCTGCAAAACTGCTGTTGGGATAGGAAGGATATAAAACTAGGCGTGCAGAAACAACTTGTAAGGGCCGCTATTGCTAATTCGGAATGTGTCAGCCATCAGTAACGGCGCATTAGCTGCCATTCACTGAGGACAGCTTCTGGACTTTCTCTTCAGCTCAGCTGAGGGAAAACCAACAGAGCGTTTTAAAATAGGAGCACCGCATTCTGGAATTCTTTCTGTCCGTGACAGCAGTAACCTTGGAAACCAAGCTGCTAACACATCTCAATCCCAGAGCTTCCTAAAGCTTAGGTTCTCTTGCTGTTTCCGTACTGTGTGGGCACTGCAGTTTTATGGGCTAAATGTTAAGTGTTTTGGGTTTGTGCCGCGTCGCTGGCACAAAACAAGAACAAGCAGAAAACCTTTGTAGACATCCCTCTCAGGTCGCATCTCACCTGGAGCCTTCCCTACTTGGTGGTAACTGTCTCCAATAGGCTAGCTTAAAGCAGGCTCTCCCAAATCGGGCCTCAGAGGAACTAACCAGGTAACGGTAGCAGGAACACCCACCCAGGTACGCATCCCGACTCCTGACACCGCACCCCAGCATCCAGAGAACCCTCGCGAGACAGGACCGCCAGAGGACGAGAGGAAGCCCACTATCTCGCGAGAAGAGGGGGCGTCGGCGGAAACGAGCAAATGCCCCCTTGGGCGCCCCGGCCCCAGTCGGTGGGCGGGGACGGAGGAAGCCCGCCCCCTTCCGGCCCGCGTCCCCGCCCCCAGCCCTGAGGCGTCGGGCCGCGGGTACCGGCGCCGGCTTCTCCCGGTTCCCTGCGGCGGGCGCCGGCTCCGCTTTGGCCCGAGGAGGGTGCGCTGCAGGGGCGCAGAGGGGGCGGGGAGGACCTGCGACGCCCCGCCCCCTTTCGCGCTCGGGAGGCTAGGCCCGCCCCGGGAGGACCGGGTCCTGTGGCCGCTCGGTGCCCAGGCCATCGCTGCCCGCAGGTGTCGGCGGCCGCAGAGCCACCGGCCCCATGGTGGGTTTCGGGGCCAACCGGCGGGCCGGCCGCCTGCCCTCCTTCGTGCTGGTGGTGCTGCTGGTGGTCATCGTCGTCCTTGCCTTCAATTACTGGAACATCTCCTCCCGCCACGTTCTGCTTCAGGAGGAGGTGGCCGAGCTGCAGGGCCAAGTCCAGCGCACCGAGGTGGCCCGCGGGCGCCTGGAGAAGCGCAATTCGGACCTCTTGCTCTTGGTAGACACGCATAAGAAGCAGATCGACCAGAAGGAGGCCGACTACGGTCGCCTCAGCAGCCGGCTGCAGGCCAGGGAGGGCCTGGGGAAGAGATGCGAGGATGACAAGGTAAGGTCGAGTCCTTTCCTCTGCCATCACCTCTGGGATGAGGTATTAATAATAGCCTGCCGGCGGCTGCTTTATACCTTCTGCATGGTAGCCCTTTCCCGGTGTCAGCGCCACATTCTCCGTTCGCTTCCAGAGACTGACTGTAAGTTGTGGTTCTCTGTAGTGGCCTATGTGTAGATGCCGCCTTTTCTCCAAGCTCAGCTGCTGAGCTGGCAGTGCTAAGCATGTGGCCTCTGTGACTGCCTTTCGTTCACGGGCACACAGATCGGCAGGCTGCCCAGGTATGGCATGGGCATTGTCTCAGCCTCATTCTGTGCAGACTGATCAATATTAATGTCTTTATTTTATAATGGGGTCTCCTTCCCTTGTGGCGCTCAACATATATTTGTGAACAGTCTGACTTCTTAAATCTGTAGGTCGATGTATTTTGTTAAGTAGATTTTTAGAAACAAACGATTTCTGCGTTGACAGTGTTGTGATAGATGAGTCAGGAACCGTTAGGAGCCACGCTTATGCCTTGGGCACCGTTAATCCATTATCTTCTCAATTTGAATTGTTAATGAAATTAGCCAAAATGGTAGAATCTAAAAATAAGTTCTTAGGAACAGAATTTTATGTCTGCCATTACTATTCTTGAAAGAAAGAAAAAAAATGCATATGCTTAAGTAGCTATTAGGGCTGGTGCTTAATGCAGATAGAAAACACAAAATTTTAGATTTAAAAATTGTAAAATGGGACTGTTATGTCCTATTTACTAGGATTTGTTTTTACCATTTTACTGATTTTTTTTTAACTTAGGCAACTTCAGTCGGTATAGCAAATTCTGAACATGTCTAGATCAGCACTGTAGTAGCTGACTTCTGATCTCTTGCAAAATTTCAAAATTACATTTATTTATATATTTTGTGTGTGTGTGTGTGTGCGCGTGTACACGCGTGTACATGCATACACATGCCAGAGCACATTGGTGGAGATCAGAGGACAGCTTTCTGTAGTCAGTTTTCTCCGTTTGGATTCTAGACTGAACTCAGGTTATCCGTCTTGGCAGCAAATGGTTTTACTTGGTGAGCCATGTTGCCAGCCCTTAAATTAGATTGGAATTGTGTGTGTACACTCACCCTAGTGCACATGTGGATCTTGGGGGACAACTTATAGGAGCCAGGTTTCTCCTTCTACCCGGCTGCTCCTGGGGATAGAACTCATGTTCCATGAGGTTTTATGAACTCCCATCCTTCTTTCCTGTATTGGCCTCTACCTTGCTTTGTATTTCAGTTGTTTCTTGTAGCCCTCTCTTCTCCACACAGTATGGACATCCTCTGAGAGGGATAGAGGTCAACAGACTTAAGCACCTGCTACACACTGAACTCTAAAGCAGGAAAAACTCTTGGATACAGTAGGTGAAGCCCATGAGAGGTTGGAGTGTTGAAATAAGATAGTTAAGATGGACAAGGTGATGCGCCCTTTTGAGTTAGCTCTTTCTACCTTGTGGCTGTGGATCATTGGTGAACTCTCAGCTGTTTCTTTGCTCTGCCAGCTAATGAACTTTAACCCTGTAAAACCACAAGTATTTTAGTTTTCTATTGCTATAACAGAGCAACCTGACCAGGGCAACGTATGGAAGAAAACATCTTACTTGTGGGTCAAAGCTTTATTATTTTACGGGTATAGGTGTTTGTCAGCATGTTTTTAAATCTGTGTGCCACATGAGTATCTGGTTCCTGAGGAGGCCAGATGGCTTTGGAGTCCCTGGAACTGAAGTTACAGGTGATTTTGAGCCACCAAGTGAATGCTAAGAATTGAAGCCAGGTCCTCTGTAGAAGGCACAGAGGAACAGTGGGAATGACATGAGTCCTTTGAAACCTCAAAGCCTGAGCCCAGTGACACATTCCCTTCAACAAGGCCACACCTCCTAATCCTTCCCAAACAGCTCTCCCAACTGGGGACCAAATATTCAAACATGAGCCTATCAAGACCATCTTTTTTTTTGTTTGTTTTTGTTTTTTCCCCTCCAGGACCATACTCATTCATGCTAACATGCAGATTTAGGAATCCCAGCTCTGGAACCAGACAGGTGATATTTGCTTCTTCCAGTTCATTATGCAGTTTCTGTCATTTCCAAGATGAGAATAAGAGAGCTTTGAAGTCTTCTCATGACTGTCCAGTTAAGTGAGAAATCAGACCCATTTCTCTAGAGTCTCTCAAATTTACTGTATTTTATTCTGTTCTGTACAGGATTTTAACTTGGAGGAGTGTACTAATTTGCTAGGACAGCCATAACAGTACCACACACTAGTTATAGAACTTTATTTCTGCACAGCCTTGGAAGTACGGTGTCCCAGGTCAAGGTCCTGGCAAGGGTTGGTTTCTTTGGCTGCAGAAGGCTGCCGTCTTGCTGCTTTATCCTGCTAGGGTGTTCCCTAGCTGTTTGCATACCCAGTGCCTTGTCTTGGGTTCTGAGTGTTTTGGACTGTGGTCCCTCTTGTACATGACTGTTCTGTGAGTGAAACAAGCATCATCTGCAGGAGTTCACCTGTGCCTGCTTAGAAAGATCATCTCAGCTGAGCTTGTTGAATTGTTAACTTCCCCTAGTAGATGGACGAGGAGGGTCACAGAATCTTCACCCACATGTTCAGCCACTCCATACCGCTATTGTATGCAAGTCTGCACTAGTTGCAGAGTTTGAGGGAGGGACTAGAGTATATAGGCTGGTGAAGACTAGGGGAAAGGGCTGCATCTGCGTGTCTGTGAGAAAGCTTTCATTCCTCCTGGATAAAGACCTTCTGGGGGGGCATTGGTCAGGGAAGGGGAGCATCCACCTTCCTGCAAGCAGCCCATTACCTATGTGCTGTAAGGAAATCCGGTAGGGTAAACTCATTGGTTTCCCAGGGGTAAATGTTTCTTGTGTTTCTCCAGAGGATGCATTTTAGCAACTGCCCCACACTAATACCCTTATTTAACCACTGCCTTAAACCCCAAATATGGCGCTATTCTGAGTTCCTAGATGTTAAAACCTCAAGATATGAGTTTGAGTAGCACAGTTCACCCTGTGTCTTGGAGGAATCAATCATATATACAACGTAGCCCTCCCCATCTTCTTTCTAACAAAAAGACGCTTCTTATATATACTGCATTTTCCTTTTTCTTTTTGTAGTAGACAAGAGTGTCACGATGTACCAGGGCTGGCTCCAAGTGTTAGCATTTATGTGTGTGCCCTCACTCAGCTTGCACTTGGATTCTTGTTACTGTGTCCCATGGACTGCAGCAAAGGATCTAGATCAAGCACTTGGTTAGGGAAAGGAGCTCTTTGAGTGTAGACAGTGTCTTCCTCAAAGCGATTGTTCTTTTATTTACTTATACATACACAAAGATCTAGTTTTGAAGCCAGACATGGTGCCATAAGCCTGTAATCACAGCATGAGGAGGTAGAGGCCAGAGAGTCATGAGTTCAAGGCCAACCTGGGTTACCTAATGAAACCCTGTCTTGAAAAAAAAAAAAAAAAAAAAAAAAACCATTCCGTTTTGATGTTTGGAGCTAAGAAGTGACTTCTTTTTCTCCTAGCTACCATAATCCTCACTGAGAATATATTAAGAAGAATATATAGAATATGGTTAAAAATGATAAATAAATAGCTTTAGTTGAATGACGACAAGACCAGAGTCAGAAAGGAGAGTGGAGAGCATATTATATTTTTCCTTAAGAAATTATCTTCATTGTGTGTGTACAACACAATGTGTAGATATATAACAGTCACACAGATAAAAACGTATGTTCAAAAGCCTTGGCACACAACACTTAGAAACCAGGTCTGGGCAGTAGGTGTGCCCTTTGTTATGCACTACATTGCACATCTACTATTTGTCCACCCCTCTTTAATCCAACCTTCTGATGCAAGTCTGTTCACTCTGTAGCTCCTAGGACTTCTGGTCTAGACCATGCTTTTCTTTTTTATGTATAACTTAACCTTAGCTATTTGAGCCATACTAGTTTATTAGTTTAGCTGATGGCTTCCTGTGTGTTAACCTGGTCTCATTTTTGTAAGCTTCTTGAAAACAGACTGCTTTAAATTTCCTGTGGGGTTTCTGATAGTACTTACTGCTGATTGAATTTAAGAATCTCCCATACCTCCCCTCCAAATTCTATTAAAAGTTTTAATCCCTGTTATTGTGAATGTTATTTTGGAAATGGGTGTAGCTTCTGACATTCCTAGGAGACACAGTCTCACAGCAAGCTCTCCGTTCCTCTAGCTCTTCATCTTTCTGGTCTCTCTTCTGCAATGATCCTGAGCTGTAGGTGCAGGAGTTGTGTTAAACATGTATCAATTGGGACTTGCCTACACTGCGCCACATTTTGATTGGTTGTGGTATTTTTGTATGGATATCATCTGTTGGAAAAAGAAGTTTCTTTATGAAGGTGAGGACTGCACTTATCTGTGGGTATATGGACAAATATTTAGAGTGTAGTTAGGGACTATCATGGTTGAGGTAAGTGGTGATTGTAGGTTCTCCTTCAAGGTCCTTGACTACACTAGCTCCGGGTAGTGGACTACGTTTCCATTATCAAACACGATTTCCCTCTTGTTGAACAGGTGGTAAAATCCAACTAGAGAACTACTGGTTACTGGCAGTGTGTACCACCACTGCACCCATAGGGCCATGCTGCTTTGCTGGTAGTCATTGTGGTTCTAGGATTGTTGGTTGCTTCTCCCCTTTGGAAGCTTATGTTGTGCCTGCTGGTGCCATGAATGCTCAGGGAGGCCAGTTCTAGCACAGGAGCCTCTGGGCTCTGTGTCTGAAAGGTGTGGCCTCTTCAGCAAGGAAAGACTTAACCTTCCACCTCTGCAGGTAGTCATGGGTGATAATAAGAGCCTATAACATTTTGGAGTTTCTTGGACAACCTTGGTCAACAACTCAAAGAGGGCTTATCGTACCTGGTGTTGGGTTTTTTGTTAAATGGCTTTTGTCTCGTGGATGGAGCATATTAAACAAGGACGGAACATTTCATTAAATTGTATATGTATGTTTATACACCAGTTTATATGTATCATAGGTATTTTTAGGCAGATAGTTAATAATATGATATCTTAAGACTTTTTTAGACATTCTTTCTGTATCTCTCTCCCTAGTTAGAGCCTCCCCTGCCCTCGTTTTCCCATTCCCCCCTTAGATCATTTGTACCTGCTGTTCTCCTTCTCCTGTGCCCCCCTCATCCCCTTTTTACTTCTTGTTTTCTTTTTGTTTGTTTTTGTTTTTGCTTTTCAAGACAGGGTTTCTCTGTGTAACCATCACCGTCCTGGACTTGCTTTCTAGACCAGGCTGGCCTCGAACTCACAGAGATAAACCTGTCTCTGCCTCCCAGAGTGCTGGGATTACAGGAATGCACTACCATGCTCGGCCTTCTTGGTTTCCTTAGTTACTACAGGATATGTACTCATATCTGAATATTTGGAGCTAGGAGCCTCAGAAGAGAGAGAATGTGCAACAGTTGTCATTCTGGGTCTGGGTTACTTTACTCAATATGATCTTTTCTAGTTCCATCCATTTACCTGGCTAGACCTTGGAAAAGGATAGGATAATCTGTTTGATGTGGGGGTTTTGGTGGTTGTTGTATGTTTTACCTTTGGCTTGAAAAATAGCATAAACAAACAGCTTTAGTACTTATTTTTTCATTTGTTCTTTTTAAAAAAATTTTTTATGTGTTTGAGTGTTTTGCTGCAGGTATGTCTGTGCACCACATGTGTGTCTGGTACCCAGTGGGTCAAGAAGAAGGTGTTGCATCCCCATAATTGGAATTATAGATGGTTGTGAGCTGTAGTTCAGGTGCTAAGAATAGAGCCTGGTTCCTCTGGAAGAGCAGTCAGTGCTCTTAAAAATACTTCATTGAGATTTTTGCACTTATGTTCATCAGAGAGATTGATCTATAATTTTCTTTTTCTCTTGGATCTTTGTCTGATTCTAGTATCAGAGTAATGCTGGCTTTGTTAAAAGAATTTAGGAATGCTCCCCCCCCCCTCCCCGCCACTTTAAATGGAATAAGTTGAAGAGTGTTGGTGTACTTTGGAGGCCCAGTAGAATTCTGTGTTGTATTCATCTGCTTCTGCTTTTTTGTTGTTTTGTTTTTTAGTTTATATTATAGATGCGTACCATTCCTGTTTTGGACCTACTCTTCCCCCAAATACATACTGTCTCTTGAGTTTGAAAATCTAGTCTGCATGGGGAGGATATGTAGCAGAGTGCTTCCCTAGCATGTAAGAGGGGCGTCTGTGTGTGTGTGTGTGTGTGTGTGTGTGTGTACACATACACACCTTTGAGCTGGAGTTGCAAGAGATCCAACCCTGACCTTTGTATATGTAGACAAGCATTCTACTACTGAGCCATAGCTCAACACACACACACACACACACACACACACACGCACACACACACACACACACGCACACACACACACACACACCCCACCCCCATCCCCCCAGCTGAAGCCCTGAGTTGATCCCTGGCACTGCAAAATTAAACTCCAGCTGATAGGGAGAAGGCACCTGGGAGAGGCTGAGCAACAGGTGCAGTGCTAGTTGACAAGATGAATAAACTGTGACGTTCACTTGCACAGTCAGCTGACTACAGGCAACAGCAATACGTTGTATGTTTCACAATAATGGTAAGGATTTCAAGTGTTTTTGGCAGCCAGAAATGAAAAGCATTTGAGGTGATGAATACATTAATTACTCTGCTTTGGTCAATATACATTATATATGTGTATCAAAGCATCAAAGTGTGCCCTATAAGTTTGTAAGAGTATTATGTATCAAAATAAAATAGGAAACTAAAAAGAAACCCGATTGCTGCAAACACAAATTTGGCACTACAGATCAGGAAATCAGGTGTGGACTCAGTAAATATTTGATGAGTGATTATCAGTTTGCCCTGGTTTTGAAAGCAAAGCATGTGTAAATATGTTCTGGGGTGTCCAGCACAGATCACTCACTACCTGAGTGTACTACCTCTGGAAGATATTCTCAAAATATTCTCATGTGAAACCATCTGTCATCAATTCATTGTCTTCTTAGCATGAAGAGAATATTATTTTTTGTTTCCTTCATATTTTTCTCCTACACACCCTCCGGCATTAGTTAATTTTGAGATGGAGTCTTTCTGGCTTAGCCTTCCAAGTAGCTGGGGCCATAGGTATGTGTTCCTGTGGCTGGTTTTCATTTCAAAACTGCAAAATACCTTTCTGAGTCAGTTTAACATTTAACGAAGAGAGCTGGAGAGATGGCTCAGAGGTTAAGAGCACTGGCTGTTCTTCTAAAGGCCGCGAGTTCAATTCCCAGCAACCACATGGTGGCTCACAACCATCTATAATAAGATCTGGTGCCCTCTTTTGGCCTGCTGGCTCACATGCAGGCAAAACACTGTGTACTTAATTAAAAAAAAAAAAAATTAACGAAGACAGTTTAGAGATCTGGGGTATGGTGAAAACATTTTTAGTCATCTTATAAGTTGCTGCCAGGAACATTTTCTTAATTATTTTTCTTTTAGACCTGTTCATTTTATTTTTATGTGTATGAATATTTTGCCTGTATGTATATGTGTGTACTATATTTGTGCCTGGTACAGAGGTCCTGAGAGAGTATTGGATCCCCTGGAGCTGGAGCCACTGATGATTGTGAGCCACCATGTTGAATGCTGGAAACCAAGCTTGGGTCCTCTACAAGACTAGCTTGTGCTCTTAACCACTGGGCCATCTCTCTAGTCCCAAGGACTTGTTTTATAAACTGATATGAAGAAATAAAGTTTTACATTAATAATATGCTTTCTGGTGTTTAAATGTGTCCTAGCATGTTTGAGGCAGAGGCAGACAGATCTCTTGAGTTTGAGGGGCTACCCTGGTCTATAGAATGAGTTCCAGGGCAGCCTGGACTATGTTGTAGGGTATTCACCAGAAAAGACTGTTCATTCACAGGTTTAAGTTGATAGGAAGTCTTTATTAGCTGGCCTGTGACTAAACTGGTGTTTGGGATCCCATTGAAGCCTGAGCCTTTCTCAGAGTGAGCTTTTCAGCACAAAAACCATGCCTTGGGTTGACATACTTCAGTTAACAAGAACAGTTAGCCAGAAGCAGAATTGCAGAAGCCAAAAAGCAAGGTAGTACATTTAGAGACTTTCCCATAGCTACCATGGACTTGATGGATTAGGCCTGTGCTTTAGTTTTGGCAGGTGGCACTGCCTGTGTGCCGAGCTTTACAGTCTGAGTGGCACTTCCACCATGGAGTCAGTTGTGCTAAGGCCTCAGGGCCTACTAAGGTCTGGGGCCCTGTTACACTACACAGGGAAGCCGTGTCTTGAGGGGAAAGTATTACTGTTTGCTTTCTTGTGTGTCTGTTCACCATATGTGTGCAGAGCCTTCAAAGATCAAAAGATGTTGTTGCATCCCTTGGAATTGGACTTAAAGAAGGTTCTACAAGCCACCATGTAGGGCTTGGTGATTGAACCAGGTCCTTTGGAAGAAAAGCCAATGCTCTTAATCACTGAGCCGTCTCTCTTCAGGTGTAGTGTCCGTGTGCTGTGCGGTGTGTGCATGTGTGGCGGGGGGGTGGGGGGGGCTTGTGTGTGATTGTTGTCCTTGTCCTCCTCCTCCTTAAGGGAAGAGAGGCTTTATTTTAGGGTTGATCAGACTATCTTTTTTGTTGTTGTTTTGTTTTGTTTTTTGGTTTTGTTTTTTTGAGACAGGGTTTCTCTGTGTAGCCTTGGCTGTCCTGGACTCGCTTTGTAGACCAGGCTGGTCTCAAACTCACAGCGATCTGCCTGCCTCTGCCTCCCGAGTGCTGGGATTAAAGGCGTGCACCACCACGCCCGGCTGATCAGACTATCATAGCAGTCAAAGCATGGTGGCTAGAGAGGCTCTCTTTGTTCATTTTTATATCTGACATCGTTGTTATTACTGAATTGTCACTCTTTATGTATTCTAGGTGTCAAAATCAGTCACATTTTTTCCCTCTATTTTGTAGGTTGTGCTTTCAGTCTGTCACTAGTGTTCTTTGATGTTTTGAATGCGGACGAGGTCCAGTTTTATCTATTTGGTCTTTAGTTGTCTCTGCTTTTTGTTATCAAATTTAAGAAATAATTAGAAAATCCAAGGTCATGAACATTTTTTTCCTGTTTTAAAAGTTATACAGGTCTACTTCTGTTGAGGCCTTTAGTTTGTTTATTACATGATACAACCTTGATTTGCATGTGGTTTATTCAGTTGTCCCAGCATGTTGAAGAAACTTGTCATGGTTAATCTTGTCAGTTGACTGGAGTGACCTAGGGGATTAGTAAAGCATGTCTCTAGTTGTGTCCAGAGGGCACATGAGGGCTCTGACCTAAACAGTGGTTTCATTTAATAGATTGAGTATTTGAACAGACTGTTGTGGGGGGAGGAAGTAGGTCACTGGAGGGCTGCCTTTAGAAGATGAATTTTGGCCCTGGTCCATTTTTGTACCGTTCTCTGCTTCCTGCTATATGAACAAGCTTGGGCTGGAGAGATGGCTCAGCAGTTAAAAGGACTGGCTGCTCTTCCAGAGGTCCTGAGTTCAATTCCCAGAAACCACATAGAGGTTCACAACCATCTGTAATGGGATTTGATGCCCTCTTCTGTCTGATGCTCTCTTCTGTCATGCAAACATACATGCAAATAGAGTGCTCATATAAATAAATAAATACATACATACATACATCTTTTTTTAAAAAAGATGAATAAGCTTCTGTGTTAAAATATTTTGTTCTCAGCTAGGCCCAGAAACATTGAAACTAGCTGTACTAAAGCTTCTGAAACTGACCCAAATAAATCCCACTCCTTAAGTTTATAACAGCTATCCTGTCACTGTGGAAAAACTATACACAGGCTTCTTCTTTTTCCATTAACTTCCTTGACATCTATGTAGAAAATCAATTGATTGAATATATATTGGCTTGTTTTGGGCTTCTTAGGACCAGACATGTAACAGTCTTAAAAGCTATACTAAGTAAGGGGTTTTAGTTTATCCTCAAAGGTAAAGGGAATAATATAATAAAATTTTTATTTTGAAAAGGTAAGAGCTGGGTATGGTACCACATGCCTGTAATCCCTTAGAAATAATGTTTAGCCATTATGGTGGTGGTAGCACACACCTTTAATCCCCACTCGTGGGAGGCAGAAATAGGCAGATCTTTCTGAGTTTGAGGGCAACCTGAGCTACAAAAAGAGTTCTAGGACAGCCAGAGCTACACAAAGAAACCCTGTCCTGAAAAACTAACTAACTAACTAACTAACTAACTAAATGTTCCAGGTGGTGTGCCACCCCCACCCAGCTTTAAAAAAAAAAAAAGTTCCTTTTGAGGAGATAATTTTCAAATTTTTAGTAAAACACGAGGAACTAAGTTTGATCCCAGAACCACATGGGTGTGTGTGGCTTTAGTATGTAGGCTGTAGACTAGGGGAGGCTTCCTCATCTCTGTTTGCTGTGCTCTGGGAAAGGAGCATCAGCACTCACCCTCCTCCCCTGTGAGTAACCCCTCATCTCTGGTCTGTAAGAAAGCCCAGTAAATTCATTGGCTCCCTAGACTGAACTTCAGTGGAATCATTCCTCTGTCTATTGTCGGGACCTTTGGAGAAGAGGTAGCCATTGCTTATATGTCCTCCTGGGAGGAATTTTATCAACATTGTATGTGTTGTGATGTGATAGTTTGGCTAGAAATGGTCCCATAGACTCATGTGTTTGAGTGCTTGGCCCATAGGGAGTAGCACTATTAGGAGGTGTGGCCTTGTTGGAGTGGGTGTGGCCTTGTGGGAGGAAGTGAGTCACTGTGGAGGCAGGCTTTGAGATCTCATGTATGCTTAAACTAATCCCAGTGTGGCACATAGTCCCTTTCTGCT
The DNA here is from genome assembly GCF_903995435.1 of Acomys russatus. Lineage (NCBI taxonomy): Eukaryota > Metazoa > Chordata > Mammalia > Rodentia > Muridae > Acomys > Acomys russatus. The sequence continues at coordinate 58,078,591 of NC_067140.1, forward strand.
GCTTTCAGATCAAGATGTAGAACTCTTGGCTCCTCCAGCACCATGTCTGCCTGCACACTGCCATACTTCCTGCTATGATGATAATGACTAAACCTTTGAAACTGTAAGCCAGCCCCAATGAAATGTTTTTTGGTTTTGGTTTTGGTTTTTTAAGAGTTGCCCAGGTCATGGTGTTTCTTCCCAGCAGTAGAAACCCTAATTAGGCCACGTGGTGTGTGTCAGATGCCTATTTGTGGAGTTAGTTCTCTCCTTCCACTCTGTGACTGTCTAGGATCACACTCAGAGTGTCAGGTTGAAGGACAAGTGACCTTACCACATAGCCACCTCCCTGGCTCATAGTTAGTACTCTCGGTTTTGTTGAGACAGGTTCTCTCTGTGTAACTCTGGTATCTTGGAACTCACTCTGTAGGCCAGGCTGACCTCACACTCAAGAGATTTGTCTGCCTCCTGAGTGCTGGGATTAAAGGTGTGCACTGCCGTTTCCAGCTGAAGGAGCTAAGCCACAGGAATATCATTAACTATATGTTCGTAGTTGAGAATTGAAGCAAGTAGAAGATAATCCAAAATGTACTTCTTTATAGAAAAATTAGCTCAGAACTATTAAAAAAAAAAGAGTTGAAAATTGGCCGAGTTTTTGTGGCACCTGCCTTTAATCTCAGCACTTGGGTTGCAGAGGCAAGTGGATGTTTGTGAGTTTAAGACTAGCCTGGTGTGTTTAATGAGCTCCAGGCCAACCAGAGCTATACAGTAAGACCCTATCTCAAAACAAAGGGAATACTTCCCCACAACAAACAAACAAACAAACATATAAACATCCCCAAGGAAACAAAACAAATATAAATGGGTAGAGCTAACAAATCTGGTAAAATCTTGGTTACAGAACCAAGGCACAAAAATCAATTCTACTTCTTCTGCTTACAGGCAGTGGGCTAGGAGGGAAATGGGGGGAAAAGCAGGTGGATTCCAGTTATTCTAGGTCAGCCACTCTAACTGAAAAGGTTAAGTCCAGCTTTGAGGAGAGATGGCAAAACAGTGAAAACCCCTGTCTCAAAAAATACAATTGAAACTCAATAGAAGACTGTTAAATTAATATTAATATTTAATATTGGTTTATTATTTTAATAAATCAGTTTTTCCTTAACCAGCTTTATATTCAAATAATTACACAGAGAGACTAGGATCTATTTAATTAGCCTGGAGAACAATGCTGTGCAATAATTACTCCATCCTAAACTTCCAAGCTAGTATAGTTTCCTCCCATTCAGATTTCCCACATTGAGGCCGGGTGTGGTGGTGCACGCCTTTAATCCCAGCACTCGGGAGGCAGAGGCAGGCGGATCGCTGTGAGTTCAAGGCCAGCCTGGTCTACAAAGGGAGTCCAGGACAGCCAAGGCTACACAGAGAAACCCTGTCTCAAAAACAAAACAAAACAAAAGCAAAACAGATTTCCCACATTGTAGTTGCTTTTTACTCATATCCTAGTTCCAGCTTGTTCTTCCTGGTGTCTCCCATCCTCTCCATATACATCCCTCCTGTCCTTCCTGATCTTTCTCCTTCCCTCGCTGAACCAGGATATCCCACCCTATTCTCTGTATTGGTCAGCATTGGCTAGTTGGCTTTTATTGGCAATACAGAGAACAAATGGTGGCATGATTACACAAACTTGAGGCAAGAGATATTTAGAATAGACCTCACAGTTCAGTGTACGTTGAAACCAGATAGTGGAGTAGAAAAATCAGTATTTGAGCGAACAAGGGTAAACTTTAGACACCCCACAAGAAATTATGCCAACAAAAGATGTTATCTGACATCAACCCCTTCACACGCAAGCATACTCCACATGCACACATCACATTACATGATCATCTCAATAGATATGAAAAGAAGTTTGGCAAAGTTTAACATCATCATTTCATGATAAAAGCCCCAAAGAAACAAATGGAAGGAATATACCTCAGCATAATAATGACAGACCAATAGCCAACATAATACTAGACCAGGTAAAGCTAAAGCATTTCTTTTAAAATGAGAAATGAGAGAAAGTACTCCACTTAGTATAATGCTTGAGGACTTAGCTAAAGTAATAAGACAAGAGAAGGAAATAAAAAAAGATCCAAATAGGGAAGGAAAAAGAGAAATTCCTGTTTGTATGATCCTATACTTAAAGACCCTATAGAACAGTTGTTCTCAACATTCCTAATGCTGCTGCCCTATACATTTCCTCATGTTGTGGTGACCCTCAGCCATAAAATTATTTCTGTTGGTATGTCATAACTGTCTATTTTAATGAATTGTAACGTGGATATCTGATATGCAACCCCTGTGAAAAAATCATTTGACCTCTAAAGGGTTGCAGTCTACAGGTTGAGAACCACTGCTACATACTCTCAGAAAAACTCTTATGGTCTCATAAATGCTTTTAGTAGCATATAGAAGGATACTAAACCAACATACAAAAATTAGTTTCTTTTCTGTTGCTAATAATGAACTTGCTGAGAAAGAAATAAGGAGAAAGGAAAAACATTTACAGTTGCTAAAAAACAACTAAAAACTAAAAATAAGCCTGACCAAGGATGTGAAATACTTCCACAGTGAAAACTTTAAAACATGGAAGAGAACTATTGAAGAAGATACTATAATGCAGAAAGATCTCCCATGCTCATGGCTTGGCAAATTTTATATTGTAAAAATGGCTCTATTTATGTACACATGCAATACAATCCCCATCAAAATTCTAGCAACATAGCCAGGCGGTGGTGGCGCACGCCTTTAATCCCAGCACTCGGGAGGCAGAGGCAGGTGGATCTCTGTGAGTTCGAGGCCAGCCTGGTCTACAAAGCAAGTCCAGGACAACCAAGGCTACACAGAGAAACCCTGTCTTGAAAAACCAACAACCAACCAAACAAACAAAAAATTCCAGCAACATGCTTCACAAAATTAGGAAAAAGAACTAAAATTCGCATGAAAACACAAAAGACAGAACGGTCAAAGCAATCCTAGGTAGAAAGAATAATTAGAGAAATGGGGCTTGGAATTAAACAGAGAATTCTCAACAGAGGAATATCAAATGGCTGAGAAACACTTAAAGAAATGCTCAACCTCCTTAGTCATCAGGGAAATGCAAATCAAAACAACTCTGAGATTCCATCTTACACCCATCAGAATGGCTAAGACCAAAAATTCAAGTGACACCACATGCTGGCAAGGATGTGGAGAGAGAGGAACACTCCTTCATTGCTGGTGGGAATGCAAACTAGTACAAACACTTTGGAAATCTATCTGGTGCTATCTCAGAAAACTGGGAATAGGGCTTCCTCAAGACCCAGCTATTCCACTCCTTGGAATATACCCAGAAGATGCTCCAGCACACAACAAGAAAACTTGCTCAACCATGTTCATAGCAGCCTTATTCATAATAGCCAGAACATGGAAACAGCCTAAGTGTCCCTCAGTAGAAGAATGGATAAAGAAACTGTGGTACATATACACTATGGAATACTACTCAGCTATTAAAAACAAGGAATTCCTGAAATTTGTGGACAAATGGATTGAACTAGAAACGATCATAATGAGTGAATTAACCCAGAAGCAGAAAGAGTTAAATGGTATATACGCACTTATATCTGCATACTAGCCCAAGGGGCATGTCCCATGAAAGTCTTCACTAACTAGGAAACTGGGACAGAGGGGAGGACATCCTATTGGGACTGTAGATGAGAGAAGCATGGGAAAATGGCAAAGTTGAAGGATCCAGAGGATCCTAGAAACCTACAAGAAGAAAATTATGATAGGCAGATTTGGGCCCAGGGGTTCCGCTCAAACTATGGCACCAGCCAAGGACAATACAGGCCGTAAACTTCAAACCCCTATCCAGATCTAGCCAATGGACAGGACATTCTCCACAATTGAATGGAGAGTGGGGTATGACTTTCACACGTACTCTGGTGCCTCATATTTGACCCGTGTCCCCTGGAGGGGGAGACCTGGTGGCACTCAGAGGAAGGATAGCAGGATACCAAGAAGAGACTTGATACCCTGTGAGCATATAAAGGGGGAGGAGGTCCCCCTCAGGAACAGTCATAGGGGAGAGGAGTAAGGGGAAAATGGGAGGGAGGGAAGAATGGGAGGATACAAGGGATGGGATAACCATTGAGATGTAACAAGAATAAATTAATAAAAAAGTTATTTTGAAAAAAAAAAAAAGAAAGAGTAATTAATGCTGGAGGCATCACAATACCTGATTTCAAATTATACTATAGAACCATTCATTGCAACAAGAGTAGCATGGTGCTAAAACAAGAAGTGACTCGTAAATCAGTGGAGTAGAGTTGAAGGAACAATTCTCAAAAAAAGAAATAAAAGGAGCTCAAGAGATGGCTCAGTGGTTAAGAGCAAGAGGACCCAGGTTTAATCCAGAATCCACGTGGCTGCTCACAACATCTGTAACTCCAGTCCCAGGGGGATCAAACCCACTTCTGGCCTCCTTGGGCACGAAGCATACATGTAGGAAAAACACCCATATATGTAAATATTAGTTAATATTTTTAAAAAGAAATTAAAAGGGCAAATAAATTGTGAAAAATTGCACAGCCACCTTAGTCATGGGAGAATGCAAATCAAATCTACATTGAAGGCTGAAAATACAGCTCAGTTGGTGGAATGTTTGCCTGTTTTTCTCCTTTCCCTTCCTAGTAGGTTGCTGTCTACCCTAGGGTAGTCTGGAACTCACTATGCAACTAGGCAATCTTGAACTTCAGGTCCCCTTGCCCCTCTGTCCCTTCATCCTTCCCTCTGCCCCTCTGCCCCTGCCTCTGAAGTGGTGGCATTATTCATGTGTGCCACAACTCAAGCATATTTGGAGAAAGTCATAAAACCATACTTGTAGAAATTTTTGGTCAACAAACTGTGCTACACTGTAAGTAAATTTCTCTGGGCAGTGTGCACTTTAGGATACTTTTCAGATCTCTTTCTTGTTCAGACTAACTCTTGTGCCGGACTTAAATGAAACCCCAATCAACACTAGGAGTGGATACAGTTGTAAACACACAAGGGTCTCCTTTATTGATTGTTCAGCTTAAGCTGGACCCACCCTATCACCAGCACAGCGGAGCAGGTGTGAGTCCTGGGTACAAGTAGGAAAGGACTTTTTATAGATTGCCGTAAGCGAGAGAGCAAGTAGGCGGGTTTCTAGTTTGGCAAGCATCCTATTCATTATTTCTTGGACTAATTGATACTTGTCTGGTACCAGTCTGGTATCAACGCATGAATGATTAACTTCTAAGGAATAACTCTTGAGAAATCCGGGGGAACATCTGATCTTTTAGTACTTTCTTATTTTCCAGCTAATTGGCAATTCTATATTTCTGTGCCAAGTGTATCTTTGTTAGTTTTTCTAGATCTGGAATTCAAGAGTAGATCACCCAAATACAGAAATGAACGTTTTAAGCAAAATGGAGTTACTTTGGTCCATCACTAACTCCTCCTCTTTTCTTACTTTTTCCTCCTATTAAAAATTCCTTTTCTCCCTTCTCAAAATTGTCCCTTGCCTGTTTAAGAATTGTATGGTAAGGCTAGGGGGTGGTATCATACGCCTTTAATCCCAGCACTCAGGAAGCAGAGACAGGTGGATCTCTTGAGTTCTAGGCCAGCCTGGACTACAGAGTGAGTTCCAGGACAGCCAGGACTACACAGAGAAACCCTGTCTAAAAAAGAAAAGAGAAAAAAAGAAAACAAACATATTAAAACTTGTTCTGCCAAATCTGTAGGGCTATTCACACCCACACCGTCTTGCTCTTTATTTAAGGGGAGGTCTTTCTGTCTGTCAATCTTTCTTCTTCTTCTTTGGATCTAATCCTCTACCTTCTCAGAGACTTTGAATAAATCTCTAAAAATTTACTCCTGAGCTTTTGAAAAACCCTTGAATCTTCCCCTTTGCAGTGAAATATTCTTGAATAGAATTGTTTTCCTTGTGCCTGCATCTTCTTTTCCTACTCCTCATGTGTCAGCGTCATTTTCCAGTTCTATATGTTCCTAGCTCCCATGACACCAGTTTTTCCTGTTTTTCTGTTTGTTACTCTCCTTCGTGGGCTTCATTTCTCTTTACTATTGTTTAGCACTGCTCATAACTTTTAGTTTGAATCCTCCTCATTGTATTCTTTTCTTAAGTAGCCATATGTTCTCACAAAATTTGAGTTGTGCGTGCCCATGGCTCCAGAATTTGTATCATTTAATCAGAACTCCCTTCTGTTTCTTGTGTATTTCTGTATCTCTAATCTTTGCAGTATCCTTTACCTACTGGGTGCTCAGAATTTCCTTCTGACTGGCTAGCGGAATGTGTCCAGACATGAGGACAAGTTATAGAGGTTTTGCTTGACAAAGTTCCAGAGACCTCTGACTGTCCAGCATGATCTTTAGACATCCAGAACAGCTGTTGAGGCTTTGCTTGACACGGTTCCAAAGATCTCTGGCTGATCACCACTGCCCTTAAATATTATGTATGGCCCAGGTGTAATGTTGTCTAAAAACCTGCCTTTTCTCCTAAAACTGTATATTGTTTTTTTAATATTTTATTTAAATTTTAATTTATGTGCAATGGTGTGAGGGTGTTAGATCTTAGAGCTATAGACAGTTGTGATCTGCCGTGTGGGTGCTAGGAATTGAACCCGGATCCTTTGGAAGAGCAGGCAGTGCTCTTAACCACTGAGCCATCTTTCCAGCCCCTGTCTATTGTTTTTAAATTATCTATATTATTAGTATTACCGGCTAGCAATTAATTAAGATATAGACACTTGTTAATACCTTAAAATAACCTTAATTAACCTGGGGCAGAGCAGATATCAACCCTCTAAACTATTTTCCATAGTAGGGTATGGGATCCCTGCCCCAATCCTATGCCATCTGCTTTTAATAATTTCCATCAAGCTACCTCCCATCCATAATCCCAAATACTTACTAATGTTCTTCATCTGGGCCAGATTCTCCATCCACACCGGCCATGTGCTTCTCCTCCATCTAACCCATGGTGGCCTCCTCTCCTCTCCTCTGGAGACCTTCTTCTTCTTCCTCGTGGTGATCTTTCTTCCTCTCTTCCCTTCAGTTCTTTCTCCTGGTCTCTTTTCTTCCTCCCCGAATTCCTCTCTCTCCTTCTTGGGACCCTTAGTCACACCTATCTCATCTGCCCTGCCCAGGTGGAATGGCTTTTTATTAATTAAAAGATGGGTCACAGAGACAGCAAGCAGTAATTAGCATCAAAATACATCAGACCATCCCCCAACAACTATCTTTTTTTCTTTATTTCTCAGCCCTAAGGAAATCCATACAGGGAAAACTTTTTCCCACAGAGAATGTTGAAAGAGGGCATCTGCCAAGGGTTGAGGCAATGATGGAGTTTTTTGCTCTGGCTGTAAGCACCCAAGTAGAAACTGTATGAAAAAATGTTAAGACCTTGACATAGCAGCACCTGGCTAGATACTGTTACCTGTAGAGAAGTTTCTTTAGAATCTGCTCTGAGAGCAATAGAAGGTGGGCTTCAAATGTCATGCTTTACAGATATTTTACAATAAAGGACCCTTTGGCAGTTAGTGTAGGCTTGGATAGCACACCTGTTGGTTTGGGACTAGGAGTAAACCGAGTTTTTCTTTATTACATAACATTTAGCTCAAGCTACGTTGCTATGACAATCATGTAAACACAATGGCTTCAGCCTGGGGAAATTTATGATTAAAGTTTCCCGAGTGAGTATTGTTTAAGAAATAGTAATCAGGGGCACTGGAGAGATGGTTCAGAGGTTAAGAGCACTGGCTGCTCTTCCAGAGGTCAGGAGTTCAATTCCCAGCAACCACATGGTGGCTCACAACCATCTGTACTGAGATCTGGTGCCCTCTTCTGGTGTGCAGGTATACATGCAGGCAGAGCACTGTATACATAATAATAAATAAATCTTTAAAAAATAATAATCAGGTTATGCTGACCATTGTTTGGAAATTGATTTTTTTCTGTATGCTTTATTGTAGGTTATACAGAACTGTTTGTATTTCCTTGTTATACTGTTCTCTTGCTTTTTGATTTTTGAATGCCCTATTGATTGTAAAAGATGATAAAAATCATTATGTAATTTATAATGAAAAAAATTGAACTTCATTTTAAATAAAATACTGAGGTTGGCCCAAGGAGAGGCAGATGGGACAGCAAGCAAGCAAGAAGAGAGGTAGAACAGTGGATTACAGCAAACAGAGAGAGAGATGAGTGACAGCAGGATAAGAGATAGACTAATGGGTAACAGTAAGTGAGAAGAGAGAGAAAAATTGGTAACAGCAAACGAGTGACAGAAGAAACAGACAGAGGGCAAACAAGACAGAGACAGATAGACAATAAGCATGTGAGAGAGACAGAAAATAAAGTTCTCCCGGGCTTTAAAACCTGCAACTTGTAACTTATATGCCTGGGTCCCCAATATTTATTTGTCCTCCGTTCTTCAACCGCTCCTCAACAGCTAGTTACTATAACTAGTTGTTCCTCAACGCTTGGTTTCCCTTAACCAGCTGTTCACCACCTGCTCAATTCTCCCTACCACGGATCCACCAAGACCTTCTCTTCTCTACTTTTTACTGTTCCCAGAGCTGGTCTGTGTGTGCAGCAGGAATGAATGATTTTCAAACCAACAGAATAATTTGTATCCTCAGTCCTAGAACATCATGCACTCAGAAAATGTTTTATAAGTTATTGATTGAATGAATAATGAATGTGTACCACAATAAAATACAATTTTAAAATACGATTAATGAGTAAATGAAAAAAATTATGGTTTATTGTAGCCAACCATGACCAAAGACTTTGTTCATTTAAAATATGTAACTAATAGGGCCAGTGAAATAGACCAGCAAGTAAGTGGATGTGCTGCCAAACTTGATAACCCAAATTCAGTCTCTGGAACCCTCATGGTGAAGGAAAGAACCAACTCCTGCAAGTGCCCTCTGACTACCCACACATGTACATAAACATGCATATAAATAAGTTAATATAATAATATTATTTCTATAGTCATTTTATTTCATTTTTAAAATAAATATTTGTTAAATATTTTTACATATACAGTTATATTATTACACATTACACAATAAACTACCTACAGCAAGAACCATGAAACACTCAGGAATTGTATATATGTTAACATTCATAGTGTTTTGGATATTTATATTTGGCAGCCTTGAAGAAAAACATCTTTCCTATCTTGGTGCATCTAAAATTCTGAATGTAAATCAGTATCTATCATATCTTATCTTTATCAACTTAAAACATCTATCTAAACCTAAAAACATCTTAACCCCTAAACAACTAAGCTTAATTGTAAAACTAAACTATCTGGTCTTCAGCCCCATCAGAGACTTGAGAGGGAATAAAATTAATTACCTGAGTATACAGGTAGTGCAGGTTAGCAACTTCCCAAATGAGAAGATGACAGAGATGGTTTGCTGCCTGAACAGTCACCCAAAAGTCTCTATAATGTTGGAGCATCATCTTCAGCCTTCTGGCCCAATATATCTGACAGATGTATTTGTGAAGTAGGGACTATTGAGGACTTGCTTACCCTGTCTTGGCAGAGTTTGGCCGTCTACTCTGCCTGCATCCAAGCTTCCCCCCCCCCCCCCCCCTTTTTTTTTTTTTTTTTTTTCAGAATTCTGTCTGTGGTAGAAATGACATTTTGCCCAGTGGCTAGTTTACTAAAAAAATTATTATTTTAAAAGTATGTAACAAGACAGGCATGCTGCATAATTTTAAACCAAGCACTTAAGAAGCAGAGGCAGGAAGATTGTTGTAAATTCAAGGCCAGCTTGAGCTACATAACAGGCTGCTCAGAGCTACATAACAAGACTTTGACTTACACACCCTACTGTCCATGTAATAAGCCCTGATTTCTACTACTGTTTCAATAGAGACAGATCTTAACAGTTCAAGTAAAAGTTAAAGGTGTATTTGAAATGTTGTTTGCATCTTATGTGTGAAATGTAAGCTATGAGGGGAAAAGGTTAATCACCTATCAGATCTAATATATACACAGTGGTTACAGGCACAGTCTTTGGATTGGTACCACTTGGAAGAGTATCCAAAATCTGTGCCTATGACTTAGGACACAGGGTCCTACAACCACTATGCCTGCTTTGTAGGGTGGTTGTGAGCATTAAATGAGGTTATATATAGAAAAAGAATTTATTACAGGATCGGGTGTAAGCCGGGCATGGGGGCACACGCCTTTAATCCCAGCACTCGGGAGGCAGAGGCAGGCGGATCGCTGTGAGTTCGAGGCCAGCCTGGTCTACAAAGTGAGTCCAGGATGGCCAAGGCTACACAGAGAAACCCTGTCTCGAAAAGCAAAAAAAAAAAAAAAAAAACCAGGATCGGGTGTAAAATAAGCATTTAATATGCATTCATTCATTCTTGACTCTTTTATTTTTCTTTTTTCGTTTTTTCTTTTCTTTTTTTGAGACAGGATTTCTCTGTGTAGCCTTGGCTGTTGTAGACAGACTGGTTTTGAACTCACAGAGATCCGCCTGTCTCTGCCTCCTGAGTAATTAAAGGCGTGAGCCACCACCCCGACATCTCTTGAGGTTATTATTTTATGTTTGGTTGGTTTTTGGTTTTTCGAGACAGGGTTTCTCTGTGTAGCCTTGGCTGTCCTGGACTCACTTTGTAGACCAGGCTGGCCTTGAACTCACAGTGATCTACCTGCCTCTGCCTCCTGAGTGCTGGGATTAAAGGTGTGCACCAGCCACCACACCTGGCTCTTGAGTATTTTTTAAAGTAAAGGTTCCTGTAATCCCCAGGCTGCTGAATCACGGTGGGTGGTGAAGGGGAAGGACTATGGGGTTTTTTGTGTTTTGTGTGTGTGAATTTTGAAGGCTAGAACTTGCCTTACTTATAGTGTGAGCTTGAACTTGAACCTGCCTTTGCTTCTTAATTTAGAAAATGCATTTAAGTTTTATTATATTTATGTATTTATTTTGTATGTATATGAGGGCCGTAGCACATACTAGAATATTTCTTTCCTTCTAGCAACCATGAGGGTTCTGGGGAATCAAACTCAAGTTGTTAGGCTTGCTGGCAAGTTCTTAACCCACTGAGCCATCTCACCAGCCAGATTAAAACAATAAAACAATAAAACAACCAAAACACACACACACACACACACACACACACACACACACACACATACCTATATATGTGTGTGTTTACATAACTACTACATAGCTACTAATATTTAAGAAGATAGAATTATTTGTAGAAGTCATTTGAGTGTGGGAAAGAGTTTTAAAATGAAGCTGGGCGTGGGAGGCAGACACTGAGACTGTATTCTTTTTGGTGTTGGAGACAAAGGAGTCAGAAATGACAGTAGCTTATTAAAAGCTAAGTGTATGTAACCTCTGTAGTAATTGGTCATAGCTGTGCTAATTGCCCAAGAACAAGCCATAATGAAAGTGAAGCAGACACAGCTGAGCCATTCTCAGGGTCCCCAGATGAAAAGGAAAGCAAAGCAACTGAGCCTGTAACAGCTGCTGAAATTAATCTAGACAAACCACAAAGGCTGGAGAAAGCATTAAAAGAATTTCAGAAAGGGCTGGTAGGAAAATAACAGACAAAGTTTTAGCTACTGAGGGTGAAAAATTAAGAGGAATGTGTGAAAGAAATACTTAGAGATGAATAAGAAGTATGCTAGAAAACATAAGCAGAAGAAGAGACAAGAACCTGTACTTCAGAAAAGAGGTCATAGGAAGGACAGTGGTACTGTTTGGACATGAGCTGTCCTCAGAAAAGGCTCATGGCTTAGGGCTTAGTCCCCAGGAGGTGGTGGTACTTTGGGAGGCCTGGAAACTTGAGAAGATGGAGTCTGACTGAAGGAAGTAGGTGCCTGGGGGTGGGTCCATAGAGGTGCTTCAGAGAGGAAGTCAGCCTCAGAATGGCTCTTTCCTTCCATACAGACCTGCTGCCATGATATTCTGTCCAAGTACATAAAGCCAGGTGACAAGACTGCACTCACTTGAGACTGTAAGCTGCTGTTAATTCTTGGTCCCTTTAGTTTGTTTCTTTAATGCAAGTACTAACTAGGCTCCACTGTTCAGGTTCCAAGATCAGATGAAATCTGTGCCCTCAGGGCAGTATAGATTCCCTTGGGTTGTTTCTGTTGATGTTTTGTCACAGCAGTGAGAAAAGTAACCAGTGAAAAAAGACATTGACAAAGCAGAGGCCAGAGAGAGTCTGGTGAATTAGATGAGCATTACAGAAAAGTAGAGGAGAGAGAAACTCTTAAGAGATTAAACACGGAAGTGAAAGTGTTGATGGGAGTTTTGTGAGGGCTAAGGAGTGTTGTAAAAGTTGTTTTTATTCGCCTGTGGTAATTGTGTTGAGGTGTACTGTCTCTGTCTGCTAACCTAGGCCTAGTCTTGGAAGCTTCGGGCCTCCATACAATGTAATCTAGGCTTAGAATATTTTCAGCCCCTGAGACTTACTGCTGAATAAGATCACCCTTTTAGTTCTTTATAAACTCAGGCTGGCTGCTTAAATTCAGCTATTCTGGCTCAAACTCCTCTCCTAGCTGACTTGATTCAAACTGGCTTCTCTCAATTTCTGATTGAATTGCTCACACTTGAATTGCCCACTTTGGCGATCTGTTCTAATCTTCTGGCTTGTTCTGTCTTGACCTGTGTCTAGCTTGTTCTTTCTCTGCAGCCTGTCTCTGTACAACTGCCCTGGTAAAACTGCCTCTTCTCCCTCTACGCTGCTCTCTCTTCAGTCACCGCCCTTTTCGCTCATGAGAGTTGGGCATATCCTATTCTTGTCAAATCATTCTCTGAATCATCACTGTCCATGGTTGAATTTTCTACTTCCTCTTCTAACTCCTCCTCCCCTCACTGGCAGGAAGTCCAGCCCTATTCTCTTCCCTGCTGTGCGAGTGGCTATAAGCATTATTGGCATACCATGGGACAATCTGGGAGCAGTATTTACACAACATTGAGACCGGAGATTCTCAGAACAAGGATTGCAACCAGATATGGAAGAGTACAGAAATCAGCATTTTTCACACAATAACCTTATGCCTACATCTCCCCCTCTTCATCTAATAAAGTCTCTTTCCATTATAATAACAAACTATATGTAAGAACAAGTGTGAGGGGCTGGAGAAATGGCTCAGTGGTTAAGAGCACTGACAGCTCTTCTAGAGGTCCTGAGTTCAATTCTCAGCACCCACATGGTGGCTCACAACCATCTGTAATGCAGTCGGATGCCCTCTTCTGGCCCGCGGATGTATATGTAGGCAGAGCACTGTATACAATAAATAAATAAATAAATCTTTAAAAATATTAAAAACAAAGAATAACAATTACAGAAAAAATTAAGTAAGACTTATGTTTGTATATTGGTACCCTTGGATAAAGTATTCTACTATCTATCAATTTTTATTATCCTTAACAGTTTAGCTGTGAGACTGTAGCTATCTAGTCTTCAACTTCATCAGAGACTTGAGACGGAATAAATATTACATAATATGTGGAAGTTCAGGCAAGCAGCTTCCAAAAGCATAGAGATGACAGAGATTTGGCTGCCTGGACGGTTCCCCAAAATTTCTTCATAATGCTGGAGCATCGTCTGTAGCCTCTGCCTCAGAATATTTGACAGATTTTTCTGTGAAGCAGGAATTATAAAGGACTTGCCTATCTTGTCCTTGCAAAGCTCAGCAATTGACTCTTCAGCATCCAGTTTGTCCAGTTTTGGAGAGTTTTCTGCCTGTAGTTGACACAAAGGCGTTTTCTCACCGGTGGCTGGCTTCCCACATGTGACGCCTTTGGTGCTCTTTGAAGTAGAACAGGATGCTGCCAGGAGCAGACCTGTCTCATGGCCAAAAGACCATTAAGTTAATCATTAAGTTAATGCCATATTCTGTAAATCTCTGAGGTCTTGAAAACCATATATCTTATCAATAAATCATTATTTAATCTATTTGGGGGAGATATTATATCTCCCTTCCGTTTTATTACCGCCCTTTTAAAATTATTGTTAGATCTTTTCATAAATGTGTGACCTATAGGATTATGAGTTACATGTAACTTTTGAAAGTATTTTTTAAAGGACTGCTTATGAGGTTACTAGTACAATCTAAGGACAGGCAAGTTGTTTTCAACATATTCTCATTCTCTCTCTCTCTCTCTCTCTCTCTCTCTCTCTCTCTCTCTCTCTCTCCCCTCCCCCCCAACCCCCCTTCTCCCTCTCTCCCTCCTCTCTCCTCCCTCTCTGTCTACATGTCCACTTGTCTGCCTCTATCCGTTCCTTGGGTCCTCCTTACTCTCCCCTCCCCCAGTAAGCTTCTTTTGCACCAGATCTGTTGCGTGGTGTGATTTCACAGGCTCACCATAGGTATTTCCTTACTGCATTATATTTCATAACACTTTCTGCTCTATGTCCAGTAGCTAAGAATATTTAACTGAAGGCCAGTTTTCCCAGTCACCATTTCAGATTTTTGAAACCTGGATTTATGCCTTAGTCACTGCTCTGTTGCTGTGAAGGGACACCATGACCAAGGCAGCTCTTATAAAAGAGAACACTTAATTGAGGCTTGCTTATAGTTTCAGAGGTTTAGTTTATTATCTCATCATTGCAGGGGACATGGCAGCAAGCAAGCAGGCGCCAGAGCTGAGAGCTACATCACGATCCATAGGTAGAAAGAGAAACTAGGCTTGGCATGGACTTTTGAAACCTCAAAACCCACTTCCTTGAACAAGGCCATAGCACCTAATCCTTTAATGCTTTCAAGCAGTCCTACTCCCTGGTGACTACACAGTCAAATCTATGAGGCTGTTGTCGGCCATTCGTATTCAAGCCACCACAGTGTCTGTCTGATTACAGATGTGATCGGGCAAGTGGTAGGTTGTGTTGTGACTGTTGCTTGTCTGTCCACCCTCTACCCCACTCACCCGCAAAGAAACCAGAACACACAGGGTATTTTTCTTGCACACTTTAAGTAAGATATCTTGAATATTTTAAGTAAAAAGCCTGAAAGTAGGACTGCGGATGTAGCCTAGTGCCAGAACACTTCCCTGGCTTGTGGCCCTGGATTTAATTCCCAGTGTCAGAAACAAACAAAAAGATCAGTGTAAAAGCTGGTAAGGTGAGAGGGAGGCTGCACAGAACACAGATAATGAGAACCTTTTGTAAGATAAGGAGTAAATAATACTTTGAGTCTTTGTGCTGTTTCCTGTCTAGAAGATATATAGAAGAAAAACTAAGTATTTTAAGAGCTTTCTAGAGCATTGCCTATTTAACAGTGGGTGTGGCAATGTGATGAGCCCATATTCATTTCTATTTTATCAGTAGTAATAACCTAATTAGGGGTTGGCCAGAGGGCTCAGGGGTTAAGAGCACCTTGTTCTCTTACATAGGACCTGAGTTTGGTTCCCAGCACCCATGTTGGGCAGCGGACAACTGCCTACGGTAACTCCAGATCCAGTGATTTTCAGTTAGCTTCTCATTGTCTTACTGTACTGCAGACTGTTCCTTAGCTGGCTTGTCTGTGGGTCTGTACTCCTCCCCCCAAACCGTGTGTGTGTGTGTGTGTGTGTCTCTCATTTACATTTAAATTGGTTCATATCATTGTACTTACATGGAAGACAGAAGACAACTTCAGGAGTGAGTCATTTCTCTCCTATTACCAAGTGGGTTCTAGGGGTCAAACACAGGTTATCAGACTTGGTGACAGGAGCCTTTAATCGCTTAGCTTTCTCAAGGTGCTGCCTTTCTATTCTTATTCTATTAGTTTAGACATAATCAGACCTTTTCTATAAATTAACCAGAGGCCAAGTACTTGAGGCTTTGGAGGCCATATTTCTGTCACTATCACCATAGCTATCAGGCAGACATGGACACAAACATTGTGGCTTATTTTCCACAAAACTATTTATAGACAATTTTAGCTGAGTTTTATGTAACTCAGTATCATAAAATATTCTTTGGAAAAATTCTCTCGACCATTAAAGTGTAACAATGGTCCTTAGTTTGTTGTCAGTATACAAACAGGCCTTGTTGAGATATCTTTTCTCTCACCTATTAAATGATCTGATTTCTTTTTCCTTTTATCTAGTTTTGTCCCCCCTGGTCCACTCATCAGAATGCAGCCAAATTTACCTTAAAATTGCAAATTGGATATTACGATTTTTATTAAAAGCCCCTTAAAGGCCTGGCAGTGGTGGCGCATGCCTTTAATCCCAGCACTCAGGAGGCAGAGACAGATGATCGCTGTGAGTTTGAGGCCAGCCTGGTCTACAGAGTGAGCCTAGGACAGTCAAGGCTACACAGAGAAACCCTGTCTCAAAACAAAAACAAAAAGTCCTTTAAAGATTCCATGAGAAATGCTCATCATCTTTAGTAAGACCCTGGTGCTATAGACCTTGATTATTTTTTAACAGCTATATCTTAGTATTTCCCCTCAATTCATTGTTTTTCAGCTCCTTGAGACTGACTGCAGATCTTAGAATGTTTAGTGATTTTTCACTTCTAAATATTGATGCATCTTCCCCTACTTCCATCTGGGTGAACACTACTCTTTCTTTAGGAATCATCTCTAGAAGCCTCCTGTTTTCTCCTGAGGCTGAATTTATGTGCTGTTTCTACTGTGATCTCCTATTTGTCTATAGAACCTCATGATATGATTTATCTTTTGGGGAGGAAAGTGCAAGACTGGGTTTCTCTGGGTAGCCTTGGCTATCCTGGACTCACTTTGTAGACTATGCTGGCCTTGAACTCCCAGAGATCTGCTTGCTTCTGCCTCCTCATGCTGGAATTACAGGTGTACACCACCTTTGCCTGGCTATAATTTATCTTACCTTAATGTAATTGCCTGGTTTCTTCAGTGTGTCTTTGAATAACGAGCTCCTTGAGCAACACAGTATTTGTCCACAGTTCTGTCTGCATTTTCCTGTGTGATGTTCATAGCACACACATTCTTATGGTCCATTTTTTTTTTCATTATAAAACGAGATGTAAAAAAGATGTAGAGGTAATTGATATAACATAAAACTAGCCCTTTTAAAATATATAGTTCAGTTGGTTTTTTTTTTTTTTAGAAGTAAATATATAGTGTTATATAGCTGCTACCACTGTCTAATTCTAAAACATTTTCATTCCTCAAAAAGAAATACTGTGCACATTAAAAGTCATTCTACAGGCTGGAGTGATGACTCAGCGCTTAAGAGCACTGGTTGCTCTTCCAAAGGTCCTGAGTTCAGTTCCTGATGGCTTACACATGATGGCTCACAACCATTTATAGTGTGATCTTGTGCTCTCTAATATAGTATACATAGTAAATAATTTTTTAAGTCTCTCTGCATGGCTGGGAATACTTCTCAGACATAGAGCATGGGCTTGTGAAAAGCTCAGGTGTTCTACTTAGAGATTCATTGTTACCTTCCCTCCTTAGGTGGCAGCCATTGTCTTTCTGTCATTACGGTCTGACCTTTGCGGTGCATTTACTATAGATGGGATCAGAAATTTTTGGTCCTTTTGTGATTTTCCTCTTTCATTTGACTGTACCGTGTTCTCAAAGTGTACCCATGTTGTGCTTCATTCCTTTGTTTGTTTGTTTTGTCTTTTGTTTTTCAAGACGGTTTCTCTGTGCCGCCCTGGCTGTTCTGAAACTCACTATGTAGCCCAGGCTGGCCTTAAACTCACAAGATCTGCCTGCCTCTGCCTCCCCAGTGCTGGGATTAAAGGCGTGCGCCACCACCTTACCCCCAGCCTCGTTCGCTTTATAACAGCCTGATTTAAACTTCCTTCTTCAAAGCCCCCAGGACTTCAGTGAGACTTCTGGACTCTTGCTCTTGGCACAGTTAGGCTTTCATCTGCTCTTTGTTTATGGGTGAACCTTCACCTTAAGTACTAAATCACTAGAACTCAGGCTAAAGAATAGACCCTGCTTGATTTAAAGAACTTTCCTTGCCTTTCCTGCCCTGGTTCCTTCCCCACAATTCTTTGTGCTGTATCAGCAGAAAGTACTTTGGAGTCTTCTTACATACGTCAGGCCTTCTCGGCGCTATACATTTTCTTGACTGTTTCTCTTTCTGAAGTACGCTTTTCCACTTGCTTCAAGTTTTCCCAACCGTTCAATTCTATTTCAGACAGAATCCTTTCCATAAAAGCTCTGAACTACCATAGGAATTATACTCCTTAGGTACTACGTTGCCTACTGATTCCTTGACACTGTTTTTATGTTTTCTCTTTTTGTTTCATATTCTTGCCAGTAGGTTGGCCCTAGATGATAGGAGGAAAGGAATGTGTGTGACTATAAAAGATAGTTTAAGAGCTGGAAGGATAGCTGTAAGCCTGATGACTTGACCTGAATTTCATCTCCTGGATCCACATAGTGGAAGAAAAAAACCTGCTCCTGCAATTGTCCTCTGACCCTCTGTGTCAGAGGGATACACACACGCACACACACATGTTGCACTCCGCTGGATAAGGCTGACTTCTCTGGATAGCCATTTTGCACTCAGTCTATGAAAGTGGACTCCCTTTTCTCAGTGGGGTTCTCACTCCACATGATCTGGTAACCACAAATTTTTTGTATGTTTGTTTGTTTTTGGTTTTTTGAGACAGAGTTTCTCTGTGTGGCCTTGGCTGTCCTAGACTCACTTTGTAGACCAGGCTGGCCTCGAATTCACAGCGATCTGCCTCCCGGCTTAACCTCAAATTTTGTAAGCAGTGTCACATAGCCCTCAAGGAAGATTACAGGCTCCACTCTTTCCTGACAAGAATGTTGCTCATCCAGCACAGGGAACTCCTGGAAGTACCCCACCCTATGCTCAAGAGATCCCAGCCTCCAGAAAATGACCTCTAATCACACCTAGAGGTTATCCCTCTTCCATAGGGTGATTAAGTAGGACCCCGTGTTACTACGTGTACTATATGTATGTAGATTAACTTTCCTGGCGCCCTGAGTCCTAGTGAATCAGACAATCACCCTCTAAACCCCTCCCCACTGCCCAAGGTTTATAAATAAAGGCTGGCTGGCATGCTTGGGGAGGGAGGGTGATTGCTCTCTACTCCTCCAGCATGACTGTCTGCGACTCCATTTATTCAGGGGTCGGGGGCCTGCCTCAGATGGCCAGTGGTTAGGCAGCAATGGCAAACTGCCTCCTCAGCTGCTGGAGCCTGTTCTAACACTAGCACTAGCACGTGCTGACCCCTGCTGAAGCACTGCTGAGCCTGCGTCTCACCACCAGACTCTGGATAACACACACACACACACACACACACACACACACACACACACACACACAAATAAAATGAAAAAGAGACAGTATAGTATGAGAGAGGGCTTTATGGTGATGGAATAGCTTCCGTGTCTTGACTGTTATTGTGGTTCCACAGACCAACACATACATAGAAGGGCACATACTTGTTATGTTCCTGTCCTGATTTTGAAGTTGTATATCTAATAGATAATATACACTGGGAGAAATTGTGTGAATGTTATGTGAGATATCTGTGTAATGTCTATACTTCAAATCAGAAAATTTTTAAACTATTATTTAGAAATTGTGTTGGTATTTATCATTTGACTCTTTGTTGCTTTGGATCAGTGTGAATCTAGCCATTTGTAGTGATATTTTGCTTATGTTTTACAATTAGGAAAAGCTTGTCTACAGCAAAAACTAAGACATTTTAATTCAAAGTAAGAGTATAAAAGGAAAAAATTGAAAGATTTAAAAAAAGTTTTATATTGTCAAGTGCATATTTTAACTTTTACATTGAGGAGTAAGCCGTAGTTTCAGCCATGTTTTGTACGCCTGTGTTCTAACATCCACATGTACTGACTCCTAGACAGTGACCATGGCTTTGGGTCCTGAGCACATAACATCCAGAGCTTTTGTTTACATTTATGATCAAGTTCAAAGTGAGTAAGTATAAAGGAAACTATGTATTCTTGGTGAGTGAAGCGGTACACTCCTAGGGAGGGAGAGGTATGAAAATCAGGAATTCAAGGTCATTCTTGACATTATAAAGAGTACTGCCTGTAATCCCAGCACTGTAGGCAGAAGCAGGCAGATCTTTATGAGTTCAAGGCCAGCCTGGTCTACATAGTAGTTCGAGACTAGCCAGGGCTACATAGAAAGACCATGTCTCAAAAAGAAGAGCCCAAACCAAACAACATCAACAACAAAACAACGTAGGGTATTCAAGAATAGTTTGAGCCACATAGGACATTGTGTTAAGAAAAGAAACTACATATTACAATGAAAACTTTCTTTTTTAGGTTAAGCTACAGAACAACATATCGTATCAGATGGCAGACATACATCATTTAAAGGGTAAGCTTTTAATTGTAGAATAAAGGTAAAGACTACTTTATGTCTGAAATCTTCAAGAATTAAGAAATAGGTGGGCAGGGCATGGTGGCGCATGCCTTTCATCCCAGCACTCAGAGAGACAAAGGTAGGAAGGTTGCCATGAGTTCAAGACCAGCTTGGTGTCCAAAGCGAATCCAGGACAGCCAAGGCTACACAGAAAAACCTTGTCTTGATAACACACACACACACACACACACACACACACACACACACACACACACACAGAGAGAGAGAGAGAGAGAGAGAGAGAGAGAGAGAGAGAGAGAGAGAGAGAGAGAGATGGCTAAACCAGGCAGTGATGGTGCACACCTTTAATCCCAGCACTCAGAAGGCAGAGACAGGCGGATCTCTGGACTTGTATGCTTGTGTACAAGAACTTACATGCATATAAAAATTTTTCTCAAAGAAAATTGAACTGTAGCTTATGTGGCCATTGAGTTTCTAGGGAAAAAGATGGGCTTCTTCTACATAGTGTCTAATCTGCCGACATTACCCATTCACGTGTGAGAATGCTTTGGGGAAGTTCTCTAAGCTTAGTGCCTTGTACACTCTGGAGACAGGAGCCTAGAGTCAGGAACGGATGCAGAGGCCGTGGAGGAGTACTGCTTACTGGCTTGCTTTCCATGGCTTGCTCAGCCTGCTCTTCTATACCATTCAAGACCATCTGCCATTTAGTTTTGGATGGAGTGATAAGAGATCGTTACAGCTTCTGTAGAAAAGAACAGGCAAGAAGAGCAAGCGCTATGCATAGACCACGTCACTTCATCTGTCGGTTTGCCTTTGGGAATTGAGGCGTGTGATGGTCTAATCTTCATGGTCCACTTGGCTGGATTTATAATCACCTTGGAAGAACAATGCTGGCCATGTCTGTGATGGAGTTTCCAGAGAGTTGTAATAGAGGATTGAAGACTCACCCTAACGTGAGTGGCACTATTCCATAGGCTTTTTAGTATAATTGTTTAAAGTTAAGGTTTCCTATGTAGCTAAGGCTAGCTTCAGACTTACAGTGAGTCTTACAGTAGTGGCCAGTGGCAGCTTCACTGAACATTAGCTTTGAGCTCACATTAAGAAAAGACAGTGAAGGTTTTGCGGACACCAGGACTGCAAGATGGCGTCGCTTGTGCCACTGAAGGAGAAGAAGCTCATGGAGGTTAAACTTGGAGAGCTGCCAAGCTGGATCCTGATGCGGAATTTTACCCCCAGTGGGATTGCAGGAGCCTTCTGGCAAGGTTATGACCGGTATTACAACAAGTACATCAACGCTCGGAAAGGCAGCATCTCGGGGATCACCATGGTGCCGGCAGCCTATGTGGTTTTCAGCTACTGCATTTCTTATAAGGAACTCAAACACGAGCGGTGATGGAAGTACCACTGAGAGGTCACCACGGAGGGCACGCATGCCTGACAGCGCCACCCTTGAGGAATTCCACTCTGGCGGACTCTTAATATCCTGACAACTAGTGTCCAATAAAAGGTGACTGACTGGTTCATTTTTTAAAGAAAAGAAAATACAGTGGAGCTGGTCGGTGCTGGCGCACGCCTTTAATTCCAGTACTCAGGAGGCAAAGGTAAGAGGAGCTCTGAGATCAAGGCCAGCCTGGTCTATAGTTTCTAGTTTCAGGACAGCCAGGGCCACACAGAGATATCCTGTCTGAAAAACAAAACAGAAAAAGAAAGGGGGAAAAAAGAAAAAGGAAGGAAAATACAGTATAACCTGGCATCCTGGTTCAAGCCTTAAAGCTGAGAATACTCAGGGCAGAAGAAGTGTATCTCTGTGAGTTCCAGGCCAGCAGAGTTACAGAGTTGTCTCAAAAAAAAAAAAAAAACCCATAAAGTGGGACTGCAATACCACTGCAGGGGATGTGATGCAGGATACATCTAAGAGCTTATGTTCACGTTCTACTGAAACAGGCAAGTGTTCTGTTCTCACGGACCTGCTGAGGAACATGGCTGGTACGGAAGTAAATACAGACTCCAAAATTGAAGCCAAAGAAAAATGAAAAAAAAAAAAATGTCAAAGTTGGACATTTCTGGCGCCCCAGTGATGAAGCAGTATGGATATTTTTAGAGTTTGAGAAAGTTGAACAGCAACTAAAGCTGCTGTAGAGCTGAATAGGAGGTGTTTTGGTAGATGAGCAGGAAAAGCAGGTTTCTACAATTTGGATGAATACTGGTTCTTAGATTGGACAGGACAAGTCTGATTTTGAGAACTGGAGTCATCTCAGTGATCCTTACATGAGCCAGTCTGAACCATGAAAAAGGCATCAGTAAGCCCTGGAGCATGTTGACCAGCCAGCCTTGCCTACTCAGTCAGCCCTAGATCTCAGTCTCAAAAGGGAGAAATAGCCTGGCAGTTGGGCGTACTTAATGCTCCTGCAGTGGACCCAGGTTTGGTTCTAGCACACACATGGCAGCTCACAGCCATCTGTAACTCCAGGTGCAGCACATCTAACACCTCTGATCTCCAAGGACTCCTACACATGTGGTGCACAGACGTACACTCAGGTCCATAAAAACAAACAAACAAACAAGGTGGGGACACCTGAGGAGTTATATCCAAGGTTGACCTCTGAGCATCACACATACTATCTAACTTCCTGAGAATATGAGTAGAGAAACTGAAAATGTACATAGTTAAGAGACCAGTCCATAGATTCTCAATAGAAAGTATTGCAGTTAGTAAGTGTGATTATCCCTTATATGGCTAGAGCAACTGGCTGAGCTTCGTCAGGAGTTTCTTCGACAAGAAGACCAGCTTCAAGACTACAGGAAAAACAACACCTACCTTGTGAAGAGGTTAGACTATGAGAGGTAAGATGCTGCGTGCAGTGGCCTCTGTCCCAAGTGTCTGCTCACAACTCCGTCGTCTCTGTTGTCCTCTGCTCTGTTTCTCTTTTTCTTTTCATTTTACTATATCTTTCAAATGCCCGTGGGAGTTCACAGTCTTTTAATAGTTAAACACTATGAAAACATCTCTTATATGATTTAGATTGGAGGTTTTATTGAATGGAATATGATAAGGACTCAAAGAAGAGTCTTTCTGAGAAACTTCCAGAAAATAAAAACAACCCTGGGATGTGTCCTCAGAACTGCTAAGGAAGTGTGTGCTCCTGCTGTGTCTGCCTCCTCACTCACACTTCTACTTAGGGAAGAGGTGGGGAAGTTGTTAGGGCCATATACTTTTAATCAGCTTTATGGTAAAGGTTTGTTTTTATTTAGGTCTGCACACCAGAAGTTAGACTGAACAATTTATCTGTTTCTGACTGCTGACTACTGTAATTATCTGTGTATAATTACTGTATTATGTATCTTAACCTGCGAGTATTCAGTGATTTTCATATGTCTATAGGATTGAAGGCTAAAATCATGAGATAACTATATTTTCTAGCATATCAACTTATCAAAACTTAGTTTTTACAACTTGTGGCATCATTAGAAAATTTCTTTTTCTCAGTATTGCTTGGACCATCAAGATGGCTCAGTGGGTAAAAGGCACTTGCTGTACAAGTGTGAAGACCTGAGTATGGTCCCCAGATCCTGTCGTGGAAAAGAGAGAATTAGCTCCCACAAGTTGTTCTCTAGCGTCTACATGTGCGCCACAGTGCACTGGGGCACTCACATGGCTACAGGCAGTTACGTAGGCACACACACACTGTATACACAAATATGTAACTAGTAATAGTGGTAAAGTAAAATAATTTTAGATTGTTGCATATTTATTTATTTTTTGAGATTTTTCTCTCTTAGTATTTTACTAGTATATATACACAAACATACATTTACCAAAAATGTTTTATCAATTAGCT
This sequence comes from Acomys russatus, assembly GCF_903995435.1. NCBI lineage: Eukaryota > Metazoa > Chordata > Mammalia > Rodentia > Muridae > Acomys > Acomys russatus. Next base: position 58,102,784 of record NC_067140.1, read on the forward strand.
GCTTGTATAATATAAATGAAAGGTTTCTTTTTAAATAATTGTGCTAATTTATAACGTGGATGTTTCCTCATAGCCCTACCAACATTGTTTACAGTTTGACTTTAATTTGGGAGATGAAAGAGTAAGTAGCATAATGATACCAAGATAGGAAGTTTAATCTGCGATATGACCTGACCATTAATATGTCTATGTGTTCATTACGTGTTTCTATTTGTGAGAATGTCTATTTGTGTACTTTGAGTACTCATTTTTATCTGTTTTGACTTTCTTCCCCTGATACTATACTGTTTCTTCCTTTCCCTTTATTCCATGGTATAGACCAAATCAGTGGTGTTGAAGAGCCATTATTTATTGGCTCTTAATTGATTGAAGCTGGCCTTGACAATTGTTTCTTTATAGGTGTAGTTTGTAAAACACTTGAGGAAGGATTGTTTGTATCGGTCTGCTTTCTGCTTTTTTCAGTTAAGTTTAGCAGTGTTTTTTTTCTCCTGTTAAAGATTGAACTGCTTTGTGACTCTGACTGTATTTCGCGGTTTCTCTCTTCTGCTGTTCTCTACTGACTGATGTTTTGTCTTTCTAAATGTACATGCTAGCTTCTGGACAGACTTGGAGAACTCAGTCTAATACAATCTAAAAGAATGACTTTCTAATTTAGTTTTCAGTGTGGACAGCAGATCAAGGAATTAAGAGCACAACATGAAGAAAATATTAAAAAATTAGCAGATCAGTTTTTGCAGGAACAAAAGGTAAATTAAAAATAAGCATTTAAACAATATATGCTTTGGTGCTTTGGTTGTAACTCATGTAATTTAGAAGTAGATGTACTTTTGTCATAACACTTTAAGTATTCTTTTTGTTCTCTCTCTTTTTCTTTTTGTTTGTTTTGCTCTTCGAGACAAGGTTTCTCTGTATAGCCTTGGCTGTCCTCGACTTGCTTTGTAGACCAGGCTAGCCTTGAATGCACAGAGATCTACCTGCCTCTGCCTCCTCAAGTGTTGGGATTACAGGTGTGCCCCACAGCGTCCAGCTTCAATTTTTATTTTTGTTTTTGTTTTTTCAAGACAAGGTTTCTCTGTGTAACAGCTCCGGCTGTCTTGGAACTCGCTCTGTAGACCAGGTTGGCCTCGAACTCACAGAGATCCCCCTGCCTATGCCTCCCAAGTGGTGGGATTAAAGGCGTGTGCCACCACCACCTGCCAGCTTCAATTTCTAATTGAAACAACAGGACAGAATAGTCAAGCCTTTTCTTATTAGTCTCTAAGTAGTCTAACACCCTGTCTTAAAACAAAATAATGTGACTAGAGACTGTATAAGTAGCTTTGATTCATTCTTTCTTAAAGCGTTATGGGTCAGATCTGTGGCTTCATATATGCTAAGTTTATGTTCTGTTGAGCTACATGCTCAGACCTGACTGATAGATTGAGTTAGCAAATTATTTTTTCATTTTTAGTTTAGAAATCATAAAGGTCATTGTAGAAATAGAGGGAATTTTCTAAAGATCGCTAACCATTACAGACATGAGTTGTTTTTTATGTTCTTCAATCTCGCTCGGTTAAATGTGGTTTACATAAAAGTCTTATAATTAAAAGTAAAGAGTGGGGGCTGGAAAGATGGCTTAGGTTAAGAGCACTGGCTGTCTTCCAAAGGGCCTGGCTTAAATTCCTACCAACCACATGGTGGCTTACAACCAATAAATAAGTAAACCTTTAAAAAAAAAAAAAAAAAAAAAGATAAAGAGTAACTTACTAATAAAAGTATTTCTTTTGTTCTTTGGTAACATCTAAGGACTAGAAGTCAGGACTATCAGGTTTTTGTCCTTAGATTTTCCTCAGTTTTACAGCAGCATACTGAGGGTGTTGTATCTTTCAGTTGCTGTTTATCTGTCTCTACTTTGCAGGGAGTAAGAATGGGCTATGGGAGAAGACAGGCTTGAGAGGTCAGCCATGATGGAGGTTCTGGGTGCAGTTAGGGCTTAGTACTGAGCCGAGAAGTTTAGAGAAGAATAGCAGAACGGGAAAGGGAGGAGAAAGGCGTGCTGGGGCACCGCAAGCTCTTCTTACTTATTTTACATGTTACGTTGACAAAAGGAGATGACAAAAGCAACTATGAGTGAAAACTTAATATTATTTCATGACATGGAGATAATATTAAAAAGTCATAATCTAGTATCCATAAATAAAATTTGTATTTTTTAATTTTAATTTTTTTTGTGATACAAGACAGAAATACTATATAGACCAGAGAAGAATAAGGTGACTTGGAGACTAAAACACTTTATAGTATACTGAATTAGATCTTGGAATAGAAAAAGACATGGTGAAAAAACTGATTTAAAAACATCTGCATAGGCCGGGCGTGGTGGCGCACACCTTTAATCCCAGTACTCAGGAGGCAGAGGCTGGTGGATTGCTGTGAGTTCGAGGCCAGCCTGGTCTACAAAGCGAGTCCAGGACAGCCAAGGCTACACAGAGAGACCCTGCCTCGAAAAACCAAAACCAAAACAAAACAAACAACAAAAAAACCCAAAAACATCTGCATGAAGTCTGAAGTTTAGTTAGTAATAATAATTTTATCTCCTTCCTCCCTTCCTTCTTCCCTTCCTTCCTTTTTTCTTTTCAGCCAGGGTCTTGTGTAGCTTAGACTGGCTTTAAATTCCCAGTGTAGCCAAGGGTGACCTTGAACTTTGGATTTCCGTGCCTGTGTGCTGGTATTAGAGATATATGCCATCCTGTTCCACTTACGCGCTTCTGGGGACCCAGCCCAGGGCTTTATACATGGTAGGAAAGTGATCCTCCAACTAAGCCAGACCCTAGTCCAGGAATGCTGTTGTCTTTGTTTCACAAGTATATTGTTGTGATGACAATTTTTAATGTTAGGAGAAACTGGGTGGGCAACACTTAATTTTCTATAAATCTAAAATTATTTTATGCTGGAGTAGTAATGCATGCCTTTAATCCCACCAGTCAGGAGGCAGAGGCAGGTGGAACTCTTGAATTCAATGTCAGCCTGGTCCAGAGTGTCCCATGCCGGAGCAAGTTCCAGGATAGCCAGGACTAAACACAGGAATTCTGTCTTGAAAAGATAGATAGATAGATAGATAGATAGATAGATAGATAGATAGATAGATAAAAATTATTCCATAATAAAAAACTTCCTTAAAATAACAGGGAGTCCCCTCACTAAATCACAAAAAACATTGTTTTTGTTTTAAGAAAGTCATCTTATATTTAAGACTCTACATGGTGTCTTATGCCTATGTATAATCCCAGCACTTTGGAGGCAGAGGCAGGAAGATCACCATAAGTTTGAGGCTAGCCTGGTCTATCTTATCTAGGAAGTTCTAGGCAGCATAAACTATGACCTGTGTCTCAAAAGAAGAAAGGGGTGCAGGGAAGCAGACTTTTTAAAAGTTATCCATTCTTTGTTAACTGGTTTGTTTGTTTTTAAATATGTTTTGTAGCCCTTAGCTTGCTCAGTGGGTAAGGTCACTTGTCAATCCTGGTGACCTGACTTTCAGTCCCACTCCCCCATGGTCGAAGGAAAGAAATGACTTCTACAAGTTATCCTCTGACCTCCGTATGTCTGGCACTGTGAGCTTGTGCACGCGTGCACACGCACACACGCACACATTGTTTTATCAGTGGCTTAATAATTCAAAGCTGAAAAATATTTATTACCAAATCTTTATCCAACAACAGGAGACCCACAAGATTCAATCAAATGATGGAAAAGAATTGGGTATAAATGATCATGTAGCACCTAAAAATATTCCAAATGTGGCTGAAAGTGATGCAAACAAGAACGAGGAGCCCTCGAGCAAGCAGATTGCACACGAGAAAGGTAATTTATTGTTTGTGTTCACGGATATTGACCATTTCTTCCTGTTGTGAAATATGTTCAGTCATTACAAACTAATATTAGTTCTGAGGTGATTTAAGAGAAAAGTAAGGTATAGTACTTAAAACTATATCAGAGCTAGGGAGTTGGTTCAGATGGTAAAGGCACCAGCTGTACAAGCATGACAGCCTCACATCTACCTTAAAAAGTTGTGTGTAGTAGCACACATCTGCAACGCTAGAACTCCTGTGATGAGGTAGGCAACGGAAACAGACTTTCTGGAGTGAAATGATCAGGCCAGCTACGTTGGTGTGTGTGTAGCGCACACAATAGAGACCCTGCCTCAGCAGTGGAAGAAAAGAGCTGACTCCCCTGACTGGTACATGTGTGTACATGCATGCATACACATGCTGAAGAAAGTATGTTTTATTTAGAAACTAAAAAGAACAAAATAAAACTAAGATCCAAACCAGGTGTTCACTTGTAATCTGTGGCTTTAGAAACTGATTTTTACTTTCCTTCCAAACTTTTTTTTTTAATGGTTTTTCGAGACAAGGTTTCTCTGTGTAGCCTTGGCTGACCTGGACTAATTTATAGACCAGGCTGGCCTCAAACTCAAAGCGATCTGCCTGCCTCTGCCTCTCGAGTGCTGGGATTAAAGGCGTGCGCCACCACGCCCGGCTCCAAACATTTTTAATTTATATAAACATAAACATAATCTTATTTTGTTACTTGGGCAGAACAAGTCAAACGAGTTGGTGATGCTGGGATGCCTGGAGTCGAAGAGAATGACCTAGCAAAAGTAGATGATCTTCCTGCTGGTGAGTGAAAGTTACAGGAAAACTGAGCTAAAGTGATTATCTGTTTTTATGTGGCCCCATTCCCTTTTATATTGTTGTTTTGAGACAGGCTACAACTATGTAGCCTAGGCTGGCCTTGAACTTTCTGAAGTACAGGCTAGTCTTGAACTTTTCCTGCCTCAGCTTCCTGAGTGATGGAGTTACAGGCATGTACCACCATATTCTGTCTCAGTTTGTTTGTTTGTTGTATTGTTTTGTTTTTATTTTTGTTTTTGTAAAATGTAGAAAACCTACACATATATGTGTGGTAGATGCTGCCTATTAATTGCCAGAATTTAAAACAAAACTTTTATTGCATTTATTTATTTTATATGTGGTGAGAGGGTTAAGTGCATGCCATGGCATGTGGAGGACAGCCTGTGGGAGACGGATCAAACTCAGGTTGTTAGGCTTGGTGGCAGTTGCCTTAACCCATTGGATCATCTCTCTGACCAATTGCCTAGATTTCTTTTTTAATGTCATTTTTATAAAGTTTCTGTTAAGTATACAATTAGTTGAGAGAGAGAGGTAGGCATATAGATCAAAGTACTTTGCTACTCTGCTGTTATGTCACTTCTAAGCTTCTCTGGGAGTCTTATAAGGGTTTGTTTATTTAATCCAGCCTTGTTTTACCTGTCTAAACTGGTAGTTCTCAGCCTTATTTTTACAGTCCCTCCCCTTGTGACCCATAAGATAAAATCTTCATTTATTTACTTATTTATTTATTTGCTTGTTTGGCTTTTCAAGACAGGGTTTCTCTGTTGTAGCCTTGCCTGTCCTGGGACCACTTTGTAGACCAGGCTCGTAATAATAATTGACATAAAATCATTTGAGTAAACTGTAAAAATGACCCAAGTAATATGTGCTATTTAGGATAGACTAGGAAAGCCAAATGTGGTGATGCATGCCTTTAATCCCAACACTCAGGGAGGCAGGAGCAGGTGGATCGCTGTGAGTTCGAGGCCAGCCTGGTCTACAAAGTGAGTCCAGACAGACAAGGCTACACAAAGAAACTCTGTCTCAAAAAACCAAAGAAAGAAAGAAAGAAAAAAAAAAGATAGACTGTCTCTTAATAGACAGCAGCCTAAAATGACAAATGCTTTTTTAAAAAAGATTTATTTATTTATTTATTTATTTTGTATACCAGAGGGCACCAGATCTCATTATAGATGGTTGTGAGCCACCATGTAGTTGCTGGGAATTGAACTCAGGACCTCTGGAAGAGCAGTCAGTGCCCTTAACCTCTGAGCCATCTCTCCAGCCCCTGACAAATGCTTCTTTATTATTCATCTTAAAGCTTGGTATAGGTTGCGAGGTTCTTTTTGTTTTGTTTTTGGGGTTGCTTTCTTTCTTTCTTTCTTTCTTTTTTTCTTTTTTTTTTTTTTTTTCAAGACAGAGTTTCTCTGTGTAGCCCTGGCTGTCCTGGAACTCAATCTGTAGACCAGGCTGGCCTAGAACTCACAGAGATCAATCTGCCTCTGCCTCCCTGAGTGCTGGGATTAAAAGTGTGTGCCACCACATCCGGCTTTCCTAATCTAGCCCAGAGGGAAGCTCTTTTTGAACAGGTGAGCAGTGGCTCTGTCATGATACCACCATATTCATATTAGTCTACTGTGTTCTAGAACCAGGCAAAGAGAGACTGTATGTGATTTATGTGTAGTTAATGGCCTAAATAGGAAATGATGTATTCAAGCTAGGCATGGTGGCTCATGCCTGTAATCCCAGCACTCGGGAGGCAGAGGCAGGTGGATCTCTGGCTTCGGCCTTTCTTTCTTTTCTTTTCAATTTTTTTTTTTTTTTTTTACTTTTATATATACATTTATATTATTACACATATATACAAGAAACTACATTCAGCAAGAAGGACCATGAAATAATCAACAGTTATATAAATGTTACATTCATAGTATTTTGCCTATTTGTATTTGGCAGCCTTGGAGAAAGCATCTTTCCTATTTTGGTGAGTCTATAATTCTGAATGTAAATTAATATATATCATATCTCATCTCTATCAACCTAAAAACTTTCATCTAGACCTAGAAACATGTTAACCCTGAAACAACTAAGCTTACTTGTAAACTGAACTATCTGGTCTTCAACCCTATCAGAGACTTGGGAAGGAATAAAATTATTTATCTGAGTAAACAGGAAGTTCAAGTTAGCAGCTTCCAAAATGAAAAAAATGACAGAAATAGTTTGCTGCCTGAGCAGTCACCCAAAACTCTCTATAATGTTGGAGCATCATCTTCAACCTTCTGGCTCATTATATCTGGCAGACATATTTGTGAAGCAGGAACCATTGAGGACTTTCTTACCCTGTCTTGGTAGAGTTTGGTCGTCAACTCTGCCTGCATCCAAGTTTGCCCATTTTTAGGCAGAATTACTTCCAATACTTTGAAGGTGCTATTGCAGGCTGTTTAGAATAATTAAGCAAAACAAATTAATTGTTAGTTGATCAACTCATGGTCATGTCAATTACTCTTCTAGTTTCACCACTAGGATATACACCCTAGGTTTAACAGATAGATATGATTTTATACATAGATAAGGTAAAATAGTTAGATAAGGTCTTCAAAAACCTCAGAGACCTACAGAATATGGCATTTAAAGATGTTTTTATTTTTTTAAGGATCCTTTGACAATAAGACAGGTTAATTCCTGGCATCACCCAGCCTGCCTCAGAGATGATGATGAGCATCAAAGAACTTCCTTATGGAGTGGACTTCAAATGTGGCAAACCAGCCACCGGGCAAAATGTCCTCAACCTTTATTTCTTAAGAGAAGACATGTCTAACTCTTAGTACCATCTTATTTGAAAAGCTCTTTGCACAGATAACATTTTGCATTTTAAAAATAAATTTTCCAGAGCTGGGCGCAGTGGTACATGCCTTTAATCCCAGCACTCGGGAGGCAGAGGCAGGTGGATCTCTGTGAGTTTGAGGCCAGCCTGGTCTTAAAAGTGAGTCCAGGACAGCCAAGGCTACACAGAGAGACCCTGCCTCGAAAAACCAAAACCAAAAATAAAAATAAAAATTTCCAGGGCCTGGAGAGATGGTTCAGTGGTTAAAAGTACAGACACTCAAGTGCATACACATGGGCGCGCGCGCGCGTGCGCGCGCGCGCGCACACACACACACACACACACACACACACAGAGAGAGAAAAAGTTCCAGAGCCAAGTAAGCATGGCGGCTCATGCCTGTAATCTCAGCATGAGGCAATAGTTATAGCTGCGTGTTTGAAGCCAGTCTGGGCTGAATGCTGAATCCCACACCTACCTAAAGTGTGAGACTCTGTCTTATATAAGTAAACAAATATAATAAATAAAAAAATATAAACAAAATAAAACTCATGTTTTGTTTTGTTAAGTTGAGGATTCACCAGGATGGCTCAGTGGGTAAAGGCACCGGCCAACAAACATGATGTTCTGCACTCAATCCTCATGACTCACTTTGTGATATCCTGGCTCCCCTGTTCCCAACACACTCATCTACACAAAATAAGTAAATACAAATGTAATAAAATTTTTTTTGAGCAACTGAGGGTTGCTCTTAATGGTTTACCTAAACAGCAAGTGCTAATTTTTAATTATTTAATCTTGTAATTATTTATATAAAGAGATCTTATGGTTGTACACCATCATATATGAAGAGATTAACTTATTTATTCATAAAATATTTGCTTAGTGACTATTATATGCCAGGAACTGCTAGAATATGGTAATCGGCAAGACAGAATAGATAGTACAGTGTGACAATTAATAATCATACAAAAGTTTGTTAATATGCCAAGAATAAGGATTGCAAAGTTAGAAGCATAGACAGGAGTACTGCTGTGTAAATTGATTCATGGTGTTTGGCTTTTATAAATCACAGTATTTTTAATGTGAATAACGTGAGATTTTTTTGTTTTTTGTTCTTAGCTTTAAAGAAGCCTCCTGTGTTAGATTCTCCACATGAAAGTCATCAGACAATCTCCCATCTTCCAATTGGACAGCTTCTCTTACCAAACATGGCTCCAGGTATAAAGTCTCACTCAGCATTCTATTTGAGAACCAACTTACTGTTGAGCTCACTATAGAATAAGGAGGACATGCCCTTTAGCAGCATGGTGAAGTAGCATTTGTTCTTGAGATTAATATTTTTAAATGGTTGGCAAAACCTCATGATTTAGAAATAGTCACTGAAAACTGTACTTTTATATCTAGGAATGTGTTCCAGTTGGCAGAGTGCTTGCCTACGTACAAAGCCCTGGGTTCCATCTCCACCACCACATAAAACTGTCTATGCTGGTATATACATGTAATACCAATATACCAGAGATAGAGCTAGGATGATCAGAAGTTAAAAATCATGCTCTGGTGGCCCAAGACCACCCTGGGCCATGTGAGACAAAAGCTGGCTAGGTGGTTCACTTGGCGCCAAGCTTGGCAACCTGAGTCTGGTCCCTGGATTCACATGGTAGAAGGAAAGAGTCAACTCCCAAAGTTTTAGGTTCTTTGATCTGTACACATGCATGCTAGCATTTGTATGCACATGCATACACATGTGTTCACAAGCGTGCGCGCTCATGCACACATGCCAATAAATAAATAAATGTGTTAAAAATTAAATTTAAAAGTTGTTTTAAAAATAAGCATAAGCCGGGCATGGTGGCGCACGCCTTCAATCCCAGCACTCGGGAGGCAGAGGCAGGCGGATCGCTGTGAGTTCGAGGGCAGCCTGGTCTACAAAGGGAGTCCAGGACCGCCAAGACTACACAGAGAAACCCGGTCTAAAAAAAAAAAAACCCAAATAAATAAGTAAATAAAATAAAATAAACGTAATGGCTCATATCTGTAATTCTAGAACTCAAGAGACTAGAGCAGAGGATTATCTCAAATGCAAGGCCAGCTTGAGCTTTGTGTACTGAGACTGTCTCAACAATCAAACAAGAAATGTTGAGTAGTGTGGTTGTCTTAGTGTTCTGTTGCTGTGAAAAGGCACTGTGAGCACAGTAGCTCTTTTAAAAGAGAGCATTTAATTGGGGCTGGCTTACAGTTCCAGAGGCTTATTCCATTATAATCATGGCGGGAACATGGTGGCATGCAGGCAGACATGGTGCTAGAGAGTAACTGGGTCTTGCTTATGCTTCTGAAACTTCTAACTAAGGCCACTCCACAGTGATACAGTTCTTCCAACAACAAGGCCACACCTACTAATCCCTGTCATGTAGTTCCACTCCCAAATGACCAAGCATTCAAATCTATGAGCACCACCGTAGAGGTTGGGCATGCCTGTAATCTCAGCACTTGGGAAGTAGAGGTAAAAGGACCAGAAACTCAAGATCATCATTGTTAGTCACTGTTTGGTTGCTGTGAAGAGACACCATGACCAAGGCAAGGGTTATTTTAAAATTAAAAAAAATAAAAATAAAAGGCATTTTATTGGGGCTTTGTTTAAAATTTTAGAGGCTTGGTCTATAAGCATTATGGGAGGAATCATGGGAGCATGCAGGAAGTCAGGGGGCTGGGGTCTTACATTCTGATCCACAGGCAGCAGGAGAGACCCTGGGCCTGATGTGGGCTTTTGAAACCTCAAAGCTTAACCCAGTGACACAATTCCTTCAACAAAGCCACACCTCCTAATCCTTCTAATCTTTTATTCCTTTCAAACAGTTGCACTCCTTGGTGACTAGCATTCAAATAAAGGAGCTGTGGGACCATTCTTACTCAACCACTGTGATCCACTACATAGCTAGTTAGAGGACAGCTTGGGCTAACATGAACCTGTTTCAATTTAACAAAGAAATCCAAATAAACTTTTCATTTAATAAAAGTTTAGTCTTTTAATTAAGATCACAAGAATTATTTGTTTTATCAGTTTAAGCTATATTCCCTTTATTTCTGGTAGGCTGGAATAAATTCACCTTCTTCAAAATGTATAGTATCTCATAGAAGCTTTCTGTATATTAGTATACTTACTATACACCCTTTACTTAGGAATGTGTTTGTTTTCCACTGAACACCAATAATATCTTCTAACATGGAAATAGTGTGATTGAAAGGAGCCACTTTGGGGAGATGATAGAAAAGAATAAAGAAGCTAGGACTAGCGAGTTAGCTCATCTGTGAAATGCTTGCCACACAAGCATTCAGGCTAAGTGTGACCCTCAGCACCCCAGTGAAATGCTGGGCTTGACAACCTGTACTTGCACCAGGAGGTAGAGACAGTTCTCTCCCTGAAGCTTACTGGTTAGCCAACCTAGTCTAATCAGAAAGCCATGAAAGACAGTAAAAGTCATTGTGTCAGAAACAAAGTAGACACTCCTGAGGAGTAACACCTACAGGTGACCTGTGGCTTCCACACGCACTTGTACAAGCATGCACACGTGTGCACACACACAAAAGAAGTAGAGATTGCTGTCTGAAGAATTTCCTGATTTCAAAACTATTAGCCATTAAGAGTCTAGTGGGCTGGGAATGCAACTCAGTAATACAGCAATTCCCTAGCTTGTATGAAACCATAGTTTCTATTCTCAATGCTGGATAAAAATAAAATAAAAACCAAGACATTGATGAGAAATTACAGTCAGTGGTAGAGATACTTAACTACAGAGCAAGTGGCATTTGGTAAAGCTTCTTTTTAACCAACCAGCTCTGTGACCTCCCATTGTCAAATGGCCATGGCTTTTTGCTTGTCTAAAATAGATTATATGAAATTCATTAAGAACTACATTCCTCGGGGCTGGAGAGATGGCTCAGAGGAGCACTGACTGTTCTTCCAGAGGTCCTGAGTTCAATTCCCAGCAACCACCTGGTGGCTCACAACCATCTATACTGGGATCTGATGCCCTCTTCTGGTGTACATGAAAACAGTGTACTCATACACATAAAAAAATTAATTAATTAAAAAAAATTACATTCCTCAATCAGGATGTAAAGTAAATAAATAACTTAATTAATAAAAAAATAAGAGTTACATTCTTGGGTTTGGGATTTAGCTCAGTAGTGGAATGCTTGCTTAGCTCTGAATTCAGTCCTAGGTAGGGGTGTGTGTGTGTATTTGTGTATATGTGTGTTCTTAGCTGGTAGATGGTGACTCAAACCTTTAATCCCAGAACTCAGGAGGCAGAGGCAGGTGGATCTCTGAGTTCAAGAAGAGCTTGGTCTATAGAGTGAGTTTCAGAACAGCCAGGGCTACATAGAAAAACCCTGTCTCAGGGAAGAAAAAAGAAAAGAATCACATTGTTTTAATTTGATGTTTTATACCACAGGTTTGCATCTAAATCAGAATGAAAATCCCGGCACTTCAAAACAGAACCCTTCAAATCCTCTTCAGCACTTAATTCCAGTTTCAAACCTGGAGCGGGAGCCCAGAATTCAAACAGACACACTAAAGCAGGCCACGAGGGACCGAGTCAATGATTTCCACAAGCTGAAGCAAAGTAAGAATCTCCTGATGAATACTATGCTAACAGGAGTTCATTAACTATCATGTCTGTCTTTGCAGGACTGGATTGTAGTCTCATTGTTATGCTCTTAACAAATTCGTAAAGAGAAAGTATGATTCTGTTAAAATTTAAAAGAAAAATAGGTTTTAAATGGATAGAAATTAGTCTAAAGAAACCATAAAAGGTTTATCATGGTCACTGTTAATAAACTTAAAGTGAGTTAATTTTTTAAAAAATGCTTATTCTCCAGGACAGCCAAGGCTAACACGGAGAAACCCTGTCTCAAAACAAAAACAAAAACAAAAACAAAAAACGCGTATTCTTGTGCACTGAAATTTTTTTAGAGAAATGAGAAAAGATACAGTCTGTGAGTCTAATGACTGGAAACTTTGATTAGGAGTGCAGAAAATAGCTTTAAAAAGTGGAATATTCAGAGAGAACAGGCACCCGATGAGGCTGCTGTAGTCCATCCCTTCCAGTTGTCTGTGCCTCGTGTAGGTGTGAACACACTCATGGCACTGTGGAATGAAATCCGTTGCTTAGTTACTTCAGAGGAACTGATTGTGGTAAGTTAACACTTCTGTGAATCTGTGTAACTCCAGTTAGCACATTCTTGGTACCTATAAGGAAACCCACTATAGCGGAGAGAGTTTACTGGAGGAGCTGTTCGTTACATCAGCTCCTTAAACTGCTGCACATTTGCTTTCTTTTCATGGCTTCTTCTTCCCTTCAGTTCTGAGTGGACAGAGTGTTCAACAGCTCCAATTGTGGCAGCAGCTGTCCCCAAACCATAGCATTGTTTGCACATAGGTTTCTTACAGGTTGAGAACTGGGCAACATATTTAATTCATTCAAATATTTCTCTTGTTTTCTAACAGTTACTTATATGTGTGTATATATAAACATATAGTTTGGATATTAATTGGCTTCCCTTCCATGGTATCTTAAAGCCTATTTGTGTATCATGATTAAAATGCTACATAAATATTTTATTTGTAAGAATGTAGCTAATATCTTAAATATGTAGGAAAAAAAATATTTTCTTGAAGTCCCACTGTGGAATTGGCCCTTGTGTTAGCTACTTCTTGACTGCTGTGAAGCACCTGAGGGAAGCAGTTTAAGGAACGGTGTGTTTATTTTGGCCCAAAGTTTACTATAGCACATCAGGGTGGGGAAGGCGTGTCCACAGGAGCTTGAGGCAGCTGAGCACAGTACATCCTTATCCTCAGACAAGACACAGAGATGCTGCCCAGCTCATGTTCTCCTCCTTGTTCCATCTGGGATCCCAGCCCATGGGTGACACCACACACAGTTAGAGTAGATCTTGCAGCTTTGTCTCATCTGGATGATCCTCCACAGATGTGCCAGAGGCTTGTCTCTGCAATAAGTCTAGATCTTACCAAGTTGACAGTAGTAACCATCACAGACTGAAGCAGCAAGGACAGAGGGCAGCATTAAACAAGAGGGTTAAATGACTTGGTCCTGGTGGCTAACACCTATACTCCTAGGCACTTCAAAGGGTGAGACAAAGAATCACAATTTTTTTGTTTGTTTGTTTTTTGAGACAGGATTTCTCTGTGTAGCCTGAGGATCACAAATTTTAAGCCAACCAAAGTTAATGAGTTCAAGGCCAGCCTGGCCTGCATAGTGAAAAGGGGGGGGGGGGAGCAAGGGAGGGGGGAGCAGATCCTGAAGTGCATCTCAGCTGACAGAGTGTTTGCCAATCATGTGTGAAGCCCTGGATTTTATTTCCAGCCCACATAAACCAGGGATGACAGTGCGTACCTGTAACCTCAGCCTTTAAGGGGAGGTAGAAGCAGGAGTAGGAGTTCAAGGTCATCCTTGGTGCATGTTGAGCTTGTGAGACATGCAGTTCTCCCAAACAGAAAAAAACATTAATACACAGCTGGTAAGATGGCTCGGTGAGTAAAAGTGCTTGCTGACAAGCATGATGATCGGAGTTTGATCCCCAGGACCAGCACAGTGAAAAAAAAAAAAAAAAAGATAACTGACTTTTGCAAACTGTCCTCTGACCTCCACATGCATGAGCTACATCACCCTTGCACAGATTTGTGCACATGCATACCACACAAACACTAAATGTTAAAAAGGACAACAATAATAATAGTAATAATAAAGCTTTTAGTTTGTCACCTAGATTCTCTTACAACATTGATTCTACAGTATTATTTGTTAGTATTGATTTGTATTTACATATATGTAGGTCAATCAGTAACTAAAGAATGTCTGTAATTCTGGGAAATAACTTTCTATAACTTATTTTGGAAATCCTTACTGAGCTTATTTTTTATATATCATTAATGTATATAAAGAACTGAAATAACTTTTTTTTTTTTTTTTAAAGAAAAAAGTGTGTGTGTGGCCAGGCACAGTGACTCACGCCTGTAATCCCAGCACTCAGGGAGGCAGAGGCCTCTGTGAGTTTGAGGCCAGTCTGGTCTACAAAGGGAATCCAGGACAGCTAAGGCTACAACAGGAAAACCCTGTCTCAAAAAACAAAAACAGGAAAAAAAAGAAAAAGTATGTGTTTTGCCTATATGTATGTATATGTACCATTTACACACAGTGCTCTTGGAGGCCAGGAGACAGGGTTGGGCCTCCTAGAGCTGGGGTTCCAGGGAGTTAAGAGTCACTGGGTGCTGGGAGCTGAACCTCGTTCTCTGCAAGAGTATCAAGTTCTCTAAGCCACTGTATGTCTCTCCAGCCCCCAAAACACTGTTTTTAAATTCACTTTAGTTAACATTATTTGTTATATGCCTTTTATGGGGTAGTGGGAACAGGGTCTTGCTACAGAGTCTAGGATGACCTAGAACTTGTAGTCTACTCCCATCTCAGCTTCCTGAGCATTACAGGCACGTACCACTACACCAGCTTTCTATATACCTTTTAATTTTATTTTTTATTTTATATATATATATATGATGTTTTGCCTGCATGTGTGTCTGTATACCACTTATATACCTGGTGCCTGTGGAGACCAGAAGAGTGTGTCAGATACATAAAACAGGAGTTATCGGCAGTTGTGAGCCACCATGTGGGTGCTGGGAATTGAATCCAGGTCATTAAGATACACATGTGCATGCACACACACAAACACATACATTTTCTCTGTGTGTCTGAATGTGGGCCCCAGTGCTTGAGAGGACAACTCAGGGTGTTGTTCTTCACTTTCCACTCTGCCTTCTACCTTTCACCTTGTTTGGGACAGGTGCTGGTTTGTTGTCACTGATTGCCAGGCTAGCTGGCTCTTGAACTTATGGGACTGTTCTCTCTCTGTCTCTCATGTACCTATAGGAATACTGTTGCTTGGCTTATGTGTCTGGCTTTTACAGGGATCTCAGGCTTTGAGCTCAGTTCTTCACACTTGAGCATACACTTACCCACTGAGCTATCTGCCCAGTCCACATACACATTTTATATAAATATATACATACACATATGTAATACATATTTGATTATGCCTTTTACTACTTATATTATTTCATATTTTCTTATATTAGTTGTCATGATTGACTGTTTTTCCCAGATTATTTATTGCTCCTACTTTGAATTCAAGTATATTTCAAAGAATGAAATTACTGAGTCAAGCACTTGGCTAGCTTTGCAGCTTCTATCATCACATTCTTCTTTAGAGCAGTTTTTTTGTTTTGTTTGTTTGTTTTATTAAAGGTTTATTTATTTCTTATTATGTACACACTGCTCTGTCTGTAGATGCACCTGCAGGCTAGAAGAGGGCATCAGATCACATTATAGATGGTTGTGAACCACCATGTGGTTGCTGGGACTTGAACTCAGGACCTCTGGAAGAGCAGTCAGTGCTCTTAACCGCTGAGCCATCTCTCCAGCCCCCTTTTAGAGCAGTTTTATAGTGTCCCTGCAGATAGTTAAGGTCATATGTTACCCTGTGATCTGTCTCTTAAAGGGTATTTAGAATTAAACAGTCCTTCAGCATGTTTTAGTGGTCTTGGAGGTGTAGCTCAGTAGTGGCACACTTCTCTACAAGGCCTTGGGTTTAGTCTCCAGCCTTACTTTCTGATGGCCTGTTTTGTTTTGTTTTAATATTCTTTATTAATTTTGAGACATGATCTCACTACATTGCCCAGGCTGACCTGAACAGGAGGGAGTTCAGGTCACTGGGCTCAAGTGACCCTCCTCTGTAGCCTGCAGAGCAGCCTGGCTGCCTATGTTGTTTTATATGAGGAACTTTATTTTGATGATTTCTTGGTATGTTATTTGTATTATTATTTTTTTAAGGTTTTTCAAGACCGGGTTTCTTTGTGTAACAGCCCTGGCTGTCCTAGACTCTCACTTTGTAGACCAGGCTGCCCTCAAACTGACAGAAATCCACCTGCCTCTGCCTCCCGAGTGCTGGGATTAAAGGTATTTGCCACCATGCCTGGCTTACCCTGAAGTTTTTATAGATTGTTTCTACATACTTGTAGAATTTTTTAGAATAATTCAGATAGTAGCTTTTTAAAAAGTATTTTATTTAAGTTTAATTTATGTGTGTTAGTGGGAGGGTGTCAGATCTTGGAGTTACAAACAGTTGTGAGCTGCCATGTTGGTGCTGGGAATTGGACCCAGGTCCTTTGGAAGAGCAGCCAGTGCTCTTAACCACTGAGCCATCTCTCTAGCCCCAGATATTAGCTTTTAATAAATGACTTTTTAAATGTTTATCCTACTCTGGTGCTTTTCCTGGTAGAAGTCTTTATTTATGTATTGTCTTTATATTTGTTTGGTTTTTTTGTTTGTTTTTTTTTTTTTTTAATTTATGTGTATGTGCATGTTGGGAGTGAAGCATTTGCAACTGTGTGTGCAGGTCCCCACAGTGACCAGGAGAGGACTCTGCCTCCTGAGGACTAGAGTCACAGACAGCTGTAAGCTACTATGTGGGTGCTGAGAATTGAGCCTTCATCCTCTGGAAGAGTAGCCAGAAGAACCCTGCGCCCATTAAAGCATCATTCCCTATTCTCCTAAGAGCCTCTAGCAACCACCAATCTGTTACTGTAGATATTTCAATAAGTAGAATCATAGAATCATAGACTATGTGGCCTTAAACCAAATGTGGTGGTATACTTTGATGAGCCCCGCACCTGAGTGGTAGAGGCAGGGAGCTCAGAGGTTCAAGGTCATAGCAAATGAGAAGCTGCCCTTTAGTGCCTTGCTTCTTAGCATCCATCCATCCATCCCCCCCGCCCCCCTCTCTCTCTCTCTCCTGTTTTTGTTTGTTTGTTTTTGGTTGTTTTGTTTTTTTTTCAAGACAGGGTTTCTCTGTGTAGCTTTGGCTGTCCTGGACTCACTTTGTAGACCAGGCTGGCCTCAAATTCACAGCGATCCACCTGCCCTTGCCTCCCGAGGGCTGGTATTAAAGGCGTGTAGCATGTATCACTGGGTTTTTTTTTTTCCTTTATAAGTTAGATAATAATCATTTTATGGATACATTTTGTTTATTCATCTATTGATGGACACTTGTTTCTACTTTTGGACTATTAAAAGGAGTGCTGCCGTGAAGATTCTTGCTAGACACCTGCTTTCAGGTTTTTGGATATGTACCTAGATGTGGAATTGCTGAGTCACATAATATTTCTATGTTTAGCTTTTTGAGGACCTGCCAGGCTGCTTTCCATAACAGCTGCACCATTTTATTAGTACATTCCTCCCTGAAATATGGAAGAGTTCCAGGGCAGAGGATATGGCTCAGTTGGTAGAATGCTAGCCTAGCATGCAAGAATCCCTGTCCTGTCTTTGATTGCCAGCACCACATTAAAAACAGACATATTTGTATTCTCAGCTTCGATGGTGAGCTTGAGGCCACCTGGACTACATTGAGACTCTGTCTTAAAAAATAAAGAAAAGGCCGGGCGGTGGTGGCGCACGCCTTTAATCCCAGCACTTGGGAGGCAGAGGCAGGTGGATCACTGTGAGTTCGAGGCCAGCCTGGTCTACAAAGTGAGTCTAGGACAGCCAAGGCTACACAGAGAGACCCTTTCTCGAAAAACCAAAAAAAAAAAAAAAAAAAAAAAAAAAAAAAAAAAAAAGAAAAAGAAAGAAAGAAAGAAAGAAAAAGAAAAAAGTTACAGTTTCTCCCCCTTGCCAGCAGCATTTACTCTTTCACCACCCTCGCCCCGCCCCTCTTTTCTCTATGTGCTGCCAACCTGCTGGGTGTGATGGGGTATCTCATCCTCTTTGTTTGCGTTTCAGTGCTGGGGATCAGGCGCAGCAGGCCTTGCACTGACTTCCTAGGCTTCAGTTCTTTTGATTTTGATTTGTTTCCCTAAAGACTGAGCTCCTTTTACTGTTTTATTTGTATATCCTCTTTGGAGAAATGTCCATTCAAGTCCTTTGCCCACTTTTAAAACTGGATTTGTTTCTGGTTTTGTTGTTGTTGTATATATCTTATAGACAGGCTTTCTCTGTGTAGTCCTGACCGTCCTGCTGTAGCTCATTATGTAGTGCCTGCGCCTGCCTTCTGAGCACCACCCAACATTTTTTTCTCGATTTTGTGTGCTGCTTTTTTACTGTTCCTATAATTTCAAGCCCTAGCACCACAGGAGGGAAGGGAGGAGACTCTCATTGAATAATTGTAACATTCTTACAAAAACCCGGCTGGCCCCCAGTGCATAAGTTTGATTCTGGGTTATGAATTATGTTCCACAATATGTATGTCTGTCCTTAATGTCAGGATCAGACTGTTCTGATTATCATCATCCATCAAGTGCCATTTTGTGCTACCTTGATTTAATTTATCCCTATTTTATTCTGCTTATGTTATGTGAATCAGATAGTTTTCAGATTCTTCATTGCTAGCACATTGAGTCAGTAGTAATTCTGTGTCTAGCTGCTTAGCAAATGTGATGCAGAAGGCTTTTAGTTGTGTGTATCCAAGCATGTCAGTCTTCACTCTTACAACAATCTTTCTTTTCTTAATAGAGATTCTTTTCTCTTTTTGTTTGGAGAAGTTTGCTTCTTCATTTTGTTGTTGCTTGTCTGGGAGGTTATTTTGTTGGGTTTTTCTGTTTGTTTTGGTCTTCTGGTTTTCTTTTTTTAAACATTTGTTTATTTTCTGTGCCTGAATGAATGTATATGTACCATATAATGTAACTGCCCATGGACTCCATAGGAGGGTGTTAGATTCCCCAAAACTGGACTTACAGGCATTTGTGAGTTGCCTGATGTGGATGCTGGGAACAGAACCCAGGTCCTCTGCGAGAGTATCAAGTGCTCTTAACCACTGAGCCATCTCAGCCCCTTGTTGTTGGAGACAGTCTTGCTGTGTAGCTCTAATTGACCTAAAATACAGATCAGGCCCCAAGCCTCATGAGTGTTGAAATTACAAGGATGAGCCACCATATGCAACATTTGAAATAATAATAGTATCTTTTTTTTTTTTTTTGTCTTTTGAGACAAGGTTTCTCTGTGTGTAACCCTGGCTATGCTGGAACTCATTTTGTAGACCAGGCTGACCTCAAACTCAACAGAAATCCACCCTCCTCTGCCTCCCAAATCCTGGGATTAAAGGCACATGCCACCACACCCAGCCTTGAAAATATTTTTATATATATTTATTTAGTGTGTGTACCTATGTGCATGTGTGTGCTACAGTTTGTGTATGCGGGTCAGAGGATGACGTAGCAAAGCCAGTTCTCTTCTTGTACCTTGTGGGTGCCAAGGATTCCGTTGTCAGGTGTGATGGTAAGTTCCTTTATCTGCTGAGCGTCTTCTCATTGGCCTAGAATGGTTTTTGTTTGTTTTGTTTTGAGGCAAAGTCTCTTTCTCAATCTGGATTGGAGCTCCTGAACTAGCTGGATTGGAGCTCCTGAACTAGCTAGAATGGAGCTCCTGAACTAGCTGGAATGCCCTCCAACTGCTGCTGGCTCTCCTAGCCTACCTCCTCCTGGGTCATTGCCACGTTGTATTACAGCTTTATGTCACCATACTTGGATAATTTCCCTTTTTTCTCCCCTTCTAAGTTTGTAAGATTCAGTGCTTCTCTATACCTATGTTTATTTGTTTCACCCTTCTTAGTAAATGTCTGTTACCCTATGAAACATGATTACCAAACTAACTAGAGTAGGGAAGGGTCTGTTTCACCTAACAGCTTACAGTCCTTCATGAGGGAAGTCAGAACAGGAATTCAAGGCAGGAGCTAGAGCAGAGGCCATGGAGGGCTGCTGCTTACTGACTTGGTCCTTCTGGCTTGCTCAGCCTGGTTGCTCATACTCCCCAGGACCATTTTGCTCCTAAGGAGTGACATTACTCATAGTGGGCTTGGAACCTTCCAAGTAAATCATTAATTTAAAAAAAAATTTTTTTTAAGCTTTCAAACAATCTGATGAAGGCATTTTCTCAGTTGAGGTTCCTTTTCCTAGATAACTCTGGCAGTATCAATTTGGTAAAGAACAACCAGGAATGGAATCGTGCTTGTGGTCTATTACTCACACATTAAATGAACTCACTTAAAACATTTTTTTTTTTTTTTTTGGCCAAGGGTGGTGGCAAATTGCTTTAATCCAAGCACTTAGGAGGCAGGGACAGGCAGATCCCTGTGATTTCGAGGTCAGCATAGTTTTCAAAGTGAGTTCTAGGCTAGCCAAGGCTATACAGTAAGACCCTATTCATGTTAATTAAGAATTTCAAGCTGGGCATGGTGGTGCAGGCCTTTAATCCCAGCACTCAAGAGGCAAAGGCAGGTGGATCTCTGAGTTCCAGGCTAGCCTGACCTACAAAGAGAGTCAAGGACAGCCAGGGCTCTGTGTAATGGAAAAACCCTATTTTGCGGGGGAGAATAAGAGAGGGGCTGGAGAGATGGCTCAGTGGTTAAAGGCACCGACTGCTTTTCCTGAGGTCCTGAGTTCAGTTCCCAGCAACCACATGGTAGTTCATAACCATCTATAATGTGATGTAATGTGCACTGTATACATAATAAATAAATAAATCTTTAAAAAAAAGAATTTCAATATTTTTGAGAATGTAATACAATGTGTTTTGATCATATTCACCCCAGCCCCAACTCTTTTCAGATTGATCTCATTTCCTAGCACCCAATTTTGTCTTCCCTGTTGACTGTGTGTGTGCGCGCGCGCGCGCGCGCGCGCATGCACCCACCCTCCCATTGAAGTGTGCATATTTACAAGGGGGCTGATTTCCCAAGCCATAGTGGTAAATGCCTTTGATCCCAGCACTAGGGAGGAAGCAAGCCAGCCTGGTCTCCAAATCTGAGTTCTAGGACAGCCAGGACTACAGAGAGAAACACTGTCTCAAAAAACAAAAACAAATAAAAAAGAAAGGAGGGAAAGGAAAACTGACTTCTCCCTTTCGCAGCAGTTATCAGGTGCCAGTATTTCCTCCGCTAGGGGTGGGACTTGATGCCTCCCTCTACTCTCCATGGTGGGATTGTGCATGCTGTCAACAGCCACCCTATGGAGTTCACAAGACACTGCTTCCTTGTACTTACCCACCTCCTCTGTTCTTACACTCTTTCTTCCCCACCTCCCACAAAGATCCCTGAGCTTTGGGAGGAGGAATTCTGATGTAGAATTCCTATTGAGGGTTATGCGTTCTGCAGCCTCTTGTTCTCTATGCCCTGACCCATTGTATCTGTGTTTATCTCAAGCTACTATAATTTGAAGCTTCACCAATGGGGGCTGAGAGATGGGTTTAATCTATAGATATAATGTAAACCACTGGGAGTTGGTTCAATACTGTGTCTATTTAGGAGAATAATAGGTGTAGGTTTTCCTATAGGGTCTATATCTCTGTAGACACAAGTTCTTGGTCCCGAGGCCCCAATAATAGTGCCAAGTATGGGTTTCATTTTGTGGAGCAGGCCTTACAGCTAATCAGAAACATCCCACGATGTTGATGACACTGTTGCTCCAGCAGGGCTGTGTTGCCAGTCCACTCCTTTTGGTAGTTTACAGCGTTCACTTTTCTCCTCCAGTAGCATGCATAAATAGCCCCTTCCAGCAATGTGAAAGCTAGCCAGTAGGAATAATTTTCACATCTCCAGATTTTTTGGGGGGCCGGGGAGGGTTCGAGATGGGGTTTCTCTATGCTATCTTGGCTGTCCTGGACTCACTTTGTAGACCAGGCTGGCCTCAAACTCACAGCAGTCTGCCTGCCTCTGCCTCCTGAGTGCTGGGTTTAAAGGTGTGCGCCACCACTGCCCAGCTCCAGAATTTTATATTAATCAGTTCCTTTAAATTATATGTTCTATGTATGAAGACATATGTTTGTTTACACACTTTGAAGGACAGTGTGCTTGGAGTCCAGAGAAGAGCTTTGTGGAGTTGATTCTCTCTGTCCACCTTTTCCTGTGTTGTGGGGATGGAGTGCAGGTTGCCAGCTGTGGAACAAACTGCTTTCTCCCTGAGCCATCTCACCTGTCTGTCAGCTAGTTAGTGATCTGGAATTTGTGAATTTAAAAACTGTTTTGTATGAATTTGATCCTTAAAGTTTAAAAAGGCTGGGTTTTCTTCCTAAAATTTTTACTTAGTTATTCTTTTCATTTTCTTTGAGGTGGTGTGGGCTGAGCTTAAGACCTTACAGAGGCCTCTGTATCCTGAGCCCCAGTTATTAAGTTCTAGGCAAGAGTTTTTAAAAATTCATTTATTGAATTGAGAATATTTACTACTACTTGACTTAATGAAATCTATTTCTTACACTCTATAAATATTAATCATAATCTTTAACCTTTATGTCTAAGACTCCATTCATACTTTCTTGGCTCTTGATAGTCTATGATTCTGATGAAACAGTTGTTTTTTAAGTTCAGTTGATACTTTATATTTACCCTTTTCCTACTTATTTGAAACTGGAATGTTTTTTCATTGTGCTTTGTTTTTGCATGTGTTTGTGTATATACATGTTTGCATGTGTATGCATGAGTGTACTGGCACATGTATGTGCATGCATGTGCAGACGTGAACTAGCATAAGGTGTCTGCCTATATCACTGTCTACTACATTTGCTGAGGCTAAATCAATCACATGTAGTTTAACTGGCCAGCATGCCTCTATGCTTCCTGTGTGCCTCTCTGTCTGTCAGGTGCATGCTAGGAACCTGAACCCTGGTTCTCACTCCTACACAGCAAACACTTTATCAACTGTGACAGCTCTCCTAGCCCTTGGTATGTTCTCAGCCATTGCTACACCTTGACTAGAGACCCACCTGCCTCTCTCTTATGAGTGCTTGGTAGTTCGCATTTGCTAGATTTGTGCTACTATTTGCTCATGCATTTAATAAATTCTTTTTTACAAGAATTTGTAAAGATACTTCTTGCCAGTTGGGAAAATGATTTTATAGAATTATTTTCATGATTCTTAACTGAAATTACTCTCACCAACATTTCTGGTCACGTTAAAAGTGTTAAATGTAATGTTTTTTATGGAGCATAAAGTTGGCTTTTGTGATTAAGTTCCTTTTTATTTAAAGAGTCTAATTTTTTTTAAATGCTGTCTTGGGGTTTGCAGATCTATGACTTACTGTCATTTCTATTTATACACTCACCACACTCAGCTTAAAGTTAGTTTTAAAGCATAGTTTTACCTTGTACTTTTTGGATTTTATATTAGTTACTTTCATTGCTGTGACCAAGACATCTTGCAAGTTCAAGGTGACAGAGCCCAATATGGTAGGGAAGGCGTGTGGCAGAGCCCGTTATGGTAGGGAAGGCGTGTGGCAGGTGTGTGACCACAGTCAGGAGGAGGAGAGGGACGAATGCTGTACTAGCATGCTTTCCCTTCAGCCTATAGGGTGGGGCCTTCCTCTTCAGTTACACGTTTTCTAGAAATACTCTGAGATGCATCCAGAGACATTCTCATCAGGACACTGAATGCAGT
Organism: Acomys russatus; assembly: GCF_903995435.1. Lineage (NCBI taxonomy): Eukaryota > Metazoa > Chordata > Mammalia > Rodentia > Muridae > Acomys > Acomys russatus. The sequence goes on from NC_067140.1 coordinate 58,126,752, forward strand.
TAAGTTGACAATAAAGATTAGTCCTCACAGCCTTATAGATACGTCTTGTTTGTGTTGTCTTTGTTAATTTTTTTTCTTCCTCTTCTTCCTTCCTTCCTCTGTGTGTGTGTGTGTGTGTGTGTGTGTTAACCAGTAGGGTGTAGGGACTCAATAGTGGACCAGCCTAACTCAAATAAAGAACTCCAGATTCAACAAGACTCTTTTGTCTTTTAAAAAAAAGGTGCTAAAGCACCTACTACTTTTGCAAAGGATTTGAGTTTGGTTCCCAGCAGTCATGTTGGGCAGCTCACAACCACTTATAGCTCCATGCACTCATCACATGCCTCGCGCAAACACACCACATATTTATAAAATAAATGAAAATAATGGAATATTTTGCTGCATTGTTCTGATTTTGTTCTTCATCTAGGCGCATTAGAAAAAATTTCTCATGCCGGGCGTGGTGGCGCACGTCTTTAATCCCAGCACTCGGGAGGCAGAGGCAGGCAGATCGCTGTGAGTTTGAGGCCAGCCTGGTCTACAAAGTGAGTCCAGGATGGCCAAGGCTACACAGAGAAACCCTGTCTCGAAAAACAAAAAAAAAAAAAAAAAAAAAAAGAAAGAAAGAAAAAGAAAAAAATTTCTCTTATGATTTTAATTGTTTAGTTGTTGTTTTGCTTTTTAAGACAGGGTTTTTTCTCTTCTGTGTAGCCTTGGCTATCCTGCGCTTGCTTGGTAAACTAGACTGACCTCAAACTCACAGAGATCTGCCCGCCTCTGCCTCTGGACTGCTGGTGCTAAAGATGTGAATACTACCATGCCCAGCTATGATTTTGTTAATTTTTTTCCTTCCAACTACATTCCAAATTGGTGAAAGAATATTTGGGATTGAAATTGAGAGTTAAACCTACTTGTTTATTTTGAGGCTACAGTTTATAGGAATGTCAAGAGTTTTATTAAATTTGGCAATTAATGGGCTATATCTGTATGTGCACAAATTTTTTCAAAAAATCTTTTGCAGAGAGCTTTATGACTTGTGGCCATAACTAGGTAACGTGGAATTGTGGACCTACGTGATTTATTTTATTTTTATTTTGGGGGGTGAACTGATCACCTTTTGGTTTGGTTTTTTGAGACAGTTTTTTTTTCCCCCCTGTGCTGCCCAGGCTGTACTGGAACTCACTATGCAGAGGAGGCTAGCCTCAGACTCACAAAGACCCACCTGCCTCTGTCTCCTAAGTGCTGTAATTAAAGGCATGTGCCACCACCGCTCAGCAATTACTAGTATTTTTACATTTATTTAGTGTTTGTGTCCACACACCTGCCTCAGTGTATACAAAGTTGTCAAAATGCAACTTGGGATTCTCTCCTCCAGCCATGTACTTTTAGGGCTGAAATTCAAGTTCTCACGCTTGGCTGCAGGTGCCTTTACTCACGGCGTTAGTGAGTTAGCCTCATTCCTATTTGGGTATTGTGTGTGTGTGTGTGTGTGTGTGTGTGTGTGTCTCCCCGTCCGTCTGTCCGTCCGTCTGTCCACACAAGCGCACGCTTTCCCGCACATGTCATGCCAGGAGTGCAGCAATAGAGAATAGCTTGTGGAAGCTCTTCTTCTCTTTCCCACCTTGAGGTTCTGAGAGAGAGACTGAACTCAAGCTGTCAGACTTTTGCAGCAAGCACCTTTACCAGCTAAGTCATTTCTCCTGCCTTTTAATATTAATTTTCATTCTGGTTGAATTTACTGTTAGTTTGTGGAGTTTTTATTGCTTTGTTGTAGTTTTAGGAATTAAGTACATAACCTTCATATTCTAGACAAGTGATCTACACTAAGCTTTATTTCCAGCTCTCACAATAGTTATTACTCTGTCTGTAAATTAGACTTTAGTATATCTGGATTTGTACTGTCTGCCATTCCTCCTTAGAAGCTCGTGGCTGGGTGAGTCAGTATTATTAAAGGAGTTTGAAGTAGCCTTCAGATGGTGTTAGTCTGCAAGGAACTCACTGATTGCTTTAAATTTTTTTCAGATCATTCATGATTGATATTTCATAACAGTGAATGACTATAGATTTCAAGTGTGTCTTATATATAGTAATAAAATGATTTATTCTCTCCCTAAAGTGTCACTTTCTGCCAGTACTTATATTAAAGAAATTGTAAATAATTAGAAAAAGAATTTTGGGCTTGGGAGATGGCTCAGAGATTAAGAACACTGTATGTTCTTCCAAAGGTCCTGAGTTCAATTCCCAGCAACCACATGGTGGCTCACAACCATCTATAATGAGATCTGGTGCCCTCTTCTGGTGTGCCGATATACATGCAGGCAGAATACTGTATACATACTTAATTAATTAATTAAGAAAAGCATTCTAAACTTGGCACCCTTTTTTTTTTTTTTTCTTTCTTTTTCTTTTTTGGTTTTCCGAGACAGGGTTTCTCTGTGTAGCCCTAGTTGTCCTGGAACTCTCTTTGTAGACCAGGCTGGCCTCAAACTCAAGTGATCCACCTGCCTCTGCCTCCCTGAGTGCTGCAATTAAAGGCATGTGCCACCACACCCGGCTGGTACCCTTTTCTTTTAAGAAAATTTTCAAACAGTCTCATTGCGGAGACCAGCCTGAGTGAGCTACACAGTAAGACTTTGTCTCAACAAAAACACAGAAAACATTAACTAACCTTCTTTCTTTCCTTCTTTCCTTTTTCCTTCCTTTCCTTCTTCCTTTTTTATTCTCTGTGTAGTCCTGGCTGTCCTGGAACTCAAGTTTTAGACCAGACTGGTATCCAAGTCAGAGATCCATCTGCCTCTGCCTCCCAAGTGCTGGAATTAAAATTGTGTGCCACTATACCTTGCAGAAAACTTTAAATCTTAATAGAAAACACTAAACACAGAAAAGGAAATTTTTTGAATAAGTTTTATTTTGGGGTGCAGACAAGGATGGAATTGCTGCTCCACCCATCACTCCCTTGTAGTATCATCAATAAAGTACTTTTTTATTTTTAAAGGTATTTTGAGTCTTCACTCTTAATTACTTTTGTCTTGTGTAACCTTCATACAGTGGGTTCCTCTGTGACCAGTACCCTGAATGTTGCTGGCTCTCCCTTGCCTACTTCCTCATCTGTCTTCAATATAGGTCCCTTCGTTTCTGCTCTTTACTCTTGAATTAATCCTCTACCTACTTCACAGGCCGATTCTTTGATGAAAATGAATCCCCTGTTGATCCGCAGCATGGCTCTAAACTGGCGGATTATAATGGGGATGATGGTAACGTAGGTGAGTATGAGGCAGACAAGCAGGCTGAGCTGGCTTACAATGAGGAAGAAGATGGTGATGGTGCAGAGGAAGACGTCCAAGGTGAGCGTGGCCTGGCTTCCATGCCGTGACCGTGAAACTCACCTCTTAGGTTTTTGGTTGAATTTGTGTAGAATTTTCCCCACTTACAATCATAGAAGTATCTTAATCTTAACTAAAGTGGTTCTGTGTAATATTTTGGTTTTATGAACTATTTTATAATCCAAGTTATCTATGAATATAGATAATATCTATAATATAGATAATATCTATAAGTGGAAGTCTTTTTCATTTTTAGATTATCTTCTATATATTAATGAAGTGACAATTTGAAATGCTAAGTCCTCAAGATTTTTAGAATTAAATTGTTTGGAACGATTCTAGGTATTACTTAAGGCAAATACTTACAGAAAATATCTTTTTCTATTCTCCTGGAGAACAGTTATTCCAAGTATATACAATTATTGGCCAGACAGCCTTTTTATTAAAGCGAGTCCACAGCTGAAATGGCCTCCATAATGAATAGGATTGTACTCTGCCACTGAAGAAGACTGAATGTCCTGAGAACTTTAATGCTTATTTCATGGAGGGCTTGTGAAATTGGTCTTCATGGTTAATACACAGATTCAACTTTTTTTTTCTTATTAACTGTTGCTTCTGAGCTTTTACTTGGTGAATGTTCAGAGTTTTGGATGTGTGCACACCTCAGACCACACTGCTGTGCTGTAATGGGCTTTGGGCCTTCTTTTCTGCCTGCTTGTATTCAGGAGGAGTTGTGGGCTTTTAAAGTCTTTTCTTTAAAAGTTATCTACGATCTTATATATAGTATTTTTGTAATACAATGCATGAGTTTTCTGCTATAACCAGTTTGATTTCATTTTATAGTTATTAAATTTTTACTTATGTTCAGGACAATATTTTTTTTTTTGAGACAGGGTTTCTCTGTGCAGCCTTGGCTGCCCTGGACTCACTCTGTAGACCAGGCTGGCCTCCAACTCACAGAGATCTGCCTGCCTCTGCCTCCTCTGCTGGATTTAAAGGCGTGCACCACCATGCCCGGCCCAAGAATTTTTTTTCTTTAACTTAGAAAATAATATAACTGCTCTCAAATTCTATATAGTTAGGATCAAAGGGAAAACTAGTGGCCTAGTTTCCTAGGCATCATTTTGTGGACCATCCTATTTGGGGATAAATATAATTATTGGGAGTTGTATGAGGACATAATTTTTTCTCATTGTTTTTATGATTTAGTTGGATTATATTGGTTTGCCATTCTGTTAACACTTTATAGCTTCTTCATGCATGTGTATCATATCACCAGTTAGATTGTAAGCTCTTGGGGAGCAGGAATTTTCATTTATTTTACCTTGCTCTTGTGTTCTTTTTTGTGCCTGCTTCCCCATAGTATTTACACTCAGAGTCCAAACAATGCTATTAACTATTAATATGCCTTTTCATTGCTTCTGTTCTTATAAATGAGTGTGGTGAGTGCTCTTTAACCGTGGTCACAGCTTGCTTGTTTGCACTTTGAAGAGTCTCCCCTCTCCCCCAAAGATCTCTATCTCTATCATTGTATTGGATAATTTTAAAGGTTTTATTAGACTAGTTTATTTCAAGTATTAATAATTCTTATATTTTGCCTGTTTTAAGCCTGATGATTTTTAACCACAGAATTTCATTATTTAATATTTATATGGATTTAATGCACAGTGAGTGATTTATTTTTAGTGACTTTTCTCCCTTCCTTGTATCCTCCTTGCATCCATTTCTCATTACTGTTTTGCTTTTTCTTTTACACAAAAAAAAAAAAAGTGAAAAAACAATAAATTCATTGGTTCTAAGGAATTTAAGAGACCTAAGATATTTTCAGTAAGTGGTTGTTAATTGTCCCAGTTAGGATCTTATCTGGCCTAGGCTAGCCTCACACTTAGTATATAGCTTGAGGGCAACCTCAAGCTTGATCCTCCTGCCTCCACCTCCCAAGGGCTGGAATTACCACATTCAGTTTTATGTGGTGCTGGGGAGGAAACCCAAGACTTCACATGTGGTGGCCGAGCACTCGACCAACTAAGCCACATCCCCAGTTCTAAGGTTTTACTTCAGTGTTTGCAAATAAAGCAACTTGGGTGGAGAATTATTTAGTGTTTATCTTATTGTGGTATCCATTAGTAATAGTGGCAGAAAGTGGACCACTACAAAGAGACTTAACACAGAACAGAAATAAACAAGAACAGCAGTCCTAATAAAAGGGAATAAATTGAATAAACTGACTTAAACCTAAAATAATTTCAGATGTATTTGTAAGATTTTTTTTAATGTCTATTATTAAAGGAGTGGGGAAGGAGACTTAGCCCAACAAGTTAGATTACAGGTGTTACTGCAAGGTCAAAATTTGCAGAGTTGAAATCATTTTATCCCTGTGCCTGTATAATTATAAAGCTTATATAGCCCAGGCAGATTGAGTAGTGGCGGCTAGGGTGGGGTGGATAGGTGGAGGATGACAGAACCACATACTAGAGTGTATGCTGCTTCTTAAATCATGTAGAGATTCTGTGTAGTTTTTCATCTAGAACTAGAATATAGCTCATATTTCAGTGAAGTTGTGTGTAACTTAAATACTATAGGAAAATACAATTCTTACTTCAAAATACATTTACCCCCAAATTCAGGAAAGAAAGAAATGATTTTGCCACTGTTGGAACCTTAGAACCAAGGATAAAAACAACAAACACACCCTGAAGTGTGGCAGGGCGTGGTTGCCTACACGTGTAATCCCAGCACTCAGGAAGCTGAGATAGGATGACAGAAAGAGAGCGAGTGAGCTCTAGGCTAGTCTGTGCTACAGAGCCACACCTTTTTTTTTTCCCCCCTATTTTTTAATGTGTGTTTTGGATGCATGTTTGTCTGATGCCAGAAGAAGAAAGAAGTGGTTTTATATCTTCTGGAACTAGAGTTACCGTGTAGGTGCAGGGAATCGAACTTAGGTCCTCTGGAAGAGCAGCCAGTGCTCTTACTGCTGGGCCATCTCTCCAGCACCAAGACCTTGAGAGAAAGAAAAGGGGAAGGAAGGACTTAAGAAGCAGTGTTAAAGCTCTGGGCACAGGCTCTGCTCCACTGATGGTGGCAGTGTGAGATATACAGGGCTAGAGACTCCAGCTAAAGGCTGAGGTCCTGTTAGTTAAATACACTCCGACTTGGATTGCAAAAAAGTCAGGATTATGAAATGGTAGTTTTGGCCAATAGAAAGCAAAAGCATCCCAGCCTTGCCTTGTTCTCTGTTCGTGCCTTCTGATACTGGGCCCAGTACTGTTAGCTTGCAGAATTAAATAAGGCCTCCTTTCCTGTGTTTATAATAATGGCTTATTTTTATTTCTGATTCTTAGAGTATCCTAAGGGAAATAATTTATTTGTATTAATATAAAAAATCGAAGAGATTAAGTATGGAAACATTATGCGTCTGATAGAAAACATGTCTTTTAGTTTATTCTTTACTCTTATAGGAAGATAGAAACTTGGAGCTAGAAAGATAGCTCAGCTGTACATCAGAGGACCTGGGTTCAATGCCGAACATCCACATGGCGTGTTACAACCATCTGTAGCTCCAGTTCCTGGGGACCCAACACCCTCTTTGGCCTCCAGCTTATGTGGGTGGCACAGACAAAACATTCACATACATAAAAACTTCGAAACTTTAAAGCTTTGTTATTTTTAATTGTGTGTGTGTGTGTGTGTGTGTGTGTGTGTGTGTGTGTGTGTGTTTCTCTGTGTGTGTCTGCATCAGATCCCCTGGAAACTAGAGTTACAGATAATTGTGGGTGCCGGGAACTGAACTTGGGTCCTCTGGAAGAGCAGCACATGCTCCTAACTGCTGAGCCATCTCTCCAGCCCCCAAATAAACATCTTTTCAAAAAGAAGGTAGAAATGTGTAAGTTTCCTTGACTCGTTAATATCAAAGAACTTCTGCAGACAGAAACTTAGCGAGTGTTTCAGAGCTTGTATTCCAGGCTCTGATTCAAATCCTCTCTCCTTCACTTGCTGCCACTATCAGCTTGTAAATTCCCACAAGTATAAAGCAGAAATAAATGTACTTATCTAAAGAAGTTACGTGGACTACATGGCTTGGTATCAGTCAGCACTTCATGTTATAAAGCACTGTTTATGGTGGTTTTAAGTAAAAGAAAATTTAGAATTTTCTCTCTAGATTGTCTCCTTTGAAGGATAGTTGTCCTCTGTGCTTTGGGTGACTTGTGACTTTGTGGGGCCTCGCTGTCTTGGGAGCTCTTTAGTTGCTAGTCCTTTCTTAAATTGACAGGGAAAGCCGGGCGTGGTGGCGCACGCCTTTAATCCCAGCACTCGGGAGGCAGAGGCAGGCGGATCGCTGTGAGTTCGAGGCCAGCCTGGTCTACAAAGCGAGTCCATGATGGCCAAGGCTACACAGAGAAACCCTGTCTCGAAAAACCAAAAAAAAAAAAAAAGAATTGACAGGGAGCTTAGCACTGATGGCATAAATTATGCATAACTCTGCTTGTCTTTCTTTGGTTGTTTCCTCATGGTTACTTACTTACAGGTTCTGCTGCTTTCTATAGAAACTAAATGCCCAGTTTCTATATTTATCATCAGTGTGTCAGTTATATTCTGTTAGGTAATTGTATAGGTTCATAGCTAAATATGAAGAAGTTGTTGATAGAAACTTGAATTCTGGGTAGAATAACTACACTGAAAACAAACTGTCGTTAGTGTAAATGCTGCTCACTGCAGTATTCCAAAAGTCCTGTGAAATTTGAGAAAAATGTGTATAAGCATAGTATTAAAATTGTACTAAAGTGAGTCTGGGGCTGTCTAGCTCAGAGGTAAAGTGCATGGCCAGCATGTACAGCTGCTGAGGTCACTCCTTAGCTACATCCGCACACAAGCACACATGTGCACAGTAAAGACCATAGATTGTCAGATCTTCCTTATTATTTATAGAGGACTTTGCAAATAGAAACTGCAGTTACCGCTGAGCGTGATGGTGCACGCCTTTAATCCCAGCACTTGGGAGGCAGAAGGAAGAAGGTGGATTGCTATTGAGTTCAAGACCAGCCTGGTCTACAAAGTGAGTCCAGGACAGCCAAAGGCCACACAAAGAAACCTGTCTTGAAAAACAAACAAAAACAAAAGCAAAAAAAGAAAAGAAACTGCAGTTACCTCATTTTATTCTGAGGTAGGACAGTGGTTCCTATTGTACTGAGAAGGAACAGTGCAGGTCCAAAGAGCAGGAACTAGATTGTGTTTAACTATCTAATCCAAGAACAAATTTCAGTATTTTCTATTCCTAGAACCTTTGTTTTTATCTCATTTTCTTTTTGTGTTTATTCATGTAAAAATTCAGAAAAGTAAAAACATTTTTCCTGCAGTAACTTTTGTGTTGGTTTTCTCAGAGTGCTCCATTGCTCCATAGTGCTTGTCTTCATTTAATGACTAATATCTTAAAAAATATGTTCATGGCATGAACTGAGGCTTCATAACCAGGTTCTCCAGAAAACATTCTGGAAAAGTACCTGTCATTATTTCCCCCTTTAAAACCAAAGATAGGTTTTTTGGGTTTGCTTTTGTTTTTGATGTGCAGTTTTTGCTTTTTGTTTTGTATAAGTGATTGCCATGATTATGAAACAAAAATGTGAATATAGTATAACGTTAGACTTTACAGTTGTTATAATAGGTCTGGGCTATGTTTTACTTTGGAGATATATGATTATCAAGCAAGGCCTGGTTGCATAGGCCTCTAATGCCAGCTATTCTGTAGGCTGAACACAGGGGATTGCAAGTTCAAGACCAGCCTAGGCAACTTTTAGTGAGATGCTGTCTCATAATAAAAAGTAGACGCAGTCTAAGGATGTGGTTCAGTGATCAGCATGGTCAGAGCCAGGGTCCACCACAGCACCACAGAACAGAGCAAATGCAAATGAGCCAGCAAACAGCCGACTGAGCATGCAGCTCAGTGGTAGAGCACCTGACTAATATGCAGACAATTTGCAGTTCAGTCCCTAGAAACCCTTCCTTTAAAAAAAAAAAAAAAAGGATCAGTTTTCAGAATATGGTACAAAAATGGTTGCCTGGAATTCTAAACAAAAATTCCTATGATTTTAACAGGAAAATTGTTGGGGGGAAAAAAAAGAAAGTTGATGTGTTTGGTCATTTTTTTGAAAGCCCAAAATAGAACATGGAAGATTGAAACAACAGGATTATGGGGTCAAGTGTGAGCGACATAGTGAAATTGTCTCAAAACCAAACTGTGGCAGGGCACCTTGAATCTGGGAGTTGGGGTGTGCAGAGTAGATGTTAGTGTAATCAAAGTACAGTGTAAGAAATTCTCAGAAAGAAATAATAAAAGTTTCTTAGTTCAGTATAACTAAGATTCAAAGATGTGCACACCTTTAATCCCAGCACTAAGAAGGCAAAGGCAGATGGATTTCTGTGAGTTTGAGGCCAGCCTGATCTACAAAGCGAGTCTAGGACAGCCAGGGCTATTACACAGAAAACCCTGTCTTCAAAAAACAAACCAAACAAACAAACAAAAAATTCAAAGATGATCCCTAACTTACAATAGTCCAGTGTATGATTGTCAGCTTTCCAGAGTACATACAAAAGCACTCTCATGCACTACCATGCTTTTCCTTTTCAGTATGATATTCAGTAAATTATGGGAGATACTGAAAAATAAATAACAAAATGAAGCATTGCACTTCTCAAGCTCTAAACTTCCCTTTCATTCATATTCTAACATAATTTTTAATGATTTTGAGCAGTTCCATATCAAATTTTAAGGAAACGGGCATGGTTATTGAGAAATAAACTGAGAATACAAAAAGGGCAGCTGACAGATAAGACTATAGCCAGAGACGTCAAACTGCAAGGCACTCGTTAGAGTCATTTCATACAGCTGTTCAAAGGGGCTCTGACGGTCTAACAATTATAATTCCTGTTTTGGTGGAGAACGACCTGGGTTCTGGTTAGTGTGCTCTGTTTATAAAGTTAGGGTAAGCTGCTTGCCAAGAACATCGCTGAAATGTTACGTGTTGGGACTGGGGCAAAATTGTATTCGCCTCCCTTTCTGATTTTTTTCTTTTTTCTTCTTCTTCTTTTTTTTTAAATGACTAGTAACCTTTATAATTCGAAAAGATGGGGTGTTGTTTTTTGAGACCATCTCCTGTAGCTTAGGCTGTTCTGGCACTGGCTATGGAGCTAGGAATGACCTTGAACTCTGACCTCACAGGCACATGCAAACCCCCAAGATCAGCTAAGGTGCGGGGTTTTTTTGGTTTTGGTTGGTTGGTTTTTTGGGTTTGGTTTTGGTTTTAGGTTTTGTTGTTTTTTGTTTTGTTTGTTTGTTAGTTTGATTTTTGACTAATAAAGTGCAGTAGTGAGAAGAACAGGAGTTCAATCTGTAGCTCACTGTGAACCAATCAATTGTGATCACTCACTACCTTCAGCCCAGCCAGGTGCTGGTTTTCTAAGATAGTACATGCACAGCACTAGCTCTTCAGTGCTATGAATTCCTAACGTCTTGCTAGCTCTGTCTGCCCTACATTATCTGTCTCCCTAATACTGTCAGAGATGGTTCTTGTTCTGTTTTCAGGCTGGGATAATTGTTGTTTGTTTCTTTGAAATGGGGTTTCGTGTAGCCCAGGCTGAGCTCATACTTTCTGTGTGGTCCAGGCTGGTCTTAAACTCCTGATCCTTTTGCCTCAGACTCCTTAACACTGGGATTACAGGTGTGAGCCACCATGTCCAGCTAAGGATAGTTGTTAAAATTAAATCCTGGAAAGTAGTGATAGACTTTCTATACTTCAGCCATACAGCTAACAAACAGAGCACTGTTTAAGATAACAGATAAGAGATAACGCGAAAACAATGCCATAAAGCTGAAAAACTGGAGACGCTTTGAAACTGGCTCTCTGCGGTGACTTTAGAACCCTATTCTTGATACATATGATTTTGCTTTCAGATGATGAAGAACGGGAGCTTCAGATGGATCCTGCAGACTATGGCAAGCAGCGCTTCAATGATGTCCTTTAAGTCTGAGGGACTCCCAAAACCCAAAGTGCTGTGCAGCGAAGAATCTCTACTTGTCAATCTTGACTTTTGTTGTAAAGTTCAGTTGTATCGGTTGTAAAGATACATTGAGATAGAGTTAAGGAAATTTTAATGAAGGAATGTACCGATGTACATATGTGAACTTTTTCATATTGTATTATCAAAGCAGATACTTTTTTGGTTACGACACAGCTGAGCCAAAAACGGTTAATCTTTGCATTTAAAGCAAACTAATGTAAATTTCACATTTTATTGAGCCTAATTTTTTTTCACACAAAGACAAACAGGAACAAATGGTTGTACAGGTTATATGCTGCACATAGTGTGACCACAATGAGACGTTACTCAGCTGAAAAGTCTACACTAACACATTTTTGTTACCCCCGTAGGTGTCCTCTACTGCCCCTCCTTTAGCACTCTCTCAGGAGTCCTGCTAGACTAGCTACACAGAAGTGGGGACACTGGATGCCAGACAGTGGGCAGCGTGTGCAGAATGGCCTCCTGCTCCTTTCATCTTACGTAAGCACTGGTGTGACTGGGCTGAGACCAGATGAAAGCCCAGGTCATCACAACCAGATGTTTATGTTACCCCTTACTTGGTTCTTGAAGTTGTGGATGCATGGCTGACAATGTACTTTTATTGTTCAGGTAATACCAGTACTGTTTAACTCTGCTCAGCACTGGCTAAAATTCTTTATATTTTCAGAGTTCAAGTCGGTGAATATATTCACCATTTATGTGTCAGATCCTGAAAGAGACTAAACCTAATTTTGAAATGAGTCTACAATCAGTACAGCAAAGCTTTTCTGGTAGTTTTAATGATCATATTTGATTAGACTTTTCCAGAACTTCTAAGTAAGGGGTTTTAAAAGGATTTTATTAATGAGCAGCTGAATAGAAGTACTGTGAAGTCTACAGCTGTTTTACTGAAATAGCTGAAAACTTTGTAATAAAAATGAGTATTTGTAATTAAAATTAATGTTAGTTAAGAACCCACCGAGCTGATTTGCTAGACTTAAAGAGTTATTTTCAGTACTTTGTGTCTTTTGATATTACTCATTAGGATATATAAGCTAGCTAATCCTTGTTTGCTGACTTCAAGCACTTTTAATTTTTTATGTTTCCTAAAAATGAAAGGTATTGATCATAAGGGGAAAATGTAAGGCCTGTAGGAAAAAAATACTGGTTTTGTTTTTGTTTTTGAAGAAGGGCTGCTATAAATTACATATAAACCTAAATACTGAGGAGTGGCTGTAGCTCAGATGTGAGGCCTGGGTTTGATTCCAACACTGAAGGAAAAACAGCAAACAAGTGAACAGACATAAAAAGTCCCCACACTAAGGCTCTAACCAAAATACTAACCTAGAGAAGAAATGGCTATTAGCTTACTGAAATACTGAACTTCTTATATTTCAGTCCAAAGTTATTTAATGGCCAGAAAGAGATGGAGTAATTTATTAAAATGTTTTTCTACTATATCAGATTATGAACAGTTGGGCAGGTATCACACCTGTAATCCTAATGTTGAGGAAGCTGAGACAGATGGGTCCCTGGGGCTCACTGAGCAGTCATCCTGGCCCAATTAGCAAGTTCCAAGTCCCAGTAAAGGAACAACTCCGAGGCTGACCTCTGACCTCCATATATATATATACCAACACCTGTACCTGCCACATGCAGTTCATACTTAGGCTGTCAGTAAAGTCAGGCCTGTAGTAAAAAGTCTGATGATTCACTGCATTTAAAATGCAGTTAAAGGGAGTGAGCTGCATCCATCCACAGGTGCCTAGTGATGGTTCATACCTGATGTTGCAGAACTGTACAGACGAAACGTAAGAATGCCTGCTGATTCCTAAAAACAGTTACTATCCTTAAACAGCAAAAACATCAATTAGCAGCCTAGACATTTTAAACTGAGGAATCTTGGACCAATTGATAGTATTTTGACTGCATTAACATTTTAGTGCTATAATGTACTATGTGAAGAATCTCTTTATGTTGTGACACTCTATAGTCTGTATTACACATGCTGTTTTGTCTTGTTTACAGTGTTTTACTTCTGCCTTAAGATTTTAGGGGATTTGTTGATTTGTTTTGTTTTAATGTATTTTTGCTCTGAATTAAGTGTTAATTTGATGGGAACTCTGATTTTAAAAATCATCACTTACTGGGTTCTAATAAATTAAAAAGTTAAACTTGTTTCACAGTTTTGATTTTACTACATTACATGAATGTAAACATTTACATCTTGACACTGAAATTTGCATAAATATTAGCAGCCTGGCGCGGTGGCACACAGCTTTAATCACAGCACTCAGGAGGCAGTGGCAGATGATCACTGTGAGTTCAAGGCCAGCCTGGTCTACAAAGTGAGTCCAGGACAGCCAAGATAACATAGAGAAACCTTGTCTTGAAAAACCAAAAAAGAAAGAAGACCAGGGTTTTTACTATATTCGGCAAAGATTGAAAGTCTTTGGAGTTCTTAACATTAGTTGTAGTAGTGAGATATGTGATTTAGATAGACAAGGTCTCTTCTAGAGCTTGCATTCATAGGGAAGCAGTCAGCACAGGAATGAATCAGATAAAATACTGATAAAATGGAGAGATAGGAAAATGGGTAGGAATGACCTTAACTTGGGAGGAGAGTTAAAGAATACTAAGCATAGTACAAACAGACAGGGTTAGGGTTAGCACTAGGGCTAGGGTTGGGCTTTTGAAACCCAAAGCCCACCTCTCATGACATACCTCCTCCAACAAGGCCACATTCCTCAGAGTTACCCTCCATGGAGACTGAGTATTTAAATCTATGAGCCTATGGGAGTCATTACATTCAAACCACCACATCGATAATGTGTATGCATATGCACACAGGGCGGGGACGGGGAGGAGAAAGATTGTTTCAAGAAGTTAAGCTACTTGGAGAGGGGTGATAATGGTTCCTGAAAGAGCCAACAAAACCGCCAACACCATGCATAAGAACTCCCCGCCTCAAGATGTTTGGCTAGAGGGCTGGAGAGGTGGCTCAGAGGTTAAGAGCACTGCTGCTCTTCCAGAGGTCCTGAGTTCAATTCCCAGCAACCACGTGGTGGCTCAACCATCAGTAATGAGATCTGGTGCTTTCTTCTCACATACAGACTTACATGCAGGCAGAACACTGAATACATAATAAATAGGTCTTTTTAAAAAGATGTTGGGTAGAGTACTCCAAGAGTCTCACAAAACAATATAGGCTGTTACTGTGGCCCTGGTTTTGTCTCATTGCTGAAGACATGATGCCCTTCAGGCAGAACTTGGAGTAATGGAGCTAGAAGTGATCTGGAAACTTCCCTGAGGAGTGCCTCTCATAGTACTGGTACTGTGCGGGCTGCAAAGAAGAGCAGCATTGAGCAGTCCTACCCAACTGTACAGCATATGAACATTAGTAAGGTAATAACACAAATCTTGGGCCTTCCCAACTCTAAGTAGACTTAAAGGCTTCCTGAACAGAAGAGAACTCATGCCTGCTACTATAAACCCAGCCTGTGGCTGGAGAGCTCATAGATCCACAAGAAGAACCCACTACCAACATTTTCCTAAACCATTATAATTCCTAATTGTGCTGCAAATACTTATCCCTACACCCACAGATGAATGTAGCTGTCATCAAAGAAGTTTTTTATTTTTTTCCAGTTGGAGACCATTACAGAAAGTCATGGTCAAAATGCAGAGAACTGACCATGAAGTGCCCAGCCACAATAGAGACATCCACAACAACTCCTACATTTCAGACTCAGGAAATATCTCTGAAGAAGGAACAGAAAGAGTGTGAGAGCCAGAGGACCAGGAAGTCTGTTCTGAGATTATAGCTATGACGGGGGAGCTACACCCATGAAGTCTCAACCACATGGCTGCCTAAACAAGGCCTGAACAACAAACCAGACAAGGCCTCAAATGGAGGCATAAGGACACCAACCCAGCCACAAAGTCTTCCATCTACAGTTTGTCCTGCCACAGGAGGCAAGCAGGATCATCACCAGAGAGACCTCATTCACAGCCAATGGGAACAAATGCAGAGCTCCACACCCAGACACTAGGCAGAGGTTGGGGAGCCCAGTGGTGGAGGAGGAGGAGGAAGGATCGGAGGAACCAGACTGGGTCAGGAATATCACTAGAACGTGGTCCAGAGAACCAACTGACTGGGACTTGCAGGGGCTCTCGGAGATCAGGGAGCCTGTAGGTATCTGACCTAGGTCCTCCGAGTATATGTTATGGCTGAGTAGTTGGTGTTATTGTGGGAATCCTAACAGTGGAAACAGGCCGACGGACTCTTACCTACTTGTGGGCCCTTTTCCTCCTACTGGGTTGCCTTGTCCAGCCTTGATGTAATGGTATGTGACTGTGTAATGCTGAGATCTCTCAGTGTAATACTGAGATCACCCAGATGTTCTCATACAGACCATCATTAATTGCAGACTATACATTACATATAGAATATGGCATTAATTTTGCCCTTACATTCCCCCCTCTGACAGGTTCATTGAAGACCCAATCATGGGGCTTCCTGAAACTTATTCCTCTGAGTCAGCCTCTTGTAGGGCCAGGTTCTGCACCCTCATGACTATTAGCTGGATGGCACCCAATCTTTGCTTGATATAAGGGAGGGGGAGGGCACAAAACATGAGTGGTTTAAACAGAACTGAGAGTCTATTTTCTTACAGCCGTTTGTCCCTCGTGCCAGAGAGTTGCCCTTGACTTAGCATTTCAGCCTATAAATGGGAAAATGGGCGAGGTCATTCTCTTCTGTAACATCCTCCTGCTGACCCTAGGGGCGCTGTTGTCAGGGTCTAGAAAGGCTGAAAAGCTAGTCAAAGGCTACTGGGGCACTTACCAAAAGCATTTGTTTGGCTGATCCAGTAAAAGAGACAGGGAGTAGTCATACTGTGGGACTTGTATACATCAGCTTCCAGCAGGATCAGATCTCAGCAGCTCTGTGTGGAGTCTGTTAGCCAGGTAAAAATTTGCTGAGACAAATGCAGACTAAGGGACAGAACTTAAAATTGTCTCTATAAGACAGCTGGAGTAGGCTTATGCCTTTGAAACCCAGTAAAAGCATGAACATTCTTTTCTCAGTCCAGAAGACTTGATATACAGATTGGAGAGATTCATTTTTAGCATGATGAGAAGCACCCTTAAGTCTATATTCAGACTACAACCAAAGGGAAATTAAAATCTTGAGCTTGGGACTGATTAATAAGCAGCCAGCACTCTTTAACAGCTTATTGTAACCATTGATCTCATTTTGAATCTCAACTTGTACTTACGTATCTCAAAACTAATCAAGATCCTTTAACTTTTATAACTTGCACTTACCAACATTTAAACATTTTCTTAGACCCTCAAATATTAAATACTTTCTCAGACTCTCAAACACTTGCATTTATCAACTTGAAACACTTTCCTATAGACAACCTTAAAACACCTTCTTGGAACACTTTCTTAGACCTTCTAGCATTCTTATTTTGCATGTATCACCCTTTAAACACTTTCTCAAACCCTCAAGTACTTTAGACTCACCTAACTTAAACTTTCAGAGCCTCAGGCCTTATATAAACGGCACCTTTTTTCTATCCAGTTATTCACTAAGAGACACAGTCAGTTGAGTTACACTGAAAACTGTTTACCATTTAACATGAAGTCTGTAAGACAAGCCTGTTTGCCATTTTAAATAAAAGGAGAGACTTAGTACCTAGTAGTTTTAACTAGCTAATGAATTGACTAATCTATTAATAGTGGATCTAATTGTCCTCTAGCTGTGAAGCTACCATTAGCTTAGCCATTAATGTAATCAGAGACCTGAGAAGGATAAATTGTAACCTAGATGATATTATGTACCAGTCAAAATGATAAAGATGACTAACCACATCCTGGTACCTAGACAGTTGTCTCTTGTAGTAACATGGCACCATGGGCAGAGACAGTCTGGCCATCATGCACAGAGGCACAGGAGATGACGGGCTGTTTCTGTGGAAGGAGAACACAGAAGAGATTGACCTTACCTCATATTTAGCAACATGAAACAATTACTCTGGGGGTGCCCAGTTTGTCCACAGTTAGGCTGATCCATGGAGCAGTTTTGCTCAGTGGCTAGAAACCACAATCCACAGTTGGAGTCACCTGCCTTGACAAATCTCAGAGACCTTGAAGGTTAGTGCTAGTGTGTAAGATTCTCTGTCATAATTAGTTTAAATATATCTAATGCCATATTCAACAGATCTTTAATAAGCTTGAGGGCCAGCATATCTGTACTCAATCCTTGTCTGCCCTTAGCTATCTGCTCTAAACTACATCTTACAAACATAAAACCAGAATATTATAATCTATAGTCTGCAGATAAGTGCTAGAGGACCACATCCGTCTAATTTTAGTCTATCTGAATTGCTTGTTTCTAGCTATATATTGGCTTATTATTTTAGAAAACACCTGTGATTAACTGAATTAGTACCTAACAAAACCATAGGCTTTAATTATCCTAAACACTTTGTAATAGTAGCTTTTTAAAAGGAATAGAACTGCACATAGCATTTTAAGGATTACATAGGCATAATACCTTAAAAGAATTGATACATAGAATTCTATAATCAAAATATAACCTTAATTTTTGTATCAATATACAAAGATTTGAACAACCAAAAACCATCTACCCTACCTAGGGAATGAGGTATCATTCTCTTGGAATTGTTTCATTAACTATCAGGCAACTGATTCACTGATATAACTCACCATAAACTGCATCAGTTATTAGTACAACTTTAAATATATTTCTGAACTAATATCAAAGCAAAACTTTTAATCACAGATAGAGTTCATTGATGAACTGGCAATCTTGTTGAATTTTCCACATTTCATCAATAAAACTGAACAACAAAAGCTAGCTTAAAAGAGAGGTTGCTCTTGGTGCTGAACAAGGCAACTGAATGTGGTTGGCAGCCTTTAATAGAGAGGCTTGAGCCTCCTACAACCAAATTGGCTGAGAGGCTATGGCAAGACAGCTTCCAGCCATGTGACTGCCCTTAGCCAAGATGGCTGAGAGGCTATGACCCCACCCTTTTTATCACTGAATCAACGTGGCGGCCAGCCATGTAATGTTAGAGGCCCTGGCAGGCAATTTTAAAACATAGCCATATTCAGAAAAATAAAGCCAAACATATTCCTAAGGCAGTAATTTCTACCTTTTTGAGAATGAAGATAGAACATAATAACCATAAATTTAGAAGACAAAACCCAAATTTTAACAGTGTAAACAATATCTCTAAAAATATTTTTTAACTTAAAAGTGTCTTTTAGAATTACCTACTTCCAAAGTCTGCAATACAACAGTCTGTTAACCTGAATTGACCTTCATAACAAGCAAAGAGCTCATTAGGACCAAGAGGCTCTAAAATTATTGCTATATACCATGTGGCTATCTCAAGATGGTAGAATCACATGGCAGGCTACAGAGTAAGTGATCTACATGGTTGTTATTTTAAAACGTCTGTGTTACAAACACATATACACACATATATATTCTAAGAAGCATTTGAACTTAAATTTTTTTTTTAAAGATTTATTTATTATGTATACAGTATGCATTAGATCACATTATAGATGGTTGTGAGCCACCATGTGGTTGCTGGGAATTGAACTCATGACCTCTGGAAGAGTAGTCAGTGCTCTTAACCGCTGAGCCATCTAACCAGCCCTGAACTTAAATTTTAAACATCATACCCAGTATGCAAATTATAAATCTTTAGATAAAAGTTCACAGTATAATCTTAAGCTATATAGCCTTGAGGTACAGCTTTAATACCTTATTAAAGAAACGTTGTTTTAAGCCCTATATTTTATAGGTCTAGTTTTAAATACAAGACAATAATTACATAGAAACCTTAATTTAAAAATACCTTTAGTTTGAGCGGGACCCCTGGGCCCAAATCTGCCTATCATATTGTTCTACTTGTAGATTTCTAGGACCCTCTGTATCCTTTTATTTTGCTATTCTCCCATCAAACTAAGGCACCAGCCAAGGACAATACAGGAGGTAAACTTTAAACCCCTTCCCAGATCTAGCCAATGGTCAGAATATTCTCCACAGTTGAGTGGAGAGTGTGATATGACTTTCTCACATACTATGGTGCCTCACATTTGACCATGTCCCCTGGAGGGGGAGACCTGGTGGCACTCAGAGGAAGGACAGCAGGTAGCCAAGAAGAGACTTGATACCCTATGAGAATATATAGGGGGAGGTAATCCCCCTCAGGAACAGTCATAGGGGAGGGGAATAATGGGAAAATAGGGGGGGGAGGAATGGGAGGATACAAGGGATGGGATAAACATTGAGATGTAACAAGAATAAATTAATAAAAATAAAAAAATTTTAAAAAATAAAAAAATAAAAATACCTTTAGAAGCCGGGCGGTGGTGGCGCATGCCTTTAATCCCAGCACTCAGGAGGCAGAGGCAGGCGGATCACTGTGAGTTCAAGGCCAGCCTGGTCTACAAAGCGAGTGCAGAACAGCCAAGGCAACACAGAGAAACCCTGTCTCAAAAAAAAAAAAAGCAGCCAGGCGTGGTGGCGCAAGCCTTTAATCCCAGCACTCGGGAGGCAGAGGCAGGCGGATCGCTGTGAGTTTGAGGCCAGCCTGGGCTACAAAGTGAGTCCAGGATGGCCAAGGCTACACAGAGACACCCTGTCTCGAAAAACAAACAAACAAAAAAAAATCTTTAGAGACCTGTTGTGTTGGCTTATGCCAGTTGCTGCTTAGAATGGCTCCAACTCTAACTTAACAGTTTAAGTTAACCTTTTTGTTACAAGTGTTAAAGAATTTTTTGTTAACCATCTTCAATCACCAGTAATTTATAAGCAAGGATGTACAGAACATAATAAGTTTATACATTTAAAATCAAACATATAGTGGCCACATACATTAACACATTTAAAGATAGGCAGACAAAGCTTTCTCTAGATGTAATTTCAAGGGGAAAATGCCATGTCACTTGTTGAACCTAATCAATACAGGCAAGAGCTGGGGCTTTCCAGTGGTGTCCTGGATCAGGTGTCCATTGTACCATACTTGGTGGGGGACTACTGTTAGGCTTTCGCCCAAACTGCAAGCTGGGAAAAAAAAGCTCTCACCAAGGCCAAACAGCAGCTGCCCCAAAAGCCCTGAAGTTCCTGTGTCATCTTGGTGCTTGTTCAGCACAGTGGTGGCAGATCTTAGCAATCCTGTTCCCACCCCTCTCCTAATGCTGCACACTCAAGCCAGAGGGCACAAGTAGGTGAGGAGCAGGGCTTGCCACTGCTGGCTGAGGGCTCAGGTGTTCCGAACCAGCAAGGATCCAATAGCCTCAGGGCTCCCCAGAGGGCCTTTCGTGCTTGGGACAGGCCTCTCTACCAAGGACTTAGCAGCAGCTGAGTATTTAAGCAGGAGGCTCAAGCTGCTATGCTTGATACCTGGCCCATTTCTAGAACTAAGACAGTTACAAGCAAACAGAAACACAAAACAAATGTTACAAGCAAACAAAAACACAAAACGAATGTACCAATACAGCGAGAGAAAAGGACCAACATTCAGAACTGCGACTGTCCTGAGAGCCAGAGGGCTCTGTTCTACCAGAAACCAAACTCAAAGCATCCTATCCCGTAACCAGGCTCTGCCTGAATCAGAAAACCAGACCTGGTCTGGAAATCTTACAAAATATTCTTAGTCACAAGAGTCA
This sequence comes from Acomys russatus, assembly GCF_903995435.1. Taxonomy (NCBI): domain Eukaryota; kingdom Metazoa; phylum Chordata; class Mammalia; order Rodentia; family Muridae; genus Acomys; species Acomys russatus. Next base: position 58,147,823 of record NC_067140.1, read on the forward strand.
TACAAAGACAAAAAGGAAACAAAGCACTAACCAACAAAATCAGACTTCCTGGTACGCACAGGTATTGAGACATTGGCCGCTGCCATACTGTAGGAGCAACCCGCTTTGTCTCCCAAAGATTCTCTGTCTCATCCTTCTGTCAGTCTCAATCAGCACTACTTACACAAAATCTCAGTCAACACTATACATATACACAATGGTCGTTGGACACAAACACATTCTGCTCACTGATTTGAGAGAAGATGAAGGTACTGGCTTGGCCACCCAGGAGAGCGTTCCATACCCAGATCCAGTACTAAACAGATGTGAGGCCTCCAAGTCCTCTTGCCAGGGGTCAGAGAACCCCCTCCTGATGGGGACTGAAGCGTCCCTGATGAGGACCAAAGCCCCCCCCCCCCGTGTGTGGGAAACCCCCCTATGAGGTTCTAAGGCCTCCCTGACAGGGGTCAGAGAACTCCTCCTGATGGAGAGCAAAGCACCCCCCCCCCCCATTGGATCTGGAGCGTCTTCGTAGACTCCTGCAGCTGTGACTCTTCAGCGAGGCCGCTAAGTCACTCCTGGCTGCCACAGATACAGAGGTCCCGGGACGCCTGAAAACACAGAGCTCCGGCACAGCACAGACACACATAGACAGTGCACTTTACACAGACACATACTTACTGGCCAGTCTAGGACCCTCAGTTCAGGGTCCTGGGGGCGGGGCCGGATCTGTGGGTTCCCAGATGAGGCCCCAAATGTAATACCAAGATCGCTCAGTGTAATATTGAGATCACCCAGATCGTGAGACCCCCCAAAATGACCACCAGGACTCGATACCAATGCAACAAACACAGGGTCCTGTATTACGAAGCTTGAGCCTCCGATCACAATCCTTCCTGACGCAGCAGGATAGGACAGTGACCCCAAGCTTCAAGGGCAATGGGCTTATAAAGGGAAGTGGGGGTTGTAGGTCACAGTAATGTTGAACTTTAGGTAGGTTGGGTGGAGTCTGCATCATCAGGGAAGTTGTAGGTCACAGCAATGGAGACTGGTCACAGCGTGGAGGCTGAGTCTGGAGGGGAAGTTTTTTTTTTTTGTTTTTGTTTTTTAATCTCAGAGGGGCATTGGGAGCTAATTGTATGTAATCGCTCTGATGGAAGTTTCTAGGGACTGCTGGCAGGTGTCATTCCCAGGATGCAGGGAGAAGGGTCACCTAGGGGACAAGTTCTCATACAGACCATCATTAATTGCAGAATATACATTACATATAAAACATGGCATTAATTTTGCCCTTATATACACCTGGTCTTATTGTAGCTTGTTATGCCTTGTTTGATTAATGTCCCTGGGAGGCCTGGGAGGGAAGGGGGGGTAGAGGAGTGGGTCTGGGAAGGGGACAGGGGAGACCAGGGGAAGGGGAAGAAAGGGAAACTGTGGTCAGGACGTAATATATGAGAATAATAATACTAATAAAAAGACCGAAACGACAATTGACATCCCAACATAGACGGGAGCAATCTCACAGGATACCACCCATAGATAAAGAACTATTAGCAATTAACAACTGCTATGAATGGGAGAAACAGTGCTTCCCAGGCACGATCCCCCTGATTAGTTAACCACCTCTGAGTGTTCAACCTTAGAAACGTGAGTAGGCAACACTGAACTGATTGAGTAGTTTATATGTGTAGGTAACAACCATGGTTCAAGTGGAGGCCCTGTGGATTTGGTAAGGAGTAGGGATTATATGGGAGGGGTAATTAATTATACTTTAACTAAAAATTTTAAAAATAAAGATTTTGTTTTGTTTTTGTTTTTCAAGACAGAGTTTCTCTGTGTTAACAGCCTTGGCTGTCCAGGACATTTTGTAGACCAGGCTGGCCTCGAACTCACAAAGATCCACCTGCCTCTGCCTCTGCCTCTTGAGTTCCAGGATTAAAGGCGTGCACCACCGCTCCCAGCTGGAAACCAGGGCAGATGGATTTCTTTGAGTTTAAGGCCAGCCTGGTTTACATAGTAAGTTCCAGGACAACCAGGGCCGTATATAGAGACCCTGCCTCAAAACAAAAAGAAAAGTCCAACTGGCAGCCAGCAAGATGGCTTAACAGGTGAAGATGTTTGCTGCTCAACAGTACCACCCTGATATCCTAGATTCCATCTCTGGAAACCACGGAAAGGTGGAAGGAGAAGTGACCACAAAAACGTGGAAAAAATCCTAAATTGTATTTTTAAAAGCCCAGCTGGTCAGAAGAGATAGCTGTAAGATACTTGCTGTGCAAGCATCAGGACCTGAGTTCAGATCCCCAAAACCCACATAAAAATGACTGTTGTGGTACCACCTGTCTGTAACCCCAGCCTTGGTGATGTAGAGTCACATCCCTGGAGTTCACTGGGCAGCCAGGCTAGCAGAACCTATGAATGCCAGGTTAAGGTGAGAGATCCTAGAAATAAGGTGGAGAGAGATTTAAAATGACACTGGATATTGGCCTCTGGCTTCCACATGTACACGCGTATACACCCAAACATGTATATTCACACAAGTCAGACCACGTTCCAAAATTTAAAGGTTCCAAAGCTTTTACTCAAAACAGTCCAGTCATATGACTGGTGTCTTAGTTATGGACTAGACCCTCCCACATCAATCTCTAATTAAGAAACTGTCCCTCAGGCTCGGCTGCGTATAGCCTGATCTCTGGAGGCATTTTCTCAATTGAGGCTTCTCAGATGACTGTAGATTGTGTCAAGCTAGCCAGCACAGCTGGAGTATAACGAGCAGGTGAAGAGAAATGACCCATAAATGAAACTGTAAGACATAAAAGACATTTTACATAGGATGCTTTCAGTAAAAAATGTGAATATAACTAAAAATCATTTGTAAGGTATATCATCTTTTTTTTTCTTTAAATACTAAGGTTATGTGGCGCTTTGAACATAGCTAGGTGGGTAGTATGCTTGCCTAATTTAAGATTAGAAGAATCCAAGAAGCCATAGTTTTCATCCCCAACACCAAATAAGCTGGTTATGGTGGCACAGGATTGAAATCCCAGCACTTGAGAGGTAGAGGCCAGAGGAGCTGGAGTTCAAGTTCACTACTACATTGTTGGCATATTTGTTTAGGCTACTTTATTTATGTTCTTATATCTCTACCTTCCTTCCAACCCCCAACACCAGGCAGGAGAGACCAAAGCTTAGAAGGGAAAGAGGGCAAAGGTCTCTTTAGACTACTTCCTGCTCGTTAGGGTCATTGGGTTCCTAGGGGCAAGTCCAATCTTCATTGTCAAGATATGTCCAAATTCTCTTCATCAAACCACAACAGCAACCAGGAGCAGCACAGGGCAGCAGTAGCCTCCTCTCCCTCCCCCTCCTCCTCCTCCCCTTCCTCCTCCTCTTCCCCCTCCTCTTTCTCTTCTCCCTCCCCCTCCTCCTCCTCTTCTCCCTCTTCTTTCTCCTTCCCCTCCTCCTCCTCCTCTTCTTTCTTTTTCCACCTCCTCCTCCTCCACACCCCTGCCTCTCTGTGGGCTCTGGTATTTATACCCTCTCAAGAGTTCCACAGAAGGCTGGCATGTTGGTGCACCCTTTAGTTCCAGCACTTGGGAGGCAGAGGCAGGAGGATCTCTGTGAGTTTAAGGCCAGCCTGGTCTACAAAGTGAGTCAGGACAGCCAAGGCTACACAGAGAAACCTTGTCTTGAAAAAACAAACAAAAAAAAAAAGAGTTCCCCAGAAATCCAGGCATAGTGGTGGATGCCTTTAATCCCAATACTCAGGGAGGCAGAGGCAGATGGATTGCTGTGAGTTCGAGGTCAGCCTGGTCTACAAAAGCGAGTCTAGGACAGTCAAGGCTACACAGAGAAATCCTGTCTCGAAGAAAAAGAAAAGAAAAAAGAAAAACCAAAGCAAACAAACAAACATAAAGTGCCTGAGGCAAATCATAGCTAGCAGTTGGGGGGCTGTAAGCTTAGATTATTTTTAAAAACCTCCTTTATTTGAAGTTCCTTGATGCCTCTGTCTTCCTGCTCTACGCCCAATCCCAACACCCTAATATCAGGTAGGGAAAAAAGGTCAGTGGAGGGAGGGTAGTTCTCTTTACCTACTTCCTGCTGTTTAGGGATGTAGTTTCCTGGGGGCAAGTCCAGTGTCATTTCAGGATATCACTGAGGACCTCTCAGCACACTGCATCAACAGCAATCAGGATCCACAGGGGGTAAGCACCAGCAGCCTTCTGTCTTGAAGCCCCTATCCCCTCATCCCTCTCTCCCTCCCCCAAACTCTCTCTGGGCTCTGGAATTCATCCCCTCTCCAGAGTCCTCAGAATTAAACTAACTGCAGCTGGCAAAGAAGACCACGTCCTTCTCAGAGCCGCATGAGGCAAATAGTCTGCTGCTGTGGACAACCCCATATCCCACACCTGGGATTTTAAAAAAGCATATTCACATATATGTTAAAGAAACCAAAATTCTTACTACACTACATAGGGAGTTCAAGGCCAGCTTGGGATACATGGGACCCTGTCTGCAAAGAAGAAAAAGTATTAAGCTTATCCACCTGCTCATTTGCATACTCACGTAGCAGAGAATCTTTTAAAGGTGATACATACCTGTAATCCCAGCACTCGAGAGACTGAGGGAAAGGAAACTCAAGTTCAAGGCCAACTGGGTTATATAGTGTCTCTGGCCATCCTGACACAGAGTGAGACCTTGTTTTAAACAACCAACTAAAGCTTATGAGGAAAGGTGCTACTTCCATGACAGCCGACACAGGAAACTTCTGCTTCCCAGATGGCTCCGTGACTCCAAGGAGGTGGCCACTGGGGAGTACCAACAAATTGGGTCTAGCCTTGGAAAATGTAGTGATGAAAGACAGCAGAGAAACATATTCACTGGGTAGTGGTGGCATATGCCTTTAACCCCAGCACTTAGGAGACAGAGGCAGCCAGATCTCTATGAGTCCAAGGCCAGCCTTGTCTACTCAGTGAGTTCTAGGACACCCAGTGACATTTAGAGAGACCCTGTTTCAAAAAAAAAAAAAAAATTAAGGAGAAAGGGAAAACAGGGAAAGGAAGAAAAGAAGGCTATTTGTCCTTGGGAGCTAACAGAATGTCCTTTTTGGAGATTTAGTCTAAACCTCCCCTATTCTGATACAGCCAAACATGGAGCGCTCAGTTATATAGTCAGAGGAAACACTAGAGAAATGACATCCTGCCAAGTTAGGACTTGAGAAACTCCTGGAACTCTGTAGATAAAAAGCATTTGGTAGTGTGTGTCTAACATGTATGAGGCCCTGGATCCCATCTCCTGCACTTTATAAATCAGGCATGGACTGTAACCCTAACACTTGGGAGGTGGAGTCAGGAAGATCAGGAATTTAGAGTTACCCTGCGCTACATAGAGAGTTCAAAGCCAGCTAAGGATACAAATGAAACATAAAACACAAAAGAATTAACACAGTGAGAGTTAAAGAGATGGCTCAGTCAGTAAAGTGCTTGCTGTACAAGCTTTGAGCCAGAGCATCGGCATAAAAAGCCAAGTTCAGGGGGCTGGAGAGATGGCTCAGAGGTTAAGGCCTCTTCCAGAGGTCCCGAGTTCAATTCCCAGCAACCACATGGTGGCTCACAACTATATATAATGTGATCTGATGCCCTCTTCTGGCCTGCAGGTGTACATGCAGGCAGAACACTGTGTACTGTGTACATCATCATCTTCATCATCATCATCATCATCATCATCAAAGCTCAGGGGCTAGAACTTGGTGACTCAGTGGTTAAGAGCACTTATTGCAAGCTGGGCATGGTGGCCCACACCTTTAATTCCAGGACTCAGGAGACAGAGGCAGGCAGATCTCTGTGAGTTCAAGGCCAGCCTGGTCTACAAAATGAGTCCAGAACAGCCAAGGCTACACAGAGAAACCCTGTCTCAAAAAAACACAAAAAAACAAAAAACAAAACAAAACAAAAAAGTGACTGATGCAGCCGGGTGTTGATGGCGCATACCTGTAATCCCAGCACTCTGGAGGCAGAAGCAGGCCGATCACTGTGAGTTTGCGGGCAGCCTGGTGTACAAAGTGAGTCCAGGACAGCCATGACTACACAGAGAAACCCTGTCTCGAAAAAGAACTAAACAAACAAACAAAAGTGACTGTTGCAGGATATTTGATCCCATTATGAGCCATGAGATGGTGAACTGTAAAAACCTGTCTTTTGTTTGGTGTGATTCAGCCCTAACATACACCTTTAATCCAAGAGCTTTCTGTACACAGGACTTGATAAAGGTAACCTTCGATCAAGAAGCAGAGCATGAAACCAGCTGACAGGGAGTAGGTAGAAAGGAGGGGCTTTGAGTTGAGGAGTATTTAAGATAGGATGGAAAAGAAGAAGCTCTTGAGCTCTTTGGCTCTGGGGCTTTGGCTTTTTCCTCTTGGGCTATTGGCTGAGCTAGCAAGCTTTTGACTTTGGGCCTTTTCCGTCTGGGATGTGAGCTGAGCAGGAATGTTGGCTGGGTGCTTTCTCCGCTTGTCTGAGCTAGCATCTGGGTTGTGATTCGTCATTGGTAAAATCAAACAATTTGGGATTTACTTTCTTGAAAACAACATTTGGCACCCCATGTTGGGTGCCATGTGTAAAGTGAACTTTATTTACTTTGTCTGGGAGGCTTACTGCCTCCTTCTGCTAACCTAGGTAGGCCTACTCTTGGAAGCTTCTAGTCTCCATTACAATCTAAGCAATGCCTAGAATGTTTTTGGCCTTCTGAGACTTACTGCTTAATAAGCTCACTCTTTTTTGTCTTATTGAGCTCCGGCTGAGCTGTTCTGCCTGAAACGCCTCTCCCAGCTGACTTATTCAATCTGGCTTCTCTCTTGGTCTCTGAATTGCTCTGCTTGGCCTCATACTGACTCGGCAATCTGCTTTAATCTTCTGACTCAGTCTATCTTCACCTTTGCTCAGCTTCTTCTCTCATTCAACCTCCCTCTATAAAACTCTTCCAGTTAAACTGCCTCCTCTTTCCTCATTCTGAGTTGCTCCCTTAAGTAGCTATCCTCTCCTCTCTTCTCATGAGAGTTGTGTGCATCCTATTCTGTCAAATATTTCTCTGATTCATCACCCTTTCTGCCACTGAATTAGGCATCACTTTCAAACATGGATGCCTCCTTCTACAAACTAACTTTGCCTTCATTGTTTGGGATAAAAGGCCTGTACCACCATGCCTGGACCTAAGCTTTTCTTTCTTTTTCTTTTTCTTTTTTTTTAGACAGGATTTCTCTTTGTAGCCTTGGCTGTCTTGGGCTTGCTTTGTAGACCAGGCTGGCCTTGAACTCACAGCAATCCACCTGCCTCTGCCTCCCAAGTACTGGGATTAAAGGCATGCACCATCCCGCCCAGCTCCCTGAGCTTTTCATTACCTGAAACTTGCTGCATACCAGGCTGGCCTTGAACTCAGATCTGCTTGCCTCTAACTCCTGGATTAAAGGTGTGTTTATATTCCAGCTGGATCACACATACCTAGAAGGTCTTTGGATGTGATCTCCTGCCAGAGAAGCAATGTTCTGAGTTTAAATTCCTATAGTGGCCAGCCATATAAACAAGATATAACCACACCCCCTTTATATGGAGGAGTATGGGTGGTGGAGGGCTTCAGGGGTGGGGTGGGATGGAGTGGTGGGGTGCATATCTTTAATTTCAGCGCTCAGGAAGCAGAGGCAGATCTTTGAGTTTCACTGGGTCCAGCCTGGCCTACATAGTGAATTTCAGGGCAGCCAGAGCTACATGTTAGGATTCAGACCTGGGACAAGAAACTGAGATACCTATTTAACATACCAAAGCTGACCTGGCCTCTAGGTGTTATGCCCAGATCGCAAGACCACCCCCCACAAGACCACTCGAGTCATCTCCAGTGTAAGTGCATGAGGGTCGTTTATTCAAGTTCAAGCAGGGACTCACAATGTTTACCAACACAGCAGTTAGAGTTGAGAGCCCCAAACTCAGAAAATGTAGCATTTGTATAGGTTTCAGACAAAGGAATGGGTTCTACAGCATGTGATTGGATGACATTTTTGCAGACAGATATGTCGGTCCCTGACTGGTTATTGCTATATGCCACACCTCTAACGACCACTCTGGTCAACAGAAAGTATATGTGGATTTTGGGTGCTTTCCTAGAATGAGCTGATAGGCTGTTGCTAGGGGAGTTTCTGAGGAATGGAAGGCTGGGTACAGGTTATGGTTTTTCCTGGAACTGAAGTTCAACCTAGTTCAAGCTTAGCACAAATGGAGTTTTTTTTTTTTTTTTTTTTTCTTCTCAAAATGGAGTCAGTCAGGTTCCACATTCTCTCCTCCTCAATATCCTAGAGAGACCCAACCATGGGTCTTTGGTATGTTCTATCATATCAGTAAATATAGGTTTATATTGTGATCTGAGAACCACTAGCTGAACTGTACTAATTTTTTTCTCTGACAGGTAATTAATCTATTAATAATACAGGATCTAGATGTTAACAACAGGAACAGTAAGAGGGGGGCACCTGCTAGGGCAGATATTAGGGTGGTCAGCCAAGGAGACCAGCTGAATTAGGATTCACGCTTTCCCTGGGATTGTTTCAGCTTTTCTTTTTTCTTTCTTTTTTTTTTTTTTTTGCCAGTTCTTTCCTGACCGAAGCCACAGAATCTTCGACCACTCCTGAATGTTTAACGTAGAAACAACACTTTTCTCCCAGTGCAGCACACAGCCTGCCTTGTTGGAGAAACAATAGATCAAGGCTCCACTTGTTTTGTAACCCAACCTCTAAAAGTGATGTAAGGGATTCTTACAAAGTTGATACGGATTGCTTTACTTTTTTTTATATCTGTGTTTATGGTTGTTCTCAAGGCCCCATTGTTTTTGTCTTGTAGGACTAATGCTGAGACCCCGATTCCTGCTCTTGCTAGCCCCATCCCTAGTACTGCTGCTAGAGTGAGGGTGGTAATAGATTTTCTTTTGCATCTGTGACCATAGTTGTCTAATCTCTGATAAAAAGTCTTTTTTAGAATGGTACATAAACTCGGGTATCAGTTGAACTAAAATGTAAAAGTCTTGGGTTTGTTTAAGCACTTGGGTGTGTACGTATGAGGTAACAGCTGTGGCATAGGCCCACCCGTTGTTTCCGTGGGGGACTATATACTCTTCAGAGTTAGAGAGCTGCTCAGTTTGGTTGCAGAGGTGATTGTATTCAGTTGGAATGTGACGGCCTACACAAAGTCGGCCTGTTACTATTTGTAATGTTACTTTAGTGCCCCTTTGTTGCCATCTGCGTTTCTTCCTGTCTGAAGAGGTGGTGTAGTTATCCACAGTGACGATACCATTATAGTAAGGGGGTGGAGGGGGACCAATCTCATAGTCATCTCCAGATGGCTCTGTGGATGTGTTGTAGAGACTAGAGGGAGAAAATCAACTCATGATCATCAAATTTAATGCTCCAAACATAGTTTCAAAAGGGGTTAACCCCAACCTGTAGGGTGAATTGTGAGCCCTATACAGGCACAGGGAAGGAGGGTCACCTAGGTGCTGCGAGTCTCTAAGGTCAGTTTGGTTAGGGGCTCTTTTAGGGTTTTATTATTCTTTTTACCTGTCCTGAACTCTGCAAGCACAATGCAAGCTTCAATCTGCCCCAAGTACTCCTGCCAAGCCCTGCCTTACCTTGGATACAAAAGCAGGTCCATCGTCTGATCCTACTTGTATTGGGAACCCAAACCTAGTCAAGATGTCCTCTCGGATCTTCTTAGCCCCCACCTTAGCCGTTTTATGTTTGGTGGGAGAGGCTTCTGTCCATCCTGAAAGTGCCTATAAAAACTGGCCACATCAGGCTAGAGAGATGGCTCAATGGTTAAGAACACTGCCTGCTCTTCCAGAGGTCCTGAGTTCAATTCCCAGCAACCCATGGTGGCTCACAGCCATCTGTAGTGGGATCTGATGCTGTCTTCTGCTGTCCATGAAAACAGCACTCATATGCATAAAATAAATAAATAAATAAATATTTTTTTAAAAACTGGCCACATCGATAGCTATATCTGCCAGGTTTTACCTTAGTGAAGTCTATTTCCCAGTATGTGCCAGTTCTGCTTCCTCACTCCCTGGTACCAGGATTGCCCTGATTCTGGGTGGCATTGGTGAGCTGGCAGGTTTTGTGTTCAGCAATGATCTTCTTGATCTTTGTTTATGCATCCTTGGCCAAGAACTCTGCATGTCTAATAGCATCCTGTGTTTTTCTGGTCCCCATATGGGTGGACCTATGTATTTTAAGCAACAGTTTGGGTTTTGTTTTGTTTTGTTTTGTTTTCAGTTTTTCTGGGAGGATTACAGAACAGCCAGCTGAGTGCCACCACCCATGTAAACACTGGGTCACTGGCAGTCCTTTTGCCCACCTTAAATCTTCCTTAGAGCAGGTTGGTTTTTCAGGCAGGCTGTGGCTGTCCGGGTCTGGTAGGATCATGGCTGAGATCTGCCCTGGTACCAAGGTAATGTCCATAGTTGTTTTCTCTGGCTGTAGGAGTATCAGCTTTTTTGATGCCCCGGGCAATGTATGATTGTAAGTTTCTTAGGTAGTCATAAGGCAATCGGTAGGGCCGGGATCTCATCTTTGCTTTTTGATAGTTTTTTCTTCAGCAGTTAAAAGACCATATTCTTTATAAATTGTTCCATGTGTATGGGCTATGTCGAAGCATAGCAGCTATTGGTAACCACATTTAGCTTTCTGTCTTTGTCCATAGCTAAGGCTTTTGTTAGAGCGATTAGTTTAGCCTTCTAGGCAGAAGTACCAGCTGGCACTGGCTCAGCCCAAATGATCTCTGCATACCTCTGTCCATCGTGAACGAAACGTGCTGCCATCATTGTGTCATGTGATCTCAGCATCTGGTAGTGGTTGATCTCTTCAATTTTTTGGAACTGCATGCACCTGAGCCAGTATCCCTGGACAGCCATGGAGGACTGGGTCTGGCAGGGGTGGAGTTGGATTTAGGGCAGCTGGCATCTCAAAGACAATTCTGGTGGGGTTAAGCAGGAGACTTTGATAGTGTGTGAGCTGGGCATTACTGAGCCAGTGGCTGTTTCAGGGCACCCTCTACAGCATGGGAGGTGGTCACATACAGTTGTTGCCCTAATGTCAGTTTATCAGCATCTTTTACCAGCAGGGCTGTAGCTTCTGTCATTTGGAGGCATGGCAGCTATCTGGCTGCCACTGGGTCTAATTTCTTGGAAAGATAAGCCACTGGCCATTTCCAGGGGCCTAGATACTGGACTATACCCTCCTTGGCTATTTCTCTGTCCTCATCAATATATAGGTTAAAGGGCTTAGTGATGTCTGGGAGCCCTAAGGCTGGTGCCAATAGCAGGGCAGTCTTTTTTGTTTGTTTGTTTTTTGTTTTTTTTCCCAAGACAGAGTTTCTCTGTGTAGCCTTGGCTGTCCTGGACTCGCTTTGTAGACCAGGCTGGCCTTGAACTCACAGCAATCCACCTGCCTCTGCCTCCCGAGTGCTGGGATTAAAGGTGTGCACCGCCATGCCCGGCTTAGCAGGGCAGTCTTAATCTGTTCAAAGGACCTGTCTATCTCCTCAGTCCAAAAGAAGGACTGTCCTTTCTTGGTGGCCTTGTAGAGGGCCTTCATCAACTCTGCAAACCCTGGTATCCACAGAGTGCAGAAACCAGCTGATCCTAGAAATTCTCGAACCTTGCAGGGGGGCGGAGGGGCAGAGGCAGGGCATGGCATCTGTTCTGGGGATTTGTTCTTGGCTATCCTGGACTCACTTTGTAGACCAGGCTGGCCTCAAACTCACAGCGATCCACCTGCCTCTGCCTCCCAAGTGCTGGGATTAAAGGTGTGCACCACCACGCCTGGCCTTGTTTTGGGGATTTTAAGCACAGTATTTTCCTGGCCTCAGTGAACCATTTCTGTCCTTCAAGGACACAATTCAGGTAGCTTACCTTGGATTGGCCGATTCAGGCCTTCTTTGTGGAGGCACAGTATTCTAATTCTCCCAGGGCCTGGAGCAGGTCTTCTGTTCCTTGTAAACAAGCCTCATACTTTTTCAGCTGTGATGAGGAGGTCATCTACATATTGTAAGAGTGTGACATTTGGGTGGCAGGAGTGATATTCACCCAGGTCTTTTTTTTTTTTTTTTTTTTTTTTTTTCCTTTGAGACAGGGTTTCTCTTGTGTAGCCTTGCATGTTGTCCTAGCCTCACTTTGTAGACCAGGCTGGCCTTGAACTCACAGCAATTCACCTGCCTCTGCCTCCCAAGTACTGGGATTAAAGGTGTGTGCCACCATGCCCAGCCTCACCCAGGTCTTTTTATTTTATTTTTGAAAAAGATTTATTTATTATTATGTATACAGTGTTCTGCCTGCATGCACACCCTGTCACCCAGGTCTTAGCGAAGTGTTTCATCAAAAATGGTTGGTGAGTTCTTGAATCCTTGTGGTAGCCTGGTCCATGTCAGCTTTCTTTTGATGCCTTTCTCAGAATTGGTCTATTCAAAAGCAAAAAATTCCTAGCTTTTGGGGACCAGGGGCAGGCTAAAGAAGGCATTCTTTAAGTCCAGAACAGTGTACCATTGATGATGAGGGGGCAGGGAACTAAGCAAGGTGTATGGGTTTGGGATCGTGGGTAACTGTCTGTCATCTGCTGGTTAACTTCCTGCAAATCCTGGACTGGTCTATAGTCATTAGAGTGAGGCTTTTTGGCTGACAATAAAGGGGTGTTCCAGGCCAACTGGCAAAGTTTCAATATCCACAGGTCTAACTAGAGTCAGATGTGGGGTGTAATTCCAAGTTTGGCCTCCATGACATTGGGTACTGATGACCCCTAGCTGGGTCGGTCTCAGGTTTGAGCTCTATGAAGACTTGGGTTTGGTGTTTGGCCATCCCCATGTCTCCAGTTTCCGCCCAGGCCTGAGGGAAGTTTTGGAGCCAGCCGTCTATGTTGGGCATGGGGACTGAGGAAGGCTGGTATAGTTTGTACTCGTCTTCAAACTAGAGGGTTAGTATATGTATAGGTCTCCCTTCCCTACCAGAGACGGAAGCTCTGCCACAATTTTGATTAGAATATCTCTTCCCAGTAAAGGATGGGGGCAATCGGGAATGAGCAGGAACAAGTGGAATACCCTGCCCACACCCAGGCCCACTCTTCTTCGGGTAGTCCATCAATAACGTTTCATGCCAGTTGTCCCTTGTATCCAGGCCCTTCTTTTGAACATTGTCCTATTTGATTCAGGTAGAGCCGAATACGCAGCCTCAGTGACCACAAGGAATTGAATTGGGGGTCCCTTCCACTCTAAGGGTTACCCTGGGCTCAGGGAGGGGCTCTGAACCCCGTTCCCTTTATTCACTGAGTTCATCTATGGCTGGGACTATAGCCTTGGGCTGTGAGCTGTTTTTATTGAGGCAATCTTTTCTCCAGTGTCTTCTCTTTACCGTATGCACATTGTTTTTTTTTGTTGTTGTTGTTTTGTTTTCCCCTCCCCATTTTGGGCACCCTGTTAGGAGGCTCTCCTTATCTTGTCCTCTAGTGATGTACTGTAATTTTTTTCTTTTGCCCTTAATGTTCATGGTTAGGAGAATCTTTGCCAGGTTTCGGGTTTGTCTATCATCAGCCTTTTCCAGCTTTTTTCCTGCTGACTCCCTGTTATTATAAATCTTTTTTTGACACTGCTATTAAATCTGGAATCGGTTTTTCATTCATCCTTTCAACCCTTTACAACTTACATTTAATGTCTAGAGTGGCCTAATTAACAAAAGCCATGACCACTGCAGCCTTGTTCTCTGGGGCCTCAGGGTCCATGGGTGTATATTGTTTTAAGGCCTCCATGATTCTTTCTAGGAAAGCTGTAGAGCTCACTTCCTTTCCTTGCTGAACATCCCCTACTTTGGCCATATTGGTCAGCTTGTGTGTTGCCATTTTGAGACCCACCAACAGAGTCTAGCAATAAAACCAGAGTCTCTCCCAATCTTCAGCCATTTCAGGGTCCCAATCAAGTGGGGAAAGAGGAAACACACCATTGATGGTGTCTGCATTAGCAGTGGGTTGTCCATTGTCACTCAGTACCAATTTCTGGGCCTCTGTCTGGATGCACTCCTGTTCCTCTGTAGTGAACAGGAATCTAAGGAGATGCTGTTGTTCCAAGTGGGCTTGTTAGAAAATTTGGCATTCTGAGATCTCCAGTTTTAGAGATCACTAGCCAGTAGTGATGTGGCTGTTGCCTGTTACTGGCCACTGGTCAAGGGCAAAATGGTGGAATCTGTAGGCCAGGTTGGGACCCCCTGTTGAGTTTGCCTGTTGTGCCCCATCTCTGCATCTTCCCGACCTTTTCCTCCTGTTCCAAATTTATCTCATTTCCCCTACCATCACCACTACCTGAGCCCTTCTATTGGCTACACAGGATCTGGAAGCAGAACAAAGGGCTAGTGTTCAGGGAGGGGGTTAGGAAAATGAAATCTTCTTCAGCCGCACCCCTCTTGCAAGTTTTTTTCTGACACAGGATTTCTCTGTGTAGCCTTGGTAGTCCTGGACTCTCTTTTTAGACCAGGCTGTCCTGGAACTCATAGAGATCTGCCTGTCTCTGCTTCCCTGAGTGCTGAGATTAAAGGTGTGCATCTGCCTCTGCTGCTGCCACCACCATAACCATCACCACCACCCATCTTGATTTACGTTTTTTAAAAGTAGCAAATGTTGGTTCACATTTATTCAGACTGGAGAGGCTGAGAACACAGGAGTTGCTTGATACTTGAGGTTGGCGCTTCTGCAGTTGGAGTTGCCCCATTGTGGCTCTCTCACATGAGAGAGGCTGACAACCTGATGGCTGTTTGGTCCCGGAGAGCTGAAAGGTTCCCGGAGAGCTGCTGGTTCTCAGTCAAAGATGGAAGCCTAGAGGTGCTGTTTTTGACATCAGCAAAGGAACCAGCAGCAGCAACAGGATAAACAAACTCAGCAGCAAGAGAGAAGACCTAGTGAGAAAAAGGAGAATAATGCTGTGCCCTTAAAAGAAAACTGGGCTGTTACCAGCAGCCCATACTTGGGACGGGCCTTCCCCCATCAACGAGGCAAGAAGGACAGTTCTTCCGTTCTAATTCGCAGTGATTTGATAGTAAAAAAATCTATCATGGAGTTGGGCGTGGTGGCGCACACCTTTAATCCCAGCACTCGGGAGGCAGAGGCAGGTGGGTGGCTGTTAGTTTGAGGCCAGCCTGGTCTACAAAGTGAGTCCAAAACAGCCAAGGCTACACAGAGAAACCCTATCTTGAAAAACCAAACCAAACAAAACCAAAAAACCTATCACGGGATTCTGCCAAGGCCTTGACCACTAAACTACATTCCTAGCCTTTTAAACCATTGCACACCTGTAAAAATAAAGGGTTTTTCTACACCTGTTTTAGATTCCAAATAATGCTATGGATGCCTATTACACTTATTATAAACTTCAAAGCACTATAGCTGGTCAGATACTCATGTATTCCTTTTTTCTTCTTTCTTTTTTTTGTTTTTGTTTTTGATACAGGGTTTGTCTGTGCAGTCTTGGTGATACTCTGCCTCCTGGATACTCCGCTGCTCTGGACTATTTCCAGCCATGTGCCTGTGACCTGCCACCTAGGCTTGTCCCAGATACGCCTGCTGTATGTTTGTCCTCATGGTCCCTTTTCATAGCCTCCTCCTCCCTGACCTTCTCTCCCCTTTCTACTTCTGTTTTTCCTGGGATCCCCTAGCTAAAATCAGATGTCTTGCCTCCACTCTCTTCTCCTGCCCTGCTATTGGCTGTTCAGCTCTTTATTAACCAATTAGAGATTATGAACAATTTTTACACAATATTGAGACAGGAGATTCCTCCATAGCAGTACGATGCCCACTTCCAGACTGCAACCAGCTCTCTGAGCACAGAAATCAGCATCTGAATACACAGTGCACAGAACCAGCCCCAAACACAAATCTTCAAGTGATCTTTAGGTTGTTTACAGTCCTTGGTACACTGTGAATGATGTATAAATAATTATTATACTTTGTATTGTATTGTTTAGGGAATGATAACAAAAGTAGATGATATATACTGTACAGAAGTTTTTCTATTTTTACATAGTGGGTTGAATCCACTGGGTATGGAACAGGCAGATATTTTGAAGTCAAGCTCACTCCTTCCAGAAGCCTCCACCTCCGCGAATATAGTGTGATGCCGAGATAACCCAGATCGTGAGACCCCCCAAAAAGACCACCAGGACTTGATATCGATGCAACACACATAGGGTCCTGTATTACAGGCTCGAGTTTCGGGTCACAATCCATCTTGATGCAGCAGGATAGGAGAGTGACACCAGAGCTTCAAGGGTAATAGGTTTTTAAAAGGAAAAAACATAAGTGGGGGTTGTGGGTCACAGGACTGTTGATCTTTAAGGAAAAGACCACACGCGGGGGTTGTGGGTCACAGGAATGCCCACCTTTAGGCAGGCTGGGTCCAGCAGAGCCGGGTGGGTGGAGGCTGGATCTCTGGGGAAGCTATAGGTCTCAGGAATGTGGACCTTCAGGCATATTGGGTCCAGGAGGCTGAATCTCCAGGGAAGTTGTTTATCTCAGAGGATCATTGGGAGTTAATCGTATCTATTCGCTCTGGTGGAGTTTCTGGAGACTGCTGGCAGGCCTAGTTTACGGCAGTGCGTGGTCATTCCCGGAACGCAGGAAGGAGTGAAGCCACCTGGGGGACAAGTTCTCACAGACCATTCATAGACCACGGCGTTAGTCACAGAATATACGTTACATATAGAACATGGCATTAGTTTTGTCTTTACAATAGTAATACCAACTGGGGACCAAGTGTTCAGAATCACGAGCCTGTTGGGGAGACTCTCATTTAAGACACAACAGGGATGGTCCATTTGCACCATAGAATAAAAATCTGAGCTAACTACATTATTTCGTGAATATTGTGTAATTTTTTAAAAATTGAGGCATGATGGCAACATGTCTGTAACCTTTGCCCTTAAAGGTAGAAACAGATGGACACCAGGCGTGGTGGCACATGCCTTTAATGGCAGCACTCAGGAGGCAGAGGTAGGCGGATCACTGTGAGTTTGAGACCAGCCTGAGCTAAAGAGAAACTGTAAACCCGAAAACCTTGGGTCTTAACTCTCCCTCCCAAAAAAAAGTTTAAAAAGTTGGGCAGTGGTGACTCATGTTGTTATGCCCAGACTGCAAGATATTCACAGACCACCAGGAGCCCGAAGCTCTATGCAAAAGCAAGGGGTCTCTATTTCTGCAGACGTCCAGTAGGCGGGACCGCCATTTAGACAAAATGGCGGTCCCGAGGTGAGCTTAGGCTTTTTTTAAAGGCATTCAGGGGAATTCCAAGGGAGGGGTGAGCAACCTTAAATACGATTGGAGCATTCAAATTGAAAAAGCGCGGGCTGACTGGAAAAGGTGCGTGCAGGCAACCTTAGTCAGCGGTCATGAGATAATCATAAGACTTGAGATTTCTAGACCAGCAGTAAACTAACCTTGAGAAACCTTATCTTCCTCAGGCCAGGTGGCTAGGCTGTCTCTGATTGGCTGCCTGTTATCTGTGGTATTCCCAGTAACCGCTGAGCTCACTACTGAAGAATGGAGGCCCAGGCGTGCTGCTCCAAGCTAACAAGAAACTGAAACCTGTCATGGAGTTGGCTAGACTTATTTAACCAGGCCTCCTCAATGCCAGCACTCAGGAGGCTGAGGCAGGAGTATCTCTTTGAGTTCAAGACCAGCCTGGTTTACAGTGTGAGTTCCAGGACAGCCAGAACTACACAGAGAAAACCCTGTCTCAAAAAGAAAGAAAGGAAAAAAACCAAACCAACCAACCAAACAAACAAAAAAACCCCAATGCTTCCTGTGGTGGTAAATCCCAGCACTTGGGAAAGGCAGGCAATTCTCAGTTCAAGACCAGCCTGGCCCACACAGTACAGGCCAGCCAAGGCTATCTAAAGAGACTCTGTGTCAAAAACAAAGAAACCCAGCTAAATTTGGCACTACAACCACCAAAATCCACTTTAATTTTTTTCAGTAGACTAATCAAACTACGGCATTTTAAAACGTGTGTTTTAATCACACTTTTTCTTTCTTGTTCCCAGTTCCTCTGTCTTCTACCATGCTTGTGCTGTGACTCTCTGTCCTCCTCTCTCAGCTGAGAGTTCCGGTGTGTGACTGTACCCAGCTAAAATTTTTACACTTTTAGTCTAAATTCTTGGACTGGACTTTTAGTTTTCTTGAGATTGTCTCCCTGTTGGAGCTGTCCTGCACTCACTATGTACACAAGGTTGGCCTCAAACTCAAGAGATCCACGTCCCCCTCCCTCCTGAGTGCTGGGCTTCAAGGCATCCGCCCACATGCCTGGGTCTGGACTTTACTAAAGCTTAGTAACATTAACAGCTGCCATATTAAGAAGCAAGAAAAGCACCTTGCTGAGTGCTTCATAAATAATCTCATTTGAAGATTGTAGATCTAACAACCTTTCTGTTTGTCCTCTATCCTAAGGTACAGATGGAAAACCTGTATTTTCAAGTGAAATACATATTTAGACTTGATTCACCTTGGTAATGAGGGTATGGAGGTAGTAGTAGACCAGAGAGTAAATAAATGATAGCTAAGGTGAAAACCAGAAGTAATCCACTACTCTTTGGTAGAAAAGGTTGTAGAGGGTAAGTGCACCTGTAATCCAGCATTTGGGAGGTGAGGCAGGGGGCAGTTTTGTATCCATTGTAGTTTGTGGTTAGTTTGGGCAACATAAAACCTTGACTCAAAATGAAAACCAAAACCCAAAAAACCAAGTCCCTCCTAGCCCCGCCCCCCAAAGCAAAACTAACAAGAACAAAAACTGAAAGAGGAAAAAGGTCATAAATTGCAAACCTTTGGGCTAACAACCTGCAACTTTTCTGAATGTAACCCATCTAACAATCTTTTTTTTTTTTTAGTTTTTTTAATGTGTAGCTGAGGCTGCCCTCACACTCTTGATCCTGCCTCTACCTCCACCACCTCCACCTCCTTCAGCAAATCCTACCAGTGTGTGCCATCACACCCAGCTAACAATCTTTTTAAATGTTTTTGATAATTGATTTTTTACTTCATATGCATTGGTGTTTTGCCTGCATGTATGTCTGTGAGCGGGTACGTGCTGGAAATTGAACTCGGGCCCTCTGGAAAAGCAGTCCGTGCTTTTTTATTCTTCCAGAGTTCCAAGGTCCAGTGCCCTCTTGGGCACCAGACACATGTGTGGTTCACAGACATATGTGCAAGTAAAACACTCATACACATAAAATTAAAACAAACAAAAACCAAAAAAGGTTTTAGGAGGGAGAGAGATGGCTAATCTGTGTTTGTGCACAGGCCTGGTGATCTGAGTGCCATGTCTGGATCACACAGGGTAGCAGGAGAGGACCACAGAATTGTCCTCTGCAACAGTGGCACATGTGGGTATCCACACACACACACACAAAATAAAAATGTTTACAACATATTAGTACTCAGTGGGGATAATTGTTTGGTTTACATTCTATTGCTTTCACCATATGCACTAGATAACCATTGTTTTGATTTTCAGTTAGCCTTTCAGGAACCTTTGACTATATGGACTCCCAGCTTGTTCTGTGCTGGGTTTGGGCTTTCATTCGATTTTGCTGTTGGTTTTTTGAGACAGGGTTTCTCTGTGGAGTCTTGGCTGTCTTAAGACTCATTCTCACAGCTACTCACAGCAATCCGCCTGCCTCTGCCTCCCAAGTGCAGTGCTGGGATTAAAAGCATGTGCAACACGCCCGGCTCAATCAATGTTTTATTCAAAGATTTCTTTGAACTTTTTGTTTCTTTCTCTCTTTTTCTTTTGGAGCCAGGTTTTCATTATATGGCCCATAATGAAACTTTTTAAACCCCCTGCTTTAGTAATCCAGAGTGTTAGGATTACCTGGTGTGTCCTACCATACCCAGTCTCAAAACAATTTTGTGCTGAGATTTAAGCTGCAAATGTGCTCGTAACTCTGACAGGATCTCCGGAAGGCAACTTCCCTGCCCCACATTTTGAAGGAGAAAAGAATATGTACAAGAGCACGCTACGCATCTACATTTACCTTTCTGCCTCACCTGCTACTGGGCCCTCACACCCAACAATAATCCTTTTTGTACAGTGGTTCGTCACGATCCATTCTTGGGACTTTGCCTTTTTAAGAACACAACTCTTACGAAATCAACTCCCCATTCACGCTTCTTTCAGGGAAGTCTTTTGAAAGCTCCCCCAGACCCCGCCGCTGGCACAATGGCAATACTACCCTACTTCACCCACCATCTCACTTCTATAACTCACTTTATCACACTATTAGGACCGTCTTCTTTGGTGGAGTGTTAATTCTGGGAATGCAGCGATGGCTTTTCCTAATTTAGTTATATCCCTTTTCTATAGTACGTTTTCAACCAACATTCCTTATGGAATGAGAATGGCTTGGAGTTTCAGTCCAAAGCTAGTGCGCTATGTAGAACGATGTTTCTCAACCGTTGGGTCAGAACCCCTGGGGGTGTAAAAAAACCAAAAACAAACAACCTTTCAAAAGGGTCGTCTAATACCACCGGAAAACAGATAGTTACCTTACGATTCCCAGCAGCAAAATTACAGTTATGAGCAACAAAAATCACTTTATGGCTGGGGGTCATCACAACACGAAAGTTGTAGCATTAGGAAGGTTGAGAACCATCTAGATTCTGGATGCATTGATTTTCTGGGGCTTGGAGGCCGCAGTCGTGCGGAAACCCATTTGAAAGCTCCGAGTTTTCAGCATGCAGATTCATCGTCCGCATCGCGAGGAAAGCGAAGCGTAAGAGTCTCTATCACAGGTCCGTGAACGACAGCCGCTCCCGCCGGGAAAGCGAGCGGGAGAGAACCTCGGGGGACACCCCGCGCACCACCGAAAGCATCAGGACCAGGCTGGGTCTGGCCCGGGCAGCGCAAGGCACTGGCTCCCGCTCCTGCGCGCCAAGCCGTTAGCACCGCCCCTTCCAGCCGGGCTCCACCCACCGCCGCCTTAGTCGCTAACCCTGGCCGCCGGGTGCGCGGCGCGTTCTTAAGCCCCGCCTCCCGGGCGAGGGCGCGCACCCCGCGTCGCTCGGCTCTAGGCGGTTCCGTTAGCGGCGGGAGAGAAAACCGTCCCTGGCGTGCCCGCCTCCGCCGCTCACACTTTCCTCCCTACTCCCCTTGCGACCACCCCGCAGCCCGCTACGGAGGCCTCCGAAGTACAAACGTCCCCCAGACCCTGTGCCTCCTCGGAGGCTGCGTCCGGTCCTACTGCTCCGGGCCCCTAAGGCCCTGTGCTCGTTTTCTATTTTCTGGTTTTTCTTTTGGTCCGGACTCCGCACTGGTGACTTCCCCAGGGCGGCAGAAACTTCAGCCTCTTGGCGGAAGTCAAAGTTGTTCCCCGTGCTTTCCCCCCCACCGACGCCCAGGCCTCCCGCATTCCTTCCCTCCCGCCTCGCCGGATAGTGGCGGGCGGGGGGAGGAGGAAGCCAGGGCGCCTGCGCGGGGCGGCCGCTTTCCATCCGGGTCCCTGTCCGTGCGGTGCAGCAGGTCGGTAGGCGGGAAATGGCGACTGGCTGAAGGAGCTGGTTCTGTTGCTGCTGAGGGATAAGCGGGAAAGACACCACCTATTGCGCAGTCGGGACCATCGCCGGAGCCCGAGGACACTTTTCTGTCGTCACAGTGAAGGTAATTCCCTTGGTCCGGACGCTGCCGTTGGCTCGCAAGCTTAGTCCTCTTCCAGGGCCGTCTGCCGGGATCTCCTCCCCTTCTCCAGCCGAGCCTTCAGCGGTTCCAGCGCGTCCGTAGGCATGCACTGTTGGCGCCTTGTACGTGCACTGTGTAGAAGCCGCTCTGGCCTGGACTTTCCCCTGGGGACGGAAAGGGAGCTCACTTCCCGCCAGCTTCAGTTTTTAGGCTGCGGCCTGTGTTGTGATTTTCTGGGGTTAGATTTCACTTGGCTACTCACCCTCAACCCCATCTCTCGTTCCTGGTCTCTGACCCCTTCCCTTGGTCCTTATGGCTAATTAAGTTAGATTGCGTTTTTTGAACCTCCTTGTGAACCCACGTAATGTTTTCGGTATTTCATTCTTGTAGGGTGCTTTAGGGGGGCGTTGCTCGAGTTCAGCTCTTACTAACATCCCTTGAGAATCTGGAAAGAGGTTTCAGGAACTTCTGTCCGCCTCCTTCACTGGCGAAATGTTGAGTTGACATTACTTTTTAAAAATCAACAGTGGTGGTGGTAAAAACCAGCCTGTGTGGAAAGGCCTCCGATA
The DNA here is from genome assembly GCF_903995435.1 of Acomys russatus. Taxonomy (NCBI): domain Eukaryota; kingdom Metazoa; phylum Chordata; class Mammalia; order Rodentia; family Muridae; genus Acomys; species Acomys russatus. The sequence goes on from NC_067140.1 coordinate 58,170,096, forward strand.
CCCATAGTGGTCATTTAAGGGTGAATCTTAATTATACTTAACTAGTTGATTACTTTGGGTATGTCTGTATGTGTTTACTTTTGCGTTCTTGACCAGGATTCTGTGATAAATAATTGCATAAGTAAGTGGTGTTTATTTACTTCTCACCCTAGTGGTAGCTGAATGTGTGAGTGATGTTGAGCACTTTTAAGAGCACTTCAGGGAAACCTACAGAGATACTACTGGGAAAATACCCTAAGCTCCCGAGATGAATAGACTTATTAGGCATTACTCCAAGGCAGGAATTTACCTTTCTCATGCTCCTAAGGCAGTACCAAGATTTCTTCTTTACGTCGGTATACAAATTAGTGACTTGCAATGATAGGCTTATCTGCATAATCTTTGTAGATTGTAGATTGCTGATTATTTCTATCCCTCAAATGCCAAGTTACATATTTTTGTTTGTGGTCCAGCAGTTATCTTAATAAAAGCAATGAAGTGGCTTGTGGAACCATCTTTTTTTCCCTCCTTAATGTAGAGAGGTCCTCAGAGCTGGGTGTGGTGGTGCATGCCTTTAGTCCCAGCACTTGGGAGGCAGAGGCAGGTGGATCTATGTGAGTTCGAGGCCAGCCTGGTCTACAAAGAGAGTCCGGGACAGCCAAGGCTACACAGAGAAACCCTGTCTCAAAAAACCAAAAAATAGAAGGAGGAAGAGGAGGAGGAAAAAAGGATCCTCAGTCTTTTCAGTGTTTTGGTCGTGTCAAATTTGGGTCATTATAGGTGTTTTCTCTCCATGAATAAAAATGAAGATTTAAACATGTTTTGTGTTACACATCAGTTAATGTTTACCATTCCGTAGCTTTCTGCTCCCTATGTTCAGCCTAGAGTACTTCACTTGCTGCACACATTATTAGGATTAAATTCCAGTAAGAAGCAGGCACATGCAAACATCACTATAGTTTTTATTTGAAAGATTTAGCCCAAGGTCATAAAGAAAGTCAAGGTAAAATGTAGCTCTTATATGAAGTAGTCTTAGGAGTGAACTGAGCCTCACTGCTTTTCCAGGCTCACTTAGGGGGTTGGGTAGCGAAAGTATAGATGTACTGGTTATTGAGTCAGTTTATTTTAAAATGGGACCAATTATTTTACTCAGAAGAGTTAGATTAAATTATGTGTCTAGGGCAGACTTTGTATTTTAACGATGTTTTGGGGTAGGGGTTTTTGTTGTTGCTTTTTTTGTTTTTTATAGGCAGCAGAATCAGCTGTCTCCAAGATTTTCCCAAGTTACTTACTACTACATTCAATTGGATTCTACATTTTTTTTTTCTTATTTTTGCTTTTTGAGACATGATTTTTCTGTGTAACAGCCCTGGCTGTCCTGAAATTATTTTGTAGACCAAGCTGACCTTGAACTCAGAGATCCGCCTGCCTCTGCAGAGTGCTGTGATTAAAGGGGTATGCCACCCCTGTCTGACTAGTCCCTGCATTCTTAATATTCTTGTATGTGTGATTTGAAAGGATTTGACAGCTGCCGAGTCTTTAACTTACATGTGCTGTAGCTGTGTAGCAATAGTTGGATTGTGTAGGCACACCACATAGGGTGGTGGGTATGTTTTAGAGTGTTCTGTTGCATATGGTGCCAGTGCTGTGTGGACATTTCATCTGAGCTGGTGGCATTCCCACCCCCACCCCCCCCACCATTAGGAAATTGATGATTGGGAAGGTTTTATCTTTTCCAAATTAACCTAGTATATTCCATGATTGTAATTTTTGGTCAAATAGGTTCTTCATGGGATGATTTTAACAAAATCTGGCTGGATATGTAGCTCGGTTGATAAGGTTTGGCCTAGCATGCAGGAAGCCCTGGACCGTGTTACCTAAATCCCCATCACCACATACTCTGGCTACGGTGGATTTGCATGTGATCTCAGGGAGATGGAAGCAGAAAACTCTAAAGTTCAAAGTCATCCCCAGCTATATTGTAGGGTTAGAGGCCAGGCTGGGCTACATGAGGCCTCCAGAAGAAAGACATTAGACTATGGCTGTAGAATTGGTTGCTGATTGCTAAAGTAGTATTAAGTTATCTTAGTTAAAATACACTATGCTTTTGATTGATGAGTCAAAAATGTATAAAGACTATTGGGACTTGCTAGAATTTGGAAAAGGCAGCATCTCATTGTACTTGCAATTTATCAAGCTTTTATGAAAATATAAGGGCAGAAAGATAGTTTAAATTACATATCAGAAGTATGAAGAGGCTCTTATACATGATGCGCTCCTAAGGGATTTTTATTAGCAGGTTAAAGTTGCCGAATCATTTTAAACTGGATTGGCTACAGGGGGTCATTTATGCTATATTGAGAATGAGGTTTATTTACATATTCATTGATGTTTGTATGAGTACATACTTTTTCCCCCTTAAGAAAAAGTCCAGGTGGCTCACACCTTTAATACTAGCACTTGGGAGGCAGAGATAGGCAAATCTCCGTGAGTATATGAGGCCAGCCTGGTCTACAAATTGAGTCCCAGGACAGCCAAGGTTGTTACACAGAGAAACCCTGTCTGGAAAAATCAAAGAACTTGCCAGCCTGAAACTGGCTATGTAGACTAGGCTGGCCTTGAACTCACAGAGGTCCTCTTGTCCCTGCCATCTAAGTCCTGGGACTAAAGGGGTACATCACCACAGTCATTGAATACATGCATTTTTAATTTAAACAGCATTAGATGGTTATTGAACCTACCTTACAAAATAGTCTTTTGTTTTGTTTTGCTTTTATTTATTTATTTTACAAAATAGTCTTATGGAATTCTTTTTGAAATGCATTGTTTAAAATTATAAATTCACCTGGATGTGGGAAATATACCTTTAATCCCAATTCTTGGAAGTGGCAGGTAGATTTCTGTGAATTTGAGGCCAGCTTAGACTATATAGCAAAGTACTAAGACAGCCAGGGCTATATAAGGATATCCTGTCTCATAACAAATTACAATAATTTTTCAAAATTTTTATTTATTTATTTATTTGACTTTTCAAGACAGGGTTTCTCAGCCTGGTGGTGGTGGCGGCGACGAGCATGCCTTTAATCCCAGCACTCGGGAGACAGAGGCAGGCGGATCTCTGTGAATTTGAGGCTAGCCAGGTTTACAAAGAGAGGCTAGGACAGCCAGGGCTCTGTTACACAGAGAAACCCTGTCTCAAGGAAAGGAAAGAAAAGAAAAGAAGGCAGGGTTTTCTGTGTACTAGCCCTGGATGTCCTGGAAATCTCTTTGTAGACCAGGCTAGCCTCAAACTCACAGATATCCGTCTGGCCAAATTACAAATTCTTAGATAAAATATCATTGTATTTTACAAATAAGGGTAGATTAATTTGTTAACTACACGTAAATGAGGGTTCAGAGACAGTGGAATTGAGGGAAATTTTCTTTCCTTTCTTTTTCCCCACTGACACAGGGATTTTCTGTGTAGCTCTGGCTGTCCTAGAACTTGTTCTATAGACCAGCCTGGCTTCAAACGCAGAGATCCATCTGCCTCTGTCTCCTGAGTGCTAGGATTAAAGGCATGCATCACCACCGCCAGGCAAAACTGAATTTTTTTTGATTAAAAGATTTACAAGCCAGCACTCAGGGAAGCCAGCCTGGTCTACAAAGCAAGCCCAGGACAACCAAGACTACTTAGAGAAACCCTGACTCAAAAAAACCAACCAACCAACTAACCAAAACCTTTTACATTCATTTACTGTGTGTGTTGTGTGCCAATTTGTAAATGTCAGGTCTTGACTTTGACCACGTGGATACCTGGGATCAAACTCATGTCATCAGGCTTGCTGGGAAGCACCGTTAACCTGCCCAGTTATGAAAACTTTTAAATATGTAGTCAATGTTTCTTTGGTTTGGTTTGCTTTGGTTTTTGGAGACAGGGTTTCTCTGTATATCCCTAGCTGTTCTAGAATTACTCTGTAGACCAGGCTGGCCTCGAACTCACAGCTCTGCCTGCCTTTGCCTCCCGAGTGTTGGGATTAAAGGCATGTGCTCTGTGCTGCCTGGCTGTAGTAAACGTTTAAAGCGTATAGGATGACTTGTGTCAGTAACAAAGGTGTGTACCGATTAGATCGGTGAGTCATCTTTCACTTTGATTTAGTGTGTTTGTGTATATGTATGTTTGGAGACAGGATCTCACTCTAGCCCAGGCTGGCCTGAAACTTGGGGTGAGCTTTCTCTCTGTGCTGGGATTATAGGCATGGCCACTTTGCCCAGCTCAGCCCTTTCCAGAAATGTAAATTTTGTATGTAGTAGAAAACAGTGATGTGCCATGTGGATTTGAGGGTTGAACTCAGGTTTTGTCAAGCTGGTGACAAGCATACTTATTCATTTAGCCATATTTCTAGCACAGTACTTTATGCATGATGATGGCTAGACAGGGCCTTGAACACTTAGGCAACTAACTGCTCTACCTGCTCCACCGCCAATCTATACTTCTAGACCACCTGGTATTTCCACAAATATTCTTTACAGTAGGCAATCATGGCTAGCCTTGACTTTTATTTTTATTATTGTTTTTATTTTTTTTTTGGTTTTTCGAGACAGGGTTTCTCTGTGTAGCCTTGGCCATCCTGGACTCACTTTGTAGACCAGGCTGGCCTCGAACTCACAGAAGTCCACCTGCCTTTGCCTCCCGAGTGCTGGGATTAAAGGCGTGCGCCACCACGCCCGGCTCCTTGACTTTTATTTTATTGCCTTTATGCTTGATTTGTAGTCTTTTTACAGGTTTCTTTATTGTCTGCCTTTATTTCCCTCAACGCATAATTTGTCATTATAGGGTAACACTGCTGTCATTCATTCAGCAAACAAATTTTTTTGAAAGAGGGTACATTAGATAGTCTTGGTAATTTTCTGAGAACCTGTCATATACAGTATATCATTTGCCTTTCATTTGGTAGAAATTAGTGCACTGAAGACCTCCATGACAAATTTTCAACTGAGTTTATACTTGTACCATTATTGTGAATTGCTGCATTTAATGAACCACCTAGACAAAAGCCAGTCCTATGCTTGTACCATTATTGTAATCTGGTAACCCAAGATGATTTACGGTTGTAATTGTCTGCCTCACAAATTGCTTGGGATCAGTAAGAGTAAGGGTGTGTGCTGCCAAGTCTGACCACCTGAGTTTGAACCCGTGAACTCGCTTGGTGGAAGGAGAGAAAGTAAAGACTGAGGAGTGGTGTGCCAGGTTCTTAGAGCCATGGATCAGACTGCTGCCTGGCTGGGGTTTTAGTTGTTTGCAGTGCGTCTGCATGCTTAGCAAGGGCTCCTTCTGAGCTCCGGCTGCTGCTCTTTGCCATCAGGACTCACTCTTGCAAGTGCGATTGGATCTATTGAAGCAGTGTTTGAGTGTAATTTGGTAAGAGCTAAGGGAGAGATGACCTCAGGGTTTACAGAAGTTTATGGGTGTGGAGGTGGTTTTTATTGCTTAAATGATACTTGGGCTGAGTTTTAAACAGCGAGAATAACTAGATAATTAGTTGAAATAATATTTGTGGTAAAGAGGAGAGAAACGTAGGTAGAGAGCCCAGAATGTCTGCAACTACTGATTACTGCAGTACAGAGAATGGCAGCAGGGCTGGAGAGATGGCTCGGCCATTAAGGGCTCACAACCAAACGTATACGAGAGTGACAGCAAATAACAGTGAAGAAAGACTGCGCCTGGAAACCCTCTCTGGGGAAGTAGTACAGGTGGATTGCTGGCTGTGAGTCCCAGGTTCTGTAGGACCCTATCTCAGTGAGGTGGAGAGAGAGAGTGAGGAATATAATGCTGAACACACGTGCACTCACACAGAGTGTATCTTGTAGGGTGATATATTTGCCAGTGAGTTTAGTTTTAGTTGGAAAGCAGTTGATGAGAAAACTGCTAAGAGGAATAGGCAAACATGGGGAGTTCAGAGGGTGGATTTAAAGAGAAAGACTGATGATTAATTTTAGATGGTAAAAGCCAGAATTTGAATGCTGGGCAAAGCGGCAATGAACATCTGTAATCCCAGGACTCGGGGAGGCAGAGGCAGGTGGATCTCTGCGAGTTCAAGGCCAGCATGGTCTACAAAACAAGTCCAGGACAGCCAGGGCTACACAGAGAAACTTTGGTATCTGTCTCAGGAAAAGAAAAAGAAACAACCACCACCACCACCACCACCAAAACCCCACAATTTGATAATTGACTATAGGGGATAAGGGAAGGTGTCACAACTAGATGGTCAGAGGAGTTTAGGTTTCTCAGTTAGTTGGTTACGTGGATGGCTATAGGAAAAGTAGAACTCCCAGCACTTGGGAGGCAGAGGCAAGTGGATTACTGTGAGTGAGGCCAGCCTGGTTTAAAAGTGAGGCCTGGACCGCCAAGGCTACACAGAGAAACCCTGTCTTGAAAAAACAAAATAAGAAAAATGAATTCAGTTGAATTTGAGGTAGATAAATGTAAATCTGAATTTTAGAAAACCTGGCAGATTTAATGTTTACCGTGAACTTTGGGAGACTTCCTCCAGCACCAACAACCTTCCCCTGTAATCTCTTTACCTGGGCAGCAGGTAACTGCAAAACAAGTTATTGCCCAGTTTTTAGATTTCTGGTTAGCCAACTTTTCATAATCCTAAGTGAGTTCTGGTTTGAATGTTGGGGGTGGGGGGGTGGGAATGAGTGTTTTATGTTGTTTTTACGTCTCAAGTTCTTGGACTTAAAGTACTATTCTCAAAATACATTTTACTATTTTCATTCATTAGTACTAGGTTTATTCACTAAACATTATCATTATACACACACGCACACACACGCACGCACACACTTGAGACAGGGTTTATCTGTGTAGCCTTGACTGCCTTGGATTGGCTTTGTAGATCAGGCGCGTCTCAAACTCACAGCGATCCGCCTGCCTGTAGCACCCTGCCTGGCTTTAAATTTATAATTTTTAAGTGGAATAGAGAAAAATTCTATGAAGAGCTGTAGGAGGCTCAGTGGTTTAGAGTGTTGCTGTTCAAGAGAATCTGAGTTCAGTTCCCAGCACCTCATTAAGTGATCTAGGGGATCTGACGTCTTCTTCTCTTACTTACACACATGCAGGCAAAAACACCTAAACCCACAAAATGAAAATATGCTAGGTGTTGATTGGATTCTGTAGTGAAGCCATCTGGGCCTTGTATTTTATGTATAGTTTTTATAACATACTCAATTTTAAATATGAGGGTTAGTCAGCCTATTATTTATCATTGTGTAAAGTTTTGTGATTTTTTTTTTTTTTTTTTGAGACATTTTGTTGTATCTCAGGTTGGCCTTCTGAGTGTTTGCTACACCATCCCTTGCTTGTGGCTTTATCTTTTGAAGAACTTGGCTGTTTCATCTGATTTGGTAGATGTAAAGATGTTTGGAATTCTCTATAATTCTTATATTTTTGGTTGTGAGCCTAGCCTTTTAATGGCTGAGCCATCTCTCCAGCCCAATTCTTTCTAAGTCTACAGGCTCTGTTGTTATTTTTAAGTTTTCATTCCCAATATTAATTGTATCCTTTTCCTTATTCTTGCCAGAAGTTTATCAATTTACTCATCTGTTCTTAAAAAGTCAACTTCCGAGGGGCTGGAGAGATGGCTCAGAGGTTAAGAGCACTGCCTGTTCTTCCAAAGGTCCTGAGTTCAATTCCCAGCAACCACATGGTGGCTCACAACCATCTATAATGAGATCTGGTGCCCTCTTCTGGAGTGCAGGCATACATGAGGGCAGAACGTTGTATACTTAATAGATTTTTTTAAAAAAAGTCAACTTCTGGTTTCATTGATTTTCCCCTCTTATAGGTTGTGTGTGTGGGGGGGGGGGGCAAGCGTGCAGTACATGTTGAAAGTCAGAGGACATCTTCATGGAGTCATTTCTTTCCTTCCACCTATATGTGTGCTCTGGGCTTGAACTCAGGTTGCCAGGTTTGTGTGGCAAGTCATCTTGCCAATTCTTGTAATATTTTGCTGAATGCTGAATATTATGACTAGAAAGTGAATACCAGTAGAGTATATTTGGAAACTTGGATACTTGGAGTTGTAAATAAAGGTGTTGGATTAGTCAGTTTTGTTGCAGAGGGTACCTTCATGCATGATTGGGTTAATTACGTTCCATTGTTACTTTTACTCAGAATCTAGTTGGAATGTGGCAAAGTTTCTGCTTTCTGATCACCTTTTGGGCGTTGTTCATTCTTTTCTGCCTCAGTGTTACCACCTGGTGCATGCTATCTTCTTATGGCACATAGGAGCATCTTCTATCCTCTATCCGTATCTTCTCTGGAACCTTGGTGGTTAATTGGACTTGCTGCCCCTCCAGAGCCTTCAAAGTTTTGTACCTTAGGGGAGTGAATCTGCTTTGGACTTTTTGTTTCCCACAGAAGAGGTTGTTTCAGCACCTAGATCTATAATGTGTGTTAATGCTAGCCTATGTTCATCCATTTTAATAGTAGTTTTAGGGATTGGAGAGATGGCTTAATGGTCAAGAGCATTTGTTGCTCTTGCAAAGGACCTGGGTTTGGTTCCTAGCAACCACGTGATGACCCACAGCCATCCATAACTCCAGTTCTAGGGGTTCCAAACAGCACCAGGCACACATGTGGTGCATATACATACATAAAGGCAAAACACTTATACACTAAATAAATCTAAAGAAATTTAAAACCCTAAATAATTTCTATTTTTTAAAACATTTTACGTAATCTGCTATTTTAAAACTTGCAAATAAAAGACTTGCAATTTTAGCAATTTTAGATAATTTTCACATGGCTTTATGGCATAATTATTTATTTGTTCCGTCACAGAAGCCATGTTTGTGTCCTGTCTCTCCTAAGAAGGATTTATCTTTTCTTGGATTTGAGACTGATTAGTTACTTCGAGTCCTTAGTACTCTATTAATATCAGGAATTTTTTATTTTTTATATTTTTTAAGATTTTTCAAGACAGGGTTTCTTTGTATAACAGTTCTGTCTGTCCTGGACCCACTTTGTAGGCCAGGCTGGCCTTGAACTCACAAAGATTCACCTGCCTCTTCCTTCTGAGTACTGGGATTAAAGGCCACCACACCCAGCTGTCAAGAACATTTTGATTCTTTTGTGATTCACCAAGTTTTCTGCTGTTGTTAGTGTTAGGTTGGGGAGTTTAATTATCAGCCAAGGCATTTCTCTAGTCCCTTCATAATTCCTTTTTAGACATTTGTATGTATGTGTTGCTCAGGGCAGAGCCTGGGAGCTCTCATATATTCTAGCAGGGATCCACGTCTCAGCCCATAAATCCAGTTTTATTATGTGTGATAAGACTGAACTTTTATCAAGACATCCAACCTCTCTTGTTACTCACAATGTTATTGATTTTTTAGAATTGTGTTTATGAAATTCATTCATCAAGTGATGGGTTTTCCCCTACCTCATCTTAAGGTTAAAGGACAAACCCCTTCCCTTGTTGACTACTGTCTCTGCTTACCTAGCTTGGGGTCTTAAGTTGGATTAGCTGCTCAGTAAATGTTAGTGGAGTAAATGAATGACTAAGGGTAATTTTGGCATGGCAGAGGCAGTGCAGTGTCAGATCATGCACTGTGTTTGTGTGACTTCATTTTCTCTTATAGGAGGCAATTATCTCACATGTTGAAGATACTGGTAGGTTACATATATAAAATACAGTGTCTTTCACTTACAAATGTTAGTTTTTTTATTTCAGTTCTCTTAGAGACCTAGACTCTTTTAAAGAAATAGATTTTTATTGTGTAAGTTGCTGGGCATATTGGGTAATGATTATTTTTCTCCTACAGGTTTACATGTGCCACCCATAAAAGATGAAGCTGAGAACACGGAAGGCTTCTCAGCAGTCCAATCCAATCCAAACACAGCGCACTGCCAGAGCAAAAAGGAAATACTCAGAGGTTGATGATAGCTTGCCTTCAGGAGGAGAAAAACCATCAAAGAATGAAACTGGCTTATTGTCTTCAATTAAAAAATTCATTAAAGGAAGCACGCCCAAGGTAATACTTTAACCTTACACCTATGTAAAAATATATCATACTTAGGCTGCTTTCTCTAAGCATATACAGAAGAGAAGTTGATATTGATAGAAACCCCCCCCCCCTTTTTTTTTAAAGGGATAATACGTATCTTGGCTTTATTTTCAGGAATTTTACATTAAAGCATTTAATGAAAGTTCAAGACAAGCATTCCACTGAACCAAATCCTTTAGCTTTCTGTCATGGTTATTTTTTGTTTGTTTGTTTTGGTTTGGTTTGTTTGTTTTTTCAAGACAGGGATTCTCTATGTATCCCTGGCTGTCCTAGACGCACCTTGTAGACCAGGCTGGCCTTGAACTCACAGAGTTCTGCCTGTTTTCTGCCTCCCCATGTGCTGGGATTAGAGGCTGCTCCACTGTGACCCCCCCCCCTTTTTTTTTCCTTTCTTTAATGTTTTTTCAGTCAGGGTCTCAATATGTAGCTCTGGCTGTCCTGGAACTCTACTATGTAGAATAAGCTGGCATCATACAGAGACCCACATGCCTCTGCCTCCTGCATGCTGGCTCTTACTGTGTAACCTGGCTGACTTTGTACTCTCCTGGAATTCACATGTGATCTACCTACCTGTGCCTCCTGGGTGCTAGGTTAAAGCCGTATGCTGCCACCCTGGGCTCTCTCCCCCATTGTTTACCTATGACAAAGTAAACAGAATCTTGAGCATGTTTCAATCCATATTTTGGCGGAAGACTCGCCAATTCTCTAATTTCAGCATTTTGAAACTGTTAGCAAGAACACTCAGGAATTATTTACATATAGCCTTTCTCCTTTTAGTACTATGAGATTTCTAATACTTTATTTGAAGTGAAAGCTTCATAGTTTTGATAGGGTGTAATTTTAATGAAATATTGATATATTTATATCATATTAAATTTAAATTTAGATTATCTAATTATGATCTACAGAAGCTTTTTTTTTTTTTTTTTTTTTTTTTTTTTTGGCTTTTCAAGACAGGGTTTCTCGGTGTAGCCTTGACTGTCCTGGACTCACTTTGTAGACCAGGCTGGCCTTGAACTCACAGCGATCCGCCTGCCTCTGCCTCCCAAGTGCTGGGATTAAAGGTGTGCGCCACCACACCCGGCTGAAGCAAATATTTTTATATTGCAGTATATATGCAAAAACAAACCTCACTATAGATAAGAGCCCAGGGCATCATGCAGTTTAGATAAGCACTTTACCGATGAGTTATATCCTCAGCTTCCCTCCTTTCCTTCCCCCTTTTTTTAGATGACAAGTTCTCATACCATAGCTCAAGCTAGCCTGGTACTCAAAGCAATCCTCCTGCCTCAACTTCCAGAGTGTTGGGATTGTAAAGAGCTACCACACCCAATTTTTTCACTCTGAATATTGTAATGGATTCTGATCTTTTTTGTTCAGTCTTTTTTTTGTTTTTGTTGTTTTGTTTTGTTTTTGAGACAGGGTTTCTTCTTATATCTCTGGTTGTCCTGGACTTTGTAGACCAGACTGGCCTTGAACTCTCAGAGATTCGCCTGCATCTACCTCCCAAGTGCTGGGATTAAAGGGGCGCACCGCCTTGCCTAGCATTTTTTTAAAATTTATTTTTATTTTATGTGCATTGGTGTTTAGTCTGCATGTATGTCTCTGTGAGGGTGTCAGATCTTGTCTGGAGCTACAGACAGTTGTGACCTGCCATTTGGGTCCTGGGAATTGAATCTAGGTCTTGTGGAAGAGCGACCAGTGCTCTTAACCGCTGAGCTGTCTCTCCAGCCCTTTCTGTCAATTCTTTTAAAGATGGTCATAAAACTTTAAATTAATTTCATGATGGATTTCTGCTCCTTAATCTAAAAAAAAAAATTTAGTAGATCCATTTTGGTTGTTTTGAAACTGTCTCACAAAAAGTTCTGGTTGACCTGGACCTCTATATAAACCAGGCTGACCATAAGCTCATGGAGAGCCACCTGCTTCTGCCTTCCAAGTGTTGAGATTAAAGACGTGCGCCACCATGCCTGGCCTTGGATAGTAAAATTGTAATCTTTAGAATGAAATAACACATAATACCATAATAAGTATATTTTATTTATTAATTGCATGCTTATGTGTATGTATGGGTGTATATTTGCCACGGCTGTGTGTAAAGGTCAGCGGATAACTGTAGGAATCAATACTTTCTTACCATGAGAGTCCTAGGGATCCAAGTCACACTGTCAGGCTGGCCGCAGGAGCCTTTACCTGCTGCAGCATTTCACTGGCCAGGACCATGATGAGCAGGTAATCTTCTCTTTTTCCTTCCTGTACCAGAGTCTTATGTAGCCTAGTCTCACTCCAACCTCTGTGTATCAGAATGACCCTGAACTCCTCATCTTCCATCCTCCGGCCCCTACCTCCCAACTGCTGTGATCATAAACACACTGCCACACCTGCCTTATGGGACACTGGGGCTCAAAGCCAGGCACTTGTTCCTGCCAGATAAACACTGAGCTAAGGTCCCAGCCCCTGATTGTTGGGTTGGTATTTTTGTTTGTTTTTTGTTTTTGTTTTTGTTTTGAGACAGAGTTGCTCTTAGACTATACTGTGTTGCCTAGGCTAGCCTTGTACTCAAAAGCAGTCTTCTTGATTCAGTCTCCAGAAGTGTGGGTTTACAGGTATGATCTACCACACCAAGCTTAGTAGCTAAATTAGTAGAGATGGAAAAGTTCTCCCTCTTCACTTCCATCATCCGTGGTTACCCAGTTAGTATTTGTGGAAGAGACATCACGTCTCTTCATCCAAAGACACCTCCCTTTGGACCAGTTTTTGTTTTGATTGAACCCTAGGTTCAGATTCATTACAAAATATTTGTGTATCCTTATGCCTATACTATGCTCTCTTAAATTGTGTGGTTTGGTTTTTAAGTTGAAGTCTTAAAATATATCTTAAATTGACCTCACATTGGCAGTTCTCATGCCTTGACTGCCCCCCACGTGCCAGTGTTTGCAAGGCTGTGCACCAAGTCAGAATTCTGTTCCTATGTTCTGTGAGGAATTGTGGGTAAGATAGAAGTACTTGAACTTTGTTTTATTTCAAGTTTATTTTATGATTGCATATTTTTTTGTAATCTATTAGAGTCAGTTTAGATTGTCAGAAAGCTGCCACTGGTGTTACAAATTCTGTACGTCATTCACTTCATTGACTGTGTAGATCATTTTTTGAGAATGAGCATCTTACTGTGGAGTCTGTCAATTCCTTCTGATGATAAATTTGAGCCAGGGACAGTGGTAAGTACCTATTGTCCAGCTGTTTGTAAGGCTGAGGCAGGAGGATGGCTTGGGTAGCACAAAAGCAAAGCATGGTGGTGCTTTCTAATCTTATCTAGACTGGGCTACATAGCAAGGCCTTATCTCAATAAAAAACAACAACAAAAAAGGACTTGGGCAGTGAAGGCAGGAATGGAAAGCTAACCCCAGATACATGGGCTACATGAGGCTATCTCAGGAGGAAAAATAAAAGGAGTCATGTATAGTCATATTACTATGTATATATATATATATATATATATATATATATATATATATATATATATATACATACACACACACACACACACACACACACACACACACACACACACACTGTACATATAGTGGTGTGTATATTCATGTAATCGTAACACTTGACGAAGGTGATAGAGGAAGATTGTCATGAGTTCCAGACCCATCTTAGGCTACAAATTAAGTGCCAGGCCAGCTGGAGCTAAGTGGAAAAACTTTAGTTTCAAACATTTCATAACCAACTAAACAACCACAAAAAGTACTCTGGTACTGAAGTTACACTCTGGCCCCAATATGGTTAATCTTATATTTTTGGACAATATGGAGGTCTTGCTCTATTTTCACCAATTTTATTACTAGATATTTGCTGGGGGTTTTGTTGTTGTTCTTGTTGTTTTTAAAGACAGGGTTTCAGCCAGGTGTGGTGGCGCACGCCTTTAGTCCCAGCACTTGGGAGGCAGAGGCAGGCGGATCACTGTGAGTTCGAGGCCAGCCTGGTCTAAAAAGCAAGTCCAGGACAGCCAAGGCTACACAGAGAAACCCTGTCTCAAAAAACAAAAAACAAAACAAAACAAACAAACAAAAAAACCCCAAACAAATAAAGACAGGGTTTCTCTGTATGGCTGTCCTAGATTCACGTTGTAGACCAGGCTGGCCTCTAACTCAGAGATCCGTCTGACTCTGCCTCCCTGAGAACTGGGATTATAGGCATGTGCCACCATGCCCTATGCCTAATGCTTTTTAATACTTCAAAAAAAATCATTTTATTCTTTATTTACATGAGTGTTTTACCTTTATGTTTGGTTACACTACTTTCATGCAGTGCCTATTGAATTTTATTTGCTTGGAAGTGGAGTTACTGATGGTTGTGAGTCACACCATGTGAGTGCTTGGAATTGAACCCTGGGCCTGTGGAAGAACAGCTAGTGCTCTTAACCTCTGAGTCACCTCTTTAGCCCCTTATAATACTTTTAAAAGTTTAACTTCGTAGTTGTTTGTTGCTAATACAAAATTTAGTTTATGGAGGCTAGAGCGACAGCTGAGCAGTTGAGGGCACCCCTTTTACCTTTCTGTGGGTTCTGGGGATTGAACTTGGCTCATCAGTGTTAGCAGCAAGTACCGTTACTCTCTGAGCCACCTTGCTGGCCTGTAATATATCTTTTTTTCTGTTTTGATCCAAAAAGGAAATTTTAATTACTGACATTTGCAAAATTACATTTTAATTTTTAATACAAGCGCTAGGTAGATGGTTTAGCAGTTAAGAGCACTTGCTGCTTTTGCAGAGGAATTGGGTTTGGTTCCTAGCATCTACATTGCAGCACACAACTGTCTTTAACTGTAGTTACAGATAGCTTTTTTCCCTGCATGGACACCAGGCACACATGTGATTTACATTCACCTAAACACACACATGAAAGAAAAATGAATTTGGGAGATGGAGAGGTGGCTCAAATGGTTCAGAGCACTTGTTGCTCTTGCAGAGGTCCTATGTTTGCTTCCTATAAATCCACGTAGTATCTCAAAACTGATTATAGATCCAAGGGATCTGGCACCCTCTTTGTCTTACAGAGGCTCCTGCCTGCACGTGGTGCATTTAAACTCATGGAGGCCACACACATTAATTTTTTTTAAGTTTAATATATATGTATATATGTATATATTTAGTCTTCAGGAAATTCATAGTGGTCTAATTTTTATTACTGTATTTTACTATATTTTGTGTATGTGCACTTGTGTGGTCTGTGCGTGCAGTTGTGGCTCCTCCACCTACATACCCCAACCCATCCCCCTCTGTATCAGCGTTCAGAGGACAATTTGCTGAGATTAGTTCTCTTTCCATCACATAGACTGTGGGATTGAACTCAAGATCATCAGAATCAGTTTGTGTGTGCCTTTACCAATGTGTCATCACACTGATCATTGATACTGTATTTTTTTTTTTTTTTCTTCTGTGTATGAGTATTTTGCCTGCTTGTATGTCTGTTCACCACTTGTGTGCCTGGTGCCATGAAAGCCAGAAGCGGGCTTCGGATCCCCTGGAGCTGGAGTTACAGATGGTTGTGAGCTGCCATGTGGGTGCTAGGAATCGAACCCAGGTCCTCTGGAAGAGCAGCTACTGCTCTTAACCGATGAGCCATCTCTTCAGCCCCTAATTACTGTAGGTTGGTTTTTTTTGTTTGTTTGTTTGGTTGGTTGGCTGGTTGGTTTTTGGTTTTGGTTTTTCGAGGCAGGGTTTGTCTGTGTGTAGTCCTGGCTGTCCTGGACTTGTTTTGTAGACCAGGCTGGCCTTCAGCTTGCAGAAATTTGCCTGCCTCTGCCCCCATAAACGCTGCCTGGCTTACTATAGGTTTTTAAAAAAAGATTTATTTGTATTGTTTTTATTGCTCTGTATGGGTGTATGCATGTTTGTTACAGGTATATGGTATGCCTCCAGAGGCTAGAGGAGGTGTCAGATCTTTCCTGACCTGGAGTTTATAGGCGGTCACGGGCTGCCTGACATGAGGGCTAGGAACCACAATCAGGCTCTTTGGAAGAGCAGCATGTGCTCTTAACTGCTAAGTCAGATCTCAGTCCCTTTGCTGCTGTATGTTAAAAGTACCCCAAGGAGCTGATGAGCTGGCTCAATACATAGAGGAGTTTGCCATCAAGACTCCCAAAGTTGTCTTCTGACCTCCAAACACACATATATACGGCTTACATGTACACACACACACACACACACACACACACACACACAACTGTATAATTTTTAAAGTGCCCAAAATAAGACAAAAGTGAAGCAGTGAACCAAGGTAGATCAAAACATTTTTAATATAAATTATCATTTGTAAGTTTGAAAATCTAATCTTAGCAAATGACTTCAGATTGTATCATTAAACTAGCAACTGTAATTATAGAGCATTATCATGGTAATATAAGAAAATGACTAGTGCAGTAATGACTGGAAATTTTTACAAATGAGAAAAATAGACGCATAAATTGAGAAAAGTAAGTCAAAGTAATGCTTGGATGTATATATTTTATTTAGTTTTTTTTTTTTTTAATGTGTATGGGTGTTTTGCCTGTATATATGTTTGTGTGCCACAGTAATGCCTGGTGCCTGTGAAAGTCAGGAAGAGGTGTGGATCACCTGGAAATGGAGTTGGGATGGTTTTGAGCCACCATGTAGGTGCTGGGAATAGAACCTGAGTCCTCTGCAAAAGCAAAAATTGTTTTTCACTACTGTGCCATCTCTCCAGCGGCCTTGGAAGTATATTTTAGTTGGTCATACTTCAGAAGTAATATAAACAGGCCATAGGACGCACCTCAAGTAGGGCAGTGGATAAGAGTAGTGCATATTAATTTAGGTATTGGGGGTTTGGCAGTGGTAGGCTCTGCAATTTGGTAATCTGAACACCAGCAGAACCTGGGGTTTCCGTTCTAGAGGTCACAGAAATGATTTTTGTTGTTTATAGCTGTTTTTAAAATAAAGCTAGCCAAAAACTGAGAGCATATTGTAAAGTTCAGTATTTTAGGAGCTTGGGAAATTTAGGAGCCTAGAAGACTCTTGGGTTGTAGAGATGGCATCATTCTAATTGGGTGGTATAATCCATCAACACTTTAAAAACACTGTCACTTGCTCTTCCGTGGTCATTGTATTTGTTTCTTCAGGATATGAAAAGCAAGAGAAAGTATTACATATTTTATTTAAAATTATAGCCAGAATAATTATGCTAAATGAATTTTTTCCTATTATATCTTAAGGAAGAGAGAGAAAATCCTTCAAAACGGAGTAGAATTGAACGTGATGTAGATAATAATTTGATCACATCAACACCGAGAACTGGAGAAAAGCCTAACAAACAGTTGTCACGAGTGAGGCGGAAAAGTCCTGTCAATGGAGGTTTGTTGGTATTTTGATGCTACCTTTCTTTTTGCTGCAAACAAAAGTCCCTTCTCACCTTTGTTTTTAAAACTCCCTTTAGTGGCTTGTGCCTGCACTCAAGAGGCAGGCCAGGTTAGGCAACGAAGCAAAAATTCCCATCTCAAAAACAAAAAACAAAGCCAGGAAAACATTTGGAGCAATTTTTGCCTTGTTTTTATAATCTTGTTTTTAAAAACTGAATATTAATTTAAAGCAAGTGAAATTAAAAGTTATCGTCCTAAAATGGGTACTTTGATAAATTAAAAGGACTAAAGGCAGAATACCAAAATTATATTATTTATCATACAGTGTACGTGGACGGGCTAGGAGGAGTGTATCTCAGTGGTGGTGTACTACAGTATGCTCACTTTTCAACGCCAAGAAGGAGCATACGGGTCAGCATTATGACATTATGTTGAAATTATGTACAAACATTTGTTTGTGTCAGACTATAATTAGCTGACATTCATTAGAAATAGATTATCAGGGAGCCGGAGAGACTTACAACCAAAAATATAAGAAGTAAATGTCAGGAAATGTTTTATGAAGTAGCTAGTGTCCCAAAATGTAAACAGCAGGAACCTTGTGTCTGTTGGAATTGGTAACTTGTTCCCTTCTTATAAGGATTTTCTTTATTTTCTATTGTTTTGTGCTGATTTGAAACCTTTTTAGTTTCTTAAACTTTAGGTTTAAAGTTTGAAAAATCTCAGTGAATGTTAAGGTTTGTAAAGCATTGTAAATACATTAAAATCATTTGTATAAACAATTTACCTGCCGGGTGTGGTGGCGCATGCTTTTAATCCCAGCACTTGGGAGGCAGAGGCAGGTGGATCACTGTGAGTTTGAGGCCAGCCTGGTCTACAAAGCGAGTCTAGGACAGCCAAAGCTACACAGAGAAACCTTGTCTTGAAAACAAAAACAAACAAACAAACAACAACAACAACAAAAAATTCGCCTCAGTAGGGTGTGGTGGCGCATGCCTTTAATCTCAGGAGGCAGAGTCAGGGGGATCGATGTGAGTTTGAGGCCAGTCTAGTCTACACCGCCAGTCAAGGACAGCCAGGGCTACACAGAGAAACCCTGTCAGGGGCAGGAGAAAAAAAAAAGAAAAAAAATTGCCTCAGGATTTCTTTAATAAGCATTCATGAACAATAACATTAGTCTACATGAAATACTTTGAGAGGAAAGAATTTTTTAAATGATTTATAGCGCACACTTGAAATGCAGTGTTTTCTAAATAATACTTTCCCCCCTGTTTCTTTCTTAGAAGCTGGTAGTTATGAAATGACAAATCAACATATGAAACAAAATGGGAAATTAGAAGATAATCCTTGCTCAGGTAGTCCTCCAAGGACTACATTGTTGGGAACCATATTTTCTCCTGTCTTCAACTTTTTTTCACCAGCAAATAAAAATGGTAAGTAAAACTCATATTTTAGATAAACAGTAACTAAAATTATAGTTTTTCTAGTTTTTAAAGATCATTTTGAACTGGGCACAGTGACAGACCTGAGTTCAAAGCCAACGTGGTCTACAGAGAAACCCTATTTTGAAAGAACCAAAAAAAAAAAAAAGAAAGAAAAGAAAAAAAGAAATAAAAGGAAAAGAAACCTTTTTGGTTTTACTGGCAAATTTTATAATAGAGATGGAAGTGAGCATTAAAAAGTCACCTGACTCTTTCTGATAACTAGAAGGGCATGGGTTTCTTTTGCTAGAACAATTTCAGACTAACACTTAAATTTGGAACCTTAACACCATTGAATTAGAAGAATAAAATGGATAGTTAGAAAGATGGCAACAAATTTAGAGCCATCTGAAGATTTTAATGGGAAAGGAAAACTAAAGAAGTCACTTAGTCTGAAGGAATTGTGTGAATCTGTGAGGCCAAGCACATTTTTAGGACCAAGGGAAAGAAAGGTCTAGTAGTAAGAGACTGAAAACAGAGGCGTGAAAACCAATAAAGGCTGTTGGCTGCGCTCGGGAACTCATTTTCTGGAAGCTAGAGGAAAGAATTCCAGGTGTTGACAAAGCATTGCTCTTTACAACATTGCAAACTGGGAGCTGTGTGTTAGGCTTGTGCTGTTGAGAGCTTGTTGGCAATGGTGTGTGTAGATGGAAGCAAAAAAACCCACACAGTCACGAAACATTAATCTCAAGAGTAGTTGTGGTTTTGCTTGTATTCTTTGTTTGCCTGAAAGTGAAAAATCAGTTAACTGGTAGCAGCAATGGAGCAAATGTATATTGGAACAGGAAGAATAAAAATGTTGGGGGTTGGTATCCAGCGAAGACATACTTTTAGAGGAAGGGATTAGTAGATTAAAGCACTAAGGGACAAGGCGTATTGTAAAAGGAAGTCGTGAATACTGGAAGTTGATTTGTTATTTTGTTTAAAATTATGCTTGGAGGAATAAAGAAACAGACTTGGTAGGATTTCATAGTGGGAAAAGGATTAGGTAACAGGTTGGAGAGATGGCTTTTCCAGGGGTCCTGAGTTCAATTCCCAGCAACCACATGGTGGCTCACAACTTTCTATAGTGGGATCTAATGCCCTCTTCTGGAATGAAGGTGCACATGCAGGCAGAGCACTGCATACACTTAAAAAAAAAATTAGCTAAGTTTATTCTGCAGTACTAAAATGTAATCTTATTGAGAAACTAATCATGTCTTAAAAATTAATACTATGTCTTTTAAGAATTATTTAATCTTGGGTCTTTTAGTAAAGATTCTCATGGTAGGGAAACATTTAGGCTGTTCTGGGATGACTTTGCTGTGGTTGAAAGTTTAATTGGCCTCATGGCTAGAAGGATTATTGTATTTGAACCTGAGGATGGGGAACTGTTACGTGGTAATAAATGCTTATCAAATAGCTCACACAGTACTTTAATGAGAAGTTCTAAAATGTAGTTATTTGACTTAAGAGGTGTTTCTGAATTACTTGAGAACTTAAGGAAAACTTTGTTCATAAATATTACTGTCGGCCTGGTGGCACAGACCTGTAATTGCACAACTGGGGAGAGGCTGAGGTAGGAGGATTGAATGAATGTTTAAGCCCTGACTGGGCTACTTTGTGATACTGCACCTCAGGAGTGAAAGGAGATTGGGGGTGTAGCTCAGTGGCTGAGGGTGTGTGTGTGAATCCCTACGTTCAATACCTAGTACTGAGAAACAAGAACAAAATAAAGCCTATAATATTTTTGTTTATTGAGTTTTTAAAAGGTATTTCAAGCAATGACACCTCAGTATTGCTTTTGTAAGGATTATCTAAATAAATAAAGCATAGCGATGATTGCATCTAGCTCTTTTATTATATGTGCTTTAAAGTGATTCATAGTTTATTGATAATTCCAGGAACGTCAGGCTCAGATTCCCCAGGACAGGCCGTGGAAGCTGAGGAGATAGTGAAACAACTTGACATGGACCAGGTAGATGAAATCACTACCAGCACCACATCAGCTAATGGAGCGGCTTACTCAAATCAAGCAGCTCAAGTGCGGCCGTCGATAAATAATGGTTTAGAAGAAGCAGAAGAAACAGTTACACGGGATATCCCACCCCTTACAGGTGAAGAAAGTACACATCTTATAAACAATTATAAAAATGTAGTGCTTAATTTGTTTTAAATGGCCAGATTGAATGCTTAAGTTTTTCTTCCTTGAAGTTAAAAAGAAGACGAAACGAGTTTTGTCCCTGAATCCTGTCATTATATGTAGTAATAGCTTTAGACCTTTAAGACTGAAATTTCTGTAGAGAGGGAGGCGGTCTCATACCTTTAGATTTGTTTGAGTCATAAGTGGAGGTCCCGTTGCCCAGAAGATAGCTTCCTCTATCCCAAGCTTAATCTTAGGTCTTTACAAAGTTCTTGCATAATTGTTACATTCCTATGCTATTTGCCACTGAAATGTGGAACACATGAGATCTGCATTTATTACTTCTAAGTACTGTGGTACATTAAAAAGTCCAATATGAAATTATGTTTGGCCACTTTTCTTTGTATATTTTTGAGATAGGGTCTCATTATGTAGCCTGAACTGCCCTGCTGTGTAGACCAGGCTGGTCTCACAAACTCAGAGATCCACTTGCCTCTGCCTCCTGAGTGCTGGAATCAAAGGCATGTGCCACCATGTCTTGAACTATGGGCTGGGCGTGGTGGCACACCCCTTTAATCCCAGCACTTGGGAGGCAGAGGCAGGCAGATCTCTGAGTTCAAGGCCAGGCCTGGTCTATAAAGAGTGTCCAGACCAACCAAGGCTACAGAGAAACCCTGTCTTAGGGGGAAAAAGTGAACTATGTGACTGAAGATGTGGCTCATTTGGCAAACTGTCTTGCTAGCAATATGAGGCCATGAGTTCCATCCCCATCACTAAATACCAAGTAAAATTGATATAATTATGAAATTTCTATAAGGTACAACCCAGTAGTAGTAGTATGAAGTGAAAAACAGCAAAATAGAAGAAGGATGTGCTTTAAACTAGTCAGCTAAGAGTAACACACCCCAGACGTAATAATACTGAGACAAATAAGCATACTATTACTGTCATGAGCAGAAGCAGGATAAGGAGATAGAAGCAGGTAGGTAGCTGTGAATTGGAAGCTAGCCAGGGCTATATTGAGATAGCCTGTCTCAAACAAGTAAAAGACTAGGGGTAGTTGGTTATGTTAATACTTGGGAATGACTTGCCTGTGACCTATATTTTTAATGCTGGTGACTTTGCTAAGTTGTTTCTTTCCATTTGGGGGTTTTTGTTTTGTTTTGTTTTTCTTTTTTTTTTTTTTTTTTTTTTTTTTTTTTTTTTTTATTAATTAATTTATTCTTGTTACATCTCAATGTTTATCCCATCCCTTGTATCCTCCCATTCCTCCCCCCCCCTTGTTTTGTTTTTCTAGTCATGATTTCTCTGTGTAGCCCTGGCTGTCCTGTACTTGCTTTATAGACTAGGCTGGCCTTGAACTCATAATGGTCCACCTGCCTCTGCCTCCCTGAGTGCTGGGACTATGCAACCACCCCCAAATTCATTGTGTGGTGGTGGTGGTGGTGGTGGTGGTGGGGTTGGTTGTTGCTGTTTAAGACAAAGTGTCTTTGTGTAGTTTGGACTGTTCTGGAACTGACTCTGTAGACCAGGCTGGCCTCTAACTCAGAGATAACGCTCTTCTTTGCCTCTTGAGTGCTGGGATCAAAGGCATGCACCATCATGCCTAGCTTAAGGCCAGGCTTAAACTTAAAATCCTCCTGCCTCAGCACTTGAGGTTTGTTATGATCACACATTCCCAGCTATAGTCTATAGTTTTTGAGATGGGAATTACTGACAGAGATCATTATGACAGACTCCTTGACTAAACTTTCTATCGTCAAATTAAAGAAATATACAAAAAAATTATTATAGTGTAGTAGCAAATGCTCATTTTGGCTATTCTGGAATGCCATGAAAAGACTGACAGAAGGTGGCATCCATCTTTTAAGGGAGGCAGAGGCAGGCAGATCTCTGTTGTGAGTTCAGGGTCAGCCTGATCTACATAGTTCTAGGACAGCCAGGACTTCAGAGAGACCTTGCCTTAAAATATAAATAAATAGATAGATAAGGAAAGAAAGGGTAATAGTAATAATAAAAAAGTAAATAGCGAATTATTTTATTATCTTTTGGGGGGGGGGGCTTTCCAGATAGGGTTTCTCTATTACCTAGAGCCTTGGCTGTCCTGGACTCTCTTTGTAGATCAGGCTGGCCTGGAACTCACAGAGATACCTCTGCCCCTGCCCCTGCCCCTGCCCCTGCCCCTGTGCTGAGATTAAAGGCATCATTACCACCACCTGGCTTTTTTTTTTTTTTTTTTTTAATCTTTGAAAATATAGCCAAAGATAACAAGAACATAGATAATTTTGGGCTACTTATTGAATCTCTGGAGACAGTTTCAAACAGTTATTTAGCTTAATGATAATAAGTTTGGCACAGTATCACATACCTATAGTTTCAGATATTTAACAGATATATAATGCCCGGCTTGGTTTCGTTTGTTTGTTTGATTTTAAGATTTATTTATTTATTATATATACAGTGTTCTGCCTGCATGTACATATCTTTAAATTATACAGGACCTCAAGAAGCAGTAAAAAAGTATTTTGTGACAGGTGAGTGAAAAATAATGTTTTTCTTCTTATTAATAGCACCAGTAACTCCAGAGAGTGGTTATTCGTCAGCCCATGCAGAGGCCACCTATGAGGAAGACTGGGAAGTATTTGACCCGTGAGTTGTTTTCTGGTTATCAAATTTTCTTTTCTGAACAATTTTCAGTTTCATGGTGAAACTGAAAAAATGATGTTTATCCAGTAGGAACCGTACTTTGGATATTGAGTTTCTCCTTTTTCCAGTGTCAGCAGTATATAATAGCATGCTCTCAGGATGTTGGGCAGTGAACTCCATCTCTCATTCATCTGTGTACTCACAAGGGCAGGCAGCCAGTGCTCTGCATTGTTTAACTTGAGCTTTATATTTTCTTAGTACTATGTTTGCTAGTCTAGGTATATCAATGCATTTTTAATTTAGGGAGATGATCTCATGATAAAAGACATCTATTTTATAAAGAGCTTGTGACCTTTACCTGTGAGTAATAATATTTACTAGTGAGTTTTGGAGATAGTAATCTGCTTTTATACTGTGGAGATGATCCCCCCCCACCCCCAAAAAAATCCAAAGTCATTTTTTTTCTTTTTTAAAAAAGATTTATTTATTTGTTATGTATACAATGTTCTGCCTGCAAGCCAGAAGAGGGCACCAGATCTCATTACAGATGGTTGTGAGCCACCATGTGGTTGCTGGGAATTGAATTCATGACCTTTGGAAGAGCAGTCAGTGCTCTTAACCTCTGAGCCATCTCTCCAGCCCCCAAAGTCATTTTCTTATGTACGTTAAAAATGTGTTGTCAAGCATGACAGAAATTCACAACATCAATAGTGAATCTGTTCTAGGAATTGCTAATAAATATACAATGCAATGGTGGTGCAAGAAGTTTTGCAAGGGAAACTTGAAGAGGAGGAGCTAGTGGCTGTCCAGCAGAAGTTGACAATAACCAAACTGAGAGCCATCATTGCCACTGATCCTCTTCAACTATACAGAAAGTTGCTAAGTAACTCGTTCTGCATTCCACAGTCCCTTGGTAATAGAAGTAATTGGAACGGTAAAAAGGCTTGATGAGTGGGTACTTTATGACCTCATGAAAAAGGGAAAAAAATGTCATTTTGGATTGACATCCCTGCTTACTCTAAACATTAAGGAACTTTGCTCCATCAGTTATCACATGCAAAGAAAAGTCTTATATACCAGCCACAGTTGAAAAGATCAACCCAGGGTCTTGGCAAGAAGACGCCCTAAAGCACTTCTCAGAGCCATTCATAGTCAATGTTTGGCGGTCTGCTGCCAGTCTGAGCCACACAAATTTCTGAATCTGGAGAAAAACATTACATCTGTTCTGTAGTCTAGGAGATAGGCTGAAATGACACAGCACTTTAAATGACACAGCTTTTTTTCAGGGACAACATTTCCACAAACACCAGCATGTAGAAAATACTGTCCAAGAATTGACACTGCAGCAGTGGTTCTCAGCCTTCCTAGAGCTCCACCCCTTTAATGCAGTACCTTATGTTGTGACTCCCAACTATAAGATTATCTTTGCCATTACTTCATAACTGTAATTTTACTACTGTTTTGACTCATAAATATGTGATATGCAGGATATCTGATATGTGACCCCTGTGGAAGAGTCTTTGACCCCAGAGGGGTTGCAACCTATAGGTTGAGAACAGCTACACTACCAGGAATAAACTTAACTTTTCATAGGTGAAAATGTGTTCATTGTTACTATTGGGATCGATGAAGATGTGTTTGAGTCTAGTTACAACTAAATTTAAACAATTTAGAATTCAGTCTGACATGGCAGTCCCTTCTGTGCCAGTCTAATAAATGCAGGGGAGTAGATAGTGGAGACTAACCACCACAAGTCTGCCTTTAT
Source organism: Acomys russatus (assembly GCF_903995435.1). Taxonomy (NCBI): domain Eukaryota; kingdom Metazoa; phylum Chordata; class Mammalia; order Rodentia; family Muridae; genus Acomys; species Acomys russatus. Next base: position 58,195,521 of record NC_067140.1, read on the forward strand.
TTTATTTTGTACTTGTAGGTATTGAACCCAATGCCTTGCATATTCTAACTATAGCTAAGCAAATCACAAACAAATTAAAATTTAGAATTTAATACTGTGAGCCTGGAGAGATGGCTCAGAGATTAAGAGCACTGGCTGTTCTTCCAGAGGTCCTGAGTTCAATTCCCAGCAATCACATGGTGGCTCACAACCATCTGTAATGTGATCTGGTGCCCTCTCCTGATGTGCAGGTGTACATTCAGCCAGAACACTGTATGCTTAATAAATAAATAAGTCTTTTACAAAAATGTTTAAGAAGAATATAAAACATTGAAGTGTTGAAATTTTCTTAAAATTTGATTTACAGCTATTATTTTATCAAACATGTTCCACCTCTGACAGAAGAACAACTAAATAGAAAACCTGCTCTTCCTTTGAAAACAAGAAGCACACCAGAGTTCTCGCTGGTCTTAGATCTGGTAGGTGTATTATCGTTACAGGCACAAAGAATAAGGGCTAACATTCTCTCCTAAAATAAACAGCCCAAAGCTCCTGAAGGAGCACAAACGAGTAAGCAGCCGTTATATTACTGTAAGCATGTCCTCAGTGTTGCAGATGTTGTTATTAGGCACCCTAATATTAGGCTAGCTTGTTTAGGATCTGGTACATTTTGAAAATAAAGTAGACTTTTACTTTTGCATTTAAATGGGTTTTTTCCTCCACATTCTCAAGACTCTGGTTTGTTATTTAAATTTATTTGGTTTTGTTGTTGTTGTTTTGTTTTTTGAGGTGTTGGCTATTGATCCAAGGTCTTATATATGCAAGGCTAGTGGTGTACACTCCATTCTATCTACCTACATTCTCTTTAAAGAAAAAAAATATATATTTATTTTTGTGTTTTAGTATGTTGCCTGCATGGATCTAGAGCACAGTTCTTCTGGCACTGGAATAAATGGCTGGTGTAATTGAACCCAGATCTCCTGCAAGAGCAGTAGAGTTTCCTAGTCACTGGGTCTCTCTCTAGCACCATAAGCCCCCCCTTATTAAAATGCCTGAATTTCGATTTCCTCTTGTTTTTCTGAAGGACCAAATCCACTTTGGCTTCCTTTTCTGCCTTTCCCCCTCTTAAGACAAGGTCCTCCGTAGCCTGGGCTGGCCTGAGACCCCACTCGTAGCTTTGCATGATCGGAGCTTCTGAACCCGCTGCTGCTACTTCTCATGTACTGGGATCTCAGGTGTGCCACACGCCTGCTGTGTTTGGTGCTAGGGAATAAACCTAGGGGGTTTTGAATGTTAAAGCCCTTCACCAGCTGAGTTATATCCCTAGCCCTCCTTTTCCTGTTTTTATTTTTCAATTATTTAATTAACTAACAATCAACTTTTAAATTTATATTTTTCATACCTCGTATAGGGTATGGTTTTATATTTTATTTATTTTCATATTTTTTTAAAATAATGATTTTATTTTATTTTATTTTTGTTTGTTTGTTTAATCACTTTACAGCCTGATTGAAGTTCCCTCCCTCCTCTCCTTCCACCTTCAGGCTTCCTTCCTCCCTTCCCCACCTTTCCTTTCTCAGAGAAGGGGAGGCCCTCCATGGGTACCAACCTACCCTGGCACCTCAGGTAGAAGCAAGACTGAACTTATCCCTTCCCACTGAGGCCAGATAAGGCAGCCCAGTTGGGGAAAGGGCTCCAAAGGCAGACAGCAGTCAGAGACAGCACTGCTTTCTTTGCTAGGAAACGCACATGATGGCCAAGCTGTGTGAGGGTTTGGAGCCAGTTTGGGCAATATAGCAAGACCTCTGTCTGAAAAAAAAAATAGTCTACATTTTTGAGTATTTTTATACCTTTGGGTAAAGAAGAACTTTGAATTGAATATCTTATCTTGGCCAACCCATTTCTCTTTATTATCAAAAGGTCTAATGCATTGTGCTGGAAAATATATGGGCTTACATATATTTTGTACACATGCTTTGTTACAAGGTCTCATTGTGTGACCTATGCTGGCCTTGAACCCTTATTTCTGCTTCAACCTTAAAAGTACTGAGGTTGAAGGAGCATGTTTTCATACCCTGACTTTCATTCTCTGTCGCTCAGGGGCACTCTCTAGGCTCTTGAGAGAAGAGCTTACTGTGTAGCACATGTTAGCCTAACATCTGCTTTCTAGGCCACCGTGGCCGCAAATTTTGAATGTATTGCAGTCTTCCTACCTCAGCCTTCCAAATACTTGAGGTTGCCCGGTGGTGGCGGCGGCGGCGGCACACACCTTTAATCCCAGCACTCGGGAGGCAGAGGCAGGTGGATCGCTGTGAGTTTGAGGCCAGCCTGGTCTACAAAGTGAGTCCAGGACAACCAAGGCCACACACAGAAACCCTGTCTCAAAAAACCAAAAGCCAAACAAACCAAATACTTGAGATTATATGACACCATACCTGGCTTTTTATTGTTTTAATAGTGTTGTCGGGGAGCCAAGTGTCTTAGCACTTATCCAGCAGTTGCAAGGCTACGGCAAGTAGATGATGAGTTAACCATATAGCGAGGAAAAGAAGAGACGGAGAGCATAGCTCACTGGTGGTAGGGAGGTTGCGTAGCGTGTGGAAGGCTCTGGGCGTGATCCTTATCACTGTCCCTGTGCCCCCAACATATAGCTTATACATATAAACTTACACGTAAATGTTTATTTAGAGACTTTTAAAAAGCCAGGTGTTGTAGTGCACACCTTTAGTTCCAGCACTCAGGAGGCAGAGGCAGGCAGATCTCTGAGTTCAAGGACAGCTTGGTCTACAGGGCAAGTTCTGGGACAGCCAAGGCTGTACATAAAACCCCTTTCTCCAAACAAACAAACAAAAACTCAGCAGGTAGTAATGTGGAATTATAAGATATGAACAATCATGCTTAATTTGAGTTGATCACTGCCCTGCAATTTTAGTCAGTCTTAGCTAAACCCATTGAAAACTCAGTGGTAGTTACTAGGGGTACATTTTATTTTTGAGGTAGCCTAAAGTATCCTTGAACTTCTGATTTTCCTGCCTCCTCCGAAGTGCTGAGAATAATAGGCATTTACCACCTTGCCTGATTATGTGGTACGAGAAACCAGCTCCAGGGCTTTGTGCATGGTAAGAAAACACTCCCAAACTCACCTGTATGCTGTGTCCTTCGTAACATTCAGGTTTTGAGGAATGTATTAACTTACATTTTTCTTGAACAGCCTTATTATTATTCTTCCTTTTTTCTTTTTTCAAGTGAAGTACGCCTTTATTTCCATGTTTCTCAAATTAAACTGGCTGAATTGGTTGTTTTGAGAGGTCATTAGTCAAAGAGACCAAATCCCATCTTCTTATCTGATTCCTCCGACTCTTCTTTGGCCACAGCCTTGGCTGGGGCAGCAGCAGCAGCAGCAGGGGCAGCAGCCACAAGTGCATATGGATTAGCCAAAAGGGCCTGGCCTTCTCAGCAAATGGGAAGGTGTAGTTAGTCTCCACAGACAAAGCTAGGGCCCGCTTGTACCCATTGATAGAGTATGGCACTGTGGCAACAGTCAGGTTATAAATGCTACCATTGTGAAACAGCTGCTGGATCATCAGCCCAATGGAGAAGGGGAAAATGTTGAGCATCTTCAGTGTGGCCTCTCTAGCTCCTACTTTGCCTCCAGTTTTTATCAGCTGCACATCACTCAGAATTTCAGTGGTGACTCTGGAGATTTTTGTGGTGATGCCCAAAGCCTGGAAGAACAAGGTCTTCTCAGGCCTCAGACCCTTGTTCTGGGCTGGCACAGTGACCTCACAGGTGCCAGCATGGGCAGCCGCGAGCACCTTATTGGCCAGCAGCGTGTCCCTAATCTTGGTGAGGTCCTCCTTGGTGAACATAAAGCCCACATTCCCCTGGATATGAGGTAGGAGCTTCTCCAGACCTGGGTTATTTTCCAAGTGTCCCCTAATGGCTTTGCATATCATTGTTTCCTTGCCTGTCAGCACCACAGCCTTCCCTGCAGGGACATGTGCATCTGCTGCATCTGCTTGGAGCCCACATTGTCTGCTCCCACAATGAAACATTTTGGGTAATCATCTAAGTTGGATGATCTTAAGGAAGTAGTTGGACTTCCAGGTTGCCCTGTCTTCCCTGGGCATCACGGCGGTACATTAGGGATTGCCACACAGGATTTTGTTACTCTAATGAGGATGCCTGGTGAGAACCTTATTTTTCTTAATGTTTGTAAAAAAAAAAAAAAATCAGAATTTGAAGTCAGGCGGTGGTGGTGCATACCTTCAATCCCAGCACTCGGGAGGCAGAGGCAGGCAGATCTCTGTGAGTTTGAGGCCAGCTTCATCTACAGAGTGAGTTCCAGGACAGCCAAGGAGACACACAGAAACCCTGTCTCAAAAAAACCAAAACCACAACAAAACAAACCAGGATTTAATTAAGATTTCTTTATAAAAAGTTTGAAGATGAGTTATATGAAAAAAACAAAATAATTAGATTCTTGCATGAGCTATTTAAAGAAATGTAGTTAATATAAGCAGATTGCGGTAGCACGTGGTTCAGTAGTCTCAGCACTCAAAAGGTGATACAAGAGGACCGGATCATGTGTCCGAAGACAGCCTGGACTACAGAGTGAGACTCTTAAAACACTTAATATGAAGTTAAATTACAAAAGGAATACCATGTTCTTTAACAAAAAGTTCAACTGGAGAACTCAAAGCAATGGTTTTGAAACTATGCCTGAGAAACTAATCATAGCCCCCTGAGTGTGTAACTCATCAGAGATAGAGCTGTTGTGTCGCATACAACATAGATTCTACATACAAAGAGTGTTCTTGACTTTCAAAACTGTCGCCTGAAGATTTTTTAATGTTTTGTTTTTCTGTTTTAAGGATGAAACACTGGTGCACTGTAGTCTGAATGAGCTAGAAGACGCAGCACTTACTTTCCCAGTCCTTTTCCAAGATGTCATTTATCAGGTAATTAAGACATTTTAAGCCTAATTGTTAAACTATTAGGTAACATTCTGAGCCAAGAAAAAAATTTCTGATGTTCATTGTGTTTTTATAGATTTATTAATAGTTTTATCACTATTTCAATGGTGTATTAACACAAAGCATCAACATGCCAGATAGTTACATGAAACATCAGTTTGTAACCAAAAGTTAACTAACTTTCTGGCTTGTGATCTCTACTAGTTTCATAATCTTTGCCAGCAGGTGGAGGCAAGGAACACTGACACAGATCCCAGGAAGAACTTGTCAGGCTAATAGCTGGGGACTCTTTATGTTCCCCCGTAAATCTAATTCATGCAAAGAAAGCTCATTCCTTGTTGGTCATTTTATTTACTACAGTAATGTTACCTATACCACAGAATTCAAGCGCCCCTGTAGGTACTACTTTATATAAAGAATTTAGGTACAAGCAGTTTTCTCATCTTTTTGTTAGTGGACAAGTTACAGTACAAAAATAAATATTGTTAAGATTTTACTGTGGATTATCTGTGTAGGCCATATGTTCATTAAAATGTCCAAATCACAGTATTGGCTTAATTAATAAATGAATATGCATTAAAGACCACAGAATCCTTTTTTGTGTTTGTGTTTGTTATCATGACCTTTACATACTCCAGCTGCTGAAAGACTGAGAAAAGTCAAAAAGTTTCTTGTCAGAGGAAGCCACCTCAAAGCTAAAAAAGCTGCAGGATTTGCCGTGTGGTTAATGACAAGGCCCCTGGTTTGTATGTGCTCTTGGTGAGCCAGGTACAAAGTGGTTATGGTTGTTTGTTAGATTTCAGTTGTTGTTTTGGAGGAATCCTAAGATTTTAGATTTAAGTAGAAGTTTCAGGGCTATTTCGCCAAACACTTTATGTAGTCATGAGTAATAGGATTTATTTCACTAGTAATTTTCATTCTAATTTAATCTAGGTGGATATTATAATATCTGAATAGTATATTGATCTCCATTTAAAGTAATCTGATATTAGTCTTGTTACATTATTAGGGGAAGAGGAGAGGATACATAAAATAATGGATTTTAAGATTTTCCTAGTTTGAATTGTTATTTGGTTGAAAGCTTTTTCTGAATGAGCTATTCGCTGCCAGATAAATTGCTCCTCTTTAGTCACTTAAGGGGTAGCCGTCTTAAGGCCAGCATAAGTCATGTAGCAATAACTCAGTGTTCTGTTGTCAGTGCAGTAGCCTTGGTGTTGCTCTTTGTGGTTTGGTTTTTATCTATTTTGAATGAATTTGAAAAGTGGTTTTAGGCCTTTGAATATCAAAAGGAAAGCTTATTTGAGAATTCTTAAGTTTCCTGGTTTGAATTTTATCTCCTAAAAATGGCTTCTGGGTTGTTTTATGTGTGGTTTTATTTTGGTTTTGGGTGCTTTTTTGTTTTTGCTTTGTTTTGAATAGTGAAATAAATGTGGGAAATAGATTCATTTGCTTCCTTTCAGTATGGGTATATTGAAATTTTTCTTATATCTTCCACCGCTTCTGCTTTTCCTTCTTTTTAAAAGTTGCTGTTTCTTGCAGATATGGATAAGTGTTTTTGTTTGAATGAAAGGCATATAACACAGTACATATTAACTAAAGCTTAGAAAAGCTATATGGTATATTATACCTACCTCTATAGAATTCTTAAAACTTTTTTTCACACGTATTTTCAGTTGCACTTTCTGAAACTGAATAAAAAGTTACCCAGCCATGTAAATAGCAATGAGCAGGAAGTTTGAGTTTCAAAAGCTATAGAGATAATTGCATTTTTAGTATTGTGATTTAATCACTTTATGAAGGATGTAGTCAAGTCCCCTCTACTAAAACTTTAAAGATATCCATAGTAAATATTGCGTAACTTCCCTTGTAGGTCTAGTTTTGACATAGCTTTTTTAAAAAACTGAGAAGTCTTTGGTTTAGGGTCCCCCCCCCCTCAGTTTTTTCAGACCAGCAAGCTCCCTTTAAACAGGGAATGATGTCTTTTAAACTTTCAGTGGTGTTGTCTCCATCTACTGGCAAAGAAGAGTATACACAAGGGTCTGGGATGAGCTAAGAGATTTTGGAGAAACCACATTATTAGGTAAGAAGTAACTTACATATTTAACCACTGTAATGTAACATGGCCCACTTAAATGTGGAAGCCCATACAATGCTGTATATACTCCTTCTTTTAAAATAATTTATTGAGGTGAAATTTTCATAGTGCATTCATGGCACTTACCTATATGTTCTTAAATAGCAACCCTTCTTGTGTGTGTGTGTGTGTGCGCGCGTGTGTGTTTAAGAATCAGCTTCTTGTTGTGAATCAAGGCGAGATAACGTGTCCTCTTGGGATTTATTTTTGGTTTGTGTTCAGTTTGTAAAGGTTCGCCTATGTCTAATTTCAATTCTACCTTTTATTTTTCTTTCACTTACAAACATTTTCAAGTTATAAATTATATTAAACATACATAAATAATTATCTAAATCAGGAGTTTTAGATGTTATGGCTTTTGTTGAAACCACTTTTTTCTGCTATTCCAACATGAAATGAACCATCCATAAAAAAGAGTTGGACAGAAGTGGTGGCCTATACGTATAATCCAGCACTGCAATCCCAGCAGGGGAGGCTGTGCCTGGGCTGTGCATATTACAAGTTTCAGGCCAGAGTGGGCTACATAGTCAGACCCTATCTCAAGAAATAGACTAAAATATGGTTGTATTCCAATAAAACTTAATGTTTTAATTGTAGACTATCTTTGGCCAACAGGCTCTTATTTTGTTGACTTATAATCTAGTCATTATATAAATATATACTGTATATTTAATACATTTAAATTCTGAGTAGAAGTAAGTAATCAAATGTTAATCAGAGTTATTATTTTTATATGGAAAATTTAGGTTCACAGTGATCTGATAATAGGTTTTGCTAGGACTGAGGGGTAGCTACTGTACTTATATTTAGATTGCCATACTTTCTAATATATACATTTGTTTTGGTAAATAGGAGTAAGTTCAGATAATAACATTTTTAGAATTTTCAGGCAGATGAATTGTTCAAGTCTTAAATTTAGTATTTACATGAATTCCATTTCTAATGGAGAAAAAAAACAAAAGATCCATCTCACAGTTGACATGTTAAACTCTTAATGCTAGATGAAGTAGACAAACTTGCTTGTGTTTATAAAAGAACCGTTAGAAGTGAGGTTATTAGACTTCACAAAAAGTACAGATTATTTGAATTGCTGTACTTTTTTAAATACACACGTTCCCTAAAAGTTGTTGTATAATGGCTGAGAAAGGATTTATTCATAAAATGGTACAGATGCATTCAATTTAGAAAAACAGGTGCATGATCACGTCCAGTGCACGTTTAAGCTTGTAGTTAGTGTAATATTGACACATTGTCAGGAAATCCATCTCATGGTGTTACTCAGTTAAGAGGTCTCCACTGTATTTAGTTTCTGTTCCTGCAGATCCACCAATTCAAGACTCTAGGTCATCTCACTCCCTCTTCCATCCAGAAGATGACTGCTATCCACAAGCAGAACTGAATCAAAAGACATTTTTCACTTAGCTCTTGAGCTGAAACACCTCCTCAATGACCTTCCTCTGTCTCCATCAAGAACTGGAGCTCAGTTTTTTGAAGATGTAATAGAGCTACTTAGCCCAATGTGGCTGATTGAAGACAAAGAAGATACCTCATATGTCTCATCACAGTGCACCAAACGCAACTGTGTTGTCCATCTCCTCATTCTGTACAGTAAGGCAGGGGCATCTGATTTTTTGACTGTATTCACCATTAAGACTTTAGCCAGTGAGTGGCTTTCTGAGGATCAGTAAAATCAACAAACTTTGGGTCAGCTGTCCAGAAATCAGACTATGGTAAGCACTCAAGGAGCCAGGATGCTGTAGGGAGACACTTGTAAAGGATGCTTTCTTTTATTGGAAGAGGTTGCTTTTATGGGAAAAGTTGGGGGCAAAGAGGCCAGTGGAGAGCAAAGCTCAGCCTCTTCCTACTTTGTTTTCTGAAAATCAAGTAGCTCAGGACATTTTTTACACCACAAAAAGAGAATTAGAAGTGTTATAGCTTATAGTTCTTCCTAGAAAAAAACAGCATTATTTTTGCTCCAGGAAGAGAAAAATACATAAGTAAAGAATTCTGTTGTAAATACCTGATTACATATTTTCTTTTTTTACAAATTCTGACTTTATAATTAAAGAGGCATTTTGTTGCAGACTTTACAAACTTAATTTTGTTGTATAATAAGTATGTATGTTTGTGCATAATTATACCTTGTATACAGTATTTTGGGTTGTGAATATTTAGTACTGATGTCACTTTTAGCTCAGAGAGAGCAGTATTTGAGTAGTAACTTGTAGAAAGTGTTAAAAAACAATACATCAGAATAATCTTAAAGTAACTTTCTCACCCTTAGTAAGTAATCATTGACACTATGTTCTCATTAAAATTGTTAGTAATATATTTAGATTTTAAAATGATATAAATTAAACCTATAGTTCTCTCCTTATCAAAAATTAGAAAATACATCTCATGGGGAGTTCTTAAAATATCTGTTTAAATTAGGAATAGCTCATTCTTTAAAAATCAGATTATACAGCAAGACAGGTGATACATGCTTGTCACCACAGCTCAGAAGGCTGAATAAAGCAGAGAGAGAGTTAGTGTGGGACTTGCTTGGGCTGTATAATAGCGATGACTCTACACAGCAATACACTCTATGCAGAAAGTTCTTATTTAACAGCTGAACATATTTTAAATATAAAAAAATGGGAGTTGATTACAACATCTGTTAAATTGGAGGCTGCACTATCTTTAGAATGGTTTTTGAGAGTGATTTTATTTAACTTTATTTTTGAGATAGAGTCTTACTGGCCTAGAATCTTTCAACTTTCTGATTGCTTGCTAGAATGATTTGTTGTTACTACTGGAACTAAGGCCTAGAACTTGCCCTTGTAGACAAGGTGCCCTTAATAGCACAGATCTGCCATCCTCTGCCTCCCAAATGCTGGGATCAAAGGCTTGAGCTAACATTCTGGTGTATGCTAGAGGCTTTTATTTGGGGGTGTTTCGAGACAGGGTTTCTGTGTGTATCCCTCACTTTGTAGACCAGGCTGGCCTGGAACTCACAGGGATCCACATGCCTCTGCCTCCGGAGTGCTGGGATTAAAGACATGCACCACCATGCCCATCGAGTTTTTTAAAGGCAACATTTTGTTACATAAATGGCTTTCTTTTTTGCTCATAGTATCTCTTAATATATGTCATTAAAAGTTTTATGTATGTACTTAGAGATGACTATTTTTTCATAATAAACATGATACTTCAATCATTGACAATTTAATAAATCATGTACACAAATACTTCAGTTTATCCTATTTGGACTCTAAATCCCTTTTCAGATTGAGGTCTATTTTATAGTTAAGCAAAATACTGGTTTTGATGTTTTAGTTCTTTCCTATTCATCCCCAGCTTGATTCCCCCTACAAATACTACCCCTGTCTCTTACTGGAACTAGGTGAAGCCTAGTTGAGGCCTCCATGGCTCCTACTGTTTCTATATTTGGTGCTGGTTGCTAAGAAAATGTTAGTGGGAGTCATTAATATCTCTTTTTTAAGAGACTGGGTGGTAGTAAGTTCTCTTTAGAGTTGTGATTGCTCAGTTCTACCCCATAAGTAAAGAGGTAGGTAATAATGGTTAACAGCTTTTGTCACTTTAAATGTGGTGGCCATGATATGAAATCTTTATGTAGATTATTTAATTTTAATTAACACTGGGATTCATTTTGTAGGTGAGGGAACTAAAGTGTGCCAAAAGGTTGAAAATTGACGGAGCTATTTTGTGTGCCTGTGTATGTTAATTAGGGGACCTTTCCCCTAGATAATTACAGCATCTCATTCTTCAAAACCTCCAGCCTCACTCGTTCTCTGCTTTCAGCTCCGCGAGTGCTGAGATCACGTTTTGGCAGGCCATGCGCCACTGCATTTGTCTCTGCTTATTAAAGACTAATTGTCTTTTTGCTTAAGGAAAAACCTAGTGTACTTTCTTTCTCTGATACATATTTGTGTTTTATTTTTTAATATAATCCCATTATGTAGCTCAGGCTGATTTTAAACTCAACGAAATCCTCTTGCTTCAGCCTCTGGAGTAGTGGGGTTAAAGTCCTTTATCTCTAATGAACTCTACCAAATGTATGGGGATTTTTGGTCCTGCCTAAGCCAAGCATACATGGAAACCTTGAACTATACTTCCACTCTATAAATTTACTATTTAAAAGAATATATAATCATAGTATATTAATAAGTTCAAAGGGTGTCCTTAAAATAGTATTGAAGTTTTTTTTTTTTTTTTCTTTCTTCTTCTTTTTTTTTTTTTTTCCGGGACAGTTTCTCAGTGTATCCCTAGACACACTGGCTCTGTAGAGCAGGCTGGCTTCAATTCAGAGATCAGTCTGCCTGTCCCTCCCAAGTGCTGGAATTAAAGGCATAGCACAGCCAGTGGGGAAAAAAATTTTTTTTTCAATTTTAGTATCATACTGTCTGGGCTTTAAAATCAGGTAAAATATTTCTTTTAAGAAGGCTGACTATGCCCAACATGGTGGCGCACACCTTTAATCCTGAAGTGCCTTTAACCCTGAAGCAGAGGCAAGTGGATTTAAGTTCAAGGCAAGCCTAGTTTACAAAGCAGTCAAGGACAGCCAAGGCTACACAGAGAAACCCTGTCTGGGGCGCAGGAGTGGTGGAGGGGGGAGGACAACAACAACACAAAGACTAAAGCTGGGTGTGGTGGCACACACCTTTAATCCCAGCACTAGGGAGGCAGAGCCAGGTGATCTCTGTGACTTCAAAGCCAGCCCAGTCCACAGGATGGCCAAGTGACACTCTTTCTAGAAAAAGGAAAAAAGATTGACTAGTAGGAACAAGCTGCTTATCTGTAGGTAGGATTTAACTTTGCTTCTTGGTCCTGTTGTTAAAATAACAGGCAAAGGTTTGATAAACTAATAGAAATAGACTAAATTTGAATTTAACTAGCCTGGCCTAGTGGCACTCGTCTTTAATCCCAGCACTCAGGAGGCAGAGACAGGTAGATCTCTATGGGTTCAAGGACAGCCTGGTCTTCAGAGTGAGTCCAGGACAGCCAGGGCTCTTGTTACACAGAGTTTTCTATGTAATTTACTTTTATTAAGTGTGGTTCTATTCGTTTTTTGCCAGTACCATGTACATATAGTTAAGGAACTTTCATTGACATGATACCAAAAAAGATGCAGAAAGTAGTCAAGTAGCGTTGTTGCACTATTAGTGTACTTTTTTATTATATATAATTTTTCTACATACAATTTAAATTTTCATAAAACAAGTTCGTAATAGATTCTAATGGTTTTGTTGTTGTTTTGGTTTGGTTGCTATTTTTCTTCCTTTTGGGGGGTGGGGGGTGGGGACAGGGTTTCTCCGTGTCCTAAACACACTTTGTAGACCAGGCTGGCCTTAGACTCACAGAGATACTCCTGCCTCTGCCTCCCAAGGGTTGGGATTAAAGGTGTGTGCTACCATGCCCAGCCTGGTTGCTGTTTTTCTAGACAGGATTTCTCTGTGTAACCCTGGCTGTTTTGGAGCTCACTTTATAGAACAGGCTGACCTTGAACTCACTGAGATCCGCCTGCCTCTGCCTCCCTGAGAGCTCAGACTAAAGGCATATACCACCACCACTACCCAGCAGATTCTAATACTTTTAATTTTAAAAAATTAGGCATAATGTACGTATTCACAAATCCTCACTTTTGAGTGTTTGTCAGTCTTGCAGATAGTAATCACTTATTACTATCCATAGACATTATTTTTAAACTTAGGTATTTTTTTTCAAAATATTAAATTAAATAGCATGCTATAGGTTTGCAAGAACAAATGTAAACTAGAGTGAAATCATTCTTTTGGTCTTTGGGCGTTTCCACAGTTTAGAATTAAGTTTGGTTGGACATGTTCGCACACACTTGTAATGTCAGCATTGAGAAGGCTGGAGGAAAAAAAAAAACCTAGGCCGGGTGTGGTGGCGCACGCCTTTAATCCCAGCACTCGGGAGGCAGAGGTAGGTGGATCGCTGTGAGTTCGAGGCCAGCCTAGGCTACAAAGCGAGTCCAGGACAGCCAAGGCTACATAGAGAAACCCTGTCTCAAAAAAAAAAAAAAAGAGAGAGAAGGCTGGAGCAGGAAGGGCCACCCTCAATATTCAGGCCAGTTTGGCTACATAGTAAGTTCCAGAAAAAGACCCTGTCTCAACAAAAGAACAAAACTATCCTGGAAAAGGATAGTTGGTAGGAAATGAGAAGTGGGCACTTTAGAACAGAATCCTTTATGAGACTGAAGATTGGAGAGGGAAAAGGCACTTCGTAGTTACTTAGGTGGGATAGGTTCTGATGCACTTAGAGGGATGCATATGGCTATGCTTGTGACCTAATACAAATAAATAACAGTGTCCATAATTAAACTTTTGGGGACAACAAGATGCCTCAGCAGGTAAGGACTTGCCACAAAGCCTGACAGCTTAAGTTTGATCTCTAGGTAAAAAAAATGGATTTTTGAATATTGTCCTCTGACCAGTGGCATGAACATACCACAAATACAACCTGCCTCCAGCAAATGGATTTAATAAACAAAACAGAGACTATATTGTACGTACTTTCATTATAAATTTTTTGAGAACAAAACTCATAGCTTCCTGATTCCTATCAAATCCTGTTCACAACTAATAGAGTTCAGTGGCATAGATCCTGTTGCTTAAAGTTGTGCCTGTGTATCACGGTACACTTCCTTACAGTCTTATTTGAGACCTAACAATTCTTATTTTCCAATATATTTTCCCTGTTAACCATTATATTATCTGTGTCTTCTAATCTTTTTGTGATAACTTTCTGATAAAATGGCGAATCTGTTCTGGAGATAGAAACCTGTACTTTTTGTATTCTCAGGATCAGGAAACACTAGCAGTGTACTCTTCTGTCTAGCATTTTGAAAGCAGTGTCAAATTATAAGCTATGTGTTATAGTTAAACATAGTAACAGCAGTAGGGTACGTAATGCAATTAATCTGGAAGTCATTGGAAAATGTCACTTTTTTTGGTTTTCTTTTGTTTCGTGCCTTCCCTGTTTTACCATAAAACATTCTCAGGACTGCCATTTTTGTCACAGGAACATTTTCATGTAGATGGCAGAATTGAACACTAAACTTGTTACGAAGTCACAATCTATTTAACTTGGTTTAATGAATATTTATTTATGATATCTGAAACCAATAGCCATTTTTTAGTGGAGTATTAAACTTTTATAAAATTTAGTCATTAGGTGAACACAAGTAGAAGAGTGGAGAGTCTTTTGTAAGTAGTGTTTATGGCTTTTATTTGTGCTTTTTCTGAATATTGTAGCATATTACAAGAATAATAATGTTAGTATAGAAATAAGAATGTGTAGCAGGCATGGTGGTGCACACCTTTAATCCTAGCACTTGGGAGGCAGAGGCAGGCAGAAGTCTTGAGTTTGAGGCCAGCCTGATCTACAGAACAAGTTTTACAGGACTGCCAGAGCTACACAGGGAAACCCTATCTCAACTCACATATAATATATATAACATATATAATATATATTATGAGCAATGGGTTTTGAGAACTGTTGTTTTTGTATACTTGCAATCTCAATTATATCTCAATCAGTAAATGTACAAGGGTAGGTTGATGTCTTTGGGGGGGCGCAGTATTTAAACTCACCAATCCAGGTACCACCTTTTTGACTATTACTTATCTTAATATATAAAATTAAACAGAGGTATTTTTAACAGGAGCTTGTTCAGAAGAAGTTCTGAGTACTTATTGAGGAAGGTCATTGAGACAGGTCAGCTTAGAACTGACACACAGCCTGCCTAATGATTGGACGGATGCTACCTGGTTGGAAGATGGAAATGATTTGGTGGATCAAAATCTGTAATAAGGGAAATCTATTTTTAGTTGAAGTGCTTTTCAAGATTATATTCCAGTGAAGTACTGTTGTATTTGCTATTAAAAATGAAACAATCAATAATTACTATCTCAGCTGGGTGTGGTGAAGCACATCTTTAGTCCCAGCACTTGAGAGGCAGTGACAGGTGTAGCTCTGTGAGTTCGAGGCCAGCCTGGTCTACAAAGGGAGTCCAGGACAGCCAGGGCCATTACACAGAGAGACCCTGTCTTGGTGGTGGTGGTGGGGGATTACTATCGCTCAAAAAGACTGTCTTAAGTGCTTCTGGTACATGAAATATGTTTGAGTGGCACTTAGTAAATATTACTTTATGGTATGAACTTTTAAGTTATATCTAAGATTAGAACACATCTTAAGGTTTTTTTTTTTTTTTTTTTTTTTTAATGTTTATTTGCTGAAAACTATGTTTGTATTTCTTCAGGTTTATGTGAGATTAAGACCATTCTTCAGGGAATTCCTGGAACGAATGTCTCAGATGTATGAGGTAAATGTGCTTAAACTACTTACCTATTGATTTTATTTTATTCAATATAGTAACCATATTCAGATCATGTATAATGATTACTTCTTTTCCCTGAATTTGTAGATCATTCTTTTTACTGCTTCTAAGAAGGTGTATGCAGACAAGTTACTGAACATACTAGACCCTAAAAAGCAACTGGTCAGGTAAATTTAATTAAGAATAGTAGAAATGTCACACTCATCTGTGCAACTACTTTCTTTTTAATTTTAATGGCCATTTTCAATTGGCTACTATCTAGAGATTTGTTGTGTTGAATGGTAAATGAGTTTTTAAAGTCTCACAACTCTTCAAGAGTTGCTAATTAGGTAACTTCAGACAGACATTCCTTAAAAGGTCCCAAAGTCAAATACAGTTTTTCACTGTCATATCTATATGTTTATTTCTTTGGGAATTCCAGGAGGTAGGCGGGAGTGCGGTGGTGGTAGAACTTTCCAATGTGAGCTTGTTTTATTTCCATATCTCTGAGATAATGTTTGTTATACTGTAAGGGCTCAGAGGAAAAAGAAGTATAATAGAAAAGATTCCTTAAGAGCAGATTTGATGCAAAGAGAATGTTAGTGCACCTAACTGGAAACTAAAGTTGAGTTAATCATTCAGGTTATCCTAATCTGGACTCTCCCCTGTGTATGCCATTAGCCAGCAGATGGCGGGTGTGACTGGTTAGCAGGGATGCCTTGGGGGATTTTGAAAACTAATTCCATTATTTCTCTCAACTAGAGAGACTTTAGTGAAGTCTACATACTTGCTCCATCCTCTAAGGTTTAGGAGTGAGTTTGACTGAGTGATCAAGAGTAGAGAAAGAAAATGTAAGAAGCTTGTGGCAGCTATTAAGCTGGGCATTGCAGTGTTTTGTTTTGTTTTTTAGTATCTCCCATATTGTCTTAATTATAAATCTTAACCTATTTTACTATTGTTGGTACTTTATTCCCATGTATGATGGCACAAGCTGGCAGATCTCTGTAAGTTTTATGCCAGCTTGAGTTATACAGCGAATTGCTGCCTCAACAAAAATAACTTAAAAAAAAAAAAAACTATTCGGCAATGTGGCAGACACCTTTAATCCCAGCACTTGGGAGGCAAAGGCAAGTGGATCTCTAAATTCAAGGCCAGCCTGGTCTACAGAGCAAGTTCTAGGACAGCCAGGGTTTCAGAGACAAACTCTGTCTTGGGGGGAGGGGGGAATCAAAATCAAAAACCAACTTTATTAAGTGGTTGCCATTGTGTTGAAAGGTGTTTCCCAGTGACCACTTCGTTTTATTTCACTGTGATGTTTAATTTTTAATTGAAAGGTTCAAATAAGTTACAGGAATAAATTAAAAAAAACAAAACAAAACGGTATTCTCTATTCACCAAAGTATACTATAAAAATGCTCACTGTAGGGCTGGAGAGATAGCTCAGCGGTTAAGGAGACTGACTGCTCCTCCAGAAGTCCTGAGTTCAATTCCCAGCAACCAACATGGTGGCTCAGTACCATCTATAATGTGATCTGATGCCCTCTTCTGGCCTGCAAGTGTATATGCAGGCAGAGCACTGTATACATAAAAATAAGTAAGTCTTTTTTTAAAAAATGCTCACTCTACCTGACATTAATAAAAGTATGTAAATTTAGATTTTGCTTTGATGACTATTTATTCTAAAAGATTTCTGTTTAATCCCAGCACTTGGGAGGCAGAGACAGGTGGATCCCTATGAATTCGAGGCCAGTCTGGTCTACAAAGTGAGTCCAGAACAGCCAAGGCTACGCACAGAAACCATGTCTCGGGGCGGGGAGATTTCTGTTGATTATTTTTATTATCCTAGTAACAGTTTAAGCAGTACAATCTTTTTGCTGCTTTCATTTGTCTGGGGAATCGACATGTTGTTACATTGTGTTATAATAGCTAGATTTATAAAATCTATACACTTGGGAATTCTGATTTACTAAATTGGATTTTGAAAAATGTGAGCAGATTGGAATTTGTTGAAGTACTCTAGAGTTCAGGACAGCCAGGGCTATACAGAGAAGCCTTGTCTCAAAATCAAGAAATGAGAGCGAGAAAGGAGTGGTGGGTAAATGAATTACCTTTTTAGTGGCTGGGTACCTAAAACTTCCTCTTTGTCATTGCCACAAGCACTGGATTTTTTGTTTTGTTTGTTTGAGACAGGATTCTTCTCCTGGTCTCACTTTGCAGACCAGGCTAGCTTTGACCCCACAGAGATCTGCCTGCCTCTGTCTCCGCGAGTGCTGGCATTAAAGATGTGTGGCACCACCTCCTGGCCAGTACAGACATGAGTAGTATATTGCTCATGAGAATTTGTATAAGTGTGGATTGCATGATTACTATAGTATTTTTCAAGACAGGGTTTCTCTTTGTAACCTTGGCTGTCCTGGACTTGCTTTATAGACCAGGCTGCCCTTGAACTCACAGAGATCTGCCTGCCTCTGCCTCCTGAGTGCTGGGAATATGGGCATGTGCCACCATCCCCTGCTTGGCTTGTACAACTTTTAATAGCTTTTAAAATGAAAGCTATTTAGTTTGTAAGATGGGTTATTAGTTTATATTTATAATACTTAAACTTGTTTTTGTCATTGTTTTCTTTTAGTTTGGTTTGGTTTTTTTTTTGAGACAAAGCTTCTCTCTGTGTAGCCCTGGCTGTCCTGGACTTGCTTTGTAGACCAGGCTGTCCTTGAACTCACAGAGATCCACCTTCTGAATGGTGAGACTAAAGGCATGTACCACCACCTGCCATCATTCCTCAATTTTTTTGTTGTATTTTGGAGACAGAGTCTCTCTGTGTAGCCTTGGCTATTCTAGACTCACTTTGTAGACCAGTCTGGCCTTGAACTCACAGCGATCCTCTGCCTCCCAAGTACTGGGATTAAAGGTGCAATCCCCCCCCCCCCCCCCCCCCGATTTAAAAGAAATGAGTGTTTGGGGAAAGTTTAAATGATGGAATGTTTTGGCCTCAGCAGCATCTTTTCTCAAAAACTGTAAGGAAAACTTTAAAAAAATTTTTTAAAATTCCAATATGAAAACACACCTTCTTATATTTTCTATTCTGGCATGTACAGGGATAGGGAGGCTGTGTGGTCTACTGGTTAGAGCAAAGGACTGGGAGCCAGGAGGATCCTGGGTTCCAATACAGGGCTAACCACAGACTTACTGTGACCTTGGGCAAGTCACTTGTGCCTCACTCAGTCAACCATCTGGAAAATTGGTTAAAAAGCAGGACCTCGTTGACAACCAAATGCTGCACCTGAGCTGAGCTTTCATGGGGTAATTAAATTACAAAAACAACTTAAAAGTTTTAATTCCCTTTTGTAATTTATGACATTATAGTATAAACCAAAGTTCTTTAAACCATTGTAATATTTTTTTAAAGGTCTCAATAATTGCTAAAAAATTTTATATTGAAACCAGTCCACAGCTTAGGTCCAATATTTGTATTTGAATTTGCTTCTTGAGAGAAAAGAATATTTACAAAGTCAATGGTCAATGGTATATGGATATGTTTCAGTGCGTGTTTTAACATTCATTTTTATTTTTGTTTAGGCACCGACTTTTCCGTGAACATTGTGTTTGTGTACAAGGAAACTATATAAAGGACTT
The DNA here is from genome assembly GCF_903995435.1 of Acomys russatus. Lineage (NCBI taxonomy): Eukaryota > Metazoa > Chordata > Mammalia > Rodentia > Muridae > Acomys > Acomys russatus. The sequence continues at coordinate 58,214,590 of NC_067140.1, forward strand.
AAATATCCTTGGAAGAGATCTTTCCAAAACTATAATAATTGACAACTCACCACAAGCCTTTGCCTATCAGGTAGGAAGAAGATTCCTAAAGACACTCAATTTTTAAAATGCAATAAAGACTACTGCCGCCAATAAGAATACGACAGGGAAAAAAATGGAATTTTAAAATTTACTGTGTTATCTTTTAGGATTAGAAATGCCAAATGGATAAACACTTGTGGAAAAAGATCTACATGAAGTATTAAGAAAGATCTAAGTAAATCTGAAGATAGAGCTACAGAACTATAGCCGTTTAATGACATTTTGATATTATAAACATGCTTGATAACTAAAATCAGCAGGATTCTAGTCTATTGACCCAAGTAAATTAAAGTGTTTTTTAGATGGTTTTAGCAAAATTTTCTGTTTTGCTAATATTTTCTATATCCCTGCTCTTCCAGCTGAGTCACTAAAGGACTCATACTGGTTAGTGTTTGTTTGGTTTTGTTTTTGAGGCGGGCACTCTCTAGGTACCTCAGGCCAACCTCTAACTCAGAGATCAGCCTGCTTTTGTCTCCTGGGTGCTGGTATTAAAGGCCACCAAACCTGGCCAAATATTTTTTCTTAAAATCAGTTCTTTTCCTACCCTGTATTTGTACTTTTACTGTACTTGTGAGGTGATAGTAGAAAAACGATAGGCTGAGGCTTACGCCTATGTCTATAAGGTCAACAGAGCAAAGCTCCTTAAAAGAATAGAGCAGCGACTACAGGGGGGAAAAAGCAAGGAGAGACAAAAACAAAGAGAAGGAAGGAAGGTCCTTGTGTAAGAGTATGCACACATACGTTTAGGGTGGTAGTGACCAGCATTGTGCTAGTAGCTTTTTTGAGTGACTATTGTAGAACTTGCATTAGTGGACCATTCTGTTGATGAGCTTTGTGTTCGCTGAGGAAGTAAGTTATACTGAACAGTTAGGCTTCACTTAAGCCATTGAGCTCTGTCTTGCATTATGGAGCTATCCGTGAAACCCTAGGAGCAGTTCTGTCCTTGGAGCTTTACACTGTAGTTGCTTATGTCTTTTTCTTTAGTGTTTCAAAGCAAGCTAATGTAGTTAAAGGGAACTTAATTACTTATTTATTGTTCTAGCTTTCTAATGGAATTCCTATAGAAAGCTGGTTTATGGATAAAAATGACAATGAACTCCTAAAATTGATCCCATTTCTGGAGAAGCTTGTAGAACTGGTAAGTATATCCTGTTTGATTTTTATTGGTTGGTTGGTTGGTTGGTTAGTTGAGCTGTTCTGTTGAACAAATCTGTGTATTGGCTTTTAAAGTTAACTGAGCCAACTCAGAAGGTTAAGACAGTCAGATGATCAGATTGAGGCCAGCCTGGGTTATATATGTACTGAGACCTTCCCTAAAAAAGAACAAGTAAGTTAACTGGTTGAAGATTGTGGCAGAGTGAAAAAAGATTGTGGGTTTTTTGTTTGTTTATTTTATTTTTAATTCATTTGTTTTTATTTCATGTGCGTTGGTGTTTTGTCTGGACGTACGTACGTATGTATGTATGTATGTATGTGGGTGGGTGTTGGGTACCCTAGAGCTGAAGTCACAGACAATTGTGATATGCTGTGTGCTGGGAATTGAATGCTGATCCTCTGGAAGAACAGCCAGTGCTCTTAACCATGAGCCATCTCTCCAGCCCTTAAGGCGTTGTTGGGTATTTATTTATTTATTTTTGGTTTTCTGAGACATGGTTTCTCTTGTAGTCAGTCCTGGCTTTCCTGGACTCTAGACCAGGCTGGCCTTGAACCTCACGGTGATCTGTCTGCTTCTGCCTCCGGAGTGCTGGAATTAAAGGTGTGAGTCACCACACCCTGCTGATTTTATTGTTTTTAATAAAACTTAATAATATGCTGTAGAAGTCAGTCTAGGCATATTCTTATATTAACAAGTTTTCTGAGAGTTGTGGTGCACATGTGTAGTCAGGTAGTCCCAGCACTAAGTAGAGGCAGGGGGATCAGGAATTACAGGTCACTCTTACCTACATGGTGAGTTTGCAGTCAGCCTGGGACTAAATGAAACTCTTGACAGTTATTTCTATTCACATATAGAAAAGATAAAGTTCCTACAAATCAGTCCTCTACCATTAACTATACAAACAGAAGCAGCAGGAGTACCTGCAGAGCCCTGTTGGCAGCTGAGAGTGAACCTAGACTCCAGTTCCAGCAGTGCAGAGAGGTCTATGGATCCGTTAGCCTTAGGGAGTCCAAACCCTGTAAATATTTTCTTTTGCCAGGCCATGGTGACACCTTTAATTCCAACACTTGGTAGACAGAGGCAGGCAAATCTTGGAAGGGGGTGGGGGAGGGGTATAGGGGCAGAGATACTGGTTTTCTGTCTGTGTGGCAGGATGAGACAAAAAGACCACTTGGGAGGCTAGTGGCTTGGGAGTTCCTGGGGAACAAATGATTTTGATTCAAAGCAGAGATGTGTATTATCACCTGTAACTGCCAGGGTTCTGCCTCAAGGCACTAAGTCTCCAGTGAAGAGTGCAGCTGGTATTCAAGGGAAGTTTTTCAGTGGCCAGTTAAACAGATCTGGATCAAGGTCAAGATGGGTTTTTGTTGTTGTTTCTCACTTTGTAGCCTTGACTTGGAACTTTGTGCATCAGGCTGGCCTCTATCTCTTAGAGATCTGCCTGTGTCTGGCCTTTGAGGGCCACCACACTCAACAGATGAAGGCTTAAACATCCTCCTCTTCCTCCTCCTCCTCTTCTTTTCTTCTTCTTATTCCTCTTTTACTTTTTCCTCTTCTTTCATTCTTCTTTCTTTCGTTTTTGTTTTTTTGTTTTGTTTTGGTTTTTTGTCGTCGTTTTTGTTTATCGAGACAGCCTTGGCTGTCCTGGACTTACTTTGTAGACCAGGCTGGCCTTGAACTGACATCAATCCTCCTGCCTCTGCCTCCCAAGTGCTGGGATTAAAAACATGTGCCCTCCACACCTGGCCTCATCTTTCTTCTTTAAGTGATACATGAGGGAAATGATAGAGAAGCCAGGAACACTGAAGTCAGCAAGGGCTCAGAAAGACTTCCCTCCTCCATGGGTCTTAAAAGAGAAATCCTGCCGGGCGTGGTGGCGCACGCCTTTAATCCCAGCACTCGGGAGGCAGAGGCAGGCGGATCTCTGTGAGTTCGAGGCCAGCCTGGTCTACAAAGTGAGTCCAGGATGGCCAAGGCTACACAGAGAAACCCTGTCTCGAAAAACCAAAAAAAAAAAAAGAGGAATCCTGTGCTTGGAGGCTGGGGTGCTAAAAGGCAGAATCAATAGTATTCCTCCCCTGGAGGAAGACAGAGGGCTCAGAACAAATGTAGTGATTTGTAGCCTCATTTCAGGTTCTAAACCCTGGTCCTTACTGCCCACTGTTGTTTTCCATGAACAGTTTTGAGTTGTATTAGAAATTATTAAAATAAGGCCTATCAGACATTATTATTCTTTTTATTTCATACTTTAGTATTTCATAGGCTTTCTCTTTTGTTTACAGGAATTATTTTCTTATTTATGAGTCAGTCAATTGTAGAAAGTAGAATTTAGTGCCGTAACCCTTTTACTTATCTGTTTAGCTTCCTAATTGTTTTTATTAAAAAATGAAAAGGAGGGGGCTGGAGAGATGGTTTAGTGGTTAAGAGCCCTGTCTGCTCTTCCAGAGGTCTTGAATTCAATTCCCAGCAACCACATAGTGGCTCACAACCATCTATAATGTGATCTGGTGCCCTCTTCTGGCATGCAAATGTACATGCAGATAGAGTACTCATTAATATAAAATAAAGATTTAAAACATTTTTTTAAAAAGGAAAAATAAAAAGCTTAAGTGTAAATTTAATTCCAATTTTAAAATCTTGTATTCTAATATATAGTCACCTCTCCATAGCCCCTCTAGACTGATCTAAGAGCCCCTAGTTTGTACTACATTGTTTAGAGATTAATATCAACAGGAAAGTCTGCCAGTATAGATGAATTACATGAGTCAATATGTAGGGAACTTACGGTTATAGAAGCTGACTGTATTTGGCAAGCAAAATAATGCCATGAAGTAAAGTAGTAGTCCACTTTCTCTTTACTGAGTGTTTATAAGGATATATAGGACCATATCTTAGAAATTATGTGGCTTTTCAAAAGTAATCTTTTCTCCACACAGAATGAAGATGTCCGGCCTCACATCAGAGACAGATTTCGATTGCATGATTTGCTGCCCCCAGATTAAGTTCAGAGACTATCAGATCACTGAAGGGGGGAGAGAATGCAGGACCCTTTTGGACTAAGAGAAAAACATTGCCATTACTGTTGAAATTTTGCATTTTTGTACCCCGTCTTGCTTTTCTTATCTTTGGTGCCCAATAATAATCAAGGGTTACAGAAAGAGACTATCTCAGATTGAACACATACAGCGGGTAGGCTAAAACAGAAGCGTCTGTAGAACTAGGACAACTCCAGTGAAACTTTTTATGTACAGGACATCTGCAGTTTATAAAGAATTCTGTTTCTGCCACCAGCAGCTTGACCTGTAGTTACACAGGATTTTATGATAATAACAGAGATGAAAGTGGACTTTCATTTTCTCTCTGTTTGGTGCTCTCAGTGGGTTTGTAGCCACTTTTCTGTTACTTTACTATTCTCATTTCAACAGGAATGGCCAGTAAAAGTTGTTTTATTTTTCCTGTTAAGGTTTATAACCTTTTTACATTTCTGACCTGTATTAGATTAGAATCTCATAATGCATTCCTTTTAGTTGAGGCGCTTCATAGTTTTCTGGAAATAGTCAATTTTTAGTTTTTTTATTATACATCTGAATGGCCGTTTTCCTGCTTTGTCTGCCTGCATATTGTATATTTGTTTAAAAATATTCTCTACTTTTAGTCCATGTAAGTTTCATTTTTTTTAAAAAATGCATTTATATTTTGTTCTGTAATATTCTGCTGTAGGTGAAATCTTTAAAAATCAAGAGACTGGGTAGTTAAGAATATATGAATGACTAATGTTCAAACTATTTGAACCATTGTGATGACATGTATTCCAGATGGTAATATCTTGCAATGGCACACAATTAATGGATAAAGGTATACCTCAGACCTCACTGTGCTCACTAATCTTTAAAGAGAACGAGTTCATTCACTTGTTGGGCTTGATTCAGTTACTGCTGCCTTTGGTTTTCTCCAGGAATGAAGTATTCAGCACAGTGACTCAGTATTTTCACTTTGCATGGGCTGGTAGTACCTCTGTTATGCTCTTGGTTACAATCAGTTTAAAACTCTGTGTAACAGTCTTGGTACCTAACAGTAGCTATGCATAATCCTGTGGCACAGTACACTCCCGGGCCACCAGTGCAGTTAATATGCTCATAGTGGTTTTCTATGCTATATGAAAATAGTCGTCACGCCTTGGTTCTCTAATGCAGCTACACAAGAGGCTGATATTTTTATAGTGGCGTGTAATCTCCTTTTCAGGAGGCTTTTTATGGAAGGTAGAATTTGTAAGAGTTAGTATGCTTTGCCTCTCAACTGCATTAACATGCCGCAGGCTCAGACTGTTTTTGTGTAAAGGATGTCAAAGAACGGCACTTTTTCTAAAGAGAAGTTTGATATTTTGTATGCTTGTTAAGAAAGTACAGTATTGGAAATTAAAGGTGGACAACTGATAATTGAGGAGTATGTCAGTTAATTTTTTAATGTATATTACCTGTTTACTTGTACAATTTATTGTACAAATTACATGCAGCTTCATTTTCAAATGAATCCTTAAAATAAGGAAATCTTTTTAGGAAAACATTTAATTTTTGTATTTTTGATTTTAAAGGCATGAGTTGTCAGTTTTCAGTGTATTAATGAAGATTTTAACTTTTCATCAGGTTGAGTGTTTTCTTACTATATTATCTGTTGTGTATGTAGTTAGCATATTGTGTCACTGAACTGTTTAAAAATCTAGCATGTAGAGCAAAGCCTGTTTTGTGGAAAATCCTTATTCATTAAAAAATAATCATGGCAGATTTTCTGCAAAAAAAAAAAAAACAAAAACAAAAAAACAAAACAAAAGCAATTGCAATTCAGAATACTGATTTTTTTAAATTATTATTTAAAAAAGGTATTTTGCTTGCAGGAACAATACTACAGATTCATTTTAATGAGAATCTTTGAAATGTATTTATCTTTAGGGCACCTGGGCATCTTTATGCTGTTTGTCTTTTGTCTTTCTTGAAATAAAATGTACATATGTTACCTTTACATATGCTCTTTTTCAAAATTGTGAACCTAGTTAATTTCTTCCTGCCCCCATCATTTTTATGCTAATACAGCAAACCCCCAAATATATACAAGAATTTTTCACATGTGTAATTGTAGAATTTTTTCCTGATTAAGTGAATACAGTCTCAAAGCCCTTCCCACAACTTTAAGGGGAAATGTAAACACTTATACCTTTGCACCTGTGGGCACTTTAATAATAAAAAGTAGCCCATGCTAGGAGAACTCCTGCAAGTCAGCCTAGGGGTGAGTCCAGAACAGCAAACTTTGTAGAGAAAAACATTGTGGAAAATTCTACATGGCCTGAGAGTTGAGACCAAATTAATAGATCGTTTTTCCAGTACTTCATTTGGGTTATTCTAAAGTTGTTGATACAACGTTTAAAGTGAATTATAAAGCAACAAGTTAGCCAGCTTCTCCCCCCGCCCCCCATTTTAATAGATTATCTTCCAATTATAACTTTTCTTTGTTAGTAGCTGAAGACCACTTCCCATTTATTTAATCGGAGGTGTGTAGTTTTTTTTTAATTGAAACGTGCCCAGCCTGTCAGTGCACACAGCAAACATGACTATAGTAAATGCAGGGGCCATGGATCCTTGAGGCACAGAAAGCTACCTGTGTACACATTGCAGCTCTAAAATTGTGCTATTTCCAGTTACGAATGTTTGACTTTTAAGACATTCTTTTAAATATTTGTATCATTATTAGAGGATGTTTAATTGGTTGTATTTTTTAATCCCATGTAATATATGTAGTCCCGATCAGATTTACTACCATTTTTCTCTGGGTCCTAAAAGAATTGATGACAATTCGTAACCAGAAATTGTTTTATATTTGCTAGTATGTATATTTATTTATCCAATGGCTTTATTTGTTTCCCAAAATTGTTTTGGGACTTGTTGAAAGCATTATGTAACTTCTATAAATGGCTATTTTCTTGTAACTGTCAGTGATATGGATGTGTACATTGTTTTTATATATATACATATATATTTCTGGGGTAATTTTTTTTTTTTAGGGTTGACAGTGTTTTTTGTTGTTGTTTTTAAGTTACCTTTTGCCAATGCCTTTTTCTGCTAGCTTTTACTTTCATTCAGCCTTCTAACAGAGTTCATTCTTAATGTATTGTCAACTTGCCTGTAAGAGAGACTTCATCTCATCAATGAAGAAGGCTTCAAGTCTTACAGCAAGCACAGATTCTTCATAAGGATCAGATCTCTTCCACGCCTGTCAGTCACATAAAGGACAAGGAAGCCTTTGTTTGCTTGTACTGACACCGATGCTATACACTACATCACTAGCTAGATAAGGCTCTCTGACCTGACTTCTGTCTTCCTAGGTATTTATTTGTTACCTCTTTAAACCTTGTATGTCTAAATTAACTTAGAATAGTTATCCACCAAATAACTATGCCAAGAACTAGGAAAGAATGTTTATTTTATTTCCCCTTATAGGGGAAGAGTGGACTGGGAACAATACAAGACCAGAAGGTCTTAGGCTGTCTGTCATTCAGTCACTTTCTTACTCCTCTCATGGGCTGTATTTAACTATATTTCTTTGTTTTTGTTTTGTTTTGTTTCAGTGCTAATGTATTTGATTATGCCATTGCTTTTCATGTCTTCCCTTGAGTTGAAAACCTGCTAGGAATTTGTATATAAAATACCTTAAAGGTTTCAGAGTAAGAACCACAAAACTCAGTACCCTCTATTCAAATGCTACTTTAAATTATTGAAACCCGAGTCACACCATTAGGATTGTTTTCATAAAATGTTTCTCTGTTATCTTGAATTGAAATTCCATTATAAATCAATTTAGTTCACAAACATGTTTTAAGATCTTTTTAAAAAAGGATTTAAGAGAAGTTTATTCTAGCTTATGGTTTTAATGTTAGTATTTTAAGATACAAAGTGATTTCCAAACCTACCTGTTCATCAGAATTATGCTGAGGAGCTTTTTAAAAACAGGCTCCTGAGGCCTGGGAAGCCACCTTGTTGTGTCTAGAACAGGTTTGAAAGTTACGTATTTTTAAGGCTCTCCCAGTGATTTAAATAGAAAACTTTGGTATATCCCTGCTTTAAATAATGTGGTTTGAGAATAGGTTACAGAAGTTGACGAGAAATCAATCAATCTCCTCTGTCCCGTCCCCCCCCCCCCCCCCTTCTCATAGGTTTTTTTTCCTTCCCCATTTCCTTTCTTAAATGCTGGGACCATATTTCACAGAACCATTCAAGATACGTGGAGGAGTCATGAAGATTGAGGCTACTGCTCACTACCATTTTTATCACTCATACTTTTTAAAGAGTTTGCATTTATAGAACTCTGACTAGCTGATCACTTACATAGCTGAAGGACATGTCCCTGAATGAAACCATTATATATATATTAATTAAAATATTTCACTATTTTTTTATTTTATAAATCTTTGTAGAAATAAGCAATGAAATGCTACTTTCATCTTTTGAAATGGGATTTTTCAAGGTAGTGTCCTTTTGGCATTAAGGTAGGGGGGAGTTAATATTCTCTCTACTTATTTCCATATGAATCAATATGAAGTCGTGGACATTTAAAAATCTCAATTTAATTTCTACTTATTTACTATGCAGTATAGCTGTGGACAAGTAATGTAGATTTAGTTTTCTCATCTTCAAATGCCCTGATCACCCTACCTCACAGGGTTGTTGTGGGGACAAATAAAACTTTTATGGAAGTACTTTTCTTTGATGAGATTTTATCAGCCATCAGAAACAATGGAATTTTGAGCATTCTTTTTGTTTTACAAGTATTCAAGTTATCATCTTTACTTTTTGATATTGACTGTAGAACACTCTTGCAAGGACCACAGAGTGGGTCGCAGGTGAGGAAAAAGCAACACAGAAACAAGGTCAAGGGCTATGACCAAGACAAAACTCGGGTAGCAGAGTGCTGGTACTCTTGTACCATGGTTGTGCATAAATACAAAACCTACGTGTAAGTCAGATTAATCTACAAAATACTTTTATAAAAGGAATATAGAGCCACATATAACTGGGCCTAAAGGGAGCATCCAGTTTTAAAACTAGAAGAAAACTGCAGCTTCCACATTAGCTTTGTTATGAAGATAAAGGTCACAGATGGGAGTAGAATGCAAGTCTTTTAATTGCCATCGCCCAGTTGTCTTAGCAATTACTGTGAGCCAAGATGAAATAAAACATCTGAGGTCAACCCAGATAAAGAACAGCTTAGTGAGAACGCTATTGGGACTACATAACAAGTTTGAGGGCACTCTGAAATTCTGTCCCAAAATACTACTGCTGCTGTAGGTGTAGACTATCAGTCTGATGTATAAGATCATAGGTTCTATCCCTAGTACCTTAAACAAAAGTCCTTTCTTTAGTGTTCGGCAACTACTAAACCAAAGATTTCTGTCTGCAAAATTGACAACTGCCAGCCGGGCATGGTGGTGCACTCCTGTAATCCCAGCACGCAGGGAGGCAGAAGCAGGCCAATCTCTATGTTTGAAGCCAGCCTGGTCTTCAAAGTGAGTCCAAGACAGCCAAGGCTACACAGAAACCCTGTCTTGAAAAACCAAAAGTTGACAGCTGCCTTAAACTCAGTATCTAGCACTGGAGATTACCATTAGAAGAGCTGCAGAGTGCTAGTCAAGTCCCTGCAAACAGTTTTCCAAGGAAAGGGTTGGTTTGGGGGAAAGGGTTCAAGCAAAGGAGGAATATGATTCTCCTGTGTGATTGTTGCCTGCCAGGGAGCGAAGAGACCAGGTAGGGATTCGGTGACCCCACACAACGTTTGGCCTTCCAATGCTTGGGGAGGTAGAAGCAGGAGGTTCAGGACCATTCAGAGCTGCACAGTACTAGCTACAAGAGACCTTAAGAATATTCCCCTCCTTCACTGCTGAAAGCACTCACTGGCTGCTAGTATCATAACGGACAGTGCAGACTGGTCACATTTGGGCAAAATATCACTTACTACTGGGATCTAAGGCACTTATTGAAGAAAAGGATGTTTACTATGGTTAGACAGAAATAGAAAGTAATTCTAGGGCTTTCTGGCAACCCCCCCCCCCCAAAAAAAAAACAGTTTGAGGCAGATGCTTGCTCCCTAACACTTTTTTGGTATTGAAGATTGGGCCTTGAGTATGCAAGGCAAGTGCTCTGCTAAGCTTCAGCCCCAACTGCAAGACTAATGTTTGTCATCATCCTTGAGTGGATTTGGTTTGGGGTTAAAGTGTACAAAGTTAAGTTAGAAATAAAACAATTTTCAAATATCTCAGTAATTTTTTTAGTTGTATAAGAGACAGTCTGTGCTACTCGGGTCAGCTCCAAACTCCTGGTGATCCTCCTGTCTCAGCTTCCAAGTAGCTGAAACTACAGTCATGCACCGCTACAGCAAACAATAACAACTCGAGGGAATTTTTTAAAGTTTGAATATGGCCGGGTGGTGGTGGTGGCGCACGCCTTTAACCCCAGCAATCAGGAGGCAGAGGCAGGCAGATCGCTGTGAGTTCGAGGCCAGCCTGGTCTACAAAGTGAGTCTAGGACAGCCAAGGCTATACAGAGAGACCCTGTCTTGAAAAACCAAAAAAAAAAAGCCGGGCGTGGTGGTGCACGCCTTTAATCCCAGCACTCGTGAGGCAGAGGCAGGTGGATCGCTGTGAGTTCGAGTCTAGGATAGCTAAGGATACACAGAGAAACCCTGTCTCAAAAAAAAAAGAGTTTGAATCAGAGCTGGAAGCGGTGGTGCACACCTGGAATCCCAGCACTTTGGGAGGCAGGTGGATCTCTGAGTTCAAGGCCAGCCTGGTCTACAAAGTGAGTCCAGGGTAGACAGGGCTACACAGAAAAACCCTGTCTCGGAAAAAATAAAAATAAAAGGCACAGTGGCACATGTCTTTAATCCCAGCACTTGGGAGGCAGAAATAGGCTGTAAGTTGAGGTCAGCCTGGTCTACAAAGAGCTACAGTACAGCCAGAACTAGTAAACAGAGAAACCCTGTCTCAAAAAAATAAATAATATTTAGATCTGGCTGTACTTGGGATTAAAATCTGTTCTTCAACCCTTTCCTCTTCTGTGTAAGATTGAGTCTGGTGCTTAAGACACCTCACTTAAAAAGCCAGGAACAGCCTGGATTCATTTCTGATAACCATTTATTCTGCTGTAGCTTTAATAACAAGATAACTCGAGCTAGGAATGTTGATACATGCTTGTAGTCCTAGCACTAGGAGTGGGATGGGGGTGGGGAGGGTCCTGTGGTAAAAAGCTTATCCTAAAACTCAAGAACAGATTGGGCTATATAGCCATAGCAAGACCTTATCACAAAACAACGAAGAAAAAAGGCCAAATGATGGTTTGGTTTGGGTTGTTTTTGTTTTCAAGGTAGGTTTCTATGTCTAGCCTTCGTTGTCCTGGACTTGCTTTTGAACTCTCAGAGCTCTGTCTGCCTCTGCCTTCCTGAGTGCTGGGATTAGAGGTGTGCACCACCGTGCCTGGCTGAGAGCAGATATCTTAACCCCCACAAAGGAAAGATGAAGTGAGGTGGCTTGAGAAATTGTCATGCATGTTTGTGACCCCATCTTCAGCCACCAACTCCCAGGTTGTAGGAACTCAAGTTTCAAATTCTAATGTTTTGGGGAAGACAATCTGAATTTCAGTTACCTATCACTTTACAAAAGTTCTACAGAGATGTTTAAAATAACTTGATTCTCACAGATTTGAAGACTGAGGAGGTCAGCTGGGCCATTCTTGCTTAGGATCTTCCATTAAGTGTGTTCAAATAGTAAGTATGGATGAAATAATAAGGATCAGTTAGGGATATACAAGATGGATTCTTCACACCCATGTGTGGCAGTTCAGCTGAAGAGTCACGGTCTGGCTAAGTTTTTCTCCCTGAACAGCTTCTCCCTGTACTTAGCTTGAACTTCCAAAGCATGTTGGTCTCAAGGTATTGATAATTCTTATGTAAGTTGGATATGGGGATGCGTGACTGCAATCCAAATACTTTGGCAAAGGAAGAACAGGCCTTCTTCACCTATATTTCCTGAGTTTGGGTCCAACCTGGTCTACAAGAGACCCAGTTTCCAAAAAACAAAAAGAACAGACTTCTCCCCCCACCCCACACCTCGAGACAGGGTTTCTCTGTGTAGCCCTGGCTGTCCTGGACTCACTTCGTAGACCAGGCTGGCCTCGAACTCACAGTGATCTGCCTGCCTCTGCCTCCTGAGTGCTGGAATTAAAGGTGTGTGCCACCATGCCCGGCAACAACAGACTTCTTAAAGGGCCAACCTAGTCTACAAGAGACCCAGTCTCCAAAAAATAAAAACAACAGACTTCTTCAATAGCAGTTGGCATCTATAAGAGCACTCCAGGAAATAACAGGTAGGTTCCAAGTCACCTTTTGGCTTAGGATTGGGGATGTCCATATGATGGAATAGTTCAAAAAGAAAACATAAGGGTCCAAATTCAGGTGAAGACCATGGCATACAGGCTTGAATACTGTTCCCTGGGGAGTCAAGACTGGAAGGAGTTACTATACATTTCATGTTGTGTAGAGGAATTTAAATTCAGAACATAGCTGCTCTAGCCAGAGATCATATCCAAAGACCTGTATGATCTAGCTGGAATACAGATGTGGCTTTAATCCTAGGAGACAGGGGCAAGCAGATCTCTGGGTTCGAGATCAGCTTGGTAGAGAGCAAGTTTCAGGTAAAGAAAAGCTTAGGTCCAGGCATGGTGGCACATGTCTTTAATCCCAGCACTCGGGAGACAGAGGCATGCAGATGCCTGAGTTCTAATCAGTACTGCTCAATCGGTTCTGTTTGTGGAATTTAGAGGCAGTTTTGCCAGGACAATTTTTACAGAGATAGGTTGTAGAGAGAAAACAAGCTAAGACACAGGTGAAGACAGAACGACCCAGAGAATGAGGAGCCAGAAGATTAGAACAGATTGTTAGAGTTAGTTTGAGGCATAGCAGGGCAATTCAGTGAGAAACTGAGAGAAGCCAGATTGAGTCAGTCAGCTTGGAAATGAGTTTGAGGCATACAGCTGAGTTGAACCATTCCAAAAGAGCTAGAAAGGCTGAGCTTATTCACCAGTAAGTCTCAGAGGCTGAAAACATCCTAGGCCTAGGTTAGCAGATGGAGGCAAAGACAATTAAATCAGGCAAATAAAAGATACTTTAAGACTCCCATGTCTGAGCCGGGTGTGGTGGCACACGCCTTTAATCCCAGCACTTGGGAGGCAGAGGCAGGCCGATCGCTGTGAGTTCGAGGCCAGCCTGGTCTACAAAGTGAGTCTAGGACAGCCAAGGCTATACAGAGAGACCCTGTCTTGAAAAACCAAAAAAAAAAAAAAAAAAAAAAAAGAGCCGGGCGTCGTGGTGCACGCCTTTAATCCCAGCACTCGGGAGGCAGAGGCAGGCGGATCGCTGTGAGTTCGAGGCCAGCCTGGTCTACAAAGTGAGTCCAGGATGGCCAAGGCTACACAGAGAAACCCTGTCTTGAAAAAAAAAGAAAAAGAAAAACAAAAAAAAAAAAAAAAAAAAAAGACTCCCATGTCTGCTTCCCACCCAGGCTCTGGCTCTTGGCTGGACTGGAGGGAGTGAATCTTAGCTCGGACCAGTCGCTGTAATGCGGGATCAAGGTTGTTGGTGAGTGTGAGAGAAACAGCCTTCTCCAGAGACAGCTTCAGAGAAGCAGCTTGTTTAATTGGGGGAAAACAGAGGCTATTTAAACCTTTGGGGAGTGGGTGTAGGTTTTGGGTTAAGTGTACAGCATTGCCTGGGCCAAGGTGCTGGGAATGCCTTATTTGCATGAAGAGGAATTCCAGGTGCTGCTGGACATGACCTTATAAGGAGACAGGAAGTTTAACTTGTAACCTGCCTGCCAGGCTACATGACCACCTCAAGGAAAGCAGAGGTAAGGGTTAGGCTACATATACCCAGACATGCAGGCCCAGGGCGGGGAGGGAGCAGTCCTACTCCTGTTGGTCTCAAGAGGAGATTTCTGGGGTTTGTACATGCCTCAGCCTCACTCTCTCACTCTTGCTCTGGGCCAGCTGCCCTGGTTGCACTGCTCAATGGCACCACATTTATTGAGCATTTACTATGTGCCAGGCACTGGGAATACAGCAGCAAAGAACATGAAGAGCTACATGTGGCACATAGGCCTGCAACATCATCTAATTGGGAAGCAGCTGGTTTTGTTTGTTTTGTTTATTATTATTTTTTCTTTTTAAAAGATTTATTAGCCGGGCATGGTGGCGCATACCTTTAATCCCAGCACTCGGGAGGCAGAGGCAGGCGGATCGCTGTGAGTTCGAGGCCAGCCTGGTCTACGAAGTGAGTCCAGGGTGGCCAAGGCTACACAGAGAAACCCTGTCTCGAAACACACACACACACACACACACACACACACAAAAAAAGATTTATTAATTTATTATGTACACAGTGCTCTGCCTGCATGTAAACCTGCTGGCCAGAAGAGGGCATCAGATCATATTATAGATGGTTGTGAGCCACCGTGTGGTTGCTGGGAATTGAACTCAGGACCTCTGGAAGAGCGGCCAGTCAGGGACTTCTGCAAACCTAACATTTGGCTTTAATGTGAAGGAGGAGAAGCCAGCCATGCGAAATGTGGAAAGAGCACTCCAGGAAGAAGTAGTAGTGACTCTAAAGCTCCTAGTGGGGAAAAAAGGTAGCCTCAGCAATGGAAGGAGTAAGGGAGCGAGGCAGGAGGAGAACAGAGGGAAGGAGACAGAAAGGGAATGAAAAGGAGAAGAGGGAGAAAAAGACGAACAAGCGAGGAGATCGGCATGTCTGAACAAGGTAGGGCCGTCTGTGCCAGGGTTTATTGACTGAAAAAAAGTTGAACTTTTGTTTTGGGACAGGGTCACATATAACCCAGGCTGGCTCCAAACTTACTATGTAGTTAAGGATGACTTCGACCTTCTGATCCTTCTGGCTCCATCTTCTGAATGCTGGGATTACAGGTATATGCCACCATGACATTTATGTGGTTTGGGGATTGAACTCAAAGCCTTGTGCATGCTGGGCAAGCACTCTGCCAACTAAGCCATATCCCCAGGCAAAGAAGCTGACTTTTTTTTTCGTAAAAAATAAGAAGTTATTGAAGAGAGTTTGCCTGGCTAGGTGTGGTGGCACACACCTTTAATCCCAGCACTCGGGAGGGGAGGCAGAGGCAGGCAGATTGCTCTGAGTTCAAGGTCAGCCTGGTCTACAAAGCGAGTCCAGGACAGCCAAGGCTATAAAGAAAAACCCTGTCTCGAAAAATAAAAACAAAAGAAAACAAAGAGTTCACCTGGAAGGAAGCAATGCTTTTTGGTATTTATTTATTCAGACAGTGTCTTGATATGTAGCTCACACTGGCTTCAAACTTGGGATCTTTTGGCTCGTGCATCAAGAGTGCTAAGATACAGGGCCTGGATCACTACACCCTGTATAAATCACATTTTAAAGCAAGCTGTTGTGTGGGGGATGGATTATGGAGAAAGATATGAAGATGGGACACCAGCTGGGAAGTCTCAAAACAGATTCAGGTAGTAGTAATAATTTCTCAATTTTAGCAAGGAGATCAGAGCTCCCAACCTTGGTGACAAATGGAATTCAGGGGTTCAGAGAGGGCAAGCAATGAAGGAAAGCCCCCAGGGTTTGACTCCGGCATCTCAGGGAGTGTCACCATCTTTCAATCTCCTAAGGCATAAATTTCTCCTCCTTGGACCTTCAATGAAACAGATCAGTGGGATGGATATATCAAGCGAGCACTTAAGGAATTTAGATCACTCAACTATCCAAACCTTCAGGGAAGGCAAGCAGGACAGAGAGCCAAGGGACATCTGATGCTGTGGTCTGGAGACCTAAGTCGGCCTTCCTGAGGCTGCTTCCACCATGTACTACACTGCTTTGTTTTCCTCAGCTAAACGTTTCCTCAACCTCTAAACGTTAACCACATCTAACACATGTGCGGCAACTAGACTGCACTTTGACTGAAAACTAGCTAACATGGGTACCACAGTCTAGTCAACCTGATACATAAAATTAACCATTCAAGTCACTAAGTCCTACTGCCTTTGATCTTTTTGTTTGTTTGTTTGTTTTGTTTTTCGAGACAGGGTTTCTCTGTGTAGCCTTGGGCTGTCCTGGACTCACTTTGTAGACCAGGCTGGCCTCGAACTCACAGCGATCCGCCTGCCTCTGCCTCCCGAGTGCTGGGATTAAAGGCGAGCGACACCACGCCCGGTTACTGCCTTTGATCTTTAAATAGTTTTCAGACTGGTTCCTTCTTCATTGTCACTGGCTTAATTTAGGCTTGGATTCTTCTCACTGAATTAATTCACTCAAGTTGGGGTTTGCATAGCTCAGTGGTACTGTAAGGCTTGCATAGGCTCTTGGTTTTATCCCTAGCACAGGCAATTAATTATACTTACGTATTAGGCACTTTGCCAAATGTTGCAGATAAAAATTGTTAATGACTGTGCCCTCAGGGACATGTATTCCAGCTCGTTGGTGCTGTCTCTCGTGCTTACTTTCAGTCCACCTTCATCCATGGATGCTGTTTTTATAGATTGTGGCTTCTCACTTTAAAGATGCTGTATAAGCCGGGCGCGGTGGCGCACGCCTTAATCCCAGCACTCGGGAGGCAGAGGCAGGCGGGTCGCTGTGAGTTCGAGGCCAGCCTGGTCTACAAAGCGAGTCCAGGACGGCCAAGGCTAACACAGAGAGACCTTGTCTGGAAAAACCAAAAAAAAAAAAAAAAAAAAAAAGCTGTATAACATTTTTTGAAAGATCACCTTATGAAATGTTTATTTGTGGACCAAACATACAAAATAAATGGAAACTATTAAGAGAATGGCTGATCACTATCTTTTAAGACTTTACTATTAGTATATTGGGCTATTAATTTAACCAACAATATATCTAAACCATCTAAACCTTTTTGTTTGGTTGGGGTTTTTTTTTTTTTTTTTTTTTTTTTTTTGAGACAGGGTTTCTGTGCGTAGCCTTGGCTGTCCTGGACTCGCTTTGTAGACCAGGCTGGCCTCGAACTCACAGCGATCCTCCTGCCTCTGCCTCCCGAGTGCTGGGATTAAAGGCGTGCGACACCACACCAGCTAGTCTCTTAATGTCCCCAGTGGCAAGGGAAATTTTTTTTTTTTTTTTTTGCTCCTTTTAGGTTGTTTATCATCAGTTTACCAGTTCTATTGCACTCTGTCAGGTGAGGACCACAAGCCTTCTGTCTAGCCGAAATGCACCGGAGCATGTCACTGGCTTCTAAAACTTCATCAGTGCCTACAGCAGGCAAGAAAATTGCAACCTCCACCGTCGTTAATGCTGCCTTTTAACATGTAACCTCATAATGCTTTTTCTGTTGCAGCCATCGCACTGTGTCGAAATCTGTTTACATAACTATTTTGCTACCGGTTTGAGACAAACTAGAGCATACGCCTAACACAGATCACGGAATTCCGAAATGTTTTCGCCAAAGAATCACCGTGCCTGCCTCCGGGGGCTCACGGGAAGAGAAAACCTTGGGAATTAGGTGTGGACTTCGATTTAGGGGCCAGAATACTAGGAGGATGCCGTAGGACCGCCCTGACCGCTCCCTCCGCCCCGCGTGTCTGCTCGTCCGCCAGCTCCCAGCCTACTAATGATGGGCGACGCCCGCAGCCAAGCGAGCACCGCCCGACTCACGCGTGCGCACTTCCTTCTCCTACCCGGGGCCGCGTCTCCTCGCTTAGTGTCGCCCCGCCCCGCCCCGCCTCGCCCTGCCCCGCCCCGCCGCGCGCGTCGCCCGAGGGGGGTGGAGCCTGGGCTGGGCGCCTAGTCAGCCACAGTCCCAGCCTGCCCCGCGCGGGCCAACGAGAGCCACCCCAGTGACTCACCTCTGCCGCGCTAACTCTTCGCAGGTCTTCCCTTCACACACACACACACGCTCACCACCGCCCCCCACCCTCTCCCCCTCAGTTCGAGATGGCGGCGGCGGCAGCGGCGGCGGGGGACTCAGATTCCTGGGGTGAGCAGAAGTTCCGGCCCGAGTGCGGGCTGTGGCGGCCCCTTTGGCTCCCACGCGTGTACTAACGCGACTCGCTCTCTTCCGTAGACGCGGACACGTTCTCTGTGGAGGACCCGGTGCGGAAGGTCGCGGGCGGCGGCACGGCCGGCGGCGACCGCTGGGAAGGCGAGGACGAGGACGAGGACGTGAAGGTAGGTGCGGGCCGGGGCTCCGGGCTACGCGGGCGGGCGGGCGGGCGCGGGCTGCGGGCGGACTCGGGGCCCCCGGGGCGCCGCCCGGGCCTGCGGGCCGTGGGTCCCGTGTGAGCGTCGGGCCGGCGGGGCGCTGGTCCCGTCGGCTGGCCGGCCATGTGGGCAGCAGGCGGCGGCTCGCCCGGCGGCAGGACTCGGCCGAGGGCGGGCTTGGCCCGGGCTCCGGCCCTTTGCTGAGGGTCCCCTCTCAGGCCTGGAGCCTAACTGGCGGCGAGAAGTGACAGCAGCAGTCGGGGTCGGCCCACGTGCTGGCTGCGCAGCCCCGAACCTCCCACCGGAACGGGGCCGAGCGCATTGGGAACTCGGCTTCAGTGTTTGTCCCATATGGGAAGTCGGGAGCCCCCGTCTCTGCCTTAGATTCTAGCTGAGGTCTCCCGGTGTCAGGAACTTGCGAGGGACCCTGAAGGCCGGTAGCTCGTTCCAGCGGTGAAATGCAGGACTGACTACCTTGGATTTTCTAAGCTAGGACGGGAACAGTGGAACAACTTTTAGCTCTTCCCTTCCCCCACCCTGTGGTAAGAAGGATGAACCGAGCGCTGAGGCACCCAGCGGGTTGGTGGACAGAAACCTGGGACAAAACTGAACTGTGGGGGAAAAAATGGAGAGTTAACACTTCTTCATCTACACTGGGACAGGCCTAGAAAAATACCAAAGATTTGGTGTTTGTGGTAGACCAAGGGCCAATGGTTTTTTTTGTTTTGTTTTGTTTTGTTTTACTTTTGTCTTGTAAATTCGAGTCTCTATTCACGGGCTCCCGCGGGCTCATGTCACAGCCTAGATGTCATTATCTTCTCTGATCATTAGAAAAACAAAAAACCCCCGCACAAAAGTCTCACCTCCATAATTGTAAGACTTACTAGGGAAGTCTTCAAAGTCTTGTTATATTTGTGCAGACAAAGTTTTGTGTGAAATGGAAAACCTTTTTTTTTTCCTTTGATAAATCTGGTACCTTGTAAATTTTTCTGCTGGTGCTCAAATTTTTGAGCTAGGTAATCATTGTGAACTTAATAGTACTGTTTGGATTTTTCATCTTTTCTCTGAAGTTTGTTGAAGTGTATGTCCACCTTACCAGACAGCCTGATTTTGAGGAATGAAGTGAGCTTTGCATATATTGAAACTAATAATGGCAAAAAAAATTGACTGGCTACCTTCATGCTCTGGTTACCTGTTCTGTACACTTGGGAATGGTTTGTTACCAGCCTTTTGTTGCCACATCATAGCAGATTGTCAGTTTTGAAATCTCACTTTTCCTAGGTAGTGGAAGTGAAGACATTTTATGAAGTTAACACGGTTAAAAATAAGGAATGGGAGTCGGTTCAAAACAAAAATAAGAGGGTGAGGGGATGAGGTAAACTGGGAACAAGTTCCAGAAAGTTGTTTCAAATTGTCTATAACGATGCCATATGATATCTACCTGCGATTATGGAATCTAAATGGTGCTGATCCTGATGTTCGTAATTCTTACCGCCCACAGTGTTCTCACTTTCCTAATGCTGTGTGTGACCCTTTAACTTGTATTTAACATGTCATCGTGCTGTGGTGACCCCCCCCCCCACCATAAAATTATTTTTGTTGCTACTTTATAACTGTAATTTTGCTGTAATGAATCAAAATGTAAGTATCTGATATGCCAGATATCTGATTTGTGACCCACGTGAAAGACTTTTTTGAGATCCACCAGTTGAGAACCACTGTAAGTCTAAGTGTTAGAGCTAATTTTTTTCTTTGAGGCTTAGAAGTAAGGTACTATAAAGACCACGCTGTCCAGTCACTCCTCCAGTGCACACTTACTTTGTGTACGTAATCATTTTTTTTTTTCCCCTCTCGAGACAGGGTTTCTCTTGTGTAGCCTTAGCTGTCCTGTATTCACTTTGTAGTCCAGGCTGGCCTCGAATTCACAGCGATCCGCCTGCTTCTGCCTTCCTAGTGCTGGGATTAAAGGCATGAGCCACCATACCAGGCACCATAATCATTTCTTTTATATAATATTTGAAGTTGATGTTTCAGATTGGAGCTGATTTTGTCCTTCATGTTGTAGTGTTGAAATTTGGTTTATCTCTGTCTTCATGGTACAGTGTATAAAAATAGTTTTGACTCCTGGGTTTTAGAATCAGATAATGTTATTTTGGCATTTTCTAGATTTGTGGTCATAAGCAAGTTATACTTTCTTAATATGTAAATGGTCATAAGGAGACCTGCATTACGTAGTTACTTTGTTGTTTTTTGCTTGTTTTGCTTTGAGACAGTCTCCTTGTGTAGCTCTGATGGTGTAGAGCTCACTCTACAGACCAGGCCTGCCTTGAACCTCACAGGAATCTGCCTGGCTTTGCTTCATGAATGCTGAGATCCAACATCAGAGTTACTTTGTATTTTAAATAAGCATTAAGTAATGCTACAATAAATACGAACTTTCAGTGATGTTTTCCTTTTTTCATCCTAATGGAAATATTTAGGCTGGTAAAATCTAATATCTGTGGTTTGCATTATGCCACATTTTATCATTTCTTTTTCTTTCTTTTTTCCAAGACGGTTTCTCTTTGTAGATTTGGCTGTCCTAAACTCCCTTTGTAGACCAGGTTGGTCTTGAACTCACAGAGATCCGCCTACCTCAGCCTCCTAGGGTGGTGGGGTTACAGGTGTGTGTCATTACACCCTGCTTAAGTATTTTTATAGTGTTTATATATGAATTTTGTGTGATCATGATTATTGAATGAATTTTTGCCTTTCAGAGGTTTGCTAGACTTAAAATTTGTCACCTTGCAGAGCATAAGTTATACTACCAAACTTCTGAATTCTGTTGCTTTAGTGTTTAATCTCTTTGTGGTAGTATGCAAGCAAGGCTTAGTTTTCATGAAGTCAATTAATCATAGTTCTTAGACAATTCAATGTATGAAATTTTAAAATATACTTTTGTTTGGAGGGGTGGCAAGTGCCTGTGGTAGCACCACTGTGTGTGCTCTATAGAGTAAAATTCTACACCTGGCTTGTAGACCACTTGATATTCATGGAGGAAAAGGATAGACTTTTTCCCAGTAAAGAGGTGAGACTGCCAGTTGTGATGGTGCACGCCTTTAATCCCAGCACTTAGGGAGGCAGAGGCAGGCAGATTGCTGTGAATTTGAGGCCAGCCTGGCCTTCAAAGAGAGTTCCAAGACAGCCAGGGCTATTATACAGAGAAACCCTGTCTCAAAAAACAAAACAAAAAAACCAACCAACCAAGCGAACAACAACAAAAAAACCAGGTGAGAACTAGTGGCTACAGAGATGGCTCTGTGATAAGAGCAGTGGTCTCTTCCTGAAGGCCATGATCAAATTCCTAGCACGCCCTGTCACCACTCCCTGTAGCTTTAGCTCCAAGGCGCCCAGCATCTGGCATCTCTGTCTTTGTATAAGATAGGTAGATACTTTTTTAAAGTGAGACCAAAGGAGCATGGGTACATATCCGGTGTATTTAATTTAATTAGACCTTTTCTTACTATCCTGACATGCAGAGGTAGTGGGAAGAATGGTTTACTTTGTGTATATGACTACAGTGATAGCACAACTTTAAAAGCATTTTATTGGATTCCCTATGTTCCAATTGAACAGGTTACAACTTAGGTTTATTCAAAAGGTGTACAGATTTTTAGAGGAAACTTCTGGCTTCTTTCAGCTGTCTCGGGGCTTTCCGCTCCCCCCACCCCCTTTTTTTTTCTTCTTTATGTTTTGCTTTGTTTTTGTGTTTAATTGTTTTAGGCATGATTTCATGTGACCCCAGGCTTGTTTCTACCTTTGTGTGTAGCCAATTGAATTCTGTGACCTTGAATTCTAATCCCCCTGCTTTTATGAATTTGAGTACTGGGGTTTCCGGGCATGTGCAACTACTCCCATGTTGTGCCAACTTGGGGATAGAACCCAGGGTGAGCTGCCACCTGAGGTACATCTTCAGTCCTCAACCATGTGTTTTTCTAGCTGCACTGTAGAATTTATTGCACAAGAACTCAGAGAACTGGCCCAGGTGAAAACCAAGCATTAAGCATTTACTTACTCATTTACTTTAAGGATCTATCCAAATTAATAGTGTAAATCTGGAAGTAAGGACATTTTCAAATATTTTAGCACTTCTGAAGAACATGATCTATATTTTATTTTATTCATTTTGTTGTTGTTTTGTTTTTGTTTCTCTGTGTAGCCCTGGATGTCCAAGACTCGCTTTGTAGACTATATTGGCCTCGAACACACAGAGACCCGTCTGCCTCTGCTTCTCCCGCCCCCGTGCTGGGATTACAGGTGTGCACCACTGCACCTGGCTCTTTTGATTATTTCTTATATCTTATTTTTGGGCCAGGACCTCCAGTTTGGATCCTCCTGCTTAAGCATTCCAAATTCTTTGATTATACGTGCTTGCCACTTCGAGATCTATGTTTTAGAAAAAAAAAGTGTGATTACAGTAAGTGACCTTTGCCAGAAAATAGGTATCTTTTTTTGTTTTCTTTGAAACAGTTTATCTTGTAGCCCAGGATAGTGTCAAATGAACTGTGTGTGTGTGGGGGGGGGGGGGGTGGTGGTGGTGGTGGTGGTGGTGGAACAAAGCCCCTGGGCTGGGTGGTGCACACCTTTAATCCCAGCACTGGGGAGAGGCAGGTGGATGGCTGTGAGAACAGCCTGCTCTACAAAGTGAGTCTAGGACAGCCAAGGTTACACAGAGAAACCCTGGTTCAAGAAACCAATAGATAGATAGATAGATAGATAAACTGTGTACCTAGGGACGGCCTGGAACTATGATCTTTTGGCTTGGACTTCCCGAGTGCTGGGATTACTGGTATGCACTATTGTAGAGGCATGTTAATTCAGAACATGGCTGTTTTGGCAAAAGATCACATCCAAAGGTGATCTAGGTCTATGTGATCCTGCTGGAATATAATCCAGGAGACAAAGGCAAACATCTGAGTTCAAGGCCAGTCTGGTATAGAGCAAGTTTCAGGTAAAGAAAAGCTTTGGTCCAGTCGTGGTGGCCTTTAATCCCAAACAATCAAGGTAAGGTTAGTTTGTAGAAGGAAACATTCATGTTTGAAAATGATGTTAAATTGAGTGGCTGAAAAAGTGAAGAATCAGAGATGATATGCCCAACTCTCAAGAGAGAGAAAAGGTAAACTACTTGAGGCAGTTTTACACTTAAAAAGAAAGAAGGAAAGAGGTTTGAGGCCAAGTAGAGCAATCCTAGGCCGATAGAGAAGCCAGATTAAATAAGTCAGCCAGGTGTGTAAAAGTTACTTTTACATACTACATGCCTGGTTTATGTAGTCCCAGTAATCAAACTCAAGATGTCTTGACACTACCAACTGAACTATATCCCCAGCCCTGTTTTGTTTAGGAGGTGGGAAGGGCAGTCTGTTTGTATATAGTAGGCTGGACTCGAACTCTCAAGCTTCTCCTGCCTCAGCCTTTTTAAAGCCTCAGCTGGAATTACAAGTGCATTAGCACTATGCTTGGCTAAAAATTTGTATCTTGATGAGAGTTGTGTGTGTATTTTTTTTTTCTTTCTCGAAACAAGGTTTCTCTGTGTAGCCTTGGCTGTCCTAGACTTGCTTTGTAGATCCGCCTGCCTTTGCCTCCCAAGTGCTGGGATTAAAGGCATGTGCCACCATGCCTGGCTGAGTATATATTTTTTTTAACTTACTGAAAATTACAAACATAAGTAGTTTAATAAGCTCTTCATGGAACACCTTTCTCTGCTCAACTGAATGACAAGAGTTATCATCCTTTTTTTTTTTTTTTAATTGAGATAGTCTTAGTCTGTGGCCCAGGCTAGTCTTATAACTAACTCATGGCAATCCTCTTGCCTTAGCCTCCCAAGTGCTAGGATTGTAGGAGTGAAGGAGCCATCTGGCCTTCAACCAAATTACTGTGAAGAAAATCCCAATTATTTCAGTACTGTAATGATTTTTGTGAAATAGCAAGTTTTGACTTAGAAAGCTTTGTTTTTGTGTGTGGGCACACATGCCACATTTTATGTATAGCAATCAGAAGATCACTTTGGAATTTGTTATCTCAAGAAGTATGTTTCTTATTGAAAAGTATTAAACAGTATTTATTTATTGTGTTTGTTGTACTGGGCCATTGCAAATAAGTTACTTGTTTAGTTTTGGTATTGGGGTTTTAAAGATTAATTTTATATGTATGTTTTATCTGCATGTGTATATGTGCACTGTGCGTGGTGCTCATGGAGGTCAACACATGCTATGGAGCTGGAGTTAACAGTTGTGAGTCAGGCCCTCTATGAGATCGACACGTGCTCTAAACCATTGAGCCGTCGCTCCAGCTCCAGCTCCAGCCTCAGCTTATTTATTTATCTATTTAGTCTGAGACAGGGTTTCTCTGTATAAGCCCTGGCTGTTCTAGAACTGGATTTGTTGACCAGACTGGCCTCTGCCTTTCCAGCACTGGGATTAAAGGTGTGTGCCACCACTCCTAGCCAGCTTTTTTATCTTGATCTTGCTTAACCAGGAATTTAAAGTAATTTAAAGTAGAATTGATTGGTAATCACTCTGAATTTGAGACAGGTAGACATTGAAATGGAACAAAACTGGATTAAATGGAGTAGAATTTACTGAAACAATTAACTTTGGTTTAAGAAAGATGGGGGGGTGGGATGAAGGGAGGGTGGAACTGGGAGGTGAGGAGGGATGGGGCTATGGTCAGTAAAGAAAGTAAATAAATAAAAATTTTATAAAGGTAGAACCTTTAGCTTTCTTTTAAAAACTGAATTTTTATAAGAAGGCTAACCCTGTCAGTTCTGAGGCCGTGTAAGAGCAGAAATTACATAATTTAGAGACTACTAAGAAGTTGGTTTTTCAGAAAGAAATTATGTTGTATCTTGTGGGATTGGGGATATAGCTCATTTGGTAGAATCTTTGTCTAGGATACAGGAAGCTCTGGGTTCTATTTCCAGCATTACATAAATTAGGCGTGTTAGTGGGGCCCTCTTACAATCTCAGTACGCGGGAGGATAAATTCAGGGTAATCTACTCAGTGTTTGAGGCTTCTCTGCCTTATATTCAGAAAGAATTTTTGCTGCATCTAAACCAATTTAGGGAAAAAAGAAGTATATGTTAGCTTCTGGGCTTTTGGTATGGGGCAAAGCAGTTTCAACTGCTCTTTTGAAGCTTTCCCATTTCATAATCTATAAATATGCCTTGCTGCAGTTGAAAAACATTCCCGCCTTCAGTATGTTCTCTCATTGCATGTGACACCTCACATTTTAGTATTATAAAAGTGGCAGAACCAGCCAACTGCCAGGTACAATATTAGAAAAATTTTGTTTTGTTTCTGTGTAATGGCTCTGGTTGTCCTGGAGCTCACCCTATAGACCAGGCTGACCTCAAATTCACATAGATCACCTGGCTCTGCCTCACAAGTGCTGGAATTAAAGGCATGTGCCACCACTGCCCAGCTCAATATTAGAAAATTTAAAAAATAATATTTAAAAGTTTTGTTTTGCTTTAGTACTTGGTTGTGTTTGGTTAGGAAATAGGTTTTGAACTTGAAAGCAGACACCTCAGAAATGAATCAAGGCCGGGTGTGGTGGCGCACGCCTTTAATCCCAGCACTAGGGAGGCAGAGGCAAGTGGATCACTGTGAGTTCGAGGCCAGCCTGGTCTACAAAGTGAGTCCAGGATGGCGAAGACTACACAGAGAAACCCTGTCTCGAAAAACCAAAAAAAAAAAAAAAAAAAAAAAAAAAAAAAGAAATGAATCAAATGATGTTGGGTGTACATTTGTAGGACATGAGTATTATGTACATGAGTAAATTATAAACAGCTTCTCTTCTAAAGAAGCTGGCCATTCTAGAAAGGCAACCTGAATGTTTTTGTTGCAGTCTCATAGTTCAGGCTGGCCTAGAACGCCACAGGTACCAGAGGATGACCATGAACTCCCGATCCTCCTGTCTCTGCTCTCCAAGTGGTGGAATTACAGGCGTAAACCACAAGGATACCTGAATCACATTCCTCAAGGGTTTCACGTTTGTTTCAGTAATGGACATTGAATCCAGGACCTCATGCATCCTGTGCAAGTGCTGTATCAGTTGAGCGATATCCCCAGCTTCTGGGAAACGTATTTTTAAAAGGATATTAATAGGTTGTATCTTGAACCACTTAGGTCTTATTTGAAGTGATGTCTTGGAACACTTTTGACATTTTATCTGAAAAACTTGGCAGCATTTACAAAGTCCTCATGTTTACAGAACAATCTGCCCAGTCTTGCTATAGCAGTTGTGGTAGACATTATATACTCTACATTTACTTTTCAGGAACTGCTAATTTCATAACTAAGGAACCAAAATTTTAAAAATTTCTGTGGAAAGCTGCCAAGCCCTTTCCAATAATGCCAGCTATTTGTGTGTGCGCCCTCCCCCTCCCCCCTCCTGAATGCTGGAAATAAAGGCAAGCACCACCACGCCCAGCTTTGCTCTCTTAAGAGAATTGATATGTCACTCGGGAGGCAGAGGCAGGCGGATCGCTGTGAGTTTGAGGCCAGCCTGGTCTACAAAGTGAGTCCAGGATGGCCAAGGCTACACAGAGAAACCCTGTCTCAAAAAACAAAACAAAACAAAAAAGAGAGAGAGAGAGAAAGAGAGAATTGATATGAAAGTTTTTTTTTTTTTTTTTAGCAATTTCAGGGCAGGTTTTTTGTGCATATATGAGGGTAAAAGACATGCCTTGCTTTTCATGGTCTTTGTGCATTGAGGCAGGTGTCAGGACTATGCCTAGAATTTATTTACAGGAACAGCTTCTTCTGTTCCTAATATCTATTCTGGCCTCTTGTGATAGCACATGACATAGATCCCAGCATTCTGGAGGTGGAAGTAAGAGGATCATGACTTTAAGGCTAGCCTAAGCTACACAGTAAGACCCCACTGCAAATAAAGCCCCGCCCCCTCCAAGCCAGAATCTGTGATGAGATGGAGAATTTTTAGGTAGCCTCCTGTTTGCTTGGATAGGAGCTGGGTTTGTCTTGTGTTGTGGGAAACCAGAGAGTGATAGGGACAGGACATAGTGATGATGTGGATGAACTACTAAGGGGGTGCTTCTCTGTGTTGGTGGATTCATCAAGGTGGTGTTTTTTACGGTACCAAACAGAAGCTTGAAGATCAGTATCTTTAAGTTTTTAAGCAAAATAAAATCTACTGTAGGCAACTAATATCTGGACATATTTTACATATTAGCATGTACCTTTGTTTTTTTTTAAACGAGATTCCCAACATTTAGGGAGCTTGCTCTAGTACTAATTGAAAGAGCAGATCTTAGAGGGTCTTAGAGGAGGGACTGGTTTTTACTTACTTTATATTCCATGACTCAGGGAAGTTATGTTCTGTGTCACTGGTTCATTCAGAGCAAGTCCCCGTAGTGTTTCTTACTGAGATAACATGTTGGCTATATCTGGGCCAGTTTTCTTTTTCTGTAAAATGAGATGCTGCCTACTTTTAGGAGTGTTATGAGGATTAACTTTAATGTTCCAACATGGAAAAACTCCTAGCATAACTGTGAGTGCAAAGTAAATAAATGCTCAATATGTGCTATTACTGCTGTTATCTCAGTTTTAAATCTGCACTTCCTAGAAATACACATGGCCCTCCTATCTGAAGCACCATCTAAGCAGCAGCATGTTAAAGACTCTGGAGTAAGTGATAGTTAACTCTTTTTAGCTCTTCGGTTCCTTTTGTACTACAGTTTTGATGTAAGAAGTAAGGTACAATAATAAGATAATACAAACATTTGATTTGTAATTTTTTGTTGTTGCTGTTTTGTTTGTTTGTTTTTATTTTGTTTTTTATGTTTTGTTTTGTTTTTTTGTTTTTCAAGACAGGGTTTCTCTGTGTAGCCTTGGCTGTCCTGGACTTGCTTTGTGTAGACCAGGCTGGTCTTGAACTCACAACGATCCACCTGCCTCTGCCTCCCACAGTGCTGTAACAGGCATGCATCACCAAGCCCGGTTTGAATGCTGGATGTACACATTTGTCTTAATTGATGTTTAGTGTATATGCCTGGATTGATTTAGATCTGTGATCTGTAGTGCTATAAAGCTAGAAGCTTGTATTTGTGTCATAGTTGTGGCATATTAGTCAGTCTTTGCCTCTTCTATTAGCATTGGGGCTTCCTGCTTTGCACCTTCCTTCTGGCTCATCTTTAAATGACGTGTCATACTGTACTTGGTGGTGGCTGAGACTGTTCTACCTATAAAGCTCAGTTTAAATTGAGGGCTGTCTACATGCTTATTAAATTGGAATCTTCATAATTCTATAGTCTTTAGGAATTGTGTTTGATAATAGGTTTATATGATTAGCCAGGCGGTGGTGGTGCACGCCTTTAATCCCAGCACTTGGAAGGCAGAGGCAGGCGGATCGCTGTAAGTTCGAGGCCAGCCTGGTCTACAAAGTTAGTCCAGGACAGCCAAGGCTACACAGAGAAACCTTGTCTCAAAAAGCACCCCCCCCCCAAAAAAAAGGTTTATATGATTGAGTTAGGCATAGAAAAAGTAGGGTGTAGGTCTACTTCAGAGTACTTTACCCAACTTAAGGATCCGGAGCCTTAAAGGTCTAATTCTTGACTCATCTTTAATACTTTAAAGTATTATGTAATTTGATTCATAAACTGTGGTTGTGTTGTAAACAATACAGCTTGAAACAGTGACCACTCTCAGTTTGACTAGAGTGGAATACTTGGTCTATTTGATAGACTAAAAACTGTTAAATAATGTGGTAGTATACACATGCCTGCAATCCCAGAATGCTGCAGTAAGGGAAGGCAAGAAGATCATGCGTTCAATGCCATTCTGGGCCACATAGGTAAGACACTGTCCAGAACTAAAAATAAGACAGCAACTGATTTTAAGGCTTATACATTTTAGCTTGGTTATCTTTTGTTTTAATTGGTGTGCTTTTTATTGCATTAGATAAGTGGATATAAATGCTTATATGGAAAAACAAACATGCTAGGGAAACATTAAAAATCCTGAAAGGAGGAACAACTCCTAGCAGACGTTAAACATACTATAAAACTTCTGTAATGAAAGCAGCGTGGTACTAAGTGGGGTGTTAGTTACATCTATACCTGTTTACTGAGGAGATAGAGGGAGGAGGATCACTACAAATTTTAGGCTAGCCTAGCCTATATGGCAGGTTACAGGAAGGCCAGGGCTGTATAGTGAGACCCTGTCTCAAAACATACAAAAAGCCTCCTGATAAATGAAGAGGTAATGGGTAGCTACACTAATGGGTAGCATAAGTTAGGAAGTCAGAAATAGACCTTATGTTCAAATTTTTAGTATTTAATAACAGTAGGGCAGACTTTTTCATAACTGATGCTGGGCAGCTTGCTAATTGATAAAACTATGAAATTAGATCTGTGGTTTCTTTACTCTAGATAAATCAGGGATGCAAATTTAAAAAATGAAACAATATACATTCTAGAAGAAAGCATGCAAACTCTTTGTTGTGAGATTTTCTGACAGTGCAAACCCAGAGGTAGCAATAGCCGATGACTCCTAGATTTTACTGTATTCAGGGGACAATTTCATTAAGAGAAGAACAAAGCAAAGGTGCCTAGTATCTCTGTTCCTGCTCACTAGTGTGCTGGAGATTGAGGTAGTACAATTAGAAGGATTAGTCACACTGGAGTGGGGGCCTGTGTGTCTTTGATCCCATCACTTAGAGGCAGAAGCAGGTGGATCCGTGAGCTGAAGGTCAGCCTAGTGTGTATAGTGCAACCCTGTTTCAGAAGCTGTTCTCAGGTGATATGGTGCAGGTTGTACAGTATATCCTTAGCCAGAACACTGGGGGCCAGAAATATTTCCAGTTTATGATTTTATTCTTTCAGATTATGAGGTGTATATGTATGTGTGTAATGATAGGTCTCAGGTGGGACCCAAGTAAGCGTTAGATTCTTTTGTTTTAGATATACCTTATACATATAGCTGAAAAATAATTTTATACACTTTTTTTTGTTTTTGTTTGTTTTCAAGACAGCGTTTCTCTGTGTTATCTTGGCTGCCCTGGACTCGCTTTGTAGACCAGGCTGGCCTTGAACTCATAGCAATTAGCCTGCCTCTGCCTCCCAAGTGCTGGGATTACACGTGTGTGCCACCACTGCCCCGCTTTATACACTGTTTTTAATGTTTTTTTCTGTTTTAACCAATGATCTTTCAATGGGTCAGAATTGGAATTTTCAGTTGTTATTATTTTTATTTTTTTTGGTAGTACTGGGGAATTGAGCCTAGGGTCTTGTACAGACTAGGCAGGCATTTTACCATTGAGCCATATTCCCTAGCCCTCTATTTTCTCACCTAATTTTGAAACAGGATTTCACTAAGTT
Organism: Acomys russatus; assembly: GCF_903995435.1. Taxonomy (NCBI): domain Eukaryota; kingdom Metazoa; phylum Chordata; class Mammalia; order Rodentia; family Muridae; genus Acomys; species Acomys russatus. The sequence goes on from NC_067140.1 coordinate 58,245,481, forward strand.
GCCCAAACTGGCCTTAAACTCACTTTGTAGAGGTAGGCCTTGAACATCGGTCTGCCTCCCAAGTAGCTGGGATTACACTCAGCCTTGTGGCACTGGGCTCAATTTTGAAACATTGCAGATTTTTCGATTAGAAAACTGTAAAGAATTGATGATATATCTAACAGAAGTGGTAAAATTACTGTTCAAAGACTGGGTGTGGTGGCATGTATTCCTACCACTCTGGAAGTGGAGGCAGAAAGATCAGGAGTTCAAGGCCAGCCAGGGCTATGCTGGACTTCAACTATTAATGTTCAAAACCTAGTAACATAAATATATATATTATAGAGCTTGATTGGGGCAAGGGAAACCTACTTAGAAAAGCAACATGAGAGCTTACAGAATACTAGGAACAAACCAAAAGAGAAGCCTGTGAAACTTCTTACACTCCTGAAATACAAAAGTAGACTTGGAAAATGGGAAGATAAACCCTTAGCTATGGCCTTACTGCTATAAAGACTGATACCAAAAGAACAAGTTTTTCTATAAGATTAGGTTAACCATAGAGATCACATGAAAAAGAAAAGTATGAAATTACTAATGGAGGTTTTTGTCTTCAGGATAACTGGGATGATGATGATGATGAAAATAAAGAGGAAGCAGAAGTAAAACCAGGTGAGCCATTGGTACTCTTTCATTGTTTTAACCTAAATATATCTATTTATTTTTTTCTTTTACCTGCTCTTCCTCTCAATCAGATTATATACTTGTTAGCTTTCTGCTTGACTGCTGGATCTTGTAGGGAGAAAAAGAGGAGAGGAGATGGTATTATTTGAACAATCTTATCCAAAGGAAGTATCAGGGAGATACTTGGATCTTTGGGGATCAGATTTGAAAGGAAAAGGAAGAGCATCAGCACTTCCTCATTTTCAGAATATCACCATATGACTGGAAAAGTAGGGAAGGTTCATGACTGCCTTAGCTATAGACTAGAAAGTATTCAATATAATTGTAAATAAAATATTTCTTTCAGAAGTAAAAATTTCAGAAAAGAAAAAAATAGCAGAAAAGATAAAAGAGAAAGAACGGCAGCAGAAGAAAAGGCAAGAAGAGATTAAGAAGAGGGTAAGTTCTGTCAGTTTTCCTAAAATGCCTATAGAATTCATATTTTGTAGTTGTATAGTGTCTGAACTGGCTTTAAATAGTGCCTAGCAACTTGAAGGACTCTAAAGACAAAATGGACATACCATAAGATAGGAGAATCCTAGAACAGATTGGTGACTTTTGCAAAAATAGGATTCAAAAGTCTTTTTTTTTTTTTTTTTAAATAAAAAAAAAAAAAAATGTCTTTTTACATGGGTGCTCTATCTGCATGTACACATGCAGGCCAGAAGAGGGCATCAGATCCTAGTTTAGATGGTTGTGAGCCACCATGTGGTGTCTGGGAATGGAACTCAGGACCTCGAGACAAGCAAACAGTGCTCTTAATTGCTGAGCTGTCTCTCCACAGCCTCAGAAGTCTTATATATGAAAATACTTTAAGTTGCACATTCAGAACAGTTATATTATGCAGTGACTGCCCTTAAGTTTTTTTGCTTGCACTTATTTTTTCTTTCAGTGCTGGCATTGAATTCAAGGCTTCTTGCATGCAAGTGATCCATCCACCACTGAGCTGTATCCCCAGCCCACCTGCTGCTGTTTGTAGTCAGTTACACACAGTGAATGTACTGAGCAAGACATCAGAAGTCTCTGTTCCTGTGTCTTGAGTGGTTTTATTCTTGATTTGCAGCAGGATCCAGAAATATTGCAGTATCAATTCTTAATCATTTATTTTGTTTATTTGTTTGTTTGCTTTTTTGAGACAAGATTTCCCTGAGTAGCCCTGGCTGTCTATACTAATTTTGTAGACCAGGCTGGCCTCAGACTCAGGGATCTCCCTGTCCCTACCCTCGAAGTGCTGGGTGTGTACTACCATGCCCGGCTTTAATCTTTTTTAATAGGAAACATTTTCATAATTCAAACATAAAACAATTATTACAAAGCAATCCTAAGTCTTACTTATTCTTTCTATCCCAATGTAAACATTGTCCCTTATCTTTCCAAGGTTATCTTTATGTTTCTATATGTATTGTTTCCACATCTTTTTGAGACAGCTTTATAACCCAGGCCTTGAACTTGATTTCCCTGTTTCCACTTCTAAATAACTGAGATTACAGACCTACATCACTAACTGGCTTTCTTTTCTTGTATAGTTTCCACTTGCTTTTATGTACTCTATTGTAGAGATGTTTTCATATGTAACATGGAAATACCTTTAGTAATTTAATTTGGCTGGGAGAGTTCAAGACGGTTTTTCTGTGTAGCCTTGGCTGTCCTGGATTCACTTTGTAGACTAGGCTGGCCTTGAACTCACAGAGATAGCCTGCCTCTGCCTCCCTGAGTGCTGGGATTACAGGCATGCGGCATGTACCCCGCTACTTTCTGTTTAAAAAAAAAATCTTCGAGTATGAAAGTAGAGAAAATAACTAGTCATGGTGGTGCACTTCTATAATCCAAGTACTATTGGAAATCTGAATTAGAGGACTATAAAATTCAAGACTAGCCTGGCCTGTGTTGTGGGGCCCAGTGTTGTAAAGGCAATTGTGGTGGTGCCCACGCCTGCAGTCCTGGTGCCTGGGAAGCAGAAGCAGGAGGAGTGCTAACAGTTGTGTGCTAGCCTGGTCTTTGTCGCAAGTTCTAGTCCAGCCAGGGCTACATAACTATTATAATTAATACACATTTTACCTTTAAGCCCTGAAAGGAGATTTTTTTCACGATTGCATAAATACAACTTGATATTCTAGAAATTTATATATATTTCTAGATTTCAAGCTTAATGTATGTGTGTATAATACACACACACACACATTTATTCCAAGAAGTGTTTTAGATTTGTTCTGTTGAAGCAGGGAGCATGCATGTATCACACTTGGTTGTTAATGTGCTGGCTCCTGTAGTATTTTTTTCTTCCCCTTTCCTAGCTCCTTCTTCTTTGTTGATCCCTCCTACTGCCTCCTCTGTGCCAGTTCTCTTCCCCTTGTTCTACTGACAGCGTTAGAGACTCACCTGCTAGTTGTCTTATAGAGAGAGCATAATACTTTACCTATGTCTGATTACTGCTTCATAACTTCACTTAACTCTAAAATGCTGGTTATAAATAAAAATTTGCCTAGATTTAATCTTACGCTTGGAATCTTGGCATATGCATCATACTGCCTCACATCGGGAGTCGTGTTCTGCCTGCACTGTGTTTACTGATGCAATAGGTAACTGAGATGCGATGAAGACAAGCCTGGTTCCGTCATAAACTTATATTTTTCCTCACATTAGTTTTTTACTTACCTGTTATGGTATTATTGAGGATTATTTCTTAATTATTAAGAGACTTTTCATTTATGCTGGCTCTTGATTACTTTTGATAATGGTTTGTATTGGAAAGGGAAACTTAAGTTTGTTTTATCAGTGTAAAAAGAGATGTAGCAGTAAGTCACTGCTTGAGTTAGAAATGGTTGTGAGTCAACATGGGTGTGCTGGGACTTGAACCTCAGTCCTGTGGAAGAACACCTAGTACTTTTAACCACTGAGCATCTCTTCAGCCCCCATCTCAAGTTTCTTATTTTTAGAATTGCTTGATGAAAGAGAGGGGGCTACTCTCAGGATGTAAAGTGAATAAATAATAAGCTTTTTTTATAAAAAAAGCATGTAGAAATATTTAAGATGCTGATACATGTTTCTGTATTGTCCTAGAAGGGTTGTTTAGTGTCTGTGGCAGTATATGACAATGGCCTTTCATCTTGCTATAATCTCATCTACTCTTTAAAAAAAAAAAAAAGCCGGGCGTGGTGGCGCATGCCTTTAATCCCAGCACTCGGGAGGCAGAGGCAGGCGGATCGCTGTGAGTTCAAAGCCAGCCTGGTCTACAAAGTGAGTCCAGGATGGCCAAGGCTACACAGAAAAACCCTGTCTCGAAAAACCAAAAAAAAAAAAAAAAAAAAAAGATTTATTTGTGCTTTTTAATTTTTGTTTTTGTTTGGTTTCCTGAGACAGAGTTACTCTGTGTAGCCTTGACTATCTTGGACTCACTTTGTAGCCTAGGCTGGCCTTGAACTCACAGTGATCCACCTGCCTCTGCCTCCCAAGTGCTGGGATTAATGGGGTGTTCCACCACTGTCGAGCTTTATTTGTTCTATCTGCATGTATGCCATTATAAATGGTTATAAGCCACTATGTAGTTGCTGGGAATTGAACTCAGAACCTCTGGAAGAACAGACAGTGCTCTTAATCTCTAAGCCATCTCTCCAGCCCAACAATGGATGGGGAAATAAATAACCTTTACCTTTTTAGGTTCAAATCTGACCCCTGTTAGATGTTACTTCCTGTTACTATGGGCAAGTTGATTAACTTCTCTGTATTTGTTTTATCTGTACCATTGAACTAATATCTAAAGTGTTTATAAGAATGCTGAAATCCAGAAATCACTTTGTGCTTGTTTCTTCCCTCCCTCCCTCGCTCCCTCCCTCCCTACCCCCCTCTCGTTTTGTTTGTTTGAGACAGGGTTTCTCTGTGTAGCCTTGACTATCCTAGACTTGCTTTGTAAACCAGGCTGGCCATGAACTCACAGAGATCCACCTGTCTCTGCCTCCTGAGGGCTGAGATTAAAGGCGTGCACCACCACACCCGGCTTTGTGCTTGTTTCTTTATGTAAATGCTGACATAAAATTCATACGCTATGAAAATATACTGTATCCACCATAAGCCTGGCTTTTGTAAGTGAAATTCCTGTTTTGTGTTTTTGTTTTTTAGTTAGAAGAACCTGAAGAACCTAAAGTGCTAACACCTGAAGAGCAGTTAGCAGATAAACTTCGGCTAAAGAAATTACAGGAAGAGTCAGACCTTGAGTTAGCAAAAGAAACTTTTGGTAAGATAGTGGGTACAATGTTGAGCTACTCTAGATGAGAAATTCTGCCATCTTACTACTTGTGAAAGATCAAAAGCCATGTTTTAAAAAGACACATAGATTCTAATTGAAATTAGAACGAGTTTTAAGCTCTTGTTTTTATATTTGAGAAGTTTTCAGATTTTTGAGTAATTGTTTAGAGTATCATACGATTATTAAATATAAGGAATTGTTGTAACAGATACTTATAATCCTAACACTTGGGATGCTAAGACAGGAGCCTCAGAAGTGGAGGCCAGCTAGGGCTATATATAGCAAGACTGTGCCTCCCAAAGATATCAGTGGACCATTAAAGTGTACTCTTACCTAAAATTTATGAATGGATAGATTCTGCAGTCTGTAGCTGTGAAATAAAATGCCAAACTGTTTATGGGGTCATCCTGTTGCCATAAGTCTAGATAGGTCTTGAGCTTAGCACGTTGGTCCATTTAGAATATCTAGTTTTGGCTTTGCCTTCTCTTTAGGTTTGTTTCTTCTGTGATTTTTCTTAGCCTTTACAATACCCTCTGTGACAAAACATCAGACCAAAGACAAGCTGGGAGGAAAGAGTTTATCTTATAGCTTATATATTCCATCATCCAGGGCAGTCGGGGCAGGAAGCAAAGCAAAAGCAATGAATGGAGGATTGCTGCTTGCTAGCTTGTCCTTGTGGCTTGTTCATTCTGCCTTCTTAAAGAACCCAGGACCCAGGGGTGGCACTGCCCACAGTGAGCTGTGCTGTCCCACGTAAATCAGAAGCCAAGAAAATGCCGACCTGATGGCATTTTCTCAGTTGAGGTTCCCTCTAGGTTATGTCAAATTGACTTAGAACTAGCCAGTACATGTAAGAAAGGGTTTCTCTGTGTAATAAGCTGTCCTGGACTGGCTCTTTAGACCAGGCTGGCTTCAAACTCACAGAGATCTGTCTGCTGGGATTAAAGGCCCTGCTTCAGGTTTTAACACTGAGAGAAAACTGCTGGTTATTTTATAGGATCCCTATTTTTTATCCTTTCCCATCTTTGTAAAAAGTTTTGTCTTGTTTTGACATTCATTGTGCTTGTGTACCCTAGGATGCCTCTGGAAGTCAGGGAACAACGTGTGGAGTCGGCTCTCTCTTGCCATCTGGGTTCAGGCACTTGAATTTAGGCAGTCACACTTGGTGGCAAGTGTCTTTACCACCTAATCCTTTTTAATCTTTTTCTTGGGCAGATTTTTGAGAACATCCTTCTTTGGACAGCTAGTGAATTCTGTGGTCCCTTTTTTGGTATGGCTTTTGTTTTTGAGATAGGGTTTCTCTGTGTAGCCCTGGTTGGTCTAGAATTCACTGTGTAGACCAGAACTCAGAAGCTTGTCTCTGCTTCCTGAATGCTGGGATTAAAGGTGTTTTCTACCATGCCTGGCTGTCTTTTGTATTTTTACTGTTTTTCAAGTTTTTTTTTTTTTCCCCTTTCTTTCCTGAGACAGACAGGATTTCTCTGTGTAGCCTTGGCTGTCCTGGAATTCACAGATCTGCCTCTTTCTGCCTTCCTGGGTGCTGGGACCACTGTGCCAGGCATGTTTTGTTTGTTTGGTTTTGATTTTCTGAGACAAAGTTTCTCCTAGTAGTCTTGGCTGGCCTTAAACTCAGAGCTCTGCCTGCCTCTGATTCCCAAGTGCTGGGATTAAAGGTGAATGAGCCACCACTGCCTCTCAAGTATGTTTTTAGATGAATAAATAAATGCTAAGGTCTTTCTTTTTTTTCTTTAAACAAAGGAAATCTGTTAAATTGAAACAGGAATCAAATCACAAAACAAATCTCATGACAACAGAATTACGTGTTTTTAATTTTTAGTGCAGGGGTTTGAACTTGGGGCTTCACACGTTAGGCAAACACTACCTACCTGAGCTACATTCCCAGCCCATAGGTTTCATTAATTTATTGGTTGGTGGCTTTAGTTTTTTTTTGTCTTTTTGTTTTGTTTTTAATGTTTTTGGTGTTTTGAGGCAGGTTTTGCTAGGCCTTGAACTTTATTTTGAATTTAAAAGTCTCCTTCTGAATTCTGAGAACTCTAATAGGTCCAGGTTTTTAAAAAGCCCAGTAGTTAAAAAGGAAGTTTCATAGGGCTGGAGTGGTGGCTCCGTGTGTAAGAAGTCTGATGACAGCATGAGTTTATCCATATTGGTGGAAAGAGTTTGAAAGTTGTCCTTTGATTTCCACATGCAGGTCATGGTGTGTGTATGTACACACACACACTGATAATTCAACTTGGTTCATGAGCTTAAACATTTTTGTTATTATGGGGAAGGGCATGTGTGAAGGTCAGAAGACTGATTTGTACAGTCAGTTCTTCTCATCTTTACATGGTTCTTGGTAAGCTTTTACCCACTCACCCATTTCACTAGCCCCTCATTGATAAACTTAAAATGTTTGTATCTTTCTAATGTTTCAGGCCTTCTCTTACAGGTGTTAATAATACAGTTTATGGAATAGATGCTATGAACCCATCTTCAAGAGATGACTTCACAGAGTTTGGAAAGTTACTAAAAGATAAAATTACACAATATGAAAAATCACTATATTATGCCAGTTTTTTGGAAGCCTTAGTTCGAGATGTCTGTATTTCATGTAAGTGATTCTGATTTCTACCCCTTTTAATTCCAGGATTTAGGAGGCAGAGGCAGGCGGAGCTCTGTGAGTTCGAGGCCATCCTGGTCTACAAAGCAAGTACCAGGACAGCCAGGGCTACTCAGAGAAACTCTGTCTCAAAACTAAGTGGGGGAAAAAGACTACATGAACACCATACTTGGGGAAAGGGGTGTTGGGTTTTTTGTGGGTTTTTTTGTTTTTAAGTGTTTTAATGCTATGTAACAGACTTGAATGTTCTCCAATTTGAGCATTTGTGGTGAAGATGGCGGCAGGCTACTTTCATTGTTTTGTGGTAGCTTCCCAAAGAGACAAAGAGGCCACAAACACTGTTCTTTTGATCCAATTATCCCCTAAAGGAGTACAGAGTATCTATAGAAGGAAGGGACTCGGGGATCCTAGGGGCTTAGAGCTCAGTGTGACCCCCCGGGAGCTGTCCACTTTGCAAATGGAAGACTGAGATGCTGTCCAGGTTGCCCAGCTGAACTGGTTAGGATTGGTTGAAGATGGAGAAAAAGATCATGAATTAGGAGTTGTATTTTCTTTGAGGAATGATCAATCTAAGCAGAGGATTCTCAATGTGATTGATTTACCCACTGGTGGTTCTTCATTTCACATGTATTGTTTTTCTTTCCTTGGGGATTACTAACCAAACCCTAATATTTTCTGTAAAACTTTTGTTGTTTTAGTTTGTTTTTTTAATAAATAAAGGACATGTTGTCCGCTAAGTTGTTATAATTCCTGGACTAGAACATACCTGGGCAGAGGCTTGTCATGTGTGTTTGATTATTGCATGTTCATGTAGCTGCTGCTGGATGAACATAGAGGCGGTGCTCCAGGAGGCCGTGCTCTTCTGCCCTCTGTGTAGACTGAGGGAAGATGTTAAGAAGCAGTTTGAGCAGAGTCCACAGTTACAGTTCTTTATAGTCTTGAGTTCAGCATTGTGCTTTAGTGAGTTATAACGGAGCCTAGCCATAGACTGAACAGTTACCTGATTATGTATGAAGGAGAAATCATAAAGTTACCTAAGTTTATTGTTTCTGTTTTTTGAGACAGGGTTTCTCTGTGTAGCCCTGGTTGTCCTGGACTTACCTTGTAGTCCAGGCTGGCCTCGAACTCACAGCGATCCGCCTGCCTCTGCCTGCCAAGTAGTGGGATTAAAGGCGTGCACCACCATGCCTGGCCCCCAAGTTGGTTTTGGGTTTTTTTGTGTGTTTTTAAAGATTTTGTTTATTTTATGTATGAGTGCTCCATGTACATGTACGCCAGAAGAGGGCATCAGATTCTAGTACAGATGGTTGTGATCCACCACGGGTGTGCTGGGGACTGAACTCAGGACCTCTGGAAGAGCAGGCAGTGCTCTTATTCATTGAGCCATCTCTCCACCACCCAAGTTACCTAAGTTTAATACATACAAATGATTTTAATATGTTAGAAGGATACCCAATTTGACTATTTTTCAAAATGCTTAAAAATTGAAGTTAATACTATGTTTCTCTCTGTCTTTTAAAGTGGAAATTGATGACTTGAAAAAGATTACCAACTCATTGACTGTGCTTTGCAGTGAAAAACAGAAGCAAGAAAAGGTAAGTGCAAGCTGTGCCCACAAATGACTTACATTAGAGTGGAGTGTGGGCAGGCTTCTCTCCACATAGTAAGAGCCTATTTAAATTTAAGTTAGAACAGCAGCGTGGTGCCTGTTGCCTCCATTCACAGACATCATTCGTGGTTTTTTTTTTTTTTTTTTTTTTCTGAGACAAGCATTGCTGTAGGTTAGGCCTTTATAGAGGCTCTGGCATCTTTTCTTTCTCATTCATTCATTTGGTTTTTGAGACACAAGAGTTTTTCTGTGTAACCTTGGCTCTCCTAGACTCAACTTTGTAGACCAGGCTGGCTTTGAACTCCTAGCAGTCCACCTGCCTCTGCCTCCCAATGCTGGGATTAAAGGCATACGCCACTTGGTCATCTTTTCGAGGGCTTGCTATATGGCAGATGAAATGGCCCATAGCAGATGAAAGTTCATGAATTTAATTCTTTGTTCATTTTTAGCAAAGTAAAGCCAAAAAGAAGAAGAAAGGCGTGGTTCCTGGAGGAGGATTAAAGGCCACCATGAAAAACGATCTGGCAGATTATGGTGGATATGATGGAGGATATGTACAAGACTATGAAGACTTCATGTGACATTCTATCTTCTCCTGGTGTCTTCTTTCTGTTGCCCACAATCCCTTCAACATGTAGCACAACCTCCTTTCCTTTCAGTTCTGCCAAATGCTACAATCAGACGTGCAGTATCTTTCGTGCTGGTTATTTAACCCCTTGACACTCAGGTGCTAATGTGCAAATGAGGGAACTTGGATCTTGTTGCCAAGGGGTTAAAATTGGGAACCTCAGTTGCTACTAAATCATAGTTGAAAACAAAACAAAACAAACCTAATAATGTTGTCATTGTTGCTATCTGATTCCATAGCAGCAGTCACTAAATTGGAAACAAAGGTTGCAACATGACAAAAAGATTGTGTAGTATTTACCAGCACCATCCAGTAATACAGCCTTAACCATACCTCCTTGAACTACTTCATAACTTGTCAAGAAAAGCAGTTTGCAGCAAGGGCATGTGGGATGCACCTAGTATTAAAATTGCTTTGTCTTAAAATTGAGGTGAGGATATTAAAACATGTTGTGAAGAAGACTGCTTATCTCAGAGTGAAGATACTGTGGCTGAAGAAGTACTAGTTTGATACTTAAGATTTTAATGACCAAAACCCTCCATCTTTGAAGCTGAAGAAGGTAACCCTCTCCATTATTACAGTGCTCCACTGCAGTGGACGCTCCACTGCAGCGACTGCCTAGCTATTGACCAGCCAGTCTCTGTTGATGGAGGAGGACTTCAGAGGGGGGGGCGGGGGGAGCTCTGTTTCTATCTGCCTGATTCAAGTGTGAGAAACAAATCTTGTTCTTCTAAGCTACAATGGAAAAAACTTTTTAACAGGGTTTTGGCATTTCTTTTTCTTTATAAAACATGCTCAGCAAACTGCACCAGTTAACTACAGTTTGGTAAATTGTTATGTTAACAATTATGACATCTGCAATGTTTTATAAAGCAACTAATTTAATAAAATCACTATTGTGAGGACTTAAATTTTGTGTTACCTCCCAAGAGATAGTTGAGAGTATAGGCTGCCACTCTTGGGCTTCATGTAGTTACAGCGGTGAAGCAAGATGCTTGGGTCTTCAGTAGTTTAACTGTAGAGCAACAGAGGATGCTTCCTTCCTCCCCTTGTTTATGTGGAAAATATTTTGTTGTTTAGATGCTGAGGCTCAATTAAGTACCTAGAACTATTTATTTGGAGTAATGGAGCCTACTACTCAGGTTATTGCTGTGAACAAAAGTGGATGGTCATAAGTAATTTAACCAAATTTGTGATTAGGTTCCTCCCCGCCCCCCCCAATTGTTTTTAATTTCTCTTCTGTAGGCACTAGGAACCTCAAAGCTCTGTAGACTACCTTCTAAGTGGAAAGCAGGACCATCTAAATGACTTGAATTAATAGAAGGCCGTGACTACACAGCAATAATTACAGTAAATACTGTTGAAGGCAGACAAGGGCTAAGATTTCCTTAGCAGTAATAATGACAGACACTGAATAAAGCCTATTTTATTATAGAAAGATCAGTTTCTAACTCATGAAAATGTATCACCTGTTCCTTAACTGTGTAAATAAGATTAAATTGCTTTGAAACTGGAACCTGCAGGCACAGGTATTCTTTAATCACTACTGTTTTTAATGCAGAAGCCATTCTAAAAGAAGCTTTTGGTCTTAATACCAATTTCTCCTCCATTCCCTACAGCCACAAACGACTGGTGTGGTGTGGGTTATCTCTGGGCTTTCTCCTCAAACAAGGATAGAGATCTTCAAACACGTTACGACGGAACGGCCCTTAGAGCTGTAGAGGTACAAATACGCAACCAGGCACCTTCCAGATCTTCTAACCTGCGAGCATATCTTTAAGACAGCATCCTGTTTGAGGGTCCTTCAGAAGCATATTTACAATTTCAAAAAACTTGTGTTCATATGCCAACTTGTAATACAGATAAATATCTTCACAGTATGAGAGTAACTTCTTCAGGTTTTCTGTGACCCTGTCGGTAGGCTGGTGTTGTTTATATCTACACAAAAATATGTAAAATACAGGTTAAACATATTAACAGGGGATCAGCTCTGCCACAACTATCTGCAGAGGTTAGGGTGTTATAGCTTAGGAAATTGTCAAACCTAGTACTGGATCTTTATGAATTAGTTTCATTAAAAGTAATTAGTTCTACTGCAAAAGGCACTTTTACTAGGGTTTCTGGCTCATAATCAACTTTTTCCTTTTTTAAAAGGACAGCATTTCCATATGTAGCCCCCTCTGTCCTAGGACTTGAGGCAGTACAGTCAACTTTGAATACTTACTTCTTGGAAATGTCCTCAAATATATTGGGTCTTAGTAACTTCTGTTGCTTAAATTCTTCCAAGTAATTAAAGTCTCCTTTAAGAATCACTTGTTGGTAGAGAACTTCGGCCCAGTCAGGAACAAAGTCATAGGCCTCGGCTACAATAGAAGCCTTAAGGATAGAAGAGAAGGGGGTGCCTTTAGAGCCCATGCTGTGGGAAATTGAAAGCAGTTTAGGAAATATTACACAGGAGTGGTGATCACAGTGTCAAAGTATCAGGTTGTTTAGAGTCTGGCATCCAGTAACTTGTCTTCCTCATAATGGGCAGTAGATGCTAGGACACCAGTTCCTTTTAAGGGCTAGATCCAGTCTCTGGGCAGATTTGACTCGCTGCTAACCTACATGCACCATTCCATGAACACAACTGGAAAGAGGACAAGCCAAGGATATTTCTTTGAACCATTACTGCCAAAAAACATGATTCTCTAACCTTTGCTCAAATGACGTGCTAGAAATACACATGGAGAGTGTAGTAGAGCTCATGCCTAGCATTGGTTTGATCTGAATCACTACAAAAATACATGCACATCCATTTCAGATTGCCTCCTTATAGTGCTATTATAGTTTGCCTTGGTTCTGTCCCAAGCCCTGAGACCTCAGTCACTCACCCTCTGGGTACCAAAAGTAAGACCCTACAGGATGATGCTTGCAGCACTTGCTAGAGTGTTCTTACCTGGTAGAACCGCGGCAGGGCCATGATGCAGTCCATTAGCTTCTGGTGGCCTAAGTTGATAAGCATGGTGTTCTGGCCGCTGTTCAGAAAGTGAATCTGTAGTGTTATCAACTTGGTGAGTCGATTACAGTGCAGGGCCTGTCGCACACAGGAGTCCTGAGGGACAAGGGTGGAGAAAGCATAGGAAGGGAGAATTTATTGTTAATATCTCTTCTGTGCTCACATACTCTGACCTTTGCTTGACCTATTACACTCTCTTCGTTAGGAAGAGCCCAAGCTCAAGTAATTCCTACTACTACTGAGGCTAGGGGCCAGGCTAAAATAACACTGGTTACCTTGGCATAGCTCTCCGCTGCGTCCAGCATCAGAGTCAGGGCTTTAAGCAAGAGCTGTTTTAGTTGCGCTCCATCCTTGAGGTTTTCCTCTGTAGAGAAATGGATACGTGCTATAAAGCTGAGTGGCTCATCAGGCTCAGTGATGGCAGGCTAGATGGGAGAAACACCCTAGTGTATTTTACAGCAGGTGTGTTTCATGCAGGAAATTTATGCCCTTGTAGAACGTAATACAAGGGTTTGATGGATGAGACCTTAGGAGTTCAGTCCTAAGGTTCAAATGTTTCTATGAACTGCCATCTGCCACCTGGGCCGCTACCCAGAACTCTTACTCAAGACTGATGGGGTTAGCTTTAGCACCGCTGTGGAGGTGCTATCCCTGACTCACCCCAGGGCCGAGACTCAATCAGCTTCAGTTGGGTGCAGGCTGCTGCCTCATGGTTCTCCCCTATCTCCCGGCACATGCTGAAGCACAGGGCAATCATATTGTGTTTCTCGCTGTCTCCGGGGCGGCAGCGTTTGATGTAGTCTAGTAGGGCTGTCTTCAGGGTACCACTCTGCCCAGGAAAAAAAAAGTTTAAGGACGCAACCAGGGACCACAGGGGACTGAGTCTCTTGGCAAGGTAAATGAATAAGAATGAAAATAACTACAAAATCTTAAGCAAACAGGTGTGTCCTCATCGATGCAGCATAAAGTTACTTGTCAAGAAGGAAGCCTTGAGAGCACATCTGATGTACAATTCTGTTTGCTGGAACGCTGTCCTAAAGATGCAAAGTGTGAGGCAAATGTAGCCTGGATGCCCCCAATAAAGGCTAAGGACACCTTGTAGCTGTTAAACTGCCCTTTTTTTTTTTTCCCCCTCTCGGGGATTTTAACCCAGGGCTAAGCATATGCTTTAGCACTTAGCTATGGGCTCTGCTGCACAGGATTACCTTATCTGGGGAAATAGCATCAGTAGATACTGTAAAAGGAGAACTTCAATTATCTCTTATTTTCAAAGCATATGTTTTTGCTAAAATAAGGCATATATTATCAGTGGCTGCCTCTAGATGGTGAACACTGAGGACTTCTGTATTTTCTAAGTGTTTTATGGAGTATGTATTCTGTAATCAGGAAAAAAAGCTATTAAAATAACTTTAAATGCAAAGGTGCCTTAAAACAGCAGTTTAAAAATATAGGGAATCTTGAAGATGGCTTTGTGTCAGCTCTTGCTCCTTTGTTATCAGGACTGCCCTGAAAGGCCTAACAGTGGACAAAGCCAATCCCCCCTCCCCCATAGTGCTTTGGAAACAAAGGCTATATGAGTGACATGCCTCGTGTCATGCACATAATGGGGATAGAGAGGCTCCAGGGCCCAAAGAAGCCAGGCCTGTTTCCAAAGCTGCTTCCTGGCTATCATAAATAGTTCCTTCTCTGGTCCTGGCCTAGGTATTTTGCTTCCTACCTTGGTATTTTTGTTATATATATATTGGCCTTAATGTGTTTTTTCATACAATATAATTTAATCTTATCCACCCCCCACCCCTACCCCATTTCTCTGTGTAGACCTGGCTGTCCTGGAACTTGCTCTGTAGACCAGGCTGGCCTCAAACTCAGAGATCTTGCCTCTGCCTCCCAAGTGCTGAGATTAAAGGCCTGCGCCACTACCTCCCCCCCCCCCCCCATTCCCCTGTCCCCCAGCTCAGAAGAGGCACTTATTTTCTTCCTTTTCTTCTTTTAGTTTTTTCCAGGACAGGGTTTCTCTGTGTTATCATGGCTATCCTGGAACTTGCTTTGTAGACCAGGCTGGTGTCAAACTCCTAGAGATCTGCCTGCCTCTGCTTCCCAAGTGTTGGGATCAAAGGTGTGTGCCATCATGCCTGGCTAGAAGAGGCACTTTTAAAGCAGTAGCTAGTAAAAGGCTGAGGTGAAAGAGGACAAATATTTTCTTACTTTACATCAGTATCAGGACATAGTCTGAACTCTAACTTAAGTACTGGTGATGGTCCCTGATCTCCTCCCGAGAGCAAGTGAGACTCACATATCCTGGAGCTCATTATTAAACACCTACCGGATCTAGCTTCTTCCTCATCAGAACTTCAAAATAGTGCTTTTGGTGCAGCAAGTCAAATATATATGTCATCTCATTGTACCTTCCAATGCCGGTGAGGAGCCGTACCTGAGGGAAAGGTTACAGCTGCTGAACCTACACGTCAAGCTCCATGGGGGTACAGACTAATGGCTAGGCCGACATGTTTCAATCCCTCCCACTCACCCAGCTGGGACTTTTCTGGATAATTTGGAATGAATCTTTAGGATGTCCCTGGCTGTTGCCCCAGCTATATTCTTTAACAGAGAACCTACCAAGTGCTATGACGCCTTTCTGAGTGGGTGTGTCCTCATCACTCCTTATTCTACTTACTTACCTGCCTGGGTCAGCATTTGGGGAGCATAAGGGGCTTGAGTGCTTTGTTTACAGATTTTTGCCTGAACCTTGTTTGGGAGAGAAGCAGCTCTTCCTCTAGAAAAGTTGACTCCCCTGGCAAGAGGCACAACAACCCTGGGACATGGCGGGGAACATCTTGTTTTCTGCTCTTCTGGGACACTGATTTGGCAAATCAACCAGGAACAGAGGGTTAGACTTCCTGCCTGTTTATCCAGAGACCCTGTCAGCTGTGAGCCGAGGGCCCTTGTCTGTCTCTTCAAAGCTGCCTCAGGATGATGGTAGGTTTGAGGAGACTACTTACCATCAGTCCATATTCCTCGCTAGGAGCCAGGTGGTTATCTGTAAGCATCCGGGCAGCCTGCAGGACCCTGATGATGCCTTCCATGTGGCATGTAAAGGTGAAGCAGTGATGAGCCAGGATCAGCAGCTCTGTGGCTGGGTGGTAGGACATGAACAAGATGGACTTGTACTTACAGTTGATTTTTCCCTGGCAGGAACGTGAGGGGCCTGGCAGAATGCCCTGTCTAGAGATTGTTTTTATCCTCTGATAAATAGCAAAAACTGGAAGCAACAAAAAATTACCGCAACAATACAAAAGACTTACTGCAAGCCAGCTCCCCGTGGGGGACAGAGGGAATCCTGTCCAACAACTTCATGCCTACCAATGTGCGGTCTTGACAGAGAGCAGTTAGCTGAAGAAATGTCTGGCTTTCCTCTGCCGGGCTGAAAGGCTGCTTTTTTCCTGCACAGAAAGATGTGGAGATAGGCACTGAGTTTGCCATGAGAGAACTGGCAGAAGGACCATGGCACAGCAGCAATCGTTATTTCCGACCAAGAACTACTCTAACCATGATCATAAAACAGCAATAACAAGATGAATGTAAAGGATTTCAACAGGAATCTGGAATCTTGAAAGGAGCAACATACAAGCTTGTGTACAACTGTAACATTCAAATCTTTCATATAGGAAACTGAGAACACTGAGAGGTTGGGAGGACTGGAGAGTAGGGCACCTGTTCCCTCTGATGCGGTCAGTAGCTCTCGTGTCACCTCTTCAGCCACTAGTTCAGCCACAGTGTCTGGCTCAAGGCCCTGGGTGCTAATGAAGACCTGGGCTTGTCTGCATCGGTCAGGGCGCTGAGAAGCCAAGATTGCTCGGAGCATAGCTTCACTGTCCCTGGCAGCAACATCTGCATAGGAACAGCCCAATTCCTAAGAGGAAGATAACAGAAGTCATTTTAGAAGCAAAAAGTAAGAGACTGCATTCTGAAATGAGGACAGGCTACTGCTTGACCTTAGCAATCCCCGAACCTCGGAAGCAACAAGCAGTGGCCTCTAGTCTTGTCATTTCACCCTGCCAGGTTGCTGAACACTGATCGTTTCTAGCATAGAAGGTCGAGGACTGGGATGAGATGCTTACTGTGGAGCAGGGGCAGGACAATGAAAAGCTGCACTGCTTGGCCTTGTTTGCCTCACATTCTTGAACCCTTTTTTTTAAAGATATTTGAGACAGGATTTCTATGTGTAACAGCCCTGGCTGTCCTAGACTCACTTTGTAGACCAGGCTAGCCTTGAACTCAACACCGATCCACCTGCCTCTGTCTCCCGAGTGCTGGGATTAAAGGTGTGTGCCACCACGCCCAGCCCATTCTTGCACTTTTCTGTTTCTCAACCAGCACAGGGCTACACACAAATCCTGGCTGCTCTGGGATTTTGGTTTGTTGTTGTTGTTAGTTTTTGTTTTGTTTTGTTTTTGTTTGTTTGTAGTAAAGCCATGAAGGAGGAGACAGGGTCTCACCACACAGCTTCAGTGTCCCAAGTGCTGCGATTGGAGGCCTAAGCCAGCTATACCTGCTGCCTTCTGCCTTTGTATGCATCTCATGTTCTATGTAATGTTCGAGTCATAAAGCAAAATCTTAGGCATGAACTCTAGAAGGAACTCATGTTCAAATCATTTTTATAGAGAAGTTAAATATTTTGCCCTACCTTTCTGGGCAAGACTCAACTGGCCTAGCATCTTTCCCCAGTCCCCAGATGGGCCAAATCTTGACAAGAGGCTTAGTGCAAGTAAAAATTCCTTGTTTTCTTGTGGCTTTGGGGACCCAAGGTACTCTCCCACTGACCTATACCCTTATACCCTTCACGATGACCATCTGAAGAGCCGCTACTGCAAATATCCAAAGTCTGTTCAGACTGCCCACTTCCCTGTCAGACGGTGTTCAGTGGGGACCCACCTCTGGTGCGTACCTTGGCAAGTTCATACAGACAGAGGACCTGCCTGCAGCAGTTCTTCCCATGGAGGCACTTGCTTGTGAGAGCCTGGAGATTCTTTGCCACTTCATCTGTGGGTGGTGCCATCACAAATGACTGACTCTCCAAACTTGAAGCTGAAAGCAAACCCAAACCTGAGGGGAGCTCTAGGCTGGCCTTTCCCCTGCTCCCCATTACTTCATCACTCCGAAAAGCTCCCTGAATTGAACTCCCATGATGCCTCAGGGTTTGAAGCCACTCCTGACAGAGCCCTGCTTTATACTTTGATTGGCACCTTTCAGGAAGCCTCTTTCAGTCACCTCTGTTCCCCCTTCACCCTGCTCTGCTCCTACAGCCGGCCTCCATTCTCCTTGAAATCACTCCTCCACAATCTCACTCTGGGTTTAAAAGGAAATCTTAGGGCCAGGCACGCAGCTCAGTGCAGAGTGCTAGCCTAGGCCTCAGGCCTTTACAGTTCAACCCCAGCACTGTAAAAATCCCAAGCAAAGCCTTAATCTGAAATAGGAGAAACATTTCTTTACTTGGCAAAATATTTCTATCAGGAAAAAATAAAAGTAGACTATGTAACACTTTTTGTTCTTTCCTTTGTGTCTCATCATCTCATTCTTAGCCCCAGCTGGTAGAGCTCACTTTGTAGCCCAGGCTGGCCTGGAGCTCACTTTGTAGCCCAGGGAGTTTCCTGCTTCAGTTTCCTAAGAGGTAGTTGTGAGCTGCCACACCAGATCTACTTGTGTAACACAGAATTTTACTATCAATAAAGAGCCATTAAACTATGGTACATCCACTTAGGAGACTAATCTTTCTCCATTAGAGAGCCCACTGGTACATGCTGACAGGGGAAACATAGATTAATGTGATATGATCTAACTTTGTGCAGTGTTTTGTATGTGCTTGCACTGGCATGCAGAAGATAACATATAGCAACCAAGCAAGCATAGGACGCTCATTCTGGGAGCTGTGGTAAGATGGCATTGAGTTTACTTTTCACATTCTGCATGACTGTTCTTTGTCATCTGGTAGACACAAAGCATCACAAGATGCAGTTCACTCAGGCAAGTGCTTGCCTAGCAAGCATGGAGCCCTGGGTTCTATCCCAGTGTCACAAAGCCAGGTGTGCCGGCACAAGCCTGCAATCCCAGCACTCTGGAAGTGGGCACAGGGAGATTCAGTAAGATGTTCAAGGCCACTGCCAGCCATATAGTGAATTCCAAGCCAGCCTAGGATATAACAACAGAAAAACAGCTGAAGTCTAAAAACATACATACACACAAAGTAGGGTGTGGAAGAACATCTCTTGAACCCTAGCACTTAGGAGGACAAGCAGGAGGATCAGGAGTTCAAGGTCACCCTTGGCTACTTAGCCAGTTGGAGGCCAGCAAGGGCTGTGTCTCAAAACATAAAGAACAAACAACCCCCACATAATGATGGTAAACGAAGCGTAGCTCAGACATCCTCCTTAGCATCTTCTACGGTGGCCCACAGCACTCTGCTCCTCCCACTCAATTCCAGCTATAGAAAACCCAGACATGTGGTAGCTGCGTGAGGAACCTGAAGTAGAACTGCAAGCAAACTGAAGATGACCAGAACTGGCATTTCCGTAGCTAGAAATCTCTAGAAACCTAGAATTGAGCACTGAGGTGGAGGAGAGATAGACAGATACCCAAGTGTGTGCATATACAAGAATAGCTCTAGTGCCAGCTTGAAGGAAGTAAATTAACACCCACTCTCCTCTGCTCTGGCGTCCAGGCCACCTCTTGGTAGTGTTGGTAATGGCTGCAAAAGCAGCTGGGGTGAATCAGGGGTGGGAGGAGGTAAATCCATATTGCTTTTTGGAGACAGAAGCTAGGTTCAATTCCCAGTACCCACATGGCAGTCCTGGTCTAGGGATTCAATACCCTCTTCTGGCCAGTGAGGGCAGTGGACACACATGGTACACAGATACACATGTGACTGGTCTACATAGTGAGTTCCAGGCCAGGCAGGGCTACACAGAGAAACCCTGTGTCAACAAGGAGGCGAGGGGCTAAAAAAATGGCTCAGCAGTTAAGAACACTGGTTGCTTTTCCAGGGGACCTCAGTTTGATTCCTAGAATTCACATGGTAACTCACAACTACAACTCCATTTTCACTGGATCTAATACCCATACACATTATTTAAAAAAAAAAAAGAAGCAGCAGCCCACAATAAAGGTAGAAAAGAAAACAATAGCCCATTAATCAAAAAAGCAAGCAAGGAAAGGTTTCCGCTATTAATCTACCGAAATTATCCAAAAGCCAAAAGATAACCTTTACAGTTGTATAATTATAAAAGGAATTCATCATTTTAAATATTCTAAAATTAAGCCTATAGATTCAGATGGCTCTACTGGTAAATTCTACTAAACTATTTGAGGAAGTAACATTAAGTCAGCCATGGTGGTTCATGCTTCTAATCCAAGCACTTGAGAGGTGGAGGGGGGAGGATCAGGGCTCAGCATCATCCTTAGGAGGATCAGGGCTCAGCATCATCCCTAGGAACACAGGGAGTTAAAGGTCAGCCGAGGCTACACAGAGCTTGAAAGGGATTGAGGAGAGGTGGGGAAGATGATGTTCAGAAAATAAAAGAAAGGATAAGTTCCAATTCATGAACCCAGCATCATCTCAACTTCTGTTTTGTTTGTTTTTTGAGACAGGGTTTCTCTGTTACAAAGAGAACTTACCGCCATCTGCCTGTCTCTGCCTCCCGAGTGCTGGAATTAAAGGTGTGCGCCACCATGCCCAGCCTTATCCCAACTTTTTAAAAAGGAAAAAGAGACAAAAACTATTTTAAAAAAGTAAATCACAGTTGGGTATGGTGGCACATGTCTTTCATCCCAGCACTTGGGAAGCAGAGGCAGGATGATCTCCGGGTTTGAGGGAAGCCTGGTTTACAAAGTGCGTCCATGACAACCAGAGCTATGTAGAAGGGCCGTGTCTCAACCCAAACAAAAAAATATATTCAGAATGTTCCTCAAAAACATAAATACAAAGCCTTCAACAAAAGAGCTAGCCAATTATAGCTGTACTTATCAGAGATGGTAATATATCAAGAAGAGAATGGGAATGAAAGGCTCAGTATTTTTTTTAAAAAATCAATAAACATACCCAATCATATTAATAGTCTAAAGAAGAAAGAAACCACACGATCGGATCAACAGACGCCAAAAGGAACACAATGTAAGACTGAGCAGTGACAAGAATCTATCACCAACTAAGAGCAGAAAAAGCTGCTTCAGTTACCAAAACAGCAGCCCCAACCCTATGTGACTATCAGACGCAGTAATAAAGGGCGCTTCCCTCCCGAGATCAGGAGCAACGCCGTTTTAGCCCAGCCCGCAGAACAAAGCAAAAGCGGAGAGATGGTGAGACAAAACTTTCCCTATTTATACATGACATGTCTATGTAGAAACCCCCAAGAAATTGGTAAGAAAACACATAGAAAAAGCAAGTTCAAGAAGGTCAATTGATACATTTAAAACAAGCCTAATATCCTATTTCTATATGCTACCAATGTATAATTATAAACTTTTGAACAAAGATTTGATTTTTAATTCTGTGTGTGAGCATGCATGAGTGAGTTTAGAAGGTGTTGGAGCTAGAGAAACAGGTGGTTGTGAACCACCTAACTTGGATGCTGGGAACCAAATTCTGGTCCCTTGCAAGAGTGGTGTATGTATTTTACATCAACTTTTTTTTCTCTTCTTCTAGATCTGGCTGTCCTGGAACTTGCTACGTGGACCAAACTGGCCTTGAACTCACAAAGATCCACCTGCCTCTGCCTCCTGAGTGCTGGGATTACAGGTGTGTATTCACTCACATCCCTTGATGTTTATGGTTTCTTGTTTTGAGATAGTCTGATTATTGTAGCCCTTAGCTGGCCTCAAATTCATGGGTGACCCTGCTTCTGCCTCCCACTTGCCGGCAAATGGAATTCCTCTCCCTGACTGCTAAGCTAGTTAAAGGACAGGTGTTACCTTATTGACTAGTTAATTACCTTAGTGTAACTATGACATCCCAAAACGTCCCGTCTTTTTGGAGACAGCACCAACACCGCGGGGCAAAGGGGACAGTGTAGCCTCCTTTACTTACTGCTATGGACTTTGCGAAGAGGGACGCTAGGGCTTTCCAGGTCCTCGGGCAGCGCGGCACTTGGGAGGAGAGCTCGGATCTCCGAGTGCAGGTCTTCCACGCTGGTCTCTCCGGAGGCCAAGGCCCTGCAGTGCAACACGAGCGCGACGTCCTGACTGTAGAAGTGGAAATAGCGGCACACTCTGCTGGCTTCATGCACGCAGCCACCATCTAGCAGGTGTCCAATTAAAACGTTCAGTGCCGCCTGCTTCTTCCGGTCCAGTCCGCTCTCGCATGTCTCTTGGGATGGAAGACCATTAAGGTCTAAGTATTTGGATGTGTTCAGAGCGGCAAGCTTGGAGAAGGAAAACTCGCTGGCCAAGCTATCAAGAGAGACTTCAGCGGCAGCTGATGTCTGTTGAGGGAGGCGGGGCTTGGCTCCCTCTGCATCCCCTCCGAGGGTGTGCTGGGTGATGCGGCAGATCCAAATCTGCTTCTCCAGTTCCTCCAGCTCCTCCACCGGAACCGGCTCTTCTCGGGCAAGCCAGTGGCCCGCCAGGGTGAGCAGCAGGTGGCGCTCCTCAAGGCGGCCCTGTTCAGTGGGGGCCTCACTTGCCGCAGGGGCCCGGCTGGAGAAGAAGGAAGAGGCTGCCCTGTTTGAAACGGAGTTCTTCTTAAACTTTTCATGGCATTTTTTCCAGAAGTCAATTCTTGCATGTTTCAGGGACCATTGCTGAGTGTGTGTTAGGGCCTGCATTTCCTGGATTAACTGCAATTGAACAAAGTCCCATCATTACAGACGTTAATGCTCCCTAAGGGCATGCTAGCAAATCTAAGGAGCACAGACAAGCCTGGGCTGCAGGGGGCGCTGGATGCGATTATGTGGAAAGTTAGTATGAAAACAATTCTTAGAGAGCTGAGGACCAAGAGAAGGTCACCCTGCCTGTTCAGAGGCAGACAGCTGGAGCTTACTCCGAGGCAGTGCTCCTCAACCTTCCAACGTGATCCTCAGGTGGTGACCCCAAACATAAAAGTATTCTCGTTGTGACTCCATAACTGTACCGTTATGAGTCGTAATGTAAAGATCTGATAGGAGACTCCCCAAAGGGTTGTGACCCACAGGTTGAGAACGGCTCTATTACAGGCTACAGTTACATCAAAAACGTGTATTCTCCAATATATGCAAGTGTATTCACTTCTGAAACGATGTGTGGAGAGGGCCGCATTGCCTATGGATTGCATCTCATTGGTCTCTACTGGGAGTCTGAGTAACTTTAAAGATACACCTGTCCGGGGGCTGAGAGATGGCTCAGCGGTTAAGAGCACTGCCTGCTCCTCCAGAGGTACTGAGTTCATTCCCAGCAACCACGTGGGGATCTGATGCCCTCTTCTGGCCTGCAGGTATATGTGCAAGCAGAGCATTGTATACATAATAAAAAATAAATCCTTAAAAAGAAAAAAGAAAGATATACCTGTTCAATCATTAAGCTGTCCACAGGTAAGGCTGCCAGCTCTGCCACTCTTCTGGCCACAGCGAACTGCCCGTCTGCCTTTAGCTTCTCCAAAATAGATCTACACTCACGCTGAAAAGTCTCAGTGCTGTAGCTGGAGAAAACTGTGGGGCTGATAGCGACAGCTGTGTCCTTCAGGACTTGGCTGAGGACACTTAGCTTCTGCACGTCTGGACCTGTGTAGGAGAGAGAGGTGCAGTTACACAGCGGTGCTGTGGAAGTGTGACACCAGTGGGAGGAGAGGAGAAACTCGGGGCTTTCGTTTTCATTTTTGTTGTTGCTGTTTGTTCTTTTTGAGGCAGGGGAACACAGAGTCCATGCTGGTCTTGAACTTATTATGTAGCCAAGGAAAACCTGGAACTCTGGGTTCTTCTGTCTCTACCTCTCAAGTGCTAGATTACAGGTGGTGCCATGTATCCTGTAAAAACAATCTTCTGTTTTGACTGACTACCAAAGCTATAAGGCCAGTACCCTACACACTCAAAATGTTAAATTATACACACGTACATTCATACATATACATGACTATATATGGCATTAAGTATTTTCAGCGTATATATGTACGTATGTGTATATGCAGGTATGAGTGAGTGTGGGTATGAGTGAGTGTGTGTGTGTGTGTGTGTGTGTGTGTGTGTGTGTGTGTGTGTATTCCTTACAATGGCCTTAGTCAAAACCTGGTTAACCCTGCTCACCCTGCTCTAAGAACTGGTAAAGATTAGATTAGCAGATGAGATCAACTCTACTGTACGCGAGTGGCTTGTGTTAGGCTCTAACTGTGTCTCCACACTGACCTTCATCTCATGGTGATCTTCCTGCCTTAGCCTCCTGAGTGACGGGACAGTAGTCGTAACCCACCATGCCGGTCAAGCGGCTCAGATTGCTGCTCTTCAGCCTTAGAGGCTCAGGCTAGCTTGCTCGTACTCTCTCTGGTGTGTGTGTGTGTGTGTGTGTGTGTGTGTGTGTGTTTCTGTCTCTTATTTGTTTTGTTTTTCCAGACAGGGTTTCTCTGTGTAGCCCTGGCTGTCCTAGACTCTCTTTGTAGACCAGGCTGGCCTTGAACTCAGAGCTCCAGCTGCCTCTGCCTCCCGAGTGCTGGGATTACAGACGTGCGCCACTGCCCCTGGCTTCTCATTTGTTCTTGTTCCTATTAGACTTCAGGGTTATTTGCTCACTCAGTACGGGCATCACACGGCCGGAGGCCACAGGCCAGCTGGGATTGGTCTAGCTGGTCCTTAGGCATGGCTACCACAAACACTGTATTCAGAGTGGAGCGCGCGACAGCTACCAGCACGGGCATGCACGCTAGCTTTGCTGGCATCATAGATAAGACAAGTGGTTTTCTTGTTTTCTGAGACACAGTCTTGCTATGTAGCTTACGCTGGCCTCAGATCTTCCTGCCTTAGCCTGCCAGATACAAGACTTACAGAAGTAAAACACAGGCCGTAAGAAAGCAGCCTTGTGCTTGTAGCAATGCACTGCAGTCTGTTGCTGTGCTCCAACATTCTGACTAGAAGCAACTTGGGGAAGAAAAGGCTTATTTCAGCTCACACTTCCAGGTAACATCCATCACTGAGGGGAGTCAGAGCAGGAACTCAAGGCTGGAACCTGGAAGCAGAAACTGAGGCAGAGAGTACGGAGGACGCTGCTTCCTGGCTTGGGCTCAGCTGGCTTCCTTAACGCAGGACCACCTGCCCACAGTGGGCTGGACCCTCCCATATCAATCAATAGCCAAGGTAGGTCCTCACAGACATGACCGTAGGCCAATCTGATCGGGACAATTGCTCAACTGAGATTTCCTCTTCCCAGAAGGTTCTTGGTTGTGACAAGTTGACAAATCACACACAGTCACTAGCCAGTGGCATCCTATAGCGCTGCTTTTTTGTTTTGTTTTGGCTTTTTGAGACAGAGTTTCTCTGTATAGCCTTGGCTGTCCTGGACTCGCTTTGTAGACCAAGCTGGCCTCAAACACACAGCGATCCGCCTGCCTCTGCCTCCCGAGTGCTGGGATAAAGGTGTGCACTGCTATGCCTGGCATTCTTGTTTCTTTCAGTCATAGAATGTGGAGCCTACAACATTTGGTCGCGAGCCCAGCATTGTGTCAGTGCTCTTCACCTGAGCATCTGTGAGTTTAAGTGTGACATTTAACAGTGTGACGGGATGGCACTGTCGCCCAACAAGGACTTGAAAGACCCAAACAAGTACAAAGAGAGAGGCAACATCAGCTTGATATAGTCATAACAGTCCTACCGAATGCCAATGTCTGGAGGAATCCACCAAAAGAATAAACAAAAATTACCTTGAAATGTTCTTATTCCTGAAACAGGGTTGTGGCCATGAGCAATGAGGCTATGTTATAGTTCCCTGCCAGACAGGATGACAATGATGTGTCGATACAGAGGCTTATTGGTGTGTGTGTAACCATGTGGCAGGTGCTTGTAGGGACTGGCTGCACCCCAGGGGATGCTGCTGTTGCAGATGACCTCTTCACACCCAGGGTCGTCAGTGTGCTGCTATCTATCAGTACAGTTTAACATTCTGACTGCTCTCCAGAAATAATTCCGAGCTACAGGAGCCAAGTTCTTGGCACAGCTTCAGGTAACGCTGTCTTACCGTCATCAGGGAAAAGATGCTCAGTCCTGGCGAACAGCTGGAGCAGCTTCCGCAGCTCATACTGCGTCTCACACTGCTGTGGCATGAGTTTCAGAAGGAAACACACCTGATCCTTCATCCACGTGGCAGGTATGACAGGAAGGACCTTTGTCGCCGCTGTGTCAAGCTATGAGAAACAACAAAGGCTCAGAGAGAATGGTTTGCAGGAATAAAAAAGCAGAGCCCCCAAATTTGGGAACAAGAAAGCCACACTATTCTTAAGGCTTCCCCCCCCCCTCTCCCCCTCTCTCTCCCTCCCTCTCTCTCTCTCTCCCTTTCTCTCTCTCTCTCTCTCTCTCTCCCTCTCTCCCTCTCTCCCGCTCTCTCTCCCTCTCTCTCTCCCTCTCCCTCCCCCTCTCTCCCTCTCCCTCTCTCCCTCTCTCTCTCCCTCTCTCTCTCTCTCGTTTTGTTTTTTGAGACAGGGTTTCTCTGAGTAGCCTTGGCTGTCCTGGACTTGCTTTGTAGACCAGGCTGGCCTCAAAATTAACCAACATGTTTCACTGGGCAGCTTCCTAGAAGGAGGTCTGGGCCTCTATTTGAGCCCAGAAAAGTTCAAACTCACAGTATGAAGATCTTTTAGAAAGACTTAGAAAGGGGCTGGAGAGATGGCTCAGAGGTTAAGAGCACCGACTGCTCTTCCAGAGGTCCTGAGTTCAATTCCCAGCAACCACAGCTCTCTATAATGAGATCTGGTGCCCTCTTCTGGCATGCAGGTGTACATGCAGCAGAGCACCTTACACATAATAAATAAATAAATAAATCTTAAAAAAGAAGAAAGACTTTCTTACCTCCAATGAGGAAGAGAATTCCAAGTCCCAGGTCAGCCTGGGCTACAGAGCAACACAATGTCTCAAAAACCCTCATCTGAGTAGATGTTTTCTTTCTTTTTAAAATATTAAAGATATTTTAGTTTATTTACTCTGTATGTGAGAGCTATGTGGTGCAGGTCAGGTGTGACATTAGGCAGCTGGCCTCAACTTTCAAGGGACCTGCTAAGCCATCTCAGTAGCTCATAACAAAACAGCAAAATGCTTTCCTCTCACAGAAAACACAGAAGTGCCTTATGACATGCGTGGCCCTCTTCACTATCAGAAGCCACCCAGACTGATACACTGCGGCCACGGACAGCCCTTCCCTTCTTCACGTCCACAGCAGGGACCATTCACCTTTGCCCCACCCCACCAGGACATGGCCTGCAGTAGTACATCATGTGACACTTCTGTTTGTGGCAACTACAAGTCACAACACCACATGCCTGGCTTCCCAGGCACTGTGAAATGACACAAGTGACTCATCATCAGCATGTGGCACAAGCACTGGTCTGATGCTTCCCCGTCCCAGCCGGCACAAAGGTGCTCCAGTTCCAGCCTACCGTTGCCAGGCTTTTCTGGAACTGCGCGAGCTTGACTTTGGCTTTCTCATAATCCTTGAAGAACATACACAGTTCGTACATCTCCGTAATCAACACCAGTGGGGAGTCCTTTGAAACAGAGTTGGAATTGGAAAATCAGAACATCAAATGCTTACTGATCACAGATTCAGAATCAGATTAGATTTCACGGCAAATCAACAAATTTATTTCTGGTTAGTCTAGACTATCCACTAGGTGGCGCTATTGCCCCAACAAACATTCCTGGAGGCAAAAAGCACCAGTAACTACCTACACTTTTACTGGTCTCTGTGGCTTCAACCAGACTATTTTGGTGGGGCTGTCAGGCCAGAAAAGAGGAGTTTTGGATTAGGAAGGAGGAATATGAACTGTTAGTGAACCCACTGGCCAAAGCACTGGAGTCTGTGTGGTTTGAGTTATGTAAGCTTTAGTTATTAGTCTGTAAGACAAGGGAAAGGCCACTTGATAGCGTCCACACAATTATTCTTTTAAAGCACCATTGTGAGAACTTACTAAACCAACAATTATAAAGTACTCTGCTAAATAAATGTGGTGTATCTCAAAGGACCTTGGGCTTGATACCCAATATTAAACACACATGCACGCACACATGTATGCATGCATGCATGCAGTAGTTCTATAACCATTATCATTTTTCATTGACTTTAAAAAAAATCCAGGTCTGAGAATAAGAAAAAGCCAAGGAGGGCTAGAGAGATAGCTCAGCAGTTAAAATCACTGGCTCTCTTCCAAAGGTCCAGAGTTCAATTCCCAGCAACCACATGGTGGCTCACAACCATCTATAATAAGATCTGGTGCCCTCTTCTGGCATGCGGGTAGAACACTGTATATATAATAAATAAATATTTTAAAAAATAAAGAAAAAAAGAAAAGAAAAAGCCAAGGAGTGCTATGCTGACATGCTAAAGTTCTGTAAAGAGCTGAAATGCGATGCCGGACATGGTGGTACACACCTTTAATCCCAGCACTTGGGAGGCAGAGGCAGGTGGATCTCTGTGAGTTCAAGGCTAGCCTGGTCTACAAAGTGAGTCCAGGACAGCCAAGGCTACACAGAGAAACCTTGTCTCAAAAACCAAACAAACAGAGCTGAAGAGTGTGTGTGTGTGTGTGTGTGTGTGTGTGTGTGTGTGTGTGTGTGTGTGTGTAAAATACCTTAATGAAAAGTCGGAAACCTCGGATGAGAGTGTGGCTCTTCCGCCTTGTCAGTACAGTTCTCCAGATGATTGACAGGTCCTCCAGGCCCCATGGATGATCCTCCACAGGGACCTGGATGTGTCTCATGGCTTCAGCTGCAACCTTGTCCTCCACAGAGGTGACAATCCAAACACAGAGACAGGGAACAGCACTGGCACCCTACCATTGGATAAGAACGTTTCAAAATGACAGACCTGGGCCTGGATCACATAGATAAATGGGCAGGGGCCACAGGTGGGCATCCCCTGCCTAGAAGAGTCACTGTGTCTTTGCTCAAGTGGCTCAGCAAGCTTCCAAACACCACACTAACGGATGAACAGGCAAGATTGTAACTGTCCTGAAGCAAGGGGCAGTCAAAAGGCCATGAGGGTGGGGTGGGGTGGGGTGTGGGGGTGAGGGGTGAGGGGTGTGGAGGTAAACTATGTTCCACTTACTAGCTGAAAACTAAACACTGAAAATCTCCCTTACCCTCTAAGAAGGTGCTGAGGGAGAGGCGAGTGCTGGCCCAGCAGAGCACTCTGAGTGTCAGCCCTTGCTGGCCGACCGCATGCCCACGGCAGGCTTCCCTGGTGTAGGGAGCAGGGACGACACTTAGTGCACAGACAGCCTGAGCTCCTGAAGCACAGACACTTTCAGTGGCCTCGGAACCAAGTGCAGCAGCCTCACTACTGTCCCCAGCACCCACTGCTGTCCCCTCCCTGCCTGCTGCTTGCCTTCCTTCCTCCCTCCCTGCCTTCCTTCCTTCCTTCCTCCCTGCCTTCCTCCATTTTGATTCTGTGTGTATGAGCACAGGTGCGCTGCTGCTCACAGAAGCCTGACAAGGACAATGGGTTCCCCAGAGCTGGAGCAACAGGTGAGCACTTAACTCCGGTCCCTGCAAGAGCAAAAAGCACTCTCAACTAGACCTATTTTTTAAAAAATTATTTGTATGTGTGCATGTACACGTATGCCTTAGAGCATGTGTGTGTAGACTTCAGAGGACAACGTATGCCTATTGGTTGTCTCCGTCCACCATGTGAGTCCCAGGCAGCAAACTCAGGCTGTCAGCCTGGGGGCAAGCACCTTCACCTGTTGACCCATCTCACTGGCCCATTTTGTCCTTTTTTCTAGTTGTTGTTTTACTTTTTAAAAGACTTACTTGATTTACAATTACGTGTGTGTGAGTGTCCGTGCGTGGGTATGTGCCATTGGAGTTTGAGTTACAACTCGGGTCCTCTGTGAAAACGGTATTGTTCATAACCACTGAGACGCCACCTCGCTAGTCCATGTTTTGTTTTTCTGAGACCAGGTCCCATCTTATGGCCCAGGTCAGCCTCAAACTTTCCACTCTCCTAACTTAAGCACCCACCACGATGGGTGGCTCTTCTCTGCCTGTCCTATGGCTTCCTGGCTCCTTAGCTTAGGCTTCTGTGGCCCTCACCTGGAGACATGAGGCCAGAACACTGAGGATGGGAGCCCGCTGTTTCACTGCTTCAGCTAGGAGCCAGCACCAAGAGGCTGACTCTTTGGAGCACCGGTTGAGAATTTCAAAGAAATCACTCGTTTCTTCTCTGTTTCTCTGGCATTCCTGGGGGTATGGGGGGTCCTGATCGCCATCCACTCGGGAGGTAGACCCCGATGACAGTTTCTCAAAAGCCAGTTTCAAGTGGCTCTGAAGAACTGGACTGAAGTCCTGAAGAAGAGACTCCACCTAGAGAGAAGATTAAAACACACTCCATGTTCCTTTCAGTTAGAATGGGTGTGTTACAAAAACGCTCAGGAAAAGCCAGGCATGGTGGCGCACACCTTTACTCCCAGCACTTGGGAGGCAGAGGCAGGTGGGTCTCTGTGAGTTTGAGGCCAGCCTGGTCTACAGAGTGAGTTCCAGGACAGCCAGGGCTACACAGAGAAACCCCTGTGTCCAGTGAAAGGAGAAGCGGTGGTAAGTAAGGAAGTGCCCTTACCATGGCTCATACAAAGCAGACTGCCCACAAATCCACTGGTGAAAAAGCACCCAGGAAACTGGCTACAAAAGCCACTCGCAAGAGTGCGCCCTCTACTGGAGGGGTGAAGAATACTCATCG
The DNA here is from genome assembly GCF_903995435.1 of Acomys russatus. Classification (NCBI taxonomy): domain Eukaryota; kingdom Metazoa; phylum Chordata; class Mammalia; order Rodentia; family Muridae; genus Acomys; species Acomys russatus. The sequence goes on from NC_067140.1 coordinate 58,276,167, forward strand.
TAACAGGCCTGGTACTGTGACACTCCGTGAAATCAGATTCTGCTATCAGAAGTCCACTGAACTTCTCATTTGCAAGCTCCCCTTCCAGCGTCTGGTGCGAGAAATTGCTCAGGACTTCAAAACAGATCTGCGCTTCCAGAGACCAGCTATTGGTGCTTTGCAGGAGGCAAGTGAGGCCTATCTGGCTGGCCTTTTTGACAATACCAACCTGTGTGCTATCCACGCCAAAAGTGTAACAATTATGCCAAAAGATATCCAGCTAGCACGCCACATATGCAGAGAACGTGCTTAAGAGTCCACTATGAGGGGAAACATTTCATTCCCCCCCACCAAAAAAATTTTGCCCTTCTTTCTGTTATCAGTAGTTCTAAATGTTAGATATTTTTTCCATGGGGTCAAAAGGTACCTAAGTATATGATTGCGAGTGGAAAAATAGGGGACAGAAATCGGGTATTGGCAGTTTTACCATTTTTATTTGTGTGTGAAATTTTAATATAAATGCAAGCATTATGCATTTATTGCATTATGCAAACATTGCAATATGCAAACATTAATGCAAGCAAAATGTTTCAGTGAACGCATTTCAACAGTTTGACTTTATAACAATTCCAAATAAACTTGTTAAAATTAAAAAAAAAAAAAAAAGAAAACAAAAGAAAGGCTCAGGATGATTCTTTTTTGTTTGTTTTGTGTTTTGACACAGGGTTTCTCTGTGTAGCCTTGGGTGTCCTAGACTCACTTTTGTAGACCAGGCTGGCCTCAAACTTACAGCGATCCACCTGCCTCTGCCTCTTGAGTGCTGGGATTAAAGCCATGTGCCACCATGCCCAGCCTTCAGGATGACTCTTTATGATGCTGAGCTGTGCCAGAGGTGATCATGTGATGTTTCTGACTTGTGATAAAATCCTTTTATCTGGCCCAGGGTGGCCTAGAACTTGCAATCCTGCCTCCTCAGTCTTCCTAGTATAGACCTGAGCCACCACAATTGGTTGCTTTTGAGGGAATTTGAACAGATGTCCATGTTCAACCTGGAATCCTAGAAACTCCACACTATTGCAATGATTACCCCTTGCCGGATGGCAGCCTAGAGACTTGGCAGCCGGCGAGCAGAGAGAATGCTGTTCTGGGAAATGTGGCTTACCTCTTGCGGGTGGTGGTTATGGAGCTGGCTGTGGACCAGGAACTGCAGCCAGTCATTTGCTTTGGCACATTCCCTAAGGTAGGACATGCTCAGCCTCAGCTCATGCAGGGTGCAGAACTGTAGCACTAATGCCCACTGGCTGCTGGATTCACTGGACAACCTATAATTAAGATTGGGGGTGGGGAGCAGAGGAAAAAAAATCATTAAAATATAGCTCTAAAGCCAGACAAGGTGCATGTAAGGCAGAGGCGGAAGACAGAATAGCTTGAAGTTAAAGCCAGCCAGGCTCCACAGTGAGACCCGGTCTCAAAAACTGGAAATAAATAAGTAAATAAAGTATAGCTCTTGGAGGGACAGAGAGAGATGGCTCAGTGGTTGACAGAGCTTACTGCTCCTGCAGGGTACCCTGGTTTGCTCCTCAGCTCCCATATTGTGTGGCTCATAACTACATATAATTCTTTTCTTTCTTTCTTTCTTTTTTGTTTTTTCAAGGCAGGGTTTCTCTGTGTAGCCCTGGCTATCCTAGAACTTAGAGATCTGCCTACCCCTGCCTCCTGAGTGCTAAGATTAGAAGTTTGTGCCACCATCACCCAGACAATTGCCTGTAATTCTAATTTCAGGGAATTAACACCTCTGGCTTCCATGGGCACCTGCACATTTATATACAAATAGACACACACACACCTGTGATATAGATCTAGTCTGAAATGTGAAAATTAGTAAAAATTAAATAAATTAACCAGAAAATATTCTCTTAAAAAAAAAAAAAAAAAAAAAAAGCAAGCTGGACCAGTGGTGGTGCACACTTTTAAGCCCAGAACTTGAGAGGCAGAGGCTGGTGGATCTCTGTGAGTTCGAGGCTAGTCTGGTCTTTAGAGAGAGTTCCAGGACAGCCAGGATTATGCAAAGAAACCCTGTCTTGAAAAACCAAAACAACAACATGCCCCTAAACAAAAAACAATAAACAAACCAACTTTCAAAGGGAGTGGGCAGTATTACCCAGCTGCAGAACACATGCTGAGCATGTATGAGGCTATGATCTCCATTGTGGTAAAAATAAAAATAATTTTAAAATTCATAAAATATGTAAAAAGATACGATTTTAACACATACCAAATATTTATTAGACTATTTAAAAAAAAAAACTAGCAAGGTATGGTGCACACCTTTAATCCCAGCACTTGGGAGGCAGAGGCAGGCAGATCTTTGCGTTCAAGGCCAGTGGCCAGCCTGATCTACAAAGTGAGTTCCAGAGCAGCCAAGTCTACACAGAGAAACCCTTTCTTAAACAAAAAACAAAACAAAAACCCCATCTCTCTTAGGCTGGAGAGATGGCTCAGTCGTTAAGAACACGTGCTGTTCTTGGAGAGGACCCATGGTCAGCTCCCAACCTTTTGTAACGTTAGTGTCAAGGATCTGGCCTCTGAGGATACTGCACTTTCGCAGCACACAGACAAAACACTCATACACATAAAATTAATCCTAAAAACTGACAAGGCAGGACAGACTTCCAGCGCATCTGTACAGAGGGATCCCACAGGTAAGATGCAATTTCCGTCTGCTCTATGCTGGGTGAGAGAGGGGTGAGGAAAGAGCCTGGCACTGGAGGGGAGGCCAGGCCAGCACAGGATGGCACAGCCAGGACACTGGAGAAGAGGCTGCGGTTGCAACTCACGAACCTGCTGAAACCCTGCTGTTCAATGCTGTTCCACACGCCTTCTTCCAAAAGAAGGAGCAACTCTTCTGCAGTTGCCTTGTCACCATCAGCAAGCTTAGACAGCTTCTCGGCTGAAAGAAACACAGGCAGAAGGATCCACATGGGCACAGCGGTTTAGCTCTGTAGCCCCAGCTACCCAGGATGCTGGGCAAGATGCAGTGCTTGGGCTCTGAACCCCAGGTCAGCCTGAACAAGACAAAACACAGTGGGACTCCATCTCTAAATAAGCAAAAACCAGCGAAAAGGCCCCATACATTAAACTCATCAAGAAGGAACATGTGTGCACATGTGCACATGTGTGTCTGTCTGTGTAATGTGTATATGTGGTGCGTGTAGTGTATATGTGTGATGTGTAATGTCTGTGTGGTATGTATGTGCGTCTGGTATGTGGTGTGTGTGTGTACACTATGCATGGGACATGTGGTGTGTGTGTATAGTGTGCGTGTGGCATGTGGTGTGCATGTGTGTGTTCAACAGAAAAAGTCAGGATGAAAAAGAAAAAAGAAAAGAAAAAGTCAGGACATAGGCATTTTCATTAAAGTAGTGGGACTCAGGGTCATTCAAACTCAATTAAAATGACCTCTAGAAAGTGAGATAAACAGCCAGGTGTGGTCGTGCATACCTGTAATCCTAGCACTCTGGGAGGCAGAGGCAGGTGGATCTCTGTGAGTTCGAGGTCAGCCTGGTCTACAAAGTGAGTCCAGGACAGCCAGGGATACATACAGAGAAACCCTGTCTCAAAAAAAAAAAAAAAAAAAAAGGGGCGGTAGTGGCGCACACCCTTAATCCCAGTACTCAGGAGGCAGAGGCAAGTGGATTGCTGTGAGTCTGAGGCCAGCCTGGACTACAAAGCCAAGGCTACACAGACTGTCTCCAAAAAGAAAAGAAAACAAAACAAACAAAATAAAAAACCCAAACAAAAAAACCAAAACCAAGAACAGAACAAAACAAAAAGAGAAAATGAGATAAGTAATATAAACTGTGCAAGAAAAGGGAAAACTGCTGTTTCCACCTCAATCCTTTTTAACTGTGCCCACATTTCCTTTGGACAAAACAAGTGGCAGGCGCAAAGGTGATGTACCTAGAGACTCTCTGAGGAAGCTGGGGTTAACGTTTTCATTTCTACACTTGTAGCTCAAAATTACATTTGCTGTTTTCATGTCCACCCTGAGCTTGAGGCTGCCAAGGCCGAGCAACTCCAAGAAGCAAACGCAGGCGGCCCCGACGGAAGGGCTGTGGAAGCAGGAGAGCCCTAAGGTATAGGCCTCCTTGCCAACTTGCTGGATCCTGAAAAAGAAAGAACTCAAAATTATATCGGACATAAGCACTGTTTCTCGTGCTGGCTGGGGACAGGGCTCAGTGGGCAAAGATCTTGCTGCACAAGTGCGAGGACCCGAGAGGACTTGAGTTCGCACCTCCTGACCCACATAAAAGCCAGATGGCTCAGTGGGTAAAGATACCTGGTGCCAAGCCCAACTACTCGGGTCTGATCTCCTGGACTCACACATGGAGAGAGCCAACTAACAAGCGCTGTCCTCTAGGCTAGGGAGATGGCTTGGCAGTCAAGCGTGCTTCCCGCTCTTACTGAAGACCTAAGTTTGGTTCCCAGCACCCACCCCAGGCAGCCCACAACCCCCAGCTCCAAGGGACCCACACCTTCGTCTGAACTCCTGAATGCACATGTGCAACCCTCCCCACCTGACACCTAGGCATATAATTTCAAAAAGTTGCCCTCAGACTTCCATGGGTAAGTTGGTGTACATACGTGTGTACACACACACACACACACACACACACACACACACACACACACACACACACACACACACAGAGTTTTTAAAAACTGTTTCTCACCAGGACAAGGGCGGGCCCGGTGTGAATGGCAGACAGCTTTATGCTTGTCTTTGTGCCCTCCTTTCCCTTTCTGTTAATCCGAGTTCCAGGCAATCTTTTCTCTTGGGGCACCATAAACTTGTTTCCTTAGATTTACATTTTCTTTACTTTTTTTTTGTTTGTTTGTTTGTTTTTGGTTTTTTGAGACAGGGTTTCTCTGTGTAGCCTTGGCTGTCCTGGACTCACTTTGTAGACCAGGCTGGCCTCGAACTCACAGAGATCCGCCTGCCTCTGCCTCCTGAGTGCAGGGATTAAAGGCGTGCGCCACTATGCCCAGCTTCTTTACATTTTTTTAATTGGGAAAAATTAATAAGCATGAAATAGAGTGCACATTGGCAGTGGCAATGCTACAGTTGTGGATTTTTTTATTTTTCTTAATTAGACATTTTCTTTCTCCAGCAAGACATGGAGAGCCAACAACAACGTTAGTGGAACCAGTACAGTGCAGACTTAGGTGACACCAATAATTAACCAGCCCTTTCCATTTCATCTCTTCGAAAGGGAAGTGTGACCTGCTTATATTTCTGAGTTTCAGCAAAAGTTGTATGAGATAGCTCACAGCATGGCAATCCCCGGCCCACTCCGTCTCTGCACCTACTGGAATGAGTTTCTTTCCTGATTCCTCGGGAAGTATTTCTGCAGTAGGTCTTACTTTTTCTCTACTGGGCGTGGGTTACTAGTGAGAAAGATTATGAGCTTTGTGGTTGGTTCCCAACTGATCAAAGCATCTGTGTGATGTGGAAGGCGAAGCCTGGGCAGGAGGAAATAGCAGCATCCTTGTTCACTCCAGCCTAAACGCGCTAAGCCGGGCATTACGGATGACCCCACACAGTGCCAAGGTCCCTTCTGCCAATATGCCACTGAGGTCCACATCCCAGATACATCAAGTTCTAACCACAGAAATTAGGATGAAGACGCCACACAACAAGGCACAAGATGTGCTGCTAACAGCTGCTGCCTTCCCTGGCTAACACAGAAGAAAAAAAGAAAAAAATCCAGGAATCAGAAAAAACCTATGCCTGTCCTTGTAAAGATGTCACTGTGAAAAAGGATCATGAGAAGACAATATCCCAGGACACCTGCCACGTGGTCATGGGAGACACTGCCCCGCTGGTCTCGAAGAGCTCCTAGACATCCAATTGCCCTGGCAGGCTTCTGTCAGTCAATAACATCTGGTCTAGGGCAGTGGCTTTCACCCTTCCTAGCACTGCGACCCTTTAATACAGTTCCTCATGCTGTGGTGACCCCTAGCCATAAAATTATTTCATTGCTACTTCATAACTATAAGTTTGCTACTGCTATGAACTATAATGTAATTATTTTTGGAGGCAGAGGTTTGCCAAAGGGGCTGCAGCCCAGAGGCGGAGAACCACTGCCCTAACGGCAGACAAAACAGCCTGGTCCTGACGGGCCAGCACCACCCGTTAGGCCGCCATCTGTGACTTAATGGATGTAGCCGTGTTCCTGATTTGTGCCAGATGTGGCCAAATCAATCCCTGACTCTTCTAATAAAGGTGGCTGGTTTCCAAAGCTGTTTCCACAGAACAGCTGAGGTGTAGTTACAATACCGGCCTGAGCCAGCTGGTAAGTCTGCCTGGTGGATGGCTGTGTTATCTGGAGGGACAAATCAGCCTTGTATCAAGTAGTCTTAGCCAGCACACCGCTAGCTGCAGTGTCCTCCACGCCCTCCTTATCAGAGCACTGCCAGGACCGCTCATGGCACTGTAACTTCTCCGGGAGACATCTGTGCCTACGTTATCAAAGCCTGACACTGCAAACAGGCAAATGAAGAGATGGCAGATACAGCATGACTGTGGTGCCAGGAGCCCCAGTCAGCTTAGTCAGTCAGTGAGGTGGGGGTGGGGGCCATGTATGTGTGAGTATGGCGGTCAGGGGACCATTTGTAGTGGTCAGCTTGCTTCCACCACACAGACCCTAGGGATCAAACTCAGGTTGTGAGGCTTGGTAGCAAGGGTCGCCTGCTGATGCTGGCCAAATTTACATTCTCTTACTTCCATATTCCATATTCATATTCCAAAGCACTGTCGCTTCCACCTCCACCCAGGAGACTTTCAAAAGCACTGAGCTTGTGCTATGAGACAAGTCTGGGTGTGAACAAGCCACCCAAAAGACCAATACCACTTTAAAAAAAGATTTATTTTTAGCTGGGCATGGTGGCGCACGCCTTTAATCCCAGCACTCGGGAGGCAGAGGCAGGCGGATCGCTGTGAGTTCGAGGCCAGCCTGGTCTACAAAGTGAGTCCAGGATGGCCAAGGCTACACAGAGAAACCCTGTCTCGAAAAAACCAAAAAAAAAAAAAAAAAAAAACAAAAAAGATTTATTTTTGTTTTATATGTGTGAGTGTTTGTCTTAATGTATGTATGTGCACCATGTGTGCTCAGGGCCCAGGGAGGCCAGAAGAGGGCGTGAGATTCCCTGGCCTGGAGCCACAGCTATGAGCTGTGGGTCCTGGGAATTGAACCCAGGTCTTCTGGAAGAGTGGCCAGTGCTCTTAACTGCTGAGCCATTTCTCCAGCTCCAAGGCTGACATCTGAAAGCATGTTTTAGAGGACTCAGGTGTGCATTTTATATGTGTAGAAGTTTTCTAGCAAGATATACAAGGCATGGCAACCCTTTATTGTGGAGAGCCGGAGGCTGGACTTCTGTCTCCAGCTCCCACCTTTCTGGACTACTGAACCGTGGAACTGTACTACAAAACGAAGTTTAAAATGCATCACGGTGCTACTTATAAAACAAAGACACATTTAGCTGTCGGCTACATCAAACAGTTCTCCCAGCTCTGTATGAAGTGGAGCATAAAAGGCAGCTCATGAGCACGAAATGCATTATCTATGAAGTCCCTCTGCTATAGCTGGTGGTGCCTGAGCAACTGTCACATGACTTTAAAGCCTGTCTCTTTTGAGAGTTGTTGTTTTATTTTTTTCCATTAGCAAATACTGCACACAATAAAGCCAAAAACTTGAGATGAATAAAGAAAAAGTGGAAACAACAAAATCACCATCTAAATACAATCAGCTGTCCCCACCCACCTTAGTGACCTGGGACTGCCCAGGTCCAGACCTCAATTTCAGATCTGCATAGTGCTCAGCCCTCATCAGGGAAGTTCTCCCGGCAGGAGATGGTGATTATCAGAGACCCACAGCGATCAACTTGCAGAGAATTAGATACTTCAGGGTGCTCAGTCCCTAACTGGGACATCTATGTCACATCCCCTCCTATGTGGATGACTTTCCAGGTGCGGCAAGGCAGGAGGAGCACATGCATTCACACAGATGGTGACAGTGTGCATAAGACCAGCATCAGCTCAGCCACACAGTCCCAGCCTGGAGGAGGGGTGGGCATAAAGTCCCGCCACCAGCTGAGGGGCCTCTGACACTGCTGTGGGGAGAGGGAGGGTCAGTTTTCTTCCGAGCAGTGATACCCAGTGTACTGACCATACTCCTAGGCAGGCCTCAGGCTCAGCTGGAGTCAGCCAACCAAAGTGGGCTTAAGGTGAGAGAGGGGAACAGACACTCAGAATATGACGCTGTAGGAAGGTTGGGGGGATCTGGGAGGGACTGAGGTAAGGGGTGAATATGATCTAAAGGCATCATATGAAACTCTCAAAGAATATATTTAAAACAAAACAAAGGTAAACAACTAAACACTGTTAATGATGGATTGGTTCCCATGACTTTTTATAATGCATTAGTAAAACATAATGTGTTTTTAAGAGCAGAAACTAAGCTCTTAGCACTTACAGTTGCTTGGGAGTCTTACTCTTGAGTAACTCCTGGACCAGGAAAGTACCAAAGGCAAATGATGGGCGTCCATGATGTAAATAGTACGCATAATTCAGACATTCCATTACTGCGTATTTATTCACCAGGTCAGGGCTGGAAAAGTGTGGGAGCTGACTGGCTGTGTCTGGGAAAAAAGAAAGCTTTATCACCCCCTGGACTTGGCAACTGTGCGTGCAATACTTAGCTCTTCCATAGCAAAACTGCCTGCTCTAATCACTTTGTATGTTGTCCAAGGCATATATAAAATGTACAATTTATGTACCAGGCATGGTGGTGCACCCCTTTAATCTAAGCACTTGGGATGCAGAGGCAGGCAGATCTCTGTGAGTTGGAGGCCAGCCTGGTCTACAAAGTGAGTCCAGGACAGGCAAGGCTACACAGAGAAACCCTGTCTCAAAAAACAAAAACAAAAGAAAACAAGAATAGTTTTTCAATTTATAAAACAGATACACTAGAAAATTCTTTTTATTATTATTATTATTATTATTATTATTATTATTATTATTATTATTATTATTATTTTATTGCTAGAGGATTTGTCTCAGTGCTAGAGGGCTTGGTCAGAAAATTCATTTTTAGGTACTCAATACATTTGACACACATCTACTACATGTCAAACATTTCTGAGGTATTCCCATAAGCATAGATAGCATGCATTTTACATTATAAGCATGGAGACAGAGGCATCATATGAGATACTGACCACTGAGCTGAAACTCAGAAAGCTGAGTGCACAAAACTGGGAAACTTTCTTTCCTTTTAAAAGATTTTGTTCATTTTATGTATGAGTGCTCTCTCTGTATGTATGCCTACATACCACAAGAGGGCATCAGATTCCAAATAAATGGTTGTGAGCCACCAGTGGTTTCTGGGAATTGTACTCAGGACCTCTGCTTATAGCACTCTTACCAGCTGAGCCATCTCTCCAGCCCTGGGAGTTTTCTTATGTCCTATAGAGGATGCACGTGGACCTGGTATCTAATAACCGAGAGCTTTAGAATACCTTGTCTTCGGGCTGAGGCTGCAGCTTGGTTGGTACAGTGCTTGCCTCACATGCTGAAGCCCTTGATTAGATCCCAGAAACACGGGAGTCAGGTGTGGTGGAAAACTCATGTAATCCCAGCCTCACAGAGGGTCAGAAGCAGGAGCATCAGACATCCAAGACCAATCCGTACTACTCAGAAAGTTCAAGACCAGCCTGGTCTTATGAGACACCCTTCTCAAAAACACATCAACCAACCAATCAGGACCACCCTGTCTTCTTTCTTACAGTGACACAGGACAGGGACACTATTGCTAACCTTATTTTAAAGGAAACTGAAAAAAGGTTACAGCATATGCTCAAGGTCAAACAGACATTACAAGGTCGAGCCATAATCTACTGACTGTCAACACCAACACTCAAAACTCAGGATGTTATGTTGCACAACGGGGTTCTGAGAAGGAAGAGCTACAGACCCGTATCTGATCCCTAGCATGAGAGGTTCTAGAAACTCAACAAACTGACTTTCGATGTAGATGGTCTCAATTTGTTTCCAGCAAAGTGTCTTCCATTCAGAAGTACTTTACAATAGAAAGCACTGGGAAAGGGCTTGACCCTGTATAGAAAATCTTCTACGCTCAGTATGACCTAAATGCTTCCATAGCAAATCGGCACCGTCCCCCTCCCCATGACTTACCTCCTATTGCTAGTGTGTTGGCAGACTGCCAGCCAAACAATCTGCTAGGATCAAAGGGTGGCAAGGACTGGGGGAAAAAAAAAAAAAAGGAGACATCAATCAGACTCAAAAGCTTATTGCCCCTAAAACAAATGACAGACGGACCTCCAGGAGTGACTCACTTCTTAGACCTTTGGTAATGTTTGCCAGCACACTGCGAGGCCTGAACTTTGATCCCCAGAGCCAAATAAATTAAATGTTATTGCTCTGGGGTTGGAGAGATGGCTTAGAGGTTAAGAGCACTGACTGTTCTTCCAAAGGTCCTGAGTTCAATTCCCAGAAACCACAGGGTGGCTCACAACCATTTATAATGAGATCTGGCACCCTCTTCTGGTATGCAGGAGTACATACAGGCACAATACTGTATAAATAATAAATAAATAAATCTTTATAAAATATGCTATTGCTCTGAACATAAATTCTTTGAGCATGGCTCCCCCTTCAAAACAAACAAACAAACAAACCGGAAGAGATGATGAGAAGGAGCCTAAGGACCACTACTCAAGGCTGATCTCTGACCTCTGCATACAATGGCACACATGTGCACCTGCACACACATGGGAATCTGCACAAACACAAAAATGTGCACACACAGAGCTACCTGGGCACCAGGCATATTGGCATGAGCCTGTAGTGCCAGCATCCAGGTGGCTGAGGCAGGAGGATCACTTGAGCTCAGGACTTAAGAGGCCAGTCTGGAACACAGCAAGATGTTGCTTTAAAACAAACAAACAAATAGCCAGGTATGGTGCACACTAATCATCCCAGCACAGGGGCAGAAGGAAAGAGAGGATTAGGAGTTCAGGGCCATCCTAGACTACATAGTGAGTTTGAGGGCTACATAAGACTTTATCTCAAAACAAAAACCAAGCAACACCAACAAAAACAAAACAAAATTATGTAAGTCGAGTTGAAAAGACTTGAAATGATTTATGTTTGAAGTTGATTCAAATGCTATAGAAGCAAGGAACCTTTGATTGAGCCAACTCTGGGCAAAGTGCTGTGGCACTGAAGCATCTGACTTTTCCCAGTGCTGCTCTGCATGACAGAGACCCAGGCTCCAGAACATGAAGCCAGCATGAGACTGTCTTCTTCAGGAATTCTTCTTTTAAGACGTTGTGTGTATGAGTGTTGTGCCTGCATGTGTGTCTGGGCACCACTTATGTGTCTAGTACCTGGAGAGTCCAGAAGCGGGAAGCAGATCCCCCTGGAACTGGAGTTATAGACAGTCGTGAGCTGTTGTGTGAGTGCTGGAAAAGCAGCCAGTGCTCTTACCCACTGAGCCGGCTCCCCAGCCTCGTTCTCTGGGGAATTCCTTATAGAAAAGGGACCTGGAGAGAGCACTGGGTGGCACGACAGACTTGCCTGTTAGCACAGGCTGCTAATTTCACAACACTCCAGAAACAAGCGGCTCTCACTCCTCCTCTGTGGACCACACTTTCAAGCAGTACTGGTCCATCTCAAGAATTGTCATGTTAGAGTAGGGCGGATTTTATATCTCTAAAGAGCAACAGAACTTCTGTTGGACTGAAGACACTATGTACGTATACATAATGAAGAAAGCCTGCAGAACTGAGATATGGGCAAAAGATGCTTCTGACCCAGACCCCGAGTAGGCTTCAGAGGGTCTGAAAACCCCTTTGAAATAGAAGCAAACCCACAGGCTTCCATGTAATCCTCCTGGACGCAGGCTCGGAGCTCCCTCCTTCTTTGCTACGGTTCCTTATTTGAGCGTCTGTCTACTTAACAGGCAGCATGCTTTCTGTTTTCCAGGCACAGCCCCGGCGGAGGCACACAAGACCCAGCTCCTAATGCTGTACCTGAATGAGGTGGTAGAGCGTAACGTCAGAGGGCAGGACACTAGGAGCAGTGCACTGTGGGAAGAGGGCAGCTTTGAGCTTTGGGTAGGGTGCTAAGGCCATCTTCAGCAGCTGGGGGTCCACTTTCTTCAAACAGTTCTCTGTCTCTTCATTCTGAACGACCTGGGTGAGAAGACACAGTACAGCTGTGGGGGATGTCTAGCTAGAACACATTTGAGATTAAAAACTAGTCACTTCAGAAGATGACACTAAAGCAGCAGCCTGTCCTGGACTGGATGGCTGCCTATTTCTCTACTGGGTCAAGCCTCAGTTTCCTGCAGGGTTAGGAAGAGGAGCTAGATTGGTTGTTTTCAAGCCCTGCGTTGTTTGAAAAAGCCATCACTACCATATGTAACATTCATTAATATCTTAAAAGATCTTTTTTTTAAAATCTATTCCAGCTAGTCATGGTGGTACATGTGTAAAATCCCAGCACTTGAGAGGCTGAGGCAGGACAATCACTAAGAATTCAAGACCAGCCTGGACTACATGGGAAGTTTGTGGACCAGCCTGGACTATACAGTGAACCTGCCTCAAAAGCCAAACAAAATAGCCAGGTGTGGTAGTACACCCCTTTAAGCCCAGCACTCGGGAGGTGGAGGCAGGTAGATCTCTGAGTTCGAGGCCAGCCTGATCTTCATACTGAGTTCCAGGACAGCCAGGGCTGTATAGCGAGACCCTGTCTCAAAAAACAAATTAAAAACAAACAAACACTATCAAAACAGATGGCTCCCAGGTCCTTTCTTCTGCAGTGCTCTATGACTAGTTTCTGACAGGGGATTAAAAGCAGGAGTAAGTAGCTTAGTCATGTGAGGGCGACGCAGCAGTCTCGGGTAGTTACTCCAGGGAGAGACAGCGAGCAGTATTCCTTCCCTCTCACCAGTCACACTGTGTCTTCAAAAAGCAGACGGGCACATCTACACGTGGGCCCTCCATGGAGTGTGGAGGGAAGCTAGAAATCATGCTCTACAATAATGTTCTAAGAAGGGAAATAGCAAAGATGCATCACAAGCCACAGATCTAAAATACATGTACTCGCAGAAGTGACAGGTCCTGACTCTATCCTGGAGTTATAGAGAACATATCAAAGGGACGGACGGGGTCTCTATTTGTACCTTATTCCATTTTGGCTCAGCACACAGAATTGTGGGAGTCATCGGTTTCCTGCTCACAGGTCTCACAGGGCACTTGAAAGTGGTCAGACTTTAGCGCAGACTGAGGTTTAGACCATTCACACTACCTGTGCCGAGTTTAAAATCAACCCTATTGGCCACAACAAGTTCACACATCGCCCGTACCTGGCTGACACCCCCAGGAGCGTACATGGTAGTTGCGAGGGCCAGGAGGGTGTGCCCTTCCAGCAGCATACTGCTCACGCTGGCCTGGTTGGTGGGGATGAGAATCTGAGCATTTGCAAGGCTAGCCTGGAAGATCAGTCTGGGATCTGGAAATAAAAGATATAATCACTAAATTAAGAGACCTATATTTCTGAAAAAGAAAATTTTAACTAAAATTTTAGGCTTTTCTAAATTTAAAAGCAGCAAAAAGACATGGGGGGGGGTTGGGGGCAGAGGCAAACTCGTCTTCATAAAATGAAGATTTCAACAAAGAAAAAGGAAAGGAAAGAAATAGAAATTCTAAGCCCATAAACACAAAGCAGGAGACTTAGATGCCTCCGGTCAACTGATATCAGCAGTGATTTAAAAACAAAAACAAAACAGTGTCACTGCTCTTTGGTCATTGTGAATAGGACCCCGGGCAAAGGTACAACCTCACTGAACAACAATATGGCTTGACAGGAAAACCCTTCAACAGCCTTTGACTCAATACATTTACATGCAGAAACCTGCAAAAATTTCATGTTAAGATATATTCAAGACTATTACTTATAAGGAAAAACATGCAAAGACAAGCTTGTCAAAAAATGAGAGACTAGTAAGTTAAGTGGGGGCCTAGCATTAGAATGATCACTGCCCCTACTAAGGATGACAGGAAAGTCTTATTATACAAAGGCAGCTGGAAAACGCAGATGCCACCTGTGCTCCTCCACAAAGCAGGAGCTAATGATTCCTGCTGGAGAGCAACAGAAGAGCAGAAAGCAGAAAGAAGCTGGAAGGAGACATGGCAGTGTCACCGAGAGCCACTGTGGGCAGTCACGTAGAGCCCAGGCTGGCTCTATGCTGGTGGAGACATGGCAGTGTCACCGAGAGCCACTGTGGGCAGTCACATAGAGCCCAGGCTGGCTCTATGCCGGCGTTACCTTATTGGGAGTCACAGGTGGCTTCCTTCTTTGTTTGAGACAGGGTCTCACTATATAGCCCTAGCTGGCCTGGAACTCACAGAGATCTGTTTACCACTGCCTCTCGTGTGTAAGGATTAGAAGTGTATACCACCACCCATAACCCCAGCAAAACGGGGCGCTATATAAAAGGCATGTTGTCGATATTGCCTGATACATACAGTTGCTTGCCCTGTATCTTTCCCTGGAATTTGGGAAACACTAGCTAGAATGCTTGGGGGTATAGGGGCTTTCTTGCCTGGTTATAACCCAAGCAGTTGTTTTAGCAGCTCCCTTCCAAGGACATAACAGAGTTTCTTTTCCTTCCATTTGAAGCTCCAAACTGAAAACTGTGTGAGTTTTTATACAGTTCATACCTAAAGTGGAAGGGGAGAACGGACTCTACAAAATTGTGTTCCGACCTCCACATATGTGCCTGGGGCGTATGTACTTAGCACTAGGAAAGGCAGGAAGGAAAGGAAGGGAAGGAAGGAAGGGAGGGATGGAAGGGAGGGACGAAGGAAGGGAGGGAGGGAAGGAGTGAAGGAAGGAGAGAAAGGAAGAGGGAGAAGGAGGATGGAGAAGAGGAGACAGAGAAAGGAAAGGGGGAGGGAGGAGAAGGAGGAAAGATTCCTAGCAGGTATCTAGAAGGCAGATGGTGGCTGAGAGTGGGGAGCACAGGGAAGGAGGTTTAACTGCAGAAGCTCTCGGTGCCAATCCCGACTCCTCTTGGCAGGCAAGGGGCTAACTTTTTTTTTGGGTTTTATTTCAGTAGTAAAATGTGAGCCTGATGTACTGTCAGATGCTTGACTACAGCCTAAGGATTTACTTTTAGAGTTCCCAAGTTGAATAGCAGCCAACAGATTGGCTGTTTACCTAGAGGAAGTTTGTGTAATTAACACCAAACATAATACCTGTTAAGTTACTGGAAACTTGCCGACACTGAACCAAAAATTCAAGCCAAGGGTGAGCTTCATGTAGTTCTTTCTTTCCCAAAAAAGGACAATTTCCAGGACTAAGTCTATATTTAAAAACAAACAAACAAACAAATACCTTTGGGATTAGCACAAGGACCATGACTGTTCTGAGCACATTTGCTCACGTGATAGCCAGCATTAGAAAAGCAATCTTGTCTCTTCTTCTTACTCTTCCTGTCTCTGTCTCTCTCTGGGGTACCCCTCCCCCCTTTTCCTTCTCTCTCCATGTTCACTCAATAAACCTCATAAAAAAAAATAAAAAGAAAAGAAAAGCAATCTTGTAGTAGTCTAAGGCAGCATATGTATTCCAGGCTAGCTTGGGCTGCACAGTCAAAGCCTGTCTCAAAAAACCTGAACATCAGCTGCATCTGTTCCAGTAGTAGAACACTCGCCTGGCATGACAAGGCCTTGGTCGGATTCCGGCAAAGCCAAAAAAAGAACATCAACTCTAGCACCTGTAATCTCAGTGCTCAGGAGGCTGAGGTGGGAGAATGGCCATAAACTCTAGTGCATCCTGAGCTACAGAGTAAAACAAACACCTGCCATTCCCCACCGTGAGTGTAGACACACACACACACACACACACACACACACACACACACACACACACACACGCATGCACAGAAACACGCACACACAAAAGAGATGGGGCATGCATAATGATAATAATAGATACAAATATGTAAATATGTAACGCACGGGGCCATGCAGTCATGAGGACCAGAGTTCAGACTTCCAGAAACCCTTGTAGATGCAGCCTTGCCCAGAGCAAGCTAGCTAACAAGACCAGTTATGTATATTTACCTATATAAACCTAAGTTTTAAATTAATCCATTTTACAGGGCCTATAGAATTAAAGTAGTTCATTTTGTTTTATTTTTTAGAATTCTCTTAAAAGAATCAAGAATTCCAAGTGAGGGAGCTGAAGAGATGGCTTAGAGGTTAAGAGCACTGTCTGCTCCTCCAGAGGTCCTGAGTTCAATTCCCAGCAACCACATGGTGGCTCACAACTGTCTGTAATGTGATCTGATGCCTTCTTCTGACATGCAGGCAAAATACTGTATACATAATAAATAAATAAATCTTAAAAAAAAAAAAAGAAAAGAAAAAGAATTCCAAGTGAGTGCTACAATCTCTCTTTCAAGTTTTTTTAAAACAAACATGTTTTTCTTTTCTTTTCTTTTTTTTCGTGCAATGCTGGTGAATGCCCTTGCACGTGATAGACAAAGGCTTTGCCACTGACAGGCATCCTTGGACACATCATTTCATTCTAATCTCCAGCCATTTGAAAGGCTAATAAGATACTATGTGAGATCAATCAATGAAACCCACCCGTGTCTTTAGCTGTACATAACCCTGTGACAGCAGATGTGCCAGGGGCTGGAGTGTGAGGGTCAGTTTCTCAATCCTCAGCATTCAGGGGTCAAACATGGCAGCTGGTGCCTTTAATACCAGAATTTAGGAGGCAAAGGTAGGCCTCTGTGAGGTGGTGGCCAACTGTGTCTACTTAGTGAGTTCCTGGGCCACACAGTGAGACTTTGTCTTAAAACCAAACAGAAATGAGTGCTTCGTGCAGGCAGGCAGATGGCCTACACCTGTAGGCCCAGCACCTAGGCAGCAGGGCAGGAAGGTCGAGACTTCAAGCTTATCCTAAGCCCCTGTGCTGGCCTCCACTCTGCCCAGGTCCCAGCTCTCGGCACTCACTTGTGATAGTCGAGGTAGACGTACAGAAGATGCTGCAGGCCGTGCTCCAAGCAGTAGAGGATAAAGCGGGAATCAAAGTCCCACCCTTGCGAGGAGCTGTAGCTTTGCACGGGCAGGGTGCCTTGCATTACACCCCCAATCCGGCTCAGTCTCAGGAGGAAGAGTTCGAAGTCTTCCAGTTCAGATGCAAGAAAAACTCCACTTCTGTGGGGCGGGATTGAGACGAGAAGTTAAAAGTGCGAGGTTCAAATCAGACACGCTTCCACAAACTCTGCTGAGAACCCACAGCAGTTAACACACCAGCTGCTAAACAAGGCTGGAAATGTGAGGGGGGAGGGGGGACTGCTGCTGACGTGCACTCAGGTGACCACGATTTGGTCACTGCCCATTGGCAAGATGGCCTAGTAGGTACACGGAGGAGGAAGGGGATGCAGGCTATCCTTATAAGACTTAATAGGCTGTGTCCAGACAGTGGGGTAGGAGGGCTCCACCAATCAGAAGCCTAGGGGAGGGGAAGAGGCAGAAGAGGGAGGGAGGGTGGGAATGGGAAATAAAACTGAGGGGATAGCAATCGGGATGCAATATGAATAAATTCTAATTTTAAAAAAGGAAATCTGTACATAGGATTTTGTTTGTTTGTTTGTTTTGTTTTGTTTTTCAAGATAGGGTTTCTCTGTGTAGCCCTGACTGTCCTGGACTCACTTTGTAGACCAGGCTAGCCTTGAACTCACAGAGGTCCGCCTGCCTCTGCCTCTGCCTCCCAAGTGCTAGGATTACAGGCATGCACCACTGTGCTGGGCAAATACTACTTTTTAAAAATTTACTACTGAACACATGGTAACTGCCATACAAAAAGAACACGGAAAACACAGTCAGTTAAAAATAAACAGCGTGGGCTGGAGAGATCGCTCAGTGGTTAAGAGCACCACCTGCTCTTCCAAAAGTCCTGAGTTCAATTCCTAGCAACCACATGGTGGCTCACAACCATCTGTAATGTGAGCTGATGCCCTCTTCTGGCCTGTGGTTGTATATGCAGGCAGAGCACTGTACATATAATAATAAATAAATACATCTTTAAAAAACAAACAAACAAAAAAAACAAAAACAAAAACAAAACACAGTATATAAGGGCCAGAGAGATGCCTGGTGGTTAAAGCCTAGGCTGCTTTTCTGGAGGACTTGGGTTCAGTACCTAACACCACATCACAGCCATCTGTCACTCCAGTTCGAGGATCTGACGCCCCCCTCTGGCCTCCGTGAGCACCAGAAGCACATGTGGAATACAGGCAGACACAAGGAGAACACTCATGCACTTTCTCTTTGGTGAAATATCCAGAAATTGGTTCCAGTGTCCCCTTTCTGCAGAGCTAAGCTCTCCTCTTGCCCCTGCTGTGTTCCTGGACACTCATCTGCCCAGCCAGGAGAGAAGAGTGGGAGGAGACTGCACCACCTCTGCAGGGCACTAAGGCAAACAGTTTGATCATAGGAACTCTACAAGACCTTTTAGTAACTAAGAAGAGCATTATGCAATGAGAAGAACAGAGACCAGCAAACTAGATGTTCGAGGACCCTGTGCCATGAGAGAGAGGCTTGCTCTTCACTTCCTGGATCTGACTCTGTATGTGCACGCTGTGAGGCCAGCAGAGCCTAAGTATATCCCCGGCAAGTACGACTGGAAGGTGGAAGAAACACACGATGTGCACACCTAACTTTCCTCACTGGAAGACAGACTAGATCAAGCCACATAAAACCTGTTGTTTTTAAAGCATCTGTCCTTAATGTCATGGGTGGTGAACAGAGAGAGGTTAAGAACTCTGGCTGCCCTTCCAGAGGTCCTGAGTTCAGTTCCCAGCAACCACATGCTGGCTCACAACCATCTATAATGAGATCTGGTGCCCTCTTCTGGTGTGCAGGCATACATGCAGGCAGAATACTGTATAGGTAATAAATAAATAAATCTTATTTTAAAAAAAAAAAAGAGTGGAGACAGAGGACACTAAATCTTGCCTTCTGCCACTTGCTCCACTTGCTCCCCTGACAACTCTACATCAGAGGACACTACGTAGCAAGCTCCAGGCCAACCTGGGCTAACTTCACAAGACCGTGTCTCACAATAAACAAAACCACAGAAGGCGTAGAAAGTTGCAGGGAGAACCTCCATCTGGAATTTGAGAATCTGTTCACCACCCATGACATTAAGGACAGATGATTTAAAAACAACAACTTAGAACAAGACCCTTTAAATGTTCTGTTATGAAGCCACACTGCACCGAATTTGTGGCAATTTAGAGGGGGAAAAAAATCACATGTGTGCAATCACACACCTTGAGCAGAGCACAGGGCCTGCAGGCACCACGTAAGTGCTCTTCCTTTCGCCGGTATGTTTTTATTTTCCCTCCTTTTATTCTCCCCACTTGCTTTAACCCTTCAGTCACCTGGCCAGCTTGTCTAAAATCTCATTCCTCATGGAATTGTTGCAGCAAGTGTTCTGATCAATGACATCAACACTCAGACGGGGCCACTTCTTCTGCTGAGGTGACACACTTTCCTGGTTCTGAAATTCTTCCAGCCACAAGCTAATGCTTGACCAGTCATGGCGAGCCGTGAGGTGTCTCCACAGGGCTTCTGGGGAACGCGCTTTGTATTCTGCACGAAGAACAAAGCACCTTTTAAAATAGGGTGAATTATGCCTACTGACTTGTAATTCAATTCAGAACTGTTACTGACTACTTGCGTTCATGTCATGTGTGATTTATTCAAGCCCTCTACTCCTTTATAGTCTTATTATTTTGATTTGTTCACTTAATAATCAAAACTACAGACGGGAACAGTGAAGGCAGGTGTTTCTCACTATGAATGAAGTGGGCGCCGGGGGTTGTCAACTCTCATCTCTGTAAAGTAAGAGATGTAGGCCACACCAGCAAACATGATTTTGATGCTATGACTTAGCACTGCTCGCCCTGTTAGTTCTGCTCCGGAGCCTGGTGTGATACTAATCCCCAATTCCCACGAGAAGCTCAGAAACTGTTTGGAGAAGCAGACTGTCACCGTGAAGGCAGAATGACAGCCTTTAGTCTGACAATACCCATTCACTGAGCCTCAAGACTTTTTTTTAGCACCACACCATAAATCCATCACAAAACGTTATAAACAAGAAGTCTTTTGTTTTGTTTTGTTTTTTGAGACAGGGTCTCTCTGTGTAGCCCTGTCTGTCCTGGACTCACTTTGTAGACCAGGCTGGCCTTGAACTCACAACAATTCACCTGCTCTGCCTCCCAAGTGCTGGGATTATAGGCGTGCACCACCACTGCGTGCACTACCACTGCCCACAAGCAAGAGGTCTTAACGTAATGACTGAATTTTACAGAAAGTGAACCTCCCCCGAAAGAAACCCTAAGGTGGAGACCCCCAAATATGAAAACATCTCTGCCTAATTCAATCCCCACTTGATATGTCAGATTTCTTGTTTTCTTATACTTGCCTTCTGGACTCAGCCTGGGGAGAAGGATACGTTCCTGTGTCTGTTGGTCCCACCAGTGCGCCCAATTCAGTGCAATTCTATGGTCCTGTTTGTTAAACTCATCTTTTGGATCATGTTTGAGGAATGTGTCCAAGACAGACTTGGGCTTCAAACAGTCTTGTTCCTTTATCCAGTACCTAAAGTTTTGAAGGGAAAAGCCATTCCTTCAGATCTGCTGAGAGCAGAGTACAACTCTGATGACAAGTGTTAAAGTGACAGCAATTTTTTTTTTTTCGAGACAGGGTTTCTCTGTGTAGCCTTGGCTGTCCTGGACTCACTTTGTAGACCAGGCTGGCCTCGAACTCACAGCGATCCACCTGCCTCTGCCTCCCGAGGGCTGGGATTAAAGGCGTGCGCCACCACACCTGGCTGTGACAGTAAATTTCTAATGCCCTCCTTTTTTTTTTTTAAGTTTTTTTTTTTCCCGAGACAGGGTTTCACTGTGTAGCCTTGGCTGTCCTGGACTTGCTTGTAGACCAGGCTGGCCTGGAACTCACAGCAATCCGCCTGCCTCTGTCTCCTGAGTGCTGGGATTAAAGGCATGCCCCACCACTGCCCAGCCTCTAATGCCCTTCCTTAAGACACACATTTTATCTTGCTGGGGACTAAATTCTTAGTTCTGTAATTACTACAAGTGGAATGTGACCCATGATCCTCTTCCATTATCACCTAAGGGACTCATGGCCCTACCTGGGGAAGGACTGTGTCTGCACATTTTCCAGGAAGTGTCCTGAATAAAGCTTTTCAACTTGATGAACAAAGTCTACAGTTCTTCTTTCTTTTTCAGAAAAACATTCTTTTTCTTTTAAAATTTCAACCTTGAATAAGAAGCAATTAGAGCAATGACCACACAAAAATCAAGAACATTTGCAAAACAAAAGGCACAAGATTAAATGCCATTTAATAACTGTATTCTGGGTTGGAGAATGTAGCTCACTGGTAGCAGGCCTCAAGCCGTGGGCTTGATCTGCAGCACCACAGAGGAAGATGGGGAGAGGGGGAGAGGGCGGGAAGAAGGGAAAAGGGAGGGAGGGGAGGAGGGAAAAGGGAGGGAGGGGAGGGAGGAATTGTATCCTGCACTAACATTTTTTTATTCCACTGTTTATTTTGTGTATGCACCTATGTGTGAGTGTGTGTGTGAGTCAGAGGACGCCTTGATGGAGTTGGCTCTCTCCGTCCACCAGGAGGGTCCCAGGGATAGAAGCCAAGCTGTCGGGCTTAGCAGCTGGAGCCTTTATCTGCTGAGCATCTTTCCAACCTTGTAATCAGTACTTTTTACATTAATATACATTCACATAATTCTTCCATTACAATAATGTCAAATACCAAAATAGTCACAATCATTAAAAAAGATTGTGCGAGGCATGTTGGTGCAGGTAATCCTAGCACTTGGGAGGTAGAGGCAGATGGATCTCTAGGAGTTCGAGGCCAGCCTGGTCTACATAGTGAGTTCCAGGACAGCCAGGGCTACACAGAGAAACCCTGTTTCAAAAACCAAAAACATAAGCCAGGTGGTGATGGTGCATGCCTTTAATCCCAGCACTCAGGAGGCAGAGGCAGCTGGATCGCTGTGAGTTCGAGATCAGCCTGGTCTACAAAGTGAGTCCAGGACAGCCAAGGCTACACAAAGAAACTCTGTCTTGAAAAACCAAAAAGAGAAAAATAAACCAAAATATAAATAAATAAATATTAAGTTTATTTATATATTCCCTAAATACTAAACTTATTCATTTTAAAGTTAAAAAATTCATCAAAGTGGTCTAATAAAAGTGTAACCACCACTGGGTATGGTGGTACAAGCCTTTAATCCTAGCAGTTGGGAGGCAGTGGCAGGCAGATCTCTGTGAGTTCCAGAACAGCCTGGTCTACAAAGCAAGTCCAGGACAGCCATGGCTACACAGAGAGACCCTGTCTCAAAAAAACAAAAAACTAACTAACTAAATAAATAAAAATTAAAAAAAAAAGAAAAGAAAAAGAAAAACCAAACCAACCAAACAAACAAAAAACACCAAAAACAAAACAAACAAACAAAAGGCGGGGTAGGGGGAGGACCAGCCAGGCATGCCTGTAACTTTAGCGTCCAGAATGCTGAGGTGGTACCAGGATCAGGAGCTGAGAGGCCAGAATCCAAGATTCTGTCTCAAATGAAAACAAAAGCTACACAGTTTCACCTTTACTTACCAAAAAGTCCCGTAGACTTTTATCAGTTGTAAAAAAGCATATCTTGAGCAACTCATCTTCCACATTGAAGCCCTAAAAAGAAATTTTAAAAACTTACATGTGTGCTAAACCACTTGAACATAACTATGTTAGATACAGAATGCTGGACTGTGACATGCATCCTGCTAAAAGGCATGCCCATTTCTACTCCGGGAATGTTTCCTTTCTACATCAATTGGATGTACTGATTGCTTGTCCTCAAAGCCCTTAATGATTTTTCCAGAGCGAAGGCAACACTTTAAGGTAATGCCAGGCAACCAGAGGACCAAAACTACAACAAACTACTATGGTAGTTCACTTGAAAACAAAGGTTGACAGAAACGACAAACTCCTCTGCACTTTCAGAAAGCCACTCTGGGCAAAACTGCAGCCCAGAACGAGGACCCGGAGGCAGATTCTAGGACTTCCCTTCTCCACTGAGCCCCTACGCCAGGGCATAATCCAGTGGAAGATCAAATGGAGAGGTAAGAGTCCCGTGAAGAGCACAGAGCATCCACCAGCAAACCTCAGGCCTGTGCATGGCACGTGTGCAGTCTTCCACGAAAAGCGCTGGCTAGGGTGGCGGGCTGCATGTGTGTAGTCCAAGCACTTGAGAGGCTGAGACACGAGGACAGCGAGTTCAAGGCCAGTCAGGGCTACACAGCGAGACCGTGTCTAAAAACAAAACTAAGAGATGCCAGCTGTGGCGGCTCATGCCGGTAATCCCAACACTCAGAAGCTGAGGCAGGAGGATCACAAATGAGTCTAAGGCCAGCCAGGGTTGCAGAGTGAATCCTCGGCCGTCTTGGCCTCCAGAGAGGCTCAGAGACAAGTAGGTCATTACCACTCACCATGTTCCTCAAGAGTGTGGAGGCTTTTTTTACGTTGCTCTTTTTCAAACTGTCAAACGCCAGATCCAGGCCTATCCTAACCAGCTCCTCCAGCCGCTGAGCAGAATGGCCGGTAGCCCTGAAGAAAGCCTGCGCCTCTGGGATTCTGTTATTTAAAATGGCGTCGGCAATAACTTCCTAGGAAAAAGAAGAAAAATGTAAGTTTAAGCTCCTTTTAGATTTCTTATTACGATTATCAATACAGAATGTATACATACATTAGATACCTACTGAGGGGTCTTTGATTGAAAAATCTACTTCTAGGCAAGGTGTGGGGAATAGGAGCTACCTACAGCCCAGAACCTCACAACCATGAAAACAATGGCTCAGTGGTGCCCTCTTCTGGAGTGCAGGCACACATGCAGGCAGAACATTATATACATAATAAATAAATCTTTAAACAACAACAACCGTGAAAACACAACGAAAGCAGTTACAGTGCTCACCGCTGAGGGCTGAGGTATCAGCACAGGAGGCACAGAGGGAATGGACTGAAATGAGAAGAGCGACCACAGTGGGGGTGGGAGGCTCAGGACATGTGACTCAGCAGAGATGACTGATCAGAAGACAGGGATTCCCAAAGAAGGGAACATGGAGTGTAGACACAAAGTGAAAAGTACTATGGGAAGCCTTCAGAGACTCCAGGTCACTCAAAATAATAGGGGAGAGCAACGGATGAGACTCAAAAGAACAGCTGATTCCATCAAGAGCCTGTGCAGTGTGAGGTGCAGTCCTCAAGCTCACGTGGAACCACAAGACTGTAACATCAAGAGGCCATGTTTTTTATCAGACGCTTTAGGTAGCAGCAGGGAATGGACTGAAAGGTCAAAGACACAGCTGAAGGTCAAGATTACGAGGTGTGGAAAGGTCACTGCAAAAGAGACCTAAAGTGAAGATCTGAACCCAGAGGGAACAGAACAGAGGCATTCTTTCTTGTACACCTGCAGGCCAGAAGAGGGCACCAGACCTCATTATAGATGGTTGTGAGCCACCACGTGGTTGCTGGGAATTGAACTCAGGACCTTTGGAAGAGCAGACAGTGCTCTTAACCTCTGAGCCATCTCTCTAGCCCCAAATGGAGGCATTCTTAACGGAGGCCTTCATCATCTGAAAATCATGTTAGCCGTGTGCAAAACTGTGTGTGCACATGCACACAAGGGCTCTGGAGATAGTCGATAGCTTATGTCACAGAGAACTGTAATCCCTGTCAAAACACAAACACACACACACTCACTCAGCAGGCTGGGGTCAGGGAGGAAGAGGGAGAGAAAGAGAGAGTTAAAAATCAGTGATCTTGAGAAAGAACTGAGGACTGCTGATTGTGCTCTAGCAAACACTAAAGGGAGGAACACAGGCAGAGAGGCCTGTAAAGCAGACAGACAGAAAGTAGCCAAAAGTTAGCAAGAAAAGCAAGCCTCTGGGTGGAGAAAGGCAGTGACGCAGTGCTCCCGGTCCCTCTGCCCTACAGCAGCAGTACTGAGGACATGGCCAAGTCTCTGCGTTGTCCCTTTCACTCTGCTGTCCTCGGCATCTGCATCAAGCCACTGGCTTTGCCCGCCCCCAACACACTCTCTGTAGAGGGAGGGACTCTCCCAAGTCAGACAGACGGCACGCAGTTTTAGCTAATTACTACTTTGAAAAGAGAAGCAAACAGATGGACAGATGGAAGATTTAAATGGTGAATGTGTCTGTTAGAATTTATAATAAGTAAGACTCAAATCAAGCACACACCCTGGTAATGATGTCACAGAAGATCCTCGAGGTCTAAGTGTCAGAAGTAAATTCCATTTATCCAGAAGTCACAAGTACCCTGGAGAGGATGGTGCCCTAGGCCTACAAGGGAGGCTGGGGTTGGAGGGGTCATAAGCTTGTGTCCACTCTGGGTTACAAAACAAGCTCAAGGAAGCCTGGGATGGTGAGACCCTATCTCCAAAATAAATAAAACAAAACCAACTTCCAGGCCACACCAGTGGGGCAGGACTGCCAGGAGACGGGTTCAGAGCTGGTCCTGTGGTAGATGTGGCGTTCTGAGGGCACCTAGAGGCACAGGATTAGGAGGAGCTAGAGACAGGGATTTGAAACCATGCTTGGAGAGCTCACATCAGTAAAACCTGGCCAGACCCCACATCACAGCATGCACATTCTGAATTCTGTTTCTTCTGGTATTTTCTTAGGCTATCTGAACCTGAAAATCAGATATGATGAATATTCATATTTACCTCAAAGCTGAGTTTCTCCCAAATTTCACCCTCCATTACTGTGAGGACATCTTCATTCACAGCATACTCATCTATGGCTTCTGCCGGCTTCCAAGGAAACTTTATCATAAAAGTCCGAAGTTCATTGATGTAGCTGGTCCAAACGTCCACTCCTTTCTGTAGATGCCCGTCTAGCTCTTTATAAGCCATCAGTGTGCCAGTGTGCGTGCCAGTGTGCCAGTGTGCGTGTGTGTGCATCAGTGTGCCAGTGTGCATGTGCGTGCATCAGTGTGCCAGTATGCGTGTGCGTGCATCAGTGTGCCAGTGTGCGTGTGTGCATCAGTGTGCCAGTGTGCGTGTGCGTGCATCAGTGTGCCAGTGTGCGTGTGTGTGCATCAGTGTGCCAGTGTGCGTGTGTGTGCGTGTGTGAGAGACAGAGAGAGGCGGAGAGAGGCAGAGACAGAGACAGAGAGAGACAGAGAGAGAGAAAAAGTGTATATATGAATGTGCATAGACATATATGTGTGTGTGAGAAAGTGTGTATATGAATGTACATAGGCAGGTGTGTGTGTGTATGTGTGTGTAAACAGGCATGGGGAAAAAAGGAGGAAGAACACAACACAACTTGTTGAAAGGAACTCCGGAAACTGTCAAATTTCAAAACAAGCATTTTCAAAACAATAAGCCTGAAGCTTTACTTCCATTGCTACAGAGTCTTCTTTATTTACTCTTCTACCATTATCCCAAGATCTTTCTGCTTAGTGTTGCACCCCTCTCCCTCACTCGGCTTTCTTCACAGCGGTGTGTCCAAGGAGCCCAGCTTCCCTGTTTTGTTCTGCCCATGCGCCCGTGCCCACCCTGGCTGCTGTCCTCACCTTCAGTACCATACGCCCGTGCCCACCCTGGCTGCTGTCCTCACCTTCAGTACCATGCGCCCGTGCCCGCCCTGGCTGCTGTCCTCACCGTCAGTACCATGCGCCCGTGCCCGCCCTGGCTGCTGTCCTCACCGTCAGTACCATGCGCCCGTGCCCGCCCTGGCTGCTGTCCTCACCGTCAGTACCATGCGCCCGTGCCCGCCCTGGCTGCTGTCCTCACCGTCAGTACCATGCGCCCGTGCCCGCCCTGGCTGCTGTCCTCACCTTCATTGTAAAGGAAAAGCTCCTTTATTTGTTTGTTGAGGAAGGACAGGGTGAGGTGAAGCAGCTGCTCTGCAAAGTGTTTGCTCTGGGTCTCAGAGTCACTCTCTCTAATTGCTGAGCAAAGTAAATCCAGGGCTGGTGTCATCTCTTCCACCTCTAAGAACAAATGAGGAAATTAGCAAGGGAACCCTACACCACCCCCTACATCAGCACATCCAAAATGTCAGCTGCAGGA
The DNA here is from genome assembly GCF_903995435.1 of Acomys russatus. Taxonomy (NCBI): domain Eukaryota; kingdom Metazoa; phylum Chordata; class Mammalia; order Rodentia; family Muridae; genus Acomys; species Acomys russatus. The sequence continues at coordinate 58,303,439 of NC_067140.1, forward strand.
CTCTTACACACACAGGTCCAGTGTCTCACCTTCACAAGCTCGCACCTTTAGGAAGGCTCACTGCTCGCAAACCTCAGTGCCTGCAGGCACCAATAAATATTTACCAGGACTTTGCCCACTTGGTGCTTTATGAACTCATTTTATTTCTTTTCGATAACTAAGTGTTTACTCTCTTTCCGGAGACTGAGGTTCGGAGAGAGCAAATCACTTCTCCAAGCTAATTTTGGAAGTAAATGAAATGGCAGAGCCAAAAACTTGAGCCTGTGTGATTCCAAAGCCACTCCAACATGCATGTGGGGGACAGGCGTGTACCATGCCCTGAATCCCCTCTCTGCGTTTGAGGGCCCTGCTTACCTCAACATTCCCTCAGCTTTGCAGTTGCATGCGTGTGAGAATTGTGAGAACTGTGGCCAGGGACAGTGGGTCAAGCTTCTATGAAGACAAAAGGGGATTAGGAGTGTAGCTCAGGGCACAGCACTTGCCTAGTGTACGCAAAGGCCTAGGCTTGATCCTCAGTGGGAAAAAAGAAAGAAAGAAAAAGAGTGGGTAAGGGATAGAGGAAGGGGGGAAGAAAGAGGGGATTCTGTTCTCTTTCTTTTTCTTTTTGGAGACTGGGTCTCACTATGTAGCCTTGCCTGACTGGCCTTGAACTCACTACGTAGATCAGGCTGTCCTTGAACCCACAGCAATCTGCCTACTTCTGCCTCCCAAGTACTGAAATTAAAGCCCTGTACCTGATTTTGTTTATTTTGAGACAGGGCCTTATTATTCAATCCCAGCCTCCTTCAAACTTAGCAGGTGGCACAGACTAACTTTGCACTTGCAGCCCTCCCTCCCTCCCTCCCTCCCTCCCTCCCTCCCTCCCTCCCTTTAGAAATGCTGGAATTACAGGCATGCAACACCAGGCCTGATTGAAAGACTGCCTCACTTTGTTTTCTTTTATTGTTTTATTTTAATGTGTCTGAGTGTTTAGCCTGCCTGTATGTCTATGCACCATGTGTGTGCCTAGTGCCAAGGGAGCCCTGAAGAGGAGGGCATCCGCTCTCCTGGACCTGGAGTTACAGATGGCTGCGAGCCACTGTGTGGGTGCTGAAAATGAACCCAGGGCCCCTGGAAGAGCACTGAATGCTCCTCTTTACCAGCAAAAAACCAGTAGAAAACAGTAAGAGGGCTGGAGAGATGGCCAGTTCCCAACACCCACATCAGGTGGCTTATAAACATGTCTAACTAGTACCACCAGGTTCCTCAGGTGTCCCCAGGCACCTGTACAAAAATGCAGGCACATATGCGCAAGCAGGCACACACACACAAGCAGACACACACATATACACATAAATTATAAAAGCAATAATAATGAGAAAATGTCTAAAATGCTAAGTCCGTACATTACTTACGTTTTAAATATGAATGGGATGAAAAGTGGTGCAGCTGATCAGGAGCAGGAGATTTTGAAGACGGAGTGAGAAGATTTTCCTTGCTCTTCAAGAAGAAATCTACTGTGTCCAGCTGACGGTTTTCTATGCCAGCCTAAACTCAGAGAGGAAAAAAGCCAGGTAAGATTTTCCCTGTATGGGCTTGGAGGAAGCAACTCATTTTTTTCTTTTCTTTCTTTCTTTTGTTTGTTTGTTTGTTTTTTGTTTTTCTGGTTTTTTTCTTTGTTTATTTGTTTGGTTTTTTGATTTTTCGAGACAGGGTTTCTCTGTCTAGCTCTGGCTGTCCTGGACTCACTTTGTAGACCAGGCTGGCCTTGACCTCACAGAGCTCTGCCTGCCTCTGCCTCCTGAGTGCTGGGATTACAGGCGTGCATCACTACAGCAAAACAACTCATTGTTAATGATCCTTCTGTGACTCCAGTTCAGAGCTACTGCACCAGCAACGCCTCGGGTGCTGCAGGCCCTTTGTGGACAGGGGCTACGAGCTGGTCCTATCCACCACAAGTTGGCAACTTGCTCAACAGTCTTGTGTCCAAAGATTTTGGCAATCTTTACTCCCAAACCCCAACCAACCTTTCAGCTGGCTGTTTATTGTTAAAAATAATCAGAAGAGGAAATATGTTGTATTTTCAGGATAAAAATGTTTGAGTTAGATAGTATGAGCATTCTTGGACCCTCTTACTCTGAGCTAGTCACACAGTAGTACTGCGAGCAAATGTGGGGCTGAGGCGGCCCTTCGCTTAACAACGGAAGAGTTTTAACTCAGGCACATTCAGGGCACACGCTTGTATATTCAAAAGAGAGGGGACAGTGGATGTGGCAACACATGGGACACCAGCACTGGGGAGGGTCAGGCAGGAGGACCTGAGTTCCAGGACAGCTTGGACTACAGAAGGAGACCTTGCCTCAACAAATAAAGATAACCATAGAAGACGGAAGCTGTTGGTCTGTGGAATTCATCTTAACCACTCTTGGTTTTTTCCCCTCATTTTCTCAGTTTGTTTGCTCTCATTTAAGCAACTTTGCCTCTAAAAGTTTAAGATCTTCAGAAGCAACATTTGTACGCAGTTTACTTGTGCTCAGTAGAGGGATGTGAGATTTTACACGTACATGCAACACAGATGTCATAGATTGGGTGTGAAAAAGAAGACTGGAAAAGGGGCTAGAGATGGCTCAGGAGTTGAAACTGCACTCGCATGGCTCCTCACAATTGCCTGTAACAGCAGCTCCAGGGGTATGATGCCCTTCTTTGGCCTCAAAGGACACCTGCCCTTACATTCACATACCCCTACACACATACACACACACACATAAACACATACCCACACACACACACATACATGCGTGTACACACACACACACACACACACACACACACACACACACACAAATTAAAAGTAATAAAGTCTTTAAAAAGTTGGAGGGAAAGGCCTAATGTGTTGGTGTGCTTAAATACAGATATATTCATAAATATTCTTTCATCAACATTTTTGGTTTTTCGAGGCAGGGTTTCTCTGTGTAGTCATGGCTGTCCTAGACTCACTTTGTACACTAGGCTGGCCTCAAACTCGCAGTGATCCACCTGCCTCTGCCTCCCAAGTGCAGGGAACATTTTTTTAAAATCACAATAAAAATAGGAAATTTTATTGCAGTTTGTAGCTGCACTGACCTTAAATTCAAAGATATTTGTGAAAAAGATTCTAAAATAAACTGAGAGTTATTAAATACATCATATATATATATATGACACACAAACAACACACACACACACACACACACACACACACCACTTGCACTCAGAATTCGGGAGGTAGAAGCAGGAAGAGCAGGAGTCCTCAGTCAGTCTTAGCTGCACAGCAAGTCTGCGACTGGCTGGGATATTCTTACCTCAAAACAAACAACAAAAGCCTCTCAGAAATGCCCTGACTTGTACTCTAGTTCCTTTCTTTATTAGTATACTGTGGGCACTGGATTGGCCACTCTGTGTCTATTCTTAATCTGAGAGAGAGAGACAGAGAGAGGAAATAAAAATTACTCAGTTGTGGGCAGTTCATGTGATTGTTTTATAAAAGAATGTGTGTGAACTGTAAAATGATATATAAATTCAAATTATATCTTCTAAATCTGGATAGGAGTAAAGAAATAAAAGGTCATAAATATCATGTCTACTCTGTTCTCCACAGCTTGATTCTTGTCATATTAGCTTATTATTAGTTTATTGTTGTCTCCATTTCTATCACATTACCTTTCTTAAATAGCATGTTATGATCTCATATCGTTTTTTTAAATTTTTTATTTATTTATTATGCATACAGTGTTTTGTCTGTATGTAGGCCTGCATGTACACCTGCACTCCAGAAGAGGGCACCAGATCCCATACAGATGGTTGTGAGCCTCCATGTGGTTGCTGGTATTGAACTCAGGACGTTTGGAAGAGCAGTCAGCGCTCTTAACCCCTGAGCCCTTGATCTCCTATCTTCAGAGCCAGTAAGAGTATTAAGAGTTAAGAAAATAGACCTGGACAGATGAGAGGTGAAGATGGCTAGAACACACGGATTCTTTCAGTCACTCATTAACACAGGCACATGATAGCCAGTGAAGTGGGACAAGTGCCATGCTGTTACCTCTAGAGCATGTATAGGGATGGAGCAGCGTCCCCAGCCGTTGAGGTGGCAAAGGGAGTCCACAGTGCTGGCACTTCCGTGGATCATCAGTCTGTTCAGAAACTCCTCTTGAGTTAAACCAAACAAAATCAGGGAGAGACCATTTTCTGCGGGAAAATAAAAGTCAGCATTAATAAATCAGTTGGGACGTAGAGGTTAGAATTATGACTTAGAAATTGATTTCTAGCCAGGCAGTGGTGGTGCACGCCTTTAATCCCAACACTCGGAGGCAGACGATGGTGGATCTCCGTGAGTTCATGAGAGCGACTGCCAGGACAGCCAGAGCTGTTACACAGAGAAACCCTGTCTCAAAAAAAAATAAAAAAAAATTGATTTCTAATTAACCAATATTTCAATACTATAGCTAAAATACATATGTTGGGCTGGGTATGGTTGTGCATTTCTTTTACTTCAGCACTTGGGAGGTAGAGGCAGGTGAATCTCTGCAAAATCTCGGATAGTTTGGTCTACAAAGTGAGTTCCAGGCCAGTCAGGGCTATATAATATAGTGAGACCATATCTCAATGGAGAAAAAAAAAAAATCTCAGGCCAGGTGTGGTGGCACATGCCTTTAATCCCAGCACTCAGGAGGCAGAGGCAGGTGGATCGCTGTGAGTTCGAGGCCAGCCTGGTTTACAAGGTGAGTCCAGGACAGCTAAAGCTACATAGAGAAAGCCTGTCTCGAAAAACAAAAAACAAAAAACAAGAAAGAAAGAAAAAAATCTCTGTGTGTGTTACTCTGTGTATTAATTACTTTTATTACTGTGATAAAACACTATGACCAAACTTGGAAAGAAAAGGGCTTATTTCACATTAAAATTTGCAATCGTTCATTTCATAAAAGGAAGTCAGGGTAGGAACCTGGAGCAGAGGCCATGGATAAGTGCAGCTTACTGGCTTGCTCCCCAGGGCTTATTCAGCCTGCCTTTTTTTTTTTTTTAAATGTGTGTGACATTTTGCCAGTGTGCACATTATGTGCATGTCTGTTGGGATTCCCTGGAACTGGAATTATAGACGGCTATGCGACCATATGGGTGCTGAGACTCAAACCTGGATCTGAACTCCTGAGCTATCATCCCACCCCTCAGCCTGCATTTTATACAACTCAGAAGAACCACCTTCTCAGGGGAGGTACCACCCACAATGGGCTGGGCCCTCCAGATCAATCATTAATTGAGAAAATGACTCCAGCCAGACTGCTTGTAGGCAAGTCTGTAGCGCATTTCCTCAGGTGAGGGTCCTCTTCCCAGATAACTTTAGCTTGTGTCAAGTTGACAAGAAAAGCCAACCAGGACACAGCCTGAATTACTATGGTGTTAATTAACTGCTTATTTTTCAATGTTTTATTGTATTTATTTATTATTGTGTGAGTATGCATTTGTGTGTCAAGGTGCATATATTTGGAAGTCAGAGGACAATTTACGGGGATCAGTTCTCTGCTTCCACCATGTGGGTTCCCAGGATGAGACTCAAATTATTAGGGCTAGTGGCAAATGCTTTTACCCAACAGGCTAGCTTGCCTGCCCAAGACTTTTCTATTTAAAACACCGACCACAGCCTAATTTTTATAAGAACAATGCTTTAGGGCTTGTAGAGGAATGTTAATTCAGTCATGGCTGTTCTGGCAAGAGATCACATCCAAAGATCTGCCATTATATATGACCCAGCTGGAATATAAACACGCCTTTAATCCAGGAGACAGATGCAAACAGATCTCCGTTCAAGGCCAGCCTGGTATAGAGCACGCATGTTTGAAAGTGATGTCTGTCTCATTGAGTGGCAGAGAAGGTGTGACAAAATAGGAGATGTCCAACTTTCAAGAGGAGAGGGAAAAGGGAAGGTACTTAAAAGGCAGTTTTACTGGGACAGTAATGGAGAGACCGGTCGCAGAGAAAGAATGAGAGAATGAGAAGCCAGAAGATTAGATTGCTGAGTTAGTTTGAGACCAAGCAGAGCAATTCAGAGGCTGAGAGAGAAGCCAGATTAAGTAAGTCAGCTGGGAGAGGAGTTTGAGCCAGAACAGCTGAGTTGAACCACCCAGTCCAGAGCTCAGAAAGAACAAGTAAGGGTGAGCTTATTAAGCAGTACGTTTCAGAGGCTGAAAACATTCTAGGCCTAGGATACATTGTATAGAGGCTAGAAGCTTCCAGGACTAGGATGAGACCTGATAGGCTGTGGTCAGGGCCCCACCAGTCAGAGGTCTTGGGGGTGGGGGAAAGAGGGCAGAAGAGGGAGGATAGGTGGGAACAGGAAGATACAAGGGAAGGGATAACAATCAGGATGCAAAAAGAATAAATTATAATAAATGGAAAATTTGAAGGAAAAAAAAAAAAAGAACCCAAAACAGATATACAACAGTCTCCCATAGAGAACCAACTGTCTGTAATTCCAGATCTAGGGGATCTGACCCCCGTTTCTGGCCTCTGCTGGATCTGGAATTATAGTCAGTTTGTGCTCATGTGTGTAGGTGTTTTGTCTACATGCAATGAGACAATGTTACAAAGAGTAATAGCAACTTTCCTCCCCAAGTAAGAACCACTTAGCAGGAAGACCAGGCACATGCTGGCACCAAGGCAGCAGAAGTGACCTACATTAAGAAGTCACCTTTAATCCCAGCACTCGGGAGGCAGAGGCAGGCGGATCACTGTGAGTTCGAGGCCAGCCTGGTCTACAAAGCGAATCCAGGACAGTCAAGGCTACACAGAGAAACCCTGTCTTGAAAGGAAAAAAAAAAAAAAAAAAAAGAAAGAAATCACACCTTGCACTGGCAAGAAGGCTCAGTGGGTAAAAAGACCACCAAGCCTGAAGATTCTGAGTTCAATGCCCAAGGTCCACACGGTGGAAGGAGAGACCCAACTCTCCCAAGTTGTGCGTGACCCCCACATGAGTGCACGCACACGATGCACGGACACACTCGAGTATGGGTGAGAAACTCGTAAGTATAATTTTAAAAAAGTAACCACACAGCTCAGCAGTGTATTCTAATTGGATACAGCATGCTCACCTGTCAAAATGAGGCACAGCTGCTGGTCTCCGCCGCTGTCTACAGGCGTACACCTCTGGCTAAGAGAACAACACTGCGTGCTCTGGGTCTCCAGGTCCCAGAGGATGACGGTGCAGCTGGTCCCTCCTACTGCCCAAGTAAACAGGGCAGTGAATCCTGTCACAGACAGACACCTGAGCTCTGAGGGCTGCTCTTGTTCACTTGGGTGCACTGTCTCGCACAATCTCCTTGGGTCACTGATCTTGATGTATTCCTTCTGCGGGAAAGCACACTGGCCACGCGTGACATCCCCTGGGATGAAAACGTGGTTTGGCCCAATAGGAGTATGGTTACCAGATCCTGGGGACTCTGAATGCAAAACGCCCTGGAACCACGGAGCACAATAGGAAACCTCTGGTTTCGAGCTTCTCATTGTTTCATTCAGGGATGACAGCTGGGCCCTCCAAGACCTGGAAGACAGGCAGCACTTAGCACCCATTACAGTAAGGGTCCCAAGTCAGGCACAAGCCAGGGGAAGACACGTTTCTAGAGGTATCTGTCCAAGAACGCAAGGCAGGCAGGTCATTCTGTGTCCAAAGCAACTTGTTCTACACAGGACGCAGCAAGCTGGCTAGAACTACGTAGCAAGACCGTGTCTCCACGTAAATAAATAAATAAACAAACAGTATCTGTCATGTAGAGACTTTTCATGAAAATATAATGTCAGGAGAAAGGACAAAATCCAAAAACAAAAAGGAAATACAATAAATAATCCTTTTTCTGTTTTGCTGTTGTTTTTGTTTTTTGAGACAGGGTTTCTCTTTGTAGCCCTGGCTGCTCTGGACTCACTTTGTAGGCCAGGCTATCACAGAGATCCGCCTGCCTCTGCCCCTGTCCTCCTTCCCCCAGGTGCTGGGATTACGGGTGTGTGCCATTGAGCCTGGCTTACACTAACCCTAAAAGTTAAGTGTTTATACCTATCAACTTGAAAGGACGCCTTTGTCAGTCTCACGTTGTACATAGAGTTAGCAAGGTCATCTTCGTCTATTCCCATAGGCCCTTCAAGAGGAAGGTCTTCCAGGGATCCTTTACACAGTAGGTGTCCTGGGTGTTGCCTACATTGAAAAAGAATGATAGCCATATCAAAAAATGATAAACAATCCCAAATTTGTGTCACAGGTACTTCTGGGTTTGTATGTGTATATGCATGTGTATGTGTGCCTTTTATTTTGTTTTTGTATCTTTTTGTCCTATTGATTTTATTTTTTTGGTTTGTTTTGATTTCTTTCTTTCTTTCTTTCTTTCTTTTTTGAGAGACAGAGAGAACACGCAGTTGAGTAGGAAGGGAGGTTGGGAGAATCTGAAAGGAGTTGAAAAGGGGAAGAAATATGATCAAAATATATTGTATAAAATTTTTAATAAAAACTGGACATGGGCCCAGCAGTGGTGGTGTGCACCTTTAATTCCAGCACTTGGAAGGCAGAGGCAGGTGGATCTCTGTGAGTTCTAGGCCAGCCTGGTTTACAGAGAGAGTTCTAAGACAGCCAGGGCTATACATAGAAAAACCCTGTCTCAAAAAACCAAACCAACCAACCAAACAAACAACAAAACAAAAAACAAAAAACTGGGTACCGGCTACAGAGAACAACAGCATAGATATTAAATTGATTGTCAAGACTGTCGTCTCTCTAACCTCCTTGTAGAACAGCGATAAAGTCAGCATCAAGATTTTGACTCTATAGAGTGGGGTAGGGTGGTGCACGCCTGTAATTCCAGGACTCAGGGAGGCAGAGGCAGGTGGATCTCTGTGAGTTCGAGGCCAGCCTGGTCTACAAAGTGAGTCCAGAACAGCCAAGGCTACACAGAGAAACACTGTCTCAAATAAATAAATAATAAAAATAAAATAAAAGAAAAAAAGGAAGGAAGGAAGGAAGGAAGGAAGGAAGAATTTGACTCTATGGGCTAGAGATGGCTAGTGGTTAAGAGCACCAACTCTTCCAAGAGACCTGGGTTCATTTCCCAGCAGCCACATGGCAACTTAAAGCTGTCTGTGAACTCCCATCTCTGCAAGCACTGCACACACATGATGAATGGACATACATGCAGGCAGACCACCCTGACATACAAAACCATAAAATAATAAAAAGTCTTAATAATGAAAGGAATCTTGGGCTGGAGAGATGGCTCAGAGGTTAAGAGCACCAACTGTTCTTCCAGAGGTCCTGAGTTCAATTCCCAGCCACCAAATCAGGGCTCACAACCTGTCATGAAGGTATACATGCAGGCAGAGCGCTCTATACATAATAAATAAATCTTTTTTTAAAAGAGGGCGGGGGGGTGTGACTGTATGGAGCCACTCATCTTCAGACGTGGGAAGAGCATCAGTATCCAGCAAGCTACAGGCTTGCTGATTTACAGGAGCTCTTAAGCCTTCCTGTAGCCTTACAAGCATAACCCACTTTACAGAGGCTCAGGAGAAACGCTGGACCAAGGCAATTCAACCATAAAGCTTGTGGTTTACAGGTTCTTTTTCTTTTTTTACAGTTATTTACTTATTGGGGGAAGGGAGGGTTCAGGCATCCCCCCAGCCCCCAATGCATGTGGAAGTCACATCTCGCCGGAAGCTAAGGTTTTTAATAACTCATTATGCCGCAACAAAGCAGGATTTAGGCCAGGATCGGTGACTGAGCACGAACCACAGTACATGTGTGAGCTAAGATGGGACAGTTGTGTGGAAAGAGGGTTTGTGCATCTGAGGAACAAAGAGGGCTGTGGTAGCCGGAGTGCAGCAAGTGACAAGTGTGGTGGCCTGAGGTGAGGCTGGCAAAGCTGGCAGGAGACAGGCGGCTCAGAGCCTGTGGGCTGGTAAGGAAGTTTAGCTTTCCTCTTGAGGAGAGAAGCGCAGCTGAAGAAGGTTGAAGCAGAACTACACCACAGCCACAGACAGAACACAGTAAGGAGGGGGGGAAGGCATTCGTGTCCTTATGGTCTTTGGGGGCGTTGGACTTGCCGCCATGTTGATGTTTGTCAGGAGGATGAAACATCTCACGCTCAGATGCGCGACGCGGCTGAGCCAGCGATGACAAGACACGGTAGCAGTGCTGCTCGAAGTACTCTGGAGAGGATGGGTTTAGGGGTGAGGACAGGCAGTTTGTTAAAGCAGTTCAGTAAGCAGACAGTGGTGTGGCTTGGGGGTAAGAGAGTGGAGAAAAGAGCACAGCCCGGGGAGGCCCTCGGGAGGAGCACAGCTGCCCGGGGAGGCCCTCGGGAGGAGCACAGCTGCCCGGGGAGGCCCTCGGGAGGAGCACAGCTGCCACGTGCAGACCTAGCACAGAAGAGAGGTGCAAATACAGAGAAGGAAGAGAAATAGGGAAAAGTCCCTGGGGAGGAAGGGGACCAAAAGCTAAAGGAGAGCGTGGTGGACATTTGATGGCTCCTGTTTCTTTTAGAACGCAGGAGGCAAGGTCCTTCAAGAAGAGAGAAGAGAGTTGGGCAATGGTGGCACATGACTTTAATCCCAGCACTCAGGAGGCAGAGGCAGGTGGATCGCCGTGAGTTCAAGGCCAGTCTGGTCTACAAAAAGTGAGTCCAGGACAGCCACGGCTACATAGAGAAACCCTGTCTGAACCAAAACAAAACAAAACAAAAAACCCCCAAAAAACAGAAACAAAAAGCAAGGAAAAAAAAAAAAAAAAAAACCACACACACACACACATTTCTGTAAAGGTGGGTACGGAGGTGCAGAAAAACTTTGTCTCAAAACACTACAGAAAAGGGGCTGGCACAGAGTGTTCCTGCAGTTTTCTCACAAAGGTAGAATTGCTTGGTTGCAGATGCTGAGGAGGCAGGGCCAAGATCTCACCCCAGGGTGATATTCTGGCAGGCCAAGTGCTACCATGGAGCGGGAGAAAGGTTTAGAGTGCATGCAAGGAGCTGAGTAAAACAACGGGCCACAAAATCCCTGCTTGAGAAGTGGGAAGTAAAGACAGGTGAAGAGAGACACGCAGAAGGTCAACGGGTTGGAAATCCCAGTGACGTCAGAGGGCAGCTATGAGTGAGCCAGCTAAAACTTTGGGAAGTTGTATTGGTCCATGTAGAGTGGCGATCTGCAGGACGAGTGATTTCCAATGCTGGCTAAGCCCAGAGGTTGACTGTGAGAATGGACAGCTAAGGTAAAGTGGAAGGAAAAGTCACTCACGTGATCAAAAGGGCAAGACTCAGCAACTGGGGAGGCTGAGCCAGAAAGATTACCCAAGCACAGCTCTGGGGGTCACACGGAACAACACAGCAAGGTCCCATCCCAAAAGGGAGAGAAAGACTGAAAAAACAAACTACCAGATGAGTTCCCAAAGAACATTTACAAACTTTATCGGGGAAAAAAGGGGAGGATAATATAAAATATAAGCACTACACTCCGCTCAGGGGCAGCAGTGCCACAAACAATTGGAAGAGAAGAAAAGCCATGAAGTAAGTATGACAAGAGCAGTCTGAATAAATTAAGGCCCCTGCTCAAAGATTTAAATACAAGGCCAGGCATGGCGACTGCTCTTGCCATCCCAGCACGCAGGAGGCTGAAGCTGTGAGTTCAAGAGCAGCCTGTATTAAACAAACAAACTATCAAAACAGTAAACCAGATCACAACATCCCCCCTAATTGAAATTCCATTAATGACTACTTGATTTTAGAACAAAGTCAAAACTTAAATATGCAAATAGCCATTTAAAACAAACTGGGGCTTGGAGTCTATCTCAGTGGTAGAGAGCTTGCTTTGCTGAACCACTGAGGCTCTGGGTTTGACCCCTGGCACCAAAGAGAAAGCATGACAGCTGTACAGATACCTGGTAGGTATCTAAAAATAAATTGATCCCTTCTTTATGAACCAAATAATAAGCAATAAAACTCACAGAGTGTTCCCAACTACTCACGGACGTGTGTTACTCATATCAAGGTGAAGTCAAAAGACTAAATGGTTTTGAATGGCCTATATATTTTTATCTTAAAAATGTATAAAGCCTAGTTCCAGATCATCGAGTTACAGAAGATTATAAGATCAGCAGCAGCAGGCAAGCCATCAGCATGGCTGAGGTCCTTAGCCACAGGTTCAGTTCCTCAGAGGGAAACACCATGGAAATCCCCAGGTGGAAAAGCCAGCTGATGTCTCAAAACATTGCACACTCCTATAAGAGGAACATGAGTCCCAGTGCAGCCAGAATCCCAAGCCACAAAAACAGCAAATCCAACAGCAGGTAAACACCGGTCTCTTCTAATCTTAATTGGGACAAGAAGCGAGGGAGTGATACATAAAAAGTAAGGCTTTTTAAATTGTACAATCCTGATTATTGATACAGCATAACCTCTACATAAGTCCACTTAAGTCGAAACCAAACCTTTGACAAACAAGACCGAACAAAATACAAAGGCAGCCAGCAGTCATCAGTCATTTATACATATTCATGCACAGTAGCAACCTTACTATAGGGACCATAATAAGATCTAACTGCATAGAAAAGGATGCATAAAACCAAACAAAACAGGGCTGGAGACACGGCCCAGAGGTTAAGAGCACTGTCTGTTCTTCCAAAGGTCTTGCGTTCAATTCCCAGCAACCACATGGTGTCTCATAACCATCTATAATGAGATCTGGTGCCCTCATCTGGAATATAAGCCTACATGCAGGCAGAACACTGTATACATAATAAATAAGTTTTATTAAAACAAAGAGAAAAACAACTGATGAGTAGATTTTAAGGCTTCTATGGATCTATTTACCTCAAGTGAGAAATTTTAGTCACTTGCCTACCTGAAATACAAATTTAGGTTAAGAGCAACTGCAGTATTAGATGAGGTGACAAGCACCAAAACATCTAAGTCCTGGGACACTTTCAATGATGTAAAGGAAGAAATGGCGGCTGGCTCCTGCTGCTCAGGATCTTCTTGAAGAAGAGCCAAGTCCACTCGAGCTACATGCATGCCGGTCACAGTGTCAAAAACATCTGCGTTAGAGTTAAAGAGGCGTCCGTTTTATAAATATACAGGTCCTTTTAAATCACAGGACTGTCTTGATTGCTACAACTTGTAGGTATAGCAGGAGGGCTGGAAACCGAGGCACTCTCCAAGGAAGTAAACCAGATGACTCAGAAGCCCGCAGCACCACAAGATGATGCACACAGCTCTTCCTCTCTACTGCACACCCGCACTGTTCTAGACTCCGAGACACTACTATTCCCCAGGGTATTGGCACATTAGCCAATACCCAAATACTATCTCAACATGTAACCAGCACTAAAAGCTGAGATGTCTAGTTTTCTCATAAGCCACCAAAATCTAAGTTATACTTAGATTACAACTAAATGTGAATATTAAATGTTTTTTCCTTCCTTTCTTCCTTTCTTTCTTTCTTTCTGTCTGTCCTTTTTTCCTTCCTTTCTTTCTTTTTTTGAAACAGAGCTTCTCTGTGTATTCTTGGCTGTCATGCAACTCCATCTGTAAACCAGGCTGGCCTTGAACTCACAGAGATCTATCTGCCTGCCTCTGCCTCCTAAGTGCTGATAAAAAGCTTGCACCACAACCATTGTGCTTGAATACTAAATTTTCATCAGAACCATCTGACCTATACTTAGACCCCACGGAGTGACAGCTGAAACACTAAGAGAAAGTGGGCAGGAGATAAAACTGTTAGTAAACTGCTCATCTAGCTCGATGAAGCCCTAAGTTCGATTCCTCACCACCATATAATCTGAACATAATGGCTCAAGCCTGTTTTCTCAAGACTTGGGAGGCAGAGGCAGAGTCAAGTGTTCAAGGCCATCCTTGGCTAAAAATAGAGTACAAGTCTTGTCTTGGCTTTTTTGTTTTTTAAGTCTGAGAATTTAAGTTTTTCTAAATAACTTAAACTCTCTAATAGCTGAATCAACTATCAGCTTTTAAAACTAATTAAATAAAATTAAATATCCATATGACTAGACAATTCCAAATGTTCTGCAGCCTCACATACCTGATGTCTACTGGAGTAGACAGTAAAACTTTATAATTTGGCAATACAAATTAAATCAATTTAGTATTTTATGACATTTTTGTGGGGAAAAAAACTCAATACATTTAAAATAGAAAAATCATCCATTTATGGGACCTGATTCAGAAGGACTGAGTCTGAGGCTGGTGTGGGCTGGGCTGAGTTCTTAGTTATAGGACTGTTTAAAAAACCCAAAATAGAAGGATGTGGTGGTGCATGCCTTTAATCTCAATAATCAGGAGGCAGAGGCAGGGCATCTCTGTGAGTTAAGAGGCAGTTTGGTCTATATACTGAGTTTCAGAATAGTAAGGGCTACATAGTAAGACCCTGCCTCAAGAATAAATACATAAGCCAAGCATGGTGGCACACGCCTTTAATCCCAGCACTCAGGGAGGTAGAGCCAGGTGGATTGCTATGAGTTTGAGGCCAGCCTGGTCTACAAAGTGAGTCCATGACAGCCAAGGCTACAAAGAGAAACCCTGTCTTGAAAAACCAAAAGAAAAAAAATAAAAAAGGATAGAAAATATATAAATAAACAAATGGCCAGGGATTGTAGCTCAGTGGTAGACTAGCACACACAAGGCCTCTGACCCTAACCCCAAACCATAAGGAAAGGAAGAGCACCCCTTTGTTTCATAAATAAGTCTCAAAAAGCACTTAAGAGGTCACTTCTTAAATCTTCAAGATAATTTTACTGCCAGATGCAGGGTACAGTATTTTCAAAAACTGTTAAAACTTATGCAAAACATTCATTAAAATGATTGAATTATCTGGGTGAGGTAACACATACTGGTAATCCCAGTATTTGGATATTTGAGGCCTCAAAACAAAAACAAAAAAAGAAGAAGAAACCTGATGGACTCACCACTGGACAAAATAAGGGAGTGATATTCATGTGGAAATGACATGTATCATATCATAAGCAATCATGCATGTTACAGGTACTTAAGTATAGTTTGGCTGGACGTAGTGGGGCACTCCTTTAATCCCAGAACTCAGGAGGCAGAGGCAGGTGGATCTCTGTGAGTTCAAGGCCATCCAGGTCTACAAAACTGAGTCCAGAACAGCCAGGGCTACACAGAGAAACCCTATCTCAAAAAAAAAAAAAAAAAAAAAAAAGAAGTATGGTTTCAATAAATGGATAAAGGATACAAATATGGGCAAGATTATTATGAGACTAAGGATATTTGTATACATTGAAATATATAAAGCAGCTGGGTGTGGTGGCACAGGTCTTTAATTCCAGCACTCAGAGGCAGAGGCAGGTGGATCGCTGTGAGTTCGAGATCAGCCTGGTCTACAAAGTGAGTCCAGGACAGCCAAGGCTACACAGAGAAACCCTGTCTCGAAACAAAATAAAACAAAACAAAACAAAACAGAAAAATATAAAGCAATATATGTATTTTATGAGAGTTTTTTCCCCCTGAAAATTCTCACTAAAATCTAACTACTCTCCTTTTGCTCCAGTTCCCTCAATTAAAAATGCAAATGGCTCATCTTTGTATGTAGTGTTTTCCCCAACACATTAGTCAATATGTTTACAGTTAAGGATACAGATCCAGCCAAGCGTACTCAGAACAAACAGAAACCTCCTGCAGAGCTGTACGTCAATAACACTGTCCACCGTCTGTGCAGGCAAGGGCAGCAAGAGGCAGTCCAGCGCTCTCAACCCAGACTCTCTACCTGGAAATACAGTGCGTAGGAGGAGACATCTATTGATGAGCAGTAATGACGTGTTGCTGTAAAATGACAGAATTCTCAAGGACTTGAAGGAAATGCCTGCGAAACAAAAGGATGGTATCTTACTGTTGGTAAATGTGATCTTATAAACACAGAAGAAAACAGATAAAACAAAAAAGGAAACTGCACTTATCCAACTTAAGGCAGCTACTGCTCATTTCTGTACAGACGCCAGGGGTTAGGGGGTAGGAGGGAGGAGGGAGGAGGGAGAAGGAAGGAGGAGGAGAAGAGGAAGAAGAAGAAGGAGGAGGAAGAAGAGGAGGAAGAGGAGGAGGAGGAAGAGGAGGAGGAGGAAGAGGAGGAGGAGGAAAGATGGCTGACAATGTCCTGGGGTTCTTTTTGTTTAAGGCTGAAGTCTCAAAGCACATCAAAGGTAGTTTCCAAAAAGCCAAGTTACCCATGAAAATCACACAAAAACAATTAGACATTTTCTTTTTCTTTAAGAAAAAGAAGGATTCTTCGGCCGGGCGTGGTGGCGCACGCCTTTAATCCCAGCACTCAGGAGGCAGAGGCAGGCGGATCGCTGTGAGTTCGAGGCCAGCCTGGTCTACAAAGTGAGTCCAGAATGGCCAAGGCTACACAGAGAAACCCTGTGTCAAAAAACCAAAAAAAGAAAAAAAGAAAAAGGATTCTTCACAGTCCAGGGTGGGAAGGGTGCTACTGTATCACAATTAGAGACCCAGGCACTTGGACTTCTGTTCCCTCCTATAGCTTATTAGGCCGACAGTCAACAGCTATGCTACCAGTCTCTGCACTGCCCAATAAAATACATGACTCATCAATCCACGGATCAGACATGATTCACCGTGACTAGCATCCAAAGATGCAGGTGAAGCTAATTTAATGTATGTTAGTTCATTACATAAAAAATGTCATTCTGACATGTAATCCATACAATTATTATTGTTGTTGTTGTTATTATTTTGGTTTTTAGAGACAGTGGTCTCTCTGTGTAGCCTTGGCTGTCCTAGACTCACTTTGTAGACCAGGCTGGCCTCAACTCACAGCAATCCACCTGCTTCTGCCTCCCTGCTGGGATTAAAGTCGTGTGTCACTTTGCCCAGCTTGCTTTTTTTTTTTAATGAGCTATTTTACTTTCCTTACAGTAAAACTTTAAAACCTGATATGTAAAACCAGTCTGGTGGTGCAGGACTATAGTCACAGCTACTCAAGAGGCGGAGGCAGGAGAATTTTAAGTCCAGGGCCAGCCTAGGTAACTTGGTGGCAAAAAAGACCTGGAGACTTAGGTTAAGTGGAGACTTGGCTCAATGACTGGGTGACAGCCTAGCGTGTTGGAGGCCATAAGTTCATTCCCCAGTATCCCTCTAAAAGAGAAAAAAGGGGTTTTTTTTTTGAGGCGCAGTCTTACTATGTATGCTAGGCTAAGCAGCAAACCGAGAGCCTCGGGCTTCTGCCTTGCAGGTGCTAGAATTACAGGTGTCTATTATCACTTCATTTCACAGTGACCTTTAAAGTAGCTTTTAGGCTTCGGATGTAACTCAGAAACCAAGGGCTTGCCTAGCACTTGTAAAATTCTAGATTTGGGGCCAGGTGTGGTGGCGCACGCCAGCCTGGTCTACAGAGCGATTCGTGGACAGCCAGGGCTACACACAGAGAAACCCTGTCTCAAAAAACTAAAAAAAAAAAAAAACAAAAACAAAAACAACAACAACAACAACAAACAAAAAACCAAACCAAACCCTCTGGATTTGATTCCAAGCATAAATTAAAAGTACAGTTTTAAGCTGACGTGGTGGTGCACGCCTGTAATCCCAGCACTTGCAAAGCAGAGGCAGACAGATTACTGTGAGTTTGAGGCCAGCCTGGTCTGCAAAGTGAGTCCAGGACAGCCAAGACTACATAGAGAAATTCTATCTCAAACCACCCCCCACCCCCACCAAAAAGTACAACTTTAATCATATTAACCACATTTCAAGTGCTCAACAGTGGCTAGTGGCTACAGGGCTGAGCAGTGTAGACCGCCCTCTCAGATTTCCCCTCTATCAGAACTTCTCATAAAAGACCATCATTAGCTGGGCATGGTGGCACACTCCTGAAATCCCAGCACTTGTGATGCAGGAGGATCACATGTTTGAGGGCAGCCTATGCTATACAGTTAGGCTGTCTCAGAAAAGGAAACAAAAGCCACAAATGTAAACATGACACTTACTGACGTCTTGATCTTCAATGAGCTTTCGCAGTGTCCCCCCACAGCAGCTGTGCAATAAGGCTGCGTCACACCTTCCGTCTTTCAAGTCAAACTCATACAGGCGCAGTTCATAGTCTTCTCTGGCAGCGAGAAGTCTGGGCTTGTCTGTTGATGTGCTGCTGTGAGACTCCTCCCATACGAAGCTGAGAAAAGAGTTTATTATATTTCTGTACCCATAATCCCACTGACCACGACAGCAGGCTAAAAGGGCAGAACGGGACGGCTTAGCTTACCGGCAACACCAAACCTACAAGCCAACCTAAGGGCATGGAGAGTACTTCAGGACTCTTCTCTTCCCCTCTCCTCATTTTCCCCTCTGTCCCTCTACATCATCTAAGAGTGGGGGTATGAAGTGATTGTTTGTTTGTTGAGACAAGGTTTCTCTGTGTAGCCTTGGCTGTCCTGGACTCGCTTTGTAGACCAGGTTGGCCTGGAACTCACAGAGATCTACCTGCCTCTGCTTCTGCTTCCGGAGTGCTGGAATTAAAGGCGTGTGCCACCATACCAAAGTGTATTACTTAAAGTTGGACTGAAGAGATGGCTCAGAGGTTAAGAGTACTGGCTATCCTTCCAAAAAACCTGAGTTCAATTCTTAGCGCCCACATGGCAGCTCACAATTGTCTGTAATTCCAGTTCCAGGGGATCTGACACCCTCTCACAGACATGCATACATGCAAGCAGAATGCCAATGCACATAAAATAAAAGATAAATTATTAAATAAAAATGTATTACTTATAAAGTAAATATATTACTTATTATAATCAGTAAAATGGGCTTATAAAGCTGGTGATGACTCAGTGGTTAAGAGCACTTGCTCACAACTCTCAGTAACCGCTGTTCCAGGGGATCAGACACCCTCCTCTGGTCTTGGCAGGCCATCAGGCACATGGTGCACATACATACATACATGCAGTCAAACATACACAGGAAATAAATGACTGCTTTAAATGGGCTTTGACTGAGTTGAATTATTTCAGATTTTAATTTTTTTGTCTTGGGGTTTTTTGAGACAGGGTTTCTCTGTGTAACCTTGGCTGTCCTGGACTCATTTTGTAGACCAGGCTGGCCTTGAACTCACAGAGAGCCGCCTGCCTCTGCCTCCCAAGTGCTGGGATTAAGGGCGTGTGCCACCATGCCCAGCCCATTTCAGATTTTAAAAACTG
Source organism: Acomys russatus (assembly GCF_903995435.1). NCBI lineage: Eukaryota > Metazoa > Chordata > Mammalia > Rodentia > Muridae > Acomys > Acomys russatus. The sequence goes on from NC_067140.1 coordinate 58,322,643, forward strand.
ATTATGTACAACTGCACTTTGAATACTCCAGAATTCTATGGTATAGAACAACTGCCCCCAACAGAACTTGAGATCACGGGAATGCTCTATTTCAGACAGCCACCAGCCAGTGGGCAGACATGGCTAGAAGTGCTTCAACTGTGGGTACTGAAGCAAGGAGGTAAAAAAAAGTTCCTTTTAACAGCCACATGTGACTAATGACCACCATACTAGACAGCACAGTCACCAATTCTGGCTAGTGAGGACAGAGAGAGACTAATTGGATTAAAATACACTTTAAAATAAATGTGGCAGGCGTGGTGGCAAACACCTTTAATCCCAGCACTGGGAAGGCAAAGACAAGCAGATCTCTGTGAGTTTAAGGCCAGCCTGGTCTACAAATCAATTTCCCAGACAGTCAGAGCTGTTACACAGAGAAATCCTGTCTTGAAAAACCAATAAACACAAACAATCATAAGGGCTGGACAGGTGGCTCAGCGGCCACAGAGCCAGCTCCACAAGCCTGGGAATGGCAGTTTGGATATTCAGAACCCACATAAAAGGCTGTAATGCTAGCACTCAGGAGGAAGAGACAAGACATCTTGGGGACAAGCTAGCTATCTTGACCAGTTGGAGACTGAGATTCTGACTCCAGAAATTAAGAGGAAGGCCAGTGATGGCCCAGCAGGGAAAGGCACTTGCATGTAAGCCTGGCAACCTGAGTTGGGTCCCTGGAGTCCATGTGAAAGCGATCGCACAGAACCAACCCCTTTGCTGACCTCACAATCTGTGCTGCACCATATGTTCCCGAGCACACACACCCCCACACACAAACACTTCTAATAAGAAGTAAGGTTTAAAAATCATTTTGGCGAGAAATCTAGGAAGACACCCAATATCTACATTAGGCCTCTACATGCACACATGCACATGCGTGTGAAAATAAAGTGGAAAGGTCCAGGGCAGGCACATACTCATTGTCTTAGCTACGCAGAAGACTGAAGGAGGGGGGTCTCTTGAGGCCAGGAATTGGACAGCTTAAGCGGCACAGCAAGACTCTATCACTGACACTCATGAGCCAGGTTTGGTGGCTCAACAGGAACCACATTCTTCAGTGGCTGAGGCAGGAACATTGAGTTTGGGGCCAGTCTGGGCTACAAAGAAAGACCCTATCTCAAAATCAGTCAATAGGGCCCAACATTGAAAAGACTGTCGCTGAAAGAGATGAGGCCAGGAGATGGTGGCACACACCTTTAATCCCAGAACTCGGAGGCAGAGGCAGGCAGATCGCTGTGAGTTCGAGGCCAGGCTGGTCTACAAAGTGGGTCCAGGATGGTCAAGGCTACACAGAGAAACCCTGTCTTGGAAAAATAAACAAACAAACAAAAAAAGAAAGAAAGAAAAAGAAAGAGATGAGGCTAACACTCTGATAGAGTTTCAACGTCTTTTAAAAACTCCATTTTCCTATATTAAATGGGGTGACTATTAGGTCCTTTTTAGAAAGACAGACAATTTGCATTTCTGCCCTTTATATAACAGGAATGATTTTTTTTTCACCACTGAGAATTTGGGAAATAGCCTAAACATCAAATATAGAAAGGGTTAAACAAAGTAAAATACTTAAAGGGAGAACACTGTGCTATCCCATTAAGATCATTAGCACGTGAACAATATTACCCCATAGAATTTGATGAAAAAGCCAGGCGTGGTGGCGCACGCCTTTAATCCCAGCACTCGGGAGGCAGAGGCAGGTGGATCTCTGTGAGTTCGAGGCCAGCCTGGTCTACAAAGCGAGTCCAGGACAGCCAAGGCTACGCAGAGAGACCCTGTCTTGAAAAACCAAAAAAAAAAGAAAAAGAAAAAAAAAAGAAGAATTTGATGAAAAGAACATTATGATATGCTATAAGCTAAACAATATAAAGCAGATCTATATGCCAAATGTGCTGGTGCAGCAGTGTTTATTTGTAATCCCACTACTTGAAAGACCCGAAGAGGAGAAGAGTTAGGAGCCAGTCTGGTTTACGCAGGAGACCCAGTCTCAAAAAACAAAAAAGGAGAGGTAGCCCAAAGGGGAAGAGCAGTGGCTGCTTTTCTTGAGGACCCACGTTCAGATCCCAGCACCCACACTGGGCAGTTCACAACTGCCTGTGACTCCAGAAGTTCTAACACGCTCTTCTAGCCTCTGTAAGCACCTAGACACTCCTAGACACGCACATACATGCACATAAAAATAAATCTTTAAAAGACAAAAAATTAAAACCTATATGCCTTGAGAAAAGCAGAAAGCAAACCATAACTTCTAAGATGCCGTTTTTTTTTTTTTTTTTTTTTTGCCCTATACCACATTTTAATTGAATAAAAATTCAGTTTGATTAGACATTTTAGAAGGGGCTGGAGAGAGAGCTCAGAGAGGAAGCACAAGGTCTGACCCCAGCACCCACAGAAAAGCTGATAACATGGCTCCACAGAGAGGTGGAGATAGGAGATCTGCTAGCCAGACAAGAGTGTAGCCAGCTCAGCCCACCCATAAGCTCCAGATTCAGTGAGAGGCCTGGTCTCCAAAAAAAAAAAAAAAAAAGGCAGAGATTGGTATTAGAGAAGCCGCCCTATGCTGACCCCAGCCTCCACATGTGCACGCACAGGCACCCCACACACACCAAGCATGTGAACAGAGGAATACAAAGGGAAAGCTGGGCACGGTGGTGCATGCTTATAGTTTCCAGCACTGGAGAGGTGGAGGAAGGAGGATTAGGAGTTCACAGCCATCCTTGGTTCAAACCCAGCCTGAGTTCCATGAGACCTTATCTCAAGGGGGAAATAAGAGATGGGTTCAGCTGGGCGTGGTGGCGCACACCTTTAATCCCAGCACTCAGGAGGCAGAGGCAGGAGGATCGCTGTGAGTTCCAGGCCAGCCTGGTCTACAAAGTGAGTCCAAGACAGCCAAGGCTACACAGAGAAACCCTGTCTCAAAAAACCAAAAAGAAAAAAAAAAAATGGAAAGAGTACATTATTATAATTGTCACTCTACCTTCTCAGTCCACGGGCGCCACATGCCAGGCATGGCGACACAAGCCTGAAATCTCAGCATTAGAAAGGGTTAATAAGGGGGTTGGAGAGATGGCTCAGAGGTGAAGAGCAGTGGCTGTTCTTTCAGGGGTCCTGAGTTCAGTTTGGCTCACAACCATCAATAAGGAGAGCTGGTGCCCTCGTCTAGCGTGTAGGTGTTACATGCAGGCAGAACACTGTCTAATAATAAATAAGTATTTTTAAAGAAAGAGTTAATAAGGCAGGATTGTAAACTGCAGGCCGGCCAGGCTATATCTTGAGACTGTGATTCAAATATGGGAAAAAGTGACCCCAGAGCACTTGCATATGTGTAAAGAGGGGGTGGGGGCAATTATTTCGGTGACAAAAATGGGTATTTGAGCCGGTTGGTGGTGGCGCACACCTTTAATCCCAGCACTCGGGAGGCAGAGGCAGGTGGATCGCTGTGAGTTCAAGGCCAGCCTGGTCTACAAAGTGAGTCCAGGACAGCCAAGGCTACACAGAGAAAACCCGTCGAGAAAAACTAAAAAACAAAACAAGCAAACAAAAATGGGTATTTGGAATGATTTTAAAAATAAGCCTCATCTGGCATCTTCAAAGAGTCAGCATGGTAGAGCAGGTTGAGGCAGGCGTATCTCTATAGGTTCGAGGCCAGCCTAGTCTATTGAGTTGTAGGACAGCCAGGGCTACATATTGAGGAGGAGCAGCAGCAGGAGGCAGAAGACAGGCTTAGTACTCCTTTCTGTGACAATCTGGATTCAGACCTGTGCTGAGGGGGCTATCGAGGGGTGGGACATTTCTGCACACCCAGAAAGGGAGGGAGGGAGATGCAACAACGTGAGCTTCTCACCTAGGGATAGGAAAGGTTCCTAGAGGAATGGGGCTCCATCCTGAGGCGTTTCCTCAGTTGTCAGTGCCCTCCCACCATACCCAGATTGAGAGGAGAGCTCAGGATTCCCCTCCGGAGCAGCTCAAAGTTTCAAACTCCTCCCTCACTCTGCAGCTGTCGCGCAACACTTACTGTCTAAAGGGGCCGTGGAGGCAGCAGCTGCTTCCACCCCTACTGCCCGGCGCCAGGGAGAGCACTCGGAGATTGCCCGCAGCGGTCAGGCTCCCCAGGGCCTCCTGATCGCGGTGCAGCTGCGCCTGCGATCCCAGCTGCGCCGTCTCCTCGGCAGGGATCTGCACCAGCAGCATAGGTAGAACCCTCTCCATGGCCCCGGCACAGCCGGAGGAGTTAGCACTTCCGGGCCCCGTCTTGGCAGCCATCTTGGCCCGGGCGTTCCTTCCGGAGGCGTCACGGACTTGCGCAGTGCCTCGGACCTTGTGGCTGTCATCTGAACTGGGAGGCGGTCCTACGCCCGTTATTGTCTTAGCTTGGGTTGGGGCGGGTCTAAACTGAATCTGCAAAACCACACCTACCATCGCTAAACTCAATTCAGTTAACGCTAAATCTTTTCTGCTGATTCTACTGTACTTGCTACCAAAGCTTTCCGAGGCTGGTTCCTCTTACCCGGTTGGAACCCGGTTGCCGGCCCCTCTTCACTTTTTGTGCTATTGTTTGGCTTTCAGGCCCTCCGGTAGTGCGGTTTTCTTGATAACAAGGACTCTTTGAGACAGGGTTTCTCTGTGTATCCTTGGCTGTCCTGGACTCACTTTGTAGACCAGGCTGGCCTCGAACTCGCAGTCATCTCCTGCCTCTGCCCCCGAGTGCTAGGATTAAAGGCGTGTGCCACCACCGCCCAGCGATAATAAGGACTCTTAACAGTCTAGAACGAAGCGGGCGTGGTGGCACATGCCTTTAATCCCAGCACTCTGGAGGCAGAGGCAGGAGGATCCCTGTAAATTCGAGGCCAGCCTGGTCTACAAAGCGAGTCTAGGCCAGCCAAGGCTACAGAGAAACCCTGTCTCAAAAAACCAAAAATCACAGTCTGGAACTATTAAGGACCCCTTTCCCCTAAAAATGAAAGAAAAACCAGGCCTCAAAACAGACACCCCACTCAGTCCTGTCGGCTTCCAAGAAATCTACCCCCACGTAATCTTGGAACGCTATCAGATGTCTGGGATTCCAGAGTTAGGAAAAGCCGGCAGTCTGCTTTACCTCCCACTAGGAAGTTTTGACCAGCAGTTTACTCAGAAAGCACTCCCTAGGCTGGCTGTTCCTTCTCCAAACTACAAAAACTGATTTGTAGACCTTGCATGGTGGATTTTTCTGTACTCTTGGCTATCTATCTGCAGGGTTTGGCGGTGCCAACCTTTCAGACCAATAGTTCTTCTTTTGAGGTCGAATATAACCTATTCTTTGTGGTCCTCCACCGAGGACTCTTACAATCATGAAGATTAGCATGAATATTGAAGTCAAACGATATTCTTTGTAACAGACGGAGGAGTACAGAGCGGAGATGGTGAAGGAGGTCACTTTTTAGTTTCTTCTCGGGTTAATACATACAATCTGATATAGGAGAGAAAGGGGAGAGAGCCGAGAGGTCTGGAAAAGGAGTTTGGGGGAAAACCGAACAGTACCTTGTCAAGTTGATTATTGGACTTCTGAGCCCCTCACCGGCTTGCCAGTTACTAGGACCCCTTTCACAAGCTGACCTCTGTTAGCATGCCTTGCTGTCTCAGTCAGTCCAGAGCCTCTCTCTACTCCAGTCACTCTCAGCTCACCTCATGTCTCCCCACAGTATTTATAAGGAATTGATAGTATATGCCCATTCCTGCCCAACCTCTGTGGAAGCCTGGAAATCTCAGAGACCTGGGCCCCACTGTGATCTTCCTGCCTGAAACCCAGCCTGGCTCATAAAAGGTACTCCAGTGATCCCTGATGAACTCAGGACTTCATTTGACAAAAGGCAACCAAGTATTTCCTTTGCCAAGGAAGATACATATATGCAAAACCCGCAGCCTTAGCTGGACTGTTTGGTTTACATAAAGTCTGGCAACACTGAAGCAAGGTCTCAGATTAGTGTTTTATTAAATACAAGGCCTTGTCCCTTATAAGGAAGGATATTCTTGACATAGTCCCCCCCACACACACAAAATAGCCTTCATTGTAATTCCAAACTTACAAAGAAGTTTCAACATATCATTTGATATTTCTTTAATTATACCTAAAGTAGTCATGCCTTGATTTTAGGCAAATCGCTTAGATTTTAGGAAAGGATATGACAAAGCTTGTGGCAGGGTCCTCCAATATAACAAAATATAGGAAATGTCTTCAACTGCATCGCTGCAAACAGGTGATGTAGCTCCATGTCTGATATTTCAGCTTCTCACATGTCGGTTCCAGAACTAATAAATCAGTAGGTGCAGGCAAGCCTACAAAGAACAAGAGTCAGCTGCAAGCACAATTCCACCTTACAAATATTTATGGCTGACTTCATGCTTGGCTCCTTCTAGTAGCTGGTAATATCTGAGGACAGGGATGAGCTCTGTTATTTCTCTTATATTCTGGAGTAGTCTCTCAATTCTTTTTTGAATAAATTAGTTATTCAACATTTCAAATTACAGCTCTGAAAATAGCATCGACAAATGACCAAACATTGGGAACAAATGCAAAGGTTTGGCTGAGCAGGCCACAGGACCCTAATGACTCCTGGGTTACTTGGCAAATACTTGAGTATCTAGAATGACTTTAATTTTTTCATGTACACACACACACACACACACACACACACACACACACACACACACACACACACACACTCCACAGCAAACATTTGAAGGTCACAGGACAACTTTTAGGAGTCACTTGTCTCATTCCATCACTTGAGTCCACCTGCTGAGCCATCTCGCTGGCTTTTTTTTTTTTTTTTTTTTTTTAAACAGAGTTTCATATCTCACTGTGTAGCCCTGGCTGGATTGGAACTTGCTATATAGACCAGGCTGGCCTGGAACTCACCTCCGACCCAAGTGCTAAGATCAAAGGCATGCATTACCATGCCTGGCCCCTAGAGTTATGTCTACAACACATAAATTTCCCTGACCACAGTTTACAGGAGATTAAATACACAGACCTGGACTGGCCTTGACAAGGGGTGTGACTTTATTTCTTAAGCACTTACTCCATTCTGGCTTCCAGCTGCTGAACTAATTGTTTGTCCATGTAATGGCAGAACAGGGGAAGCAGGTTCCTGGGGAAGGCTAGAGGTTCTGCCAGGGATGCTGGGGGCAGCTGAACTATCTCCCAGACAATCAGGATCACCAAGTCTGTCCTGAGGCACAGAAAGGAATGCAGGAAACTGATATCATTCTTCCATCACAGCAGCCGTTGATCCCATCCCATATAGCAACTGAGAGGCCACATCTGCACTTGGGAGATACCTGAGAATGCCTACCCATCCTCCTTCCTATGGTTCTTAACTCTAAGGAGTTAATAGTAGGAAATGAAATGGCTCAAAGCTACATTGCAGTAGACAGATCTGTTCCACTCTGAATGTATCTTTTTTTTTTTTTTTTTTTTTTTCTTTGAGACAGAGTTTTTCTGTGTAGCTTTGACCATCCTAGACTCGCTTTGCAGACCAGGCTGGCCTCAAACCCACAGCGAGCCACCTGCCTCTGCCTCCCAAGTATTGGGATTAAAGGCATGCACCACCATGCCCAGCTCTAAATATATCTTCTTTAATTACTATGACCCTGTCCCCTTGGGAAACCAACATTCTAGGACACCATGTAGGGCTGGGAGAAGATACAGTTCTGCTATTTCTTCTTTCTTGCCCAGCTTCCCTCCCTGGTACTTGAGTGTGTTATTAAGGAACTCTTTCGTTGGGCTCACTCTACACACCCAGGAGTATTAGAGTGTATTGACAAAAGGCCTTTGTGATCTTACCAAGCTGCACAGTCGGCGCTGGGTTGGAGGGAAGACTCCAGGGCCACCAGCTGCTCTCCGTGACTCAGCAGGGCATAAAGCAGAGATATCCCAAACTACGAGTGATAGACAGTTCAAGACAAGATGTGTTCACCGAGGCGTTCATGCTTCTCTGGCTTTGCCATCTTCCTCCAACAAAAGGACAGGCTTGTGTGTCCAGATGGAGACTAACACCACGGGAGCCGTCAGATTTTACAGCTGAACCCAAAGGAGTTGCTGCTCTAAACTCCCCACAAGTTTTTTGAGAGCTGACTGAATGGAGGAAACAGTCAGCACCTGGACTCTGGTGCAGGTAGTCTGTGGGCCATACATTCAGAGGGACTACTTTAAGCAGAGAGGTACAGATGAGAACACACAAGAGAAGGCCCTGGAGCTTGACAGACTGCTCTTGTGGGCTGGGTGAAGTTCAATGGTACAGGAAGTGCTCGGTGTACAAAAGCCCTTGTTTGGATGCTCAGCACAGAGAGAAAGACTGCCATCTTTCCCTTAAAAGAACCTAATATTATAAATACATGGGGTGTCTCAATTTGTTGTTGTTGTTGTTTGTTTGTTTGTTTGTTTTGGGTTTTTGAGATAGGGCTTCTCTGCGTAGCCTTGGCTGTCCTAGAACTCACTTTGTAGACCAGGCTGGCCTTGAACTCACAGCGATCCACCTGCTTCTGCTTCCCAAGTGCTGGGATTAGAGGTGTGTGCCATCATGCCTGGTCTTCTCTCTCTCTCTCTCTCTCTCTCTCTCTCTCAACTTCTGATGTGAAGCTCATACCACCAGCAGCCACAGGGAGTCAGTCTATCAGATGTGTCATTTTCCCTCCAATACAGGTCTCAGGTAGTTCAGACTAGTCTTGAACTCACCATAAAGACAAAGGCAACCTTGAAACTGTGATCCCCGTTTCTACTTTCCCACTCAAGTTCCTACCACCACACTCAATTTGGATGGAGATCAAACCCAGGACTTTATGGGTGCCCTATATGCACTCTACCAGCTGAGACGTACCCACCAGCCAAGACGTGTACTTCTCTTTTCTAAATGCCAGGAGGTGAGAAGTCCTGGGTTTTTATGTCATTCCCTCCATGGCGTTCACCACAAGCCTCACCACAGGTTCAAAAGCAACAGTGCCTGACAGTATGGAAAGAAAGGGGCAGAGACGGGGAAAGGAAGGGAAGCAAAAGAGGAAGTGGGGGCAAAGCAGACCCACCCCCACCCCACTACCACACAAGGACCTGGTTATTTAATAAGCTCTTTTCAGATGACCCTCTGCTCAGGGGAGGTTTTTGCTTTTTGAGAGAAGTTTGGAATGGCTTAACACTTGCTACACAGCTTAAGCTGATCTTGAACTCGTGAGCACTGGGAGCACACCATGACCCGTTCTCACGAGACCTAGAGAAGTGCTGCTGCGGATGAGACTTGTGTAGAAACGAGACCCTTCTCTGACTGCTCCTTTCTAGGGGTGTCGTTTAGAAGTTGTCTATGGGAGGTCTGTCCCGGTGGCAACACGCCAACAGAAAGATTAGCAGTTCAAGGTTATACTTGGTTACAGGGAGATTTCTAGGTCAGCCTAAACAATGTGAGACCCTGTCTCAAGAAAATCAAAACAAACACAAAGCCATCTGTGGAAAGAAAGGTGTTTCCCTCCCCCCACCCCCTCACCCCCTATTACCTGATTCTGAAGTACCACAGAGACTGGCCGCTCTGAGGCTTCAGGTGAAAGCAACATTAAACCTTGCAGTCCATGGAGGAGTTGGCGGAAAGTCAAATGACCGATATATTTTTGCAGAGGTTTGAACAGCATGTGCAGAGCCTGCAAGAAGATCAAGAAGTGTCTCTCCCAACTCTACTTGTAAGTCCGTCTCCTCATACTTTGTCTCCAGTCCCTTCCCTATCTGACCAGCTTTAGGCATCTTCCTAGTCAGGTTCTCTTTCCTCACAGACAGCACCTGCAGAAAGTTATCAGCTGTCTCCCTACAGGAGAGAGGCCTTGTGAGGCCTAATCCTGCTCAGAACTCTATTCCTAACAGTCCTACAGTACTGACCTCTTATTTTACAAGGGCTTTCTTTTTCTTTCATTTTTTATTTTTATATTATTATTATTATTATTAATTTATTTAGGTTTTTTTGAGACAGGGTTTCTCTGGTGTTATCTTAGCTGTCCTAGACTCACTTTGTAGACTAGGCTGGCCTTGAACTCACAGCGATCCGCCTGCCTCTGCCTCCGCCACCACACCCAGCTTACAGTGGCTTTCTATAGGAAGTAGATAGGAGACTCACACCTCTCACCAGGGGACCCTTATCTCTTCTCAAGCTCATAGCAGACTCAGACCTGTACAGCCATCCATCTGTTTACTTTTGCTCATCATACCTGAGGATGACCTGCTGTCCTAGGGTTGGTTGTTTCTTCTGTCACTTCCTTACTTAGGGGTGGGCAGCATCTCTAGGGAGGGAGGGAGTGGAGGGGCCAAAAGATCCTAAACCCACCAAGACAGTTCTGTTTTCTATTTGTCAACACAGCACCTGGTCAGCCATGTCCCTCCAGATCAGGAGGGGCAGATGGTAGATGACATACAGGAGAAGGCTAACGGCTTGGTCACGGCGCAAGAAGGGGAGCAGCCGGGCCACCAACATCTTCCCTTTCCTCACAGACAGCACCTGCAGGAAGTTATCTGCTGTCTCCCTACAGGAGAGAGAGGACCGTATTGTGAGAGTTGTGCCAGGAAAGAAGGCTTCATGGCTGACTTTCCTCTTCTGAGGTAAGGCGAGACTCCCTCATACTCACCCCAGGTTGCTCTGCTCCTGGGTCCTTAAGGCCTGGAAGAGTTTCTCAACCTGGTTGCTCTGTTCCCCTGAGAGGCAGTGCTGTGGAAACCCATCCTTCCGGCCCTCTTCTATCTTTAGTAACTGAAGGAACATCTGGGAATTCGGCAGTGTCGGGGAAGGGATTAATTGAGGTGTTCCTAAAAACCTGGCCAAGAGCACCTCCCAGTGAGCTTATCTCACCTTCTCAATCTGGGACAACACTCGAAGCCTCTGGCTGCTTGACGTTCCTGTATCCTAGGCACAAGAGTCCCTGGCCATCAGCCACACCATCAGTGCAGCTGGAAAAGTCTGACCACACAGCTCCCTCACTCTTACATTGCAGTCAAAACCCAAATGAGAGTGTGTTCTAGACAAGGCGTGTGGGGTCGGGGAAGAGGGCACGGGGGAGGGGGAGGGGAGGCGGGGAGGGTGACAGGAAAAGAATTCTGGGATGATCACATTCTCCTACCTGCTCTTGAGTTCCGTGAGAGACAGCATCAATAGCTCGGCGAGGGCTAAGACATGTTGATACAGCTACCTGGCCCAGGGAACCCTGGATTCGGACCACTGCAGAAAGAGAGCCAGGATGCAAGCAATCCTCTCTAGGGACACCTGCCCGCCCAGGTATCCAGCCGCATCATCCGCATCCAGCAGCCTGGCCATACCTGACTCATAAACTCCTGCCTTTTGGATGTAAGGCGTGACCAGCTTGTGAGACTCAACCCTGTTCCTGTGTCCAAGCAGCTCTTTGTCTGCCTGCCTCTTCTCCAGCTTCCGATAGTACTGCTGAGAGTCCGGGGAACAGGAGAAGTGTGGGGGGAGCTCATAAAGGCATTTCTAAGGCTCACAAAAGTGGACAGAGGCGGACACTCCCACATTCCCCAGGGTAGTAAGGAAACCTCTCAAGGGACAGAGACAAACCTGGGTATTTAGAAAACAGTGAATAACCCCAGTTGACCAAAGTGTAGGAGACTTGAAGGGATGGAGCTTGGGACACTAACTTTAGAAAGATGGTGACTGTGCCAAGCACCTAAACAGATGTGGCCTCTATGGGTTGAAGAGAAGGTCAGAGAAAGCCCAGGAGTCCTAACTCAATCTGGCCAAGGTCAAAAGCCGGGCCTCGGGGCCCTGAGTTCACCTGGTAGTAATAGTCATCCAGGCGGGGGTTCTCGCTCTGCAGCTGAACCATCTGCACTTTGATCACCCAGTCCTTCTCTTTCCGGGTCATGAGGTTGGCGTAGGGGTCTGGCTTCAGAGACCAAGACTTCCGGGCTAGGAGACTTCAAGCCAGCAGAGACATCTCTTTAGGCCAGCCCCGCCATAGTTAGTGACTTCCCAAGGAGAGGGGAAAAGGCAGTGGGGTGTCCTTGGAAGGACTGGAAAAGGCGCAGTGTTGGACAACAGTGATGGTGGCTTGGGGGGAAGAAGGCTGTCACAGGAAGGACCCAGGATACATCCAGGCTGGTCCCCTCCCGCCTTCCTCCTCTCATCTAGACTTTACCTCGATTCTTCTCTCCGCTGCTGCAGTAGGATCTGTAGGTGCTGAGGGTGGAGCTGGGTCAGATGACTGGGGAGGCTTAAAAGGAAACCAGCTGAGTGGAAACCTTCTGCTCTGCACCCCTCCCCCTCCCATCCCTTCAGCTCCGGTAAGCTCCAGGGAACAGCAAAGGCAGCCCTATGCATCTACACGCCCCCCCCCCCCCAATCAAAAAGCAGGGAAAAGTCACACTCCCCATTTCTCCATCCCGAGATAGGATTCTCTGTAATCGGTCTGCAGACTACCTGGGCACACCAGGCAAGCTTTCGGCTTGGTTGTGAGCAGCTCTGAGTTCTAGGCTCAGTTCTGTCAGGATAGCCGACCTCACTTCTTTAAGTTTCTTGGGGCTCTGTTTCTTCCTCTGCGAGAGAGCAGAGACTGACTGGACTATGCTTCTGGGAGTTTTGTTAGTGAATCTCTCTAAGTGTTGGGTTTTTTTTTGTTTGTTTGTTTTTTGTTTTTGTTTTTTGTGGCAACTGGTAAAAGGCAATGGAGGTGGTCCTTGGTCACCATGTCTTGTGAACTGTAGGAGGAACTCAGCTTGCCCTGACAAAGCCACCTGACACTGGTACCTGAGTTTAGGAGGCCATTGTGTCAGTGGGCTGTAGAACAGAAAAGGATCTGGCGAAGGCTGTTGAGGTCCAAAGTGACACGCTGGAGACACAGGCTGAAAAGGAATTGGCGATAGATAGTTCAAGCGACAGGGGGACACTCCAGTCAGAGAGGAGAGAATGCTGCCTAGCTCAGGCCATTTCCTGTCTCTGGGTTCCTCACCAGCCTTTTGCCCCTCAAAATTTTCAGCCAACGTTTTGCTTCGTTGGGGAGCCCTGGAGGCAGCTGTGGAGACTGCAGTCCCTGGCTACATGGGGGTGGGGAGGACATGCTTTTGAACACGCCTCCTGCGTTTGTGTTCTGTCTTCAGCTATTGAGGGCAGGCCCCTCTGCTTTTTTCCCTCCTCAGCAGAGCTTAATTACCTCACAGCTCTCCCTACAGGATTTCCTGGTCCCCGGTTTTCACACAATTATGTAATTCGTGGATGGCACGTGTCTTTCCTGCCCTAAGTCCAGTGCTGATCATCCTCTGAGGTATTTGATAATGGTGGACTGGGGTCTAGCTTGCCCCATCTAGTATGAGTGGCAGTTCCAGGAGCACTTACTAAGGCTGTCCTGCACCACCTGGCATTTGCCAAACTCTTCCACATGATGTGGCCACCCTCCCCACATCAATGCCTCACTGGGGGCCCTCCATCTCTAGGCCAAGAAGGGCAAACAACCTCACGGAGGAAGCAAGGGACACAGTACTTCCAGGAACGGACTACTCCGCATCACTCAGTCACCTCTTCACAGGATGGAGACAAGAGCAGACTCACCGGCCACAGAAGATGCAGGGAGGTTTGTGACATCCCCAAAGCACTAGAGGCCCTGACTCCAGGGGAACTGTGCCGCTTTCTCTGGAACAGAAAAGTGGGGGGGGGGGGACGGGCAGATTCATGTGGACCCACTACTCTGTCTTCTTTTGTTTCCATGGGCACAAGGCTGGGGCAGCAAAGCCAATCATTTCAACAGCCAGGACAGTGACATCCTGGCCTTTCCCCTTCATCCTCAAGGCCAAACAGGCCAGGATCCTTCTTCCTCCTGAGATGACGACTGACATTTTAGGAGTAGGTTGCAGGAGGCCTGAGTCACCTCACTTATTACTGGGAAATCCTTATCTTTCTCCACTGGTCATGTGAATTTAAGGGCGAAATCCTAGACACAACGCCAAGACACAAGAGCTAAGACAAAGGTGACTTGCCAATAGTAAGGTTGTTGTGTCCACACATTATGTGTAACTACACATGGTACGCTTGTACACAGCGTGCATGTGGAGGGTAACCTCTGGTGTTGGTCCACAGGACTCTCTCCCTCTTTTCCTCATCAGCCTGGAACTTTGCCTGGCTGGGTGAGCTGGCTTTAAGTTTCTAAGGACCTCTTGTCCCTACCTCCCATCTCCCAGTGGCTGACATTATAGGCACAAGCTGCTGGATCCAGGCTTTTTGTTTTGGTTTTTGGAGACAGGGTTTCTCTGTGTAGCCTTGGCCGTCCTGGACTCACTTTGTAGACCAGACTGGCCTCGAACTCACAGCAATCCGCCTGCCTCTGCCTCCCAAGTGCTGGGATTAAAGGCATGTGCCACCACGCCCGGCTGGATCCAGGCTTTTGCCACTGTTCTGGGCATCTGAACTCAGGTCCTCACATTTTCAAGGCAAGAGCTTGATGCCAACTGAGCATCTCCCCAGCCTTGTGGAATTTTGTTGTTTGTTTGGCTTTGGGGTGTGTGTGTCTGTCCTATCTTGTCCTGTCCAGGCTGGTCTATCCTGTCTTGTCCATTTGTCCTGTCCTAGCCTGTCTATCCCGTCTGTCTGTCTCTCTATGCTGTATCTGTCTATCCATCTGGTTTTGCTGTCTGTCTCTCTGCCCTGCCCTGTCTTGCCATCAGTCCTGTCTGTCTGTCTGGTCTGGTCTAGGTCTTTCTGATCTTTTCTGGTCTGCTCTATTGTCTGCCTAACTGTCCTGTTTGTCTGTCCATCTTGTCTGTCTGTGAATGGGTCTTTCTATGTAATCCAGAAGGATCCAGTCACGATGATCCTTCTGTTCCTACCTCAGGAGTCTCAGTGCTAGGACTGCAGGTGTGCGCCACTGCACCTTGCTTAGGACCTGGTTTTAGGTAAAGGACAGCTGCAGAAACTTAACCTTGGAGACAGAAAGAAGGGGGGAAGGAAAAAAAGCTCTAACTCAGCATCATACCTGGAATAAAGCCTGTTAATTCATAATGGGTCTTAACAAAGAAGTCGCGGTGATAAGGTGATAAGAGACGTATTGGGTGACAGTCTGTGAACGTCTAAGTTTGGGACCACTCTCTCTATCCCTACCTGCCATGGTATGTGGGCATTTTGGATGGCACTCAGTATGGCTGGATCCCCAAGGTCATTCCCTTCCTCCCCGACTTCCGGGGCCCGATCTGAACACACGTCTTCCTCTTCATACTCCTCCCGTTCCCCTTCCTGCAGGTGGAAGGCAGACACTAAGATGCCTTCGGGAGCCACAGGAACCGAGAACTTGCCTGGTCTCTGGTGTAAGTACAGACCTGGAGAAGAGATGGAGACACTGGCGTGAGAACTCTCACCTAGACAGGCCGACACTCAACAGAAACTGCTCGGAAGCCATTCTCAGAACCATTTTTAAGTATCGCCTTGGTGCTGTTCCTAGCCTTGCTGCCCCAGGACATCCCCAATGACCAACAGCACCTGGCAGCTACCAAACCCCTTTCACTTTGCACATATCGTTTCAATGGTCTGGATGGAGACCACAGGCTTCTCTCTCCACCTGCTCCTCCTTAACACCAACATTTCTGTTGCCTCTTTAAATGGACTAGTCTCAGGTGTCCCAACTCAGCGTAGCTTCACCTTGCATGCCAGATACTTCACCCGTGCATCTACTGAACGGTCAGAGAAGTCAGGAACATTACTGAGAGTTTTCCCACAGGGGCAAGGAAAATAAAAGCCCAGAAAAATTTTCCTCAGTGACAAGTAGAAGAACGTTCACAGTCAGCCTGGTCTGTCTGTCTCTTTCTCTCTCTCTCCCTCTGGCTTTTTTGAGACAGGGTTTCTCTATGTAGCTTTGGCTGTCCTGGACTCACTTTGTAGACCAGGGTGGCCTCAAACTCATAGAGATCTGCCTACCTCTGCCTCCCGAGTGCTGGGCTAACAGGCGTGCACCACTGCACCGGCTCAAGCCTGGTTTCTTAACCATACTGCTGTGTACCTCTTGCCTGTGTTACCTCTGGATGTTGTATGTAGACCCAGCCCATTTGCCATACCTTCAAGGCATTTCATCTCGGCAACCTAGCTGGCTTCCTTCTCAGTTGTGTCCTCCACTGATAGAGAAGCAAGGGAAACCTGGAGCAGAGAAGAGACCCAGAGACATTCTCTTCCTCAGCCAGGAAGGATGGATGGCCTAAAACATCTCTGGTCTCCTTCCAGCACGCCTGGGTGGATAATTATTGAGCCCGCCTTCAGGAAGTGAGATCAGCATAATCTCCCACCCCCATCCCATCAGCTCAGCTGACAGAAGCGAGGCATCTGGCTAAGCACGGAAGAACACAACCCGGCCACCACTTTCTGTTCACGATGACACCCTGCTGCCAATACCCACTACCTATTGCTGCTGTCCCTCTGACAGGTTAGCCCGGGCCAGGGCCTGTGTGCTGTCCCTCCCCCAGGTTAGCCTGGGCCAGGGCCTGAGTGTTGTCTCTCCCCCAGGTTAGCCTGGGCCAGGGCCTGCTTGCTTCTCCTAGCTTTTGAAGGCTCAGCTCTGCCTCCTGCTCACCTGTTAAAGGGCCAGCATGCTTCACTGCTGAGGTAGTGGTGAAGTATGAGAATTCTAATAAACAAACCCCTTCTGTCAGGTGTGGTAGCACAGGCCAGGGAGCCCAGCACTTGAGAGATGGAGACCAGAGGTTCAGGAGTTCAAGGTCAGCCTCAGCTACCTAGGAAACTTGAGGCCTGCCTGGACTTTACAAGACTGTCTCCAACAAGAACAAAGAAAGGAGAAAACTCTTAATTGAGTATAGCGGTCCACACCTGTAATCCCAGTGCTTGGGAGGCTGGGAGAGGAGGAATGACTTGGGTTTAAGGCCAACCTGGGCTACATAATGAATTCCAAGTTGGTTTGTTCTCTAGAATTTGGGCTTGTCTCAAAGATCAAAAAATAAAAGCAAACCAAAGGAAATCCCTCTTGACTGGGGAAGAGAAATAAACGGTATATTTAATCACTCATGTCTAAGGGCTGACATTTGGCAGCAAATGATTAAGAAACGGTCTCCTTTAAGAAAGGGTTAGGAATTTTGTGAAGAACGCTGCTTCCATTGGATGTCTAGGTTTTTACTCCAATCTAATTAGAGAGGAATGTTCTGGATGCACCCTGGGGAGGTTGCCTCTGGGAAAGGCACCTGATGATGCTTGAACCCCACTGGGTTGCATTGGCTAGCTTACTTACCCAGCTGTCACTGATGCCCTGTAAATTCAGAAGCCCAACCTGAAGGGTGGGAACACCTTTGCTACTTTAACAGAAAGGGCTGGGACTGTGGGTATGCCACTCCCACTGCCCTCCACTAGTCTGTCTTTCCAAGGCTATTAAAACTATCCTAGCAGGTAACATGGCCTGCTCACTGTGACTTACAAGCAAAAGAAATTGCAGAGAATATGGTTTGAATTAGAATGTGGCATCACATGCTTTATTAAACTGTCTCACTCTTTTTTTTTTTTTTTTTTTTTTTTTTTTTTTTTTTTTTTTTTCGGTTTTTTGAGACAAGGTTTCTCTGTGTGGCTTTGGCTGTCCTGGACTCACTTCATAGACAGGGCTGGCCTCAAACTCGCAGTGATCCGCCTGCCTTGGCCTCCCGAGTGCCGGTATTAAAGGCGTGCGCCACCGCCGCCTGGCAATTGTCTCACTCTAATATAGTCATTCAAATGGAACAAACAAGTACAACTTGAGCTTTACCTCATGCAGAATGTCTCAAACACACTCCTCCCTGGATTCGTGCGTGTCCCTTATGTGAGTTTATTGGCCCTTAACAGTGTATTTTTCTGTTTTGTAGCTACCGCACTGTTGTGATTATTATTATTATTATTATTATTATTATTATTATTATTATTAAACTATATTGTATATTATACTATTTGTTATCGCACGTGTGTGGTCTAGAGATCAGACTACGGCTTTATACGTGCTAGCCAAGTGCTTTGCTCCCTGAGCTACATTCCCAGCACTTGGGAGGCTGCAGCAATAAGACTGTGTCTCTAGTCTGAGGCAAATGAGTTCTTGTCTCAAAGCAGGGAAATGGAGGAGGAGTAGAAGGGAAGAGTAACTATATCGAAAGATTCTAACAGGACCACAGCCTGGCACAGAGAGGCCTGACAACCGTCTGCCTAACAACGAACCAGTGCACTGCATGACTGATCCCTGTAGGTGAGAGTTATTTTTACATGGCATATGTAGTGATGTGTACGTTGCCTTCCCCTCGCCTCAGCCTCCTTAAGTACTCACGTCATTTCCGCTGGCCTGAAATTCCTATTGCAAAGTTACTCCCAGATAATTCGTGCTCTTTGGAGAACCTGTTACTTAAGTTGCAGTGGCTGCTTTGGTGTAGGTACAGGGGATGTGAACTTGGGTCCTCCTCCTGCAGCAGCCAGCCTGTTACCAACAGAGCCAGCGCCCCACCTCCCACCCCACTTATATTTAATTCTAACAGCTAAATATAATCAGAATACAGGATAGAGCTCACGATGCCTGCTCCCACAGAAGTG
Source organism: Acomys russatus (assembly GCF_903995435.1). Taxonomy (NCBI): domain Eukaryota; kingdom Metazoa; phylum Chordata; class Mammalia; order Rodentia; family Muridae; genus Acomys; species Acomys russatus. The sequence continues at coordinate 58,341,209 of NC_067140.1, forward strand.
AGGGAGCAGACAGGGAGCTGAGTCTTGTGTTGCACTCTGCAGAGTCAGCAGTTTGAGAAGACTGCTGGGGTGGTTTGACTGATAGTCAGTGTTGGACATCTGACTACTTGGTCTCCATAGGGTTGTGATGAGGGCCATGCAGAAGGAACAGCAAAACAGCTTTAGAACTCAGGAAATGCAGCCCAATAGGGGGGCAGTGGGGTGGGGTGGGAGTGGGGTGGGGAGTTTCCAGCCCCTCACTGGCAGTGTCATTGGCACTTACAACAGTGCTTGATCCTGCTGGAGCAGATTAATGATTTATCCACAACCCTCAGAAGGACTTAGAGACGTAGATTGTTGGTAATGTCCACCACCCTTAGAAAGAATTTGGAGATGTAGCTTATTAGTAAAGTTGGGTTAAGATGTTTTTGCTAGTAGCTTTCATGTAGAAAATCTTAGGGAACAATTTGAAGTTCAGAAAGGCACATTCTTTTTTTTTTTTTTTTTTTAGACAAAGTTTCTCTGTGTAATAGCTCTGGCTGTTCTGGACTCAGGCTGGCCTTGAACTCACAGAGATCTGCCTGCCTCTGCCTCCCAAGTGCTGGGATCAAAGGTGTGCGTGCACCACCACACCCAGCTGAAAGGCACACTCTTAATAGTTGAGCAAGGGAATTTTTTGAAGTCAGGGAATAAGAACGAAGGTAGCCTGACTAGCAACAGCTGATGCACCTCTCTTGCTAAAGCTGGACTGGTGCTCAAAGTGATGATTAATTTCTTGTACCCATTTTGCCTCAGCTTCCTGAGGCAATAATAATTATTAATAAATAATTAAATAAATAATAAAAAGTTATTAAGCAGATGTGCATCCTGAGGACTTAAAGTAGAAATGACTGTTTTTTTTTTAAATATAAAAGTTTAGATTTGTGCTTCTTTTTACAAGTTTTATAAGATTACTTTTTAAAGATAAATAATAAAATAACCGATCCTTTCTTTGTAACTGCAAATTGCAGCCTGCCAACAAGAAGAAACTGGCGGGAAAATTACTTTGTTTGCTTACACTGTTAATCTATAACAAGTTGCTTAGTTATGAAGGTGGCTGGGTTTTTGGGAATAATTTGTTTTATATCCATAATATGTAAAACATTTGATCATCTGAGGGTAGTAGAGAGCATGGTTTTCTGTGTATATTCCCTGCAGTTGTTCAATCAAATAGAATGCAACCACATTGGGATTTTTGAATAGTTAAAAGAGTTTGCTGGGATACATAAGCTGTGGGATAAAAATATACTTGTTGGACCTTTGCTTCATCCACAAAAAATGTGTGTGTGTGTGTGTGTGTGTGTGTGTGTGTATGAAGTTGTTAGAGCTTGTTGAAGCTTGTTTCATCTAGTGTGTGTGTGTGATTCTTTTTGTTTTTTGTTTTTGTTTTTTTGAGACAGGGTTTCTCTGTGTAGCCTTGGCTATCTTGGACTCTCTTGATTTCCCCCTCCCCACCTCCCTCCCCATTTTTTTTTTCAGCCCTGGAAGGTTTCTTGCCAACCCTAAAAAGTTTTTCTGCCGGCTCGAAGGAGTACTTCACCAGCCCCAGAGGATCAAATTTTGTTTCTTAGAGACAAGTCTGCTGAGTGATCAATTGCGGACTTTATGCCTCACCTCAGTTTACCCTGGATGTCAGAGCTGGTCTTTGGCAGGGTTGTTCCCTCATGGAAAGGAATGCAGAACCTGTTGTCTGCACAGGAGGCAGGAGCAGAGAAGAGATTACTAGCCTGGTGACCTTTGCACTATCTGTGTGCCTGGAGATTTTCCAGCACCGGATCCCTCCCAAACCCAGATCATAAATTTGTTTTTCTCAGAGTGTATCTTTATGTATTTTACCAAGAGTTTTGATGAAGTCAGTCTGATCAGTATTTAGCTTACTTTGCTCCTCTAGGAGATTTATATATGTTATGTTGAGCATGCAGGATTGAGTTAACTATCATCAGAATTGGTTCCACTAGAGCGTGCTGAGCTTAAATACACCTAAAATAAACAATTCAGGGTCAGACTCCCAAAGTTTGAGCTAACACCTGCTACTGAGTCCTGCTGAACTAAACCACCTTCTTGTCTTCTGCAGTTTGTCTCTCGGCTGTCTAAGATGCCCACAAAGTGTGTCACTGAGGACAGGCTTTGAGCTTTCAAACGACTTGTGCCGTCCATACCCAGTGGATCTCCGCCTCTTGCTTACAGTCTGAGGTGTGAGCTTTCGGTCCTGCCTCCATTCCTTTACTCTGCCATCCATGGTCTCTAACCCTCTAAAACCACAAGCCCAGATAAATGTTTTCTAAGTTGCTTCGGTCATGGCGCTTTATCGGCAATATAAAGGTGTCGCATCCATCTCATCTGCAGCCAGCAGAGTACAGAGTGAGAAGGTGAATGTGGGTCAGGCGGTGGCTGGTGGGACCAGAGGGTACTGATCATCTTAGAGCTGTATTTTGCCCTCATCAGGTGGCCAGCTACACCCCTCGTGCCTTTCCCTCGTTCTGTTGATGTTTGGGCTCAGGCACTATTGGAAACGTAAGTCTATGGTTATTTTTTTTGGCTGGTACTGTTATACCCAAATTGTGAGAGACCCCTGAACAGACCACCCAAGAGCTGAGTCCCAATGCAATGACAAGGAAGTCTTTATTGCAGGCTCAAGCCTGGGCCATATACTTCCTATGCACTGACACAGCAGATGCAGGGAAGTGGCCCTGATTCTCAATTGAGAGGTTTTTGTTTTTCTTTTTTTAAATAGGTTTTAGACAAAGAAATGGGTTTTATAGTATACGATTGGACAGAAAAAATTGCAAGCAGGGAATTACAAGCCTTTGCGTTTCATGGTTGGGTAACAGTTGTAAGGGGCAAGTTGACCTATAGAAAAGATTGGTTGAAGCAGTCATGCCAGACCTCAAATGGCTAAGAATGTATCTGGCGGATGGCATTAGGAACTTTGGCCTGGCTTCTCCTAATTGGCTGTTGCTATGTGACAGACCATCCACTGGTCAAGTTGACCAGCAGAGAGTATATTTGGACTCTGGGTGCTTTCTCAAGGTGAGCTGATTGTGTTGTTAGGGGAATGTTTTTTTCAGACTACTTTGTGTTTTTTCCTGGAATCTGGGTTCAGCCCTTGGCCAGGTTTAACACAAAATGGAGTTTCTTTTTCAAAATGGAGTTTGTCTGGTCCTTACAGTACCAACCTTGTACTCCTCCAGGGACATTTGGACCAGGGAATGGTTAACCCAGAACAAACTGTTAACAGTGGATAGATGCAAAGCTAGCGATAACATGTATGTACAGATATCCTTTTATAATATGGAGTACAATAGGCTGCTTATAATACAGAAATGAAAGTGCCCATATCAGTCCTTCCTGTTCCTTAGTCACTCATATCTATAAGCTCTGTATTATTAGAAAGGTGGCATCCTGACACCATGAATTCAGTTAATTAGCTGTTGTTCAGCATCTGACTGGCAGCCTGGGTTCTGCTTCAGGTTCGTTGGTCCAGGTGCTGTTGCTTCCAGCAAGAACAGACAGACCTTGAGATCAAAAGTCCTAAGGTCCCGAGTCTTGCTCAGGAGTGGCTCAGAACACTCACGAAGACGTAGGAGGCCTAGGCTCTAGACCAGGTTCCCAGTCTTACTGGGAGAGGTGTTACAGTCTAGCTCTTTTAGAATGAAATTTCTGGTTATCAGATGGCAATGAGACTCAGGAGCTCCATAAAAAAACATTATGATACCAAAGTGTTTCAGCCCTTTGTATAGCTGCTGTGCTAAGTATGGCAGAGGAAGCAGGTGGATGTTTAAAACTGGCCAGCAGGCAGGTCTGGTGAGATGCAGGCCCTGGCAGGTGCTTCATTGGCAGTCAGCACCAAGCTGGCAGTGATTCCACCATCGTTGCCTGACCACCAGGCATCCAGCAGCAGTTATTCCCCAGAGTAAATGGAGTCTCAGATGATCAGAGCCAGCCAGGCAACCTTTATTTAAACCCTGGGGCAGTGCGGAAGGGTTTGTGGGTGAGTGTGCTTGATTTGCTTGGGCTAGAGGTGAGCAGATAATCTATGTGCAGTGGAACAGTATCTCATTTACATCTCATTTACATGCAGTACATTGGGTCCTATCACAAGAAGGAAAACACAGTACTTAATTATCCTATGGGTGGGGGAAGAACTTCTAGGTAGGATTAAAGGTCATTTGCTTAAGGCTAGGATCTCCTTAGCATAGGGTGGGATATTTCTAAGAATCCCCAGGTGCTTGCTGAACAGGTTTCTTTTAATATATTTTATTAATTTATTCATATTACATTTCAATTGTTATCCCATCCCTTGTATCCTCCCATTCCTCCCTCCCTCCCATTTTCCCCTTACTCCCCTCCCCTATGTCTGTGACTGAGGGGGACCTCTTCCTCCTGTATATGCTCACAGGGTATCAAGTCTCTTCTTGGTAGCCTGCTATCCTTCCTCTGAGTGCCACTAGGCCTCCCCATCCAGGGGACGTGGTCAAATATGGGGCCCCAGAGTTCGTGTGAAAGTCAGTCCCCACTCTCCACTCAACTGTGGAGAACGTCCTGTCCATTGGCTAGATCTGGGTAGGGGTTCGAAGTTTACTGCATGTATTGTCCTTGGCTGGTGCCATAGTTTGAGCAGGACCCCAGGCCCAGATCTGCCCATCATAATGGCTGAACAGGTTTCTTATCAGGAAAGGATGGGCCTGTAATCTTCTCTGAGGGGCATGTGACCCACCTTAAAGGATCTGGGAAGGGGGTCCCAAATCAGGAGAAGAGAGAACCCCACTGACAAAGGGAGTCCATCATGGGAGACGGAGCTCAGTTGGCCAGCTGGACAGGCCAGACTTGGACCACTCCAGCAGTGCCCCACAGTCAGCCTTGTTTATTACCAGTGAGGGAGCTCTCCAGTACATGCACATCCGAGCATATCACTCACAGCATCAAGCAGTTATGACTTGGTGTGAACATCTCTGAAACATTTCTGTGTGTGAAGTAAGTGGAGACAGAATGCGAGTGGTGGCGGCGGCGGCGCCCACCTTTAATGCCAGCACTCGGGAGGCAGAGGCAGGTGGATCACTGTGATTTCAAGGCCAGCCTGGCCTATAAAGTGAGTCTAGGACAGTCAAGGCTACACAGAGAAAGCCTGTCTCAAAAAACCAAACCAACCAAACAAACAAACAAAAAACAGAATGCAAGCGGGATCCAAGGCTAGAAGACATTTAGTCTATGTTGGATAAGCAGACTCATTTCTCCATAACCCCTAGACTTCACTGCTTCTGCGGGGGGGGGGGGGGGGGGGAGGCTGGCACAAGAGATTCCACATGTGTTATTGACTTTGAGATAAGATGTCTACGTGTAGCCAGGCTGACCTCAAATTTGCCAGCTTCTTGCTTAGGCTTTCCATGAGCTGGGATTATGAGCAGGAACCAACGTGTCAGGATTGAGCTTACTCTGATTCTGAAAACTCCCTCCGTGGTCTCTGAAAAATGTTCTCTGAAGACATCGTTGATTATCTGGTGGTTTGACCTGGATTGTTCCTTGTTACTGGTCAGATGTGACTCCACACTTTAGCGGTGGGAGGTGAGTGACAGATATCAAGGAGTTGGTGCAAACCAACAAATAACCACAGGAAACAATTGCTTTTTTGTTTTTTGAGACAGGGTTTCTCTGTGTAGCGTTGGCTGTCCAGGAGTGACTTTGTAGATCAGGCTGGCCTCGAACTCATATCGATCCACCTGCCTCTGCCTCCCGAGTGCTGAGATTCAAGGCGTGCACCACCACACCCGGCTAACTTTATTATTTTTTAGAAAGACTCTTTTACATATTTTGTTTGTTTGTTTCACAAAAGCCTGAGAGGTATAAAATGTTACATTTCATCAAGAGTCATCGAAGATAACAGAATTTCCCATAACCTTAGACAGTGAACTGTCATGTAAAGCAAGAAGACAGAGGAAAACAGAGCCAAAGAATCCAGCTGGGGAGATGGCTCAGTGGGTAAAGGACTTGTGCAAGTGTGAAGCCCAGAGCCCTAGGCCTCACATAAAAACCTGGCAGTCATGGCAGTGCTGGTAACCCTGTTAAAGACACGCTTGCTCTCTGTGTCTCAACGCATGCAGTTAATGGATTGGGAGGTAGTGGTGGGGTCCCTGGGTTAGGCTTGCTAGGGTTTACCACACTTGAGTGGTTTCTCTTAGCTGGAGCTGATTAGTTCCAGAGTCAACAAGAGACCCTCCTGAATAAATGACGTGGAAAAAGACCAACAGAGAAGTCTCAGCTCAGCCTCAGGACGCTATAGGGGTGCACGCAGCTGTATGTGTACCTACCTGTATGCACACATTTGACCACACAGACATACATATGTGAGGTGGGGAGAGGGAAAGGAAAACATGCATTAACCTCATATTTCCCGAGTGTGGGGTATGAAAGGAGTCTGCCTCCTGAGGAGCCGGGATGAGAGAAGGAGCTATTTTTGTTTTAATAGATGCAGAAGCGTAATGGTCAGTTAGCTGGCCAGCACATGCCTCAAGGGACTGACCCCAGGGACAGAGGATGCACCATCCATTCTAGCAGAGCTCTGAAACAAACCATTTTACATCAGAGGCCAGACAGGCTGTAACCTAGATGTGAGAACAGAGTGGAAAGGGTTTTTAGTTTGTTTGTTTGTTTGAGACAGAGTTTCTTTGTGTAGCCTTGGCTGTCCTGGAACTCACTTTGTAAACCAGGCTGGCCTCGAACTCACAGAGACCCACTTGTCTCTGCCTCCCAAGTGCTGGCATTAAAGGTGTGCACCACCATGCCCGGCTTCGGAAAGGGTTTTTAAACCAGAAGCCAGATGAGTCTTACTTGCAGAAACCAAACAAGAAAATGCAATGACTCAATTGGTCAGGAGAAAAAGTCCTCAAAGGAAATCACCTGGTACCTTTGCAGGCTGGCACTCCAGAGACCTCTAGTGCAGGCAGTGATCAGGACTCTTTGCTAACTCAATGACTTATTAGGGAGCCCCAGAGCCCTGATAACCAGAGGTCAAAGGGCAGAGGCAGGACCTGAGTACAGCAGGCTTTGTTCAGAATCAGCAGTCTGAGAAGGCAGTAGGTTAACACTTATCTCCATGCAACAGAGTCCGTGGAGGTGTGGGGCACAGAGGCAGTCAGTGGATTGTTCTAGAACTTGGCCTTTCCTCGGGTCATGTGGCTGGCAACGTTTCTGAGACTTGGGATGTCTGGGCCTGTCTTGCTGTCATCCCTGGAGCTCTTCCCTCGTTTCTGTGGATGTTTGGGCTCTGGAACTTCTCGAACTGCTGAGTTTAGTTCCTTTCCACCCTATCAGGGGCATCTGGACTTTCGAAGGTGGTTAACTCAGAACAAACTGTGTGTGTTGAGATGCAGAGAACAAGTGTGGTTTTTTTTGGTTTTTTTTTGGTTTTTCGAGACAGGGTTTCTCTGTGTAGCTTTGGCCATCATGGACTCGCTTTGTAGACCAGGCTGGCCTCGAACTCACAGCGATCCGCCTGCCTCTGCCTCCCGAGTGCTGGGATTAAAGGCATGTGCCACCACGCCTGGCAACAAGTGTGTTTTTAAAATATAGAATATGGGGCTAAAGAGATGGCTCAGAGGTTAAGAGCACTGTCTGCTCTTCCAAAGGCCCTGAGTTCAATTCCCAGCAGCTACATGGTGGCTTACAACCATCTCCAATGAGATCATGTGGACAGAATACTGTATAAATAAATAATGTTTAAAATATAGAATATGAAAACTTTCCTATCTACCCCACTCTGTTTCTTATCATTACAAATATTCTTTTTTGTTTGCTTGTTTGTTCTTTTTTTTTTTTTTCCCCCTGAGACAGGGTTTCTCTGTGTAGCTTTGGCTGTCCTAGACTTGCTTTGTAGACCAGGCGGGCCTCGAACTCAGTGATCCGCCTGCTTCCCGAGTGCGCCACCCTGCCCGGCTTTGTTCTTTGTTTTTAAGAGACAGGGTTTCTCTGTCTAACAGCCCTGTCCTGTCCTGGAACTTGCTCTACAGACCAGGCTGGCCTCGAATTCAAGAGATCTGCCTGCTTCTACCTTCCAAGTGCTGGGATAAAAGGTGTGAGCCACCACTATCTGGCTATTACAAATATTCTTTAAATAAACTCTTTTTGTGCTGTATCACAGTGTCTTGCTGGGTGTCATGGCACATGCCTTTAATCCCAGCACTGAGGAGGCAGAGGCAGGTGGGTCTCTGTGAATTTGAGGTCAACTTGATCTACATAGCAAGTTCTAGACAAGCCAGGGTTACATAGTGAGACCTTGTCTCAAAAAAAAAAAAAAAAAAAAAAAAAAAGTTACTTGAGCCAAATGTGGCCAGCTCTAACCTAACCCAGCACTTGGAAGGTAAAGGTTAGAAGATCAGTCTGGATTACAGGAGACCCCATGTGACACACACACACACACACACACACACACACACACACACACACACACACATTTCTAGCAGCCAACGATTTTGGCTAATAGTACCATAGATAGGGAATTCACAAACAGAAATGCAGAGTATGCATAAGCTGTTCAGCATCTTTAAAGATTGAAAGTAAGACCATTTTCAGCGGCAGGAGCCATCTCTGCAAAGGGGCGGAGGGAGATGAGTATAGCTCTTAGTTTAAGTGGGGAGGTATAACTTGCTACCAAGCCTCTGGAAGCCGCTTCCTGATACATAGGACGGGCTATAATAAGGAAAACCTTATGTTCCTAATAAAGGATTGGGTAGAAAGCATGGTATAAACTGGGTGTAGTGTGGAAGCCCACAATCCTGATACTCAGGTGGCCCAAGCAGGAAGACTGAGCATCCACTGCCTTCCATAGTGAGAACCCATCTTTCAAAAAAAAAAAAGTATGGTTGTGGGAAGGAGTAAGCTTTGTCACAGGTGGGAGCAGTCTTGGCGGGCTTTACCCTTGGGCACCCCATGAATACCTTGTGACAGACTGAGTGGAGCCATCCTGGGTTTAAAATTCAGGAAGCAGACCTGGGAACTCCACCTGGACTATTGTCTTTCTAATGGACCCTCACCGGGAGAAGGAGCCGGTCCTTCCCACGTGACTGAGGGAGTTGGGGAAGGGAGAAAAACAAAGTCGGCTTCAGGGAGAGCATGCAGGCAGCAGCGGACAAGCTGGATCAGCACGCCGGCCAGAGAGACACCTAAGGATCCGTCCCGTGGAACGGCTACCAGAAGGTTCACTCTTTCGTCCCTTTAACCTTTTTCCTTCTTTTATAAGCTAGTTGGGTTGCATAATAAAGTTTAATTGCTAAGAAACAGAGTCAACATATGGTGTATTCCCATAATAAAATAGTATGAAAATGTGAAGACACAGTACATATCAATGCTGTCATAGAAACAGATGCATTATCTGTGACATATGGTTACATAATAAAAAAAAAAAATTTCAGGGCTGGAGGGATGGTTCAGTGGTTAAGAGCACTGCCTGCTTTTCTAGAGGTCCTGAGTTCAATTCCCAGCAACCACATGGAGGCTCACAACCATCTATAATGTGATGTGATGGCCTCTCCTGGCATGCAGGTATATATGCAGATAAAACACTCATATAAATATAAATAAGGCCCGGTTGAGGTTCAAGGCTAGCCTGGACTACAGAGTGAGTTCCAGGACAGCCAGAGCTGATACACAGAGAAACCTTGTCTCAAAACAAAACAAAACAAAACAAATAAATAAATAAACCTTTTTAAAAATTGCAGAGAAATGTGTGCAGATTGATTAATTTTTGTTAATGTATTCACACACATATTTATATGAGTAGATAAAGTCCAGGTGTAAATATGCCTGTGTACTAGGCACGGATATCTTGGAAGGTAGAGTAACATATGATCTTAATATAATTTAAACTATCTGAAATTTTATTATGGCTGTAAATTTTATAATTAGAGAAAAGGGGTGTAGGGATGTAGCACTGTGGTAGAGCTAGCACACCTGGGGCTCTGAGTCTGTCTTCCGCACCCTCAAAGAAAGAAGAAAAGTCTCAAGGAACAACAGCTATGAAAAACAGAACAAAGAAGAAACTGTTTCAGCCAGGCAGTGGTGGTGCACGCCTTTAGGCCCAGCAACTCTGGAGGCAGAAGCAGGTGGAACTCTGTGAGTTCGAGGCCAGTGTGGTCTATAAAGTGAGTTCCAGGACAGCCAGGACTATATAGAGAAACCCTGTCTTTAAAAAAAAAAAAAAAAAAAAAGCCTGCTGCTGTGTCTCTGCCAGCCTGCATCACCGTCCAAAGGGGAAAGTTCACTTTCTTCTCTTTGGTTCAAAGGTCCTCAGCTGGCTGCTCCTTACTCGCTCCCAGCAGAGTTAATTACTGTCTTATATCACGACCCATTTACAGGTCTACAAACTACAGTCCTGGAGCTCCTCTGGGGGGAAATTTCCCCAGTGGCTAGCGGGTGGCAGAACTGTTCAGTAACTGAATGACTGCTGTGGGCACTGGCGTTAGATGAACAAGTTAGGACAGATTGTGGAAGTATTAAGTACAAGCAAAGAAGAGAAAAGGCAAAGCTGTGGACACCTTTGTCCTGGGCTAAAGGACCCCTCTTGTAACGCCCAGGCCCCTTTTAACACTGTATAAACCTTAAGTAGGACACAAATAGTTTGGCCCATTTGTAGTGTGGTATCTATGACATAACATACATAGGCATGCTACCAGGCCTGGTCCTTCTCTGGCTGTGTTGGAGCCACATCACCAGGGCTAACCCAGCACAGATGAGCGTGGTGAGAGGAGGGGAGGACCCAAGGTTCTAACAAAAACAAAAAAAACCAAAAAACCTCCAACCGCCCTCAGGCGCAAAGCAGGTGATTGACGGCTTCCAAAAGAGAGTACCCAAAATGCCCTATGAGGCCAGAGCCTGCTTGGTCAAAAGGCAAACTAGTCTTGGGAAAGACAAACATTTACGCTGCACTAAGCTCTTGATAACCAGGTCCTAACCTGTGTGCTTCTGGTAAGGAGGGCTGAATTAGCTTTCTGTTGCAGCTGCAATGAATTTCTAAGAACTCATTCACTCCAAACAACTTGTCAGAGCTGGAGAGATGGCTTTGAGGTTAAGAGCACTGGCTGCTCTTCCAAAGGCCCTGAGTTCAATTCCCAGCAACCACATGGTGGCTCACAACAATCTCTAATGAGATCTGGTGTTCTCTTCTGGTGTGCAGGTGTACATACAGGAAGAACACTGTATACATAATAAATAAATCTTTAAAAACAAAGCAAAACAAAACAAAACAAAAAACCAATTTGTCCTACTTCTGTAGGCCGGAAGTCTAGCACAAGTCTCATGGAGCCAAAACCAAGATGTTGGTGGGGCAGCAATGCTCTCTCTGTAGACTCCGGGGGAATCTGTTCTTGACTTTTCTGCCTTCTCCAGGCTGCCTTCCTTTGACTCATGGCTTCTCTGTCCTAACCCTGCCTATTCATCTCTCTGATTGTGCTTCTATAAGTTTCCTTACTAACCATAGTCACAAAATAGCTCCCTTAATAAAAACAATTTAGATTTATTTATTTTGTGTCTTGAGTGTTTCGCCTGCATGTATGTATGCATGCCAAGTATGTCTCTGGTGTTGGCTGAGATCAGAAGAGGGCATCAGATCCCCTGGAACTGGAATTACCGAAGATTGTGAGCCACCATGTGAGTGTTGGGAATGAAACCTGGGTCCTCTGGAAAAGCAGCCTGTGCTCTTAACCACAGAGTCATCTCTTCTTTTAGGGATTCATGTAATTAAAGTAGATTTGCTTAAATCATCCCCAGCAATCTCACCTCAAGGTTCTCAACCTTAATTTTATCAGCAACATCCCGTATGTCTTAGATAACAAATTCACAGGTTCCAGAGATGAGGACAGACATATTTGCTGGGAATGGGGGAGCATTATTCTGTCTCACAGGGTATAAACTTAAAGTAGAAATGGCCTAGCCGGGTGTGGTGGCGCACGCCTTTAAGCCCAGCACTCGGCAGATCGCTGTAAGTTCGAGGCCAGCCTGGTCTACAAAGTGAGTCCAGGATGGGCAAGGCTACACTGAGAAACCCTGTCTCGAAAAACCAAAAAAAGAAAAAAAGAAAAAGAAAAGAAAAGAAAAACCAATACACAAACAAACAAATAAATAAATTAAAGGCAGGGTGATAGTTTTTTGTTATAAGCACTCTCTGATATATAATTTTCCTACAAAGAGACAAGTTTTTGCCTGGTGTATTCGTCAGGGCTCTCTAGAGGGACAGAACTTATTGAATGACTGTATAGACAGGCTGTGGTGCAGCTTGTCCATCAATGGCCACCTACCAATGGAAGAGGCAAGAATCCAGCAGTTCAGTCCACAAAGTGGGATGTCTCAGCTGGTCTTCAGCTTACACCAGAATTCTGAAGAAGTAGGCCCCAGCGTCAGTGAAGAAATTGACTTTCCAGCAAGAGGGAGAGCAAGCAGGCACAGAAGGTAAGCCTCCGCCTTCCATGTCCTTTGTGAAGGCTACCACCAGAAGGCGGAGCCCAGACTGAAGGTGGATCTTCCCACCGCAGAGGATGCAGATTAAGCCAGGCAGTGGAGGCACATGCCTTTAGTCCTAGCACTTAGGAGGCAGATCTTTCAGCCTAGTCTACAGAGCTAGTTCCAAGACAGCCAAGACTACACAGACAAAACCTCCCTGGGGCGGGGGTGGTGGTGTGGTGGTGAGAATCTAGATCAAAAAGTGATGTAAATGATTTAATTAAGAAAAAAATTCCTCGCAGATGTACCCATCCACTTGGGTTTTAGTCAAGTTGACAACCAAGACAGCCATCATACCAGGTTTCATTTTTTCGGCTGACAGTTGTCAGTGTTTCCCCCCTCCCTTATACCTGGCTGCTTGAGGCAAAAAGCCTTGCACTGACTAGCTCAGTTTCTCTGGCAACCAGCTGGACTGTCCTCAAGATAGCCCAGCTGTTTTGGACACTTCAGAATCGGTCTGAGAGCACTTATGGGAACCATTCCAATGACAACATCGGCTGGTATAACTACTGTTTCCGAAAGCTTTGCTCCAGTTGTGACTATTTCAGATAATCTGTGCCAGTAGGAGGAAGCGAGCCGGGGCATATAAACCTTAGTACGCTTTACGTGACACTGTAGCTTTTCTCACTCCAGACTGGAGGAAAAGAACTACTTAGAAAACTCAGTAAGAAGGCAATGATTGGTGCAATATGAGACCCGTGATTTGTTTTTATGTTGCCTGTGCGGCCTGTGATTGGTGGAACCGAAAGCTGTGCTATATGATTGGTAGAAGTACTATCCTTCATTTGCAAACCACACCCCTCCTAGGTATATACCCAGTCAGTTTAGCTCACTTTTTGAGTAGGTCAAGAGACACTTTCTTGTGCTGCTCTCCGGTGTTTTAACGTTATTAGCCTTAATAGAAGACCTCTTCTGCCTGGTGTAGTGGTGCACGCCTTTAATCCCAGCACTTGAGAGGCAGAGGCAGGCGGATCTCTGTGAGTTCGAGGCCAGCCTGGTCTACAAAGCAAGTCCAGGATAGCCAAGGCTAAAACAAAAAAAAAAAAAGACCTTTTCTTTTCTTACCTTCTTGAAGTCTTTGTGGGGAGAGTAGGTTGAGCTAGTAACATTGTTTTACTTTGGTTTCTATTGGTGTGATAAAAAACTATATCAAAAAAACAACTTGTGGAAGAAAGGGTTTATTTCATCTTTGTTTTTTGTTTTTTTTTTTTTTAAACTCCCAGGTAACAGTGTATCACTGAGGAAACTCAAATCAGAAACTGGAGCAGAAGCCAGGGAGGAGCATCTCTTATTTGCTTGCTTTCTGTGGCTAGCTCAGATTGCTTTCTTACACAACAATCTGCCCTGGGTGGCACCGCCTCACTGGCCCTGAGCTGAGCCCAACCACCTCCACCTTGCCTGCAAGCAATGTGATGTAGCATGTTCTCAATGCAGGCTCCTCCTCACACATAACTCTAGCTTGTGCCAAGTTGATAAGAAACCAGCACAGGAAGCTGTGAAGAGGAGACAGTGGTAGTAGTGGTATGACTGTGGTGAGGCGATAGCTGAAGAGTTCCAGAGAACAGCAAGCAGACAGAGATGACAAAGGATGGAGGACGCATACTGAAGGTGAAAAACTGAGTTGCTGAAGATGAGGGCCTGGGAGCCCTGGTCACTGGAAGAGAGTTCCAGTCAGCTGGCAAGATGGAGACTCCTCTAGCCAAAGGCTTAGGAACTGTAACACTGGCTGCTGGGGGCTGCTGGGGTTGCTGGGGGTTGCTGGGGGCTGCTGATGGTGTCGCAGCTGCAATCAGGAATTTCATTAGATGCTAAGTGCATGGCCTTTGACAATCAAACCCTAGAGCATTAAGCTTCCAACATGAGCACCCAGCACTCTCAGTCTCATACTTCTAGAGTCACAAGGTTTAAGTCTCTAGTTCTCAGAGCCTGGCAACTGTGCCCATTAGTCTTGGACATTTGATAGCCTGGGACTACCAATGTTGGAAATGCCATTCCTCACCTCTGTCAGAGCAGAGGGACTCCAGGCAGCTTACGGATAACAAAACAACATTGAAACTACCTGTCTGAAGTGAAAATAAGCAAATTCAGCGAACATCTATGAGATTATCCCAATTTTGCAGAACTTCTTCTCCCTATATATGTACTATTCCTGTTTTCATTTTCTTGTTTATAAAGGAAAATGCCTACCTTCAAGACACTGGTGTAGTCTGGGTGATCAGTTTTACATACTTATTAGTTAGGGTATGTATGAGTCATCTGGATGCCTCGTTTAAAGGGGGAATTTGCTACAGCTTGTCTGAGATGGACCCGACAGACTGCATGTCTAAGTGCTTCTAGGTACTATCGGTGCTGCTGTTGGATCATGCTTTGAAGGCAGGGGACTGAGAACAAAATCTGGAATTGCCCTCTTGTTTCTAGAGGATGGTCCGCTCAGGTGCACTTGTACTGTTCCTGCCACTCTACTGTGATGCCTTACTTCTCCTTCTGTTCAAGCACTTCATGCTTTTTGAAATCTAGTGATGATATAAGTATCCATGATTTCAGAATTCATATTTCTGCTGGCAGTGGTGGCCCAGCAGTTGGGAGGCAGAGGCAGGCAGATCTTTGAATTTGAGGCCAGCTTGTTCTACAGAGCAAGTTCTAAGACAGCTAGGTCTACACAGAGAAACCCTGTCTTCAAAAAATATAAAAAGTAAATGAATAAATAAATAATATAAAAATAATAAAATAATAAATAAATAAAAAGGAATTATTTGTGTGTGTGTGTGTGTGTGTGTGTGTGTGTGTGTGTGTGTGCGCGCGTGCGCGCACGCGCGCGCGCCTACAAAGGCCAGAATGGTATGTCAGATCCCTTGGACCTGAAGTTAAAGGTGTTTGTGAGTTGTCTAGTGTGGGGGCTGGGATGCAAATCCCATGCAATCTCCAGCTCCAGGGTTTACCTTTTGTAGCCACAATAGTTAATATACCATAGATATATTAAAGTATGCAGTGAATAATAATATATGAGCACACCTGTAAAACTCTAAAAAATTAATGATTTTCACTCCCAACAATTCCTTCTGTTTCCTAGAAACCACCCACCTGCTTTCTGTCACTACAAGTCAGTTTATCTTTTTTTCTTTTTATTTATTATTTATACAGTAGTCTGCCTGTATTTGAGCCTGCAGGCCAGAAGAGGGCACCAGATCTCATTATAAATGGCTGTGAGCCACCATATGGTTAGCTGGGAATTGAACTCAGGACCTTTGGAAGAGCAGCCAGTGCTCTCTTTTTTTAAAAAAAAGATTTATTTATTATGTATACAGTATGCATCAGATCACATTATAGATGCTTGTGAGCCACCATGTGGTTGCTGGGAATTGAACTCAGGATCTCTGGAACAGCAGTCAATGCTCTTAACCGCTGAGCCATCTCTCCAGCCTGCAGCCAATGCTCTTAACCTCTGAGCCATCTCTCCTGCCTCCTTTTGTAAGTTCTATATAAACAGATACATATGAAATTATTTTATCTGGCTCTTACGGAGTTGTTATTTGATCCGTGCTCTTGCATCATTAGGTTGATTTCTAGTTTGTTCCTGATAGTAATTCCACTGACAGATCTACATCACAATGTATCTGTCCATTCACTTGTTGGCAGCTATTTGGATTATTTCTGGTTTATAACTTTTACAAAGCTGCTGTGAACATTCATGTTCAAATCATTGTATAACACATGCTTTTGTTTTCTCTCTGGAAAACACCCAAGTACAGAGGCTAGATCTAATGGTCTATTATGCTTAATTAAAAAAAAAAAAACTTTTTTAGACTTACTTATTTTGCTTTATTTGTATGAACATTTTGGCTACATGTATGTGCATACACCATGTGCATGCCTGTTGGATCCCCTGAAACTGGGGTTGCAAATGGTTGTGAGCTACAATATGGTACTAGAAACTGAGCCCCGTCCTCTGCAAGAACAACAATGTGCTACTAACTGTTGATCCATCTCTCTAGCCTCAAACTTTTGTTTGTTTGTTTGTTTGTTTTTCGAGGCAAGGTTTCTCTGTGTAACTGCTCTAGCTGTCCTGGAACTCACAGAGATCTGCCTGCTTCTGCCTCCTGAGTGCTGGGATTAAAGGCATGTACCACCATGCCCGGCCCCCAAATTTTTTTTGTTTTAAGTAAATTATTATATTATTTTTCAAAGTATGGTACGTGTATTATTTACAGTGATACCAAGGGTGCATGAAAATTCTAGTTCTTCTAAAGAATTCTTACCAATATTTACTATTTTGAAGTGTTGACTGCAAAACCCTTTTTAGGAAATCATATAGGGAAAAAAAAAAAGGCTACCAGTTTACCAAGTAATTATTCCCTTGGGAGACAATACTATTAAATTGTCATGTTTGTAGGTTTCCAAAGTGGGTCGGTCCCTTTAGACACACAGGGATCTTGTCTTGCCTTTTTAAATTTATTTACTTGTTGTGGTTCAGGCTTGATGGCAGCTAACGCCCATTCTTGTCGTTTAAACAGTTTTCTTTCCCTTTCATTTTCATTGTCCAAACAACTCTAAGTGGAAGTCGAAGAAAACACAGAAATCCTCCATCTAGAAAGCTGAAAATACTCCTCTGGCTCTGGCTCTTCTTTTTTGAGACAAGGCCTTGCTCTACTGTCCAGATTGTCCCAAAATTCATGTCTGAAGCAGATCATCTCTCAGCCTCCCCATACCAGGAACTGAAGTGTGAGCCGCCTCTCTCAGCTTCCACACTGTGAATTATTTCTTTCTGCTTTAAAAGTTGGTTTTATAAGTGACTAGAATAGACTCTGTCTCTAATGAACTTAAGTTTAGTATTTTTCTGTGATATAGTGAATCAGAAACAAAACAAAACAGCTCTGAAGTTTTCTATTTTCCTAAAACATTCTTAATCCCAGCATTCGGGAGGCAGAGGCAGGTGGATCACTGTGGCCAGCCTGGTCTACAAAGCGAGTCCATGCAGGACAGCTAAGAATACACAGAGAAACCCTGTCTCGAAAACCAAAAACCAAAACCAAAAACAACACACCAAAACAACAACAAAAACATTCTTCTAGTACAATTCAACACAGCGTTTAGTATAGCTTAACATTAATATTTTGGGTCTTTAATGTGTTAAATGAGTTCTTCTTTTAGCTGCATGGAGAGAAGTAACTTAACTCAAGTATTCATACATTAAAAAATTCTGATATTTCAGAGTTACAGAAAGGGATATTTTAGCATTAATATAACATATAGCAAAATAACATTAATAATTATGATCCTTAAACATTACTGGATAAAACTACTACACGCTGTGTAGGTATTGTAGGAGCGCGTGGGTCTCTGTTTATTATCTCATTAAGGTTCGTGGAGAATATTCTATTTTCTCTAGTTTAGACTCGAGCTCCACACTGAAGATTGTTAAAGGTTTTAAAAATATGACAAAGAAATCCAGAAATTATGCTGCTGTCCTCCTCGGGGAAGCCAAGCCCAAAGTCGCTTCAGCTGAAGACATTGTGATTTCTAAGCTCTCTCTCCATGTTCTTAGGCTCCGTGTCCTCTTCCTACTGTCCTTCACTAAGGCTGCATCGGTTAGGCTGCTTGTGGTGGTCGGGACTCCAGAACCCAGCTGGTCACTGCCTGGCTCTGTCCTGTGCTTCTGGCCAGGAGATTAACTTCCCTGTTGGCTGATGTAATACACATTCTGAGTGAAACTATTTTAGCCTTTGTCTACCGATAAAGCAGGAACCCCAAGAGAATGCCTCTCTATCAGGCAAATGAATTTCTTCGTGGATTCACTTTACTTGTTTGCTCAGTATTCCAATAGCACTGTTCTAAGGCAGTACTACTAAGAGAATGGTCTGGAAACACAGGGTTAAGCCATTGTCTCTCCCCAAAACCCACCAATAGAACAAAGAAACTTACCTAAACTTATCAAGGGTACCCGAGGAAATTCTCCCTCCAAAGCTCTCAAAGGAGAAACCTACAAGAAGCAAGCAAGATTCTCAGAGCTGTCCTTGCCACAGGAGGGTCCTAGCACAGGGAGTCCCGAAACACCTTTGTATTCCTAGGCTGGGGTTATAAATCAAGGTTTGAGCTCTGGCAGTTAATGCTCCTAAGTGTCTTGGCTTTACTTTTCAAGAACGAAAACTTCAGGTCCTAAGTCTTTTTCTGACTGCGATACTGTTGACAATTAAACGAATGAAGGCGCTCCCAGCCAGAAATCCCTGGGATGAACGACCGACCAGATACACCAAACTCAGGAGCACGCCCTAGATCACAGAGTATGGAGGGTACAGCCCAGGCCATTTCAAGTATCACGGGACTTTATAAGAATATGAAACTGAAAATGGGAAAGTCCCTCTCTAACCTTGTTCGGCGTCGCCAGCTAGGAGACTGGTGACGGCCTCCAGATCTGAGTCCGGATTGGCTGAGAGCTCAGGGGCTATATAAGAGCGCGCACCTAGCCCAGCCCGCATTTCTGTCGTCCCGAGCAGGTCAGGATGGCTCGCTTGGCGCTCCCGATCTTTCTGGTGCTTGCCACCCTGGCCGGATTGTATGCTATCCAGAGTGAGTACCCCCATCTCCCGCCTCTTGGCGTTTAGATTTTTCCCTAGTTCTCCTTCCCGAAGGAATTGGCCAGGGCTGGGTCTCCCGGGGAAGGGGTGAGGGTCTCGCTGCCCCGGTCTTGCTGCTTCCAAGGAGCAGGGTGCTGCGGACGGTTTTCTAGATGGTCAGCGCTGGAGGTGGGGGAGGCTTCTCTTTTGCTCTTTGCCTACCAAAGTCCCTAGGCTCCCAGAGCGCAGCAGAAGGGTGGGCCTGCCCCGAAGGTGCGGTGTGGAGGGTCACGGACGCATGGAAGCCTAGCCGGGACCCGGGAAAGCCAAACCGCTACCGTCAGGCTTTGCACTTGAAGAGCGCCTCGGATCCAACCCGGCCAAAGTCCAGAGATATGGGCGTGGGTCCTAGGCTCCGCGATGTTTCCAAAGCTTTCTAACAGTTATCGTACTTTGTATCATTAATGTTGCTTTTAGTAATAACCATAAAGGCTGCTGGGTATGATAGCTCACTGCAATGCCGAGGACTTTGCGTGCTTTTTTAAGTTTGAAAATGCGTCTCTCAGATGTGGATCGGGATTTTATGTAACTTATTCAGCAGTCGGGATTGGAATCGAGGCTGATCTATACCATCTGTGGTAAAGCAGGCCTTTTGGATGTAACCCTCATTTGTTTCCTCAAGTGCCCAGGCCTTCCTGGGTCACAGTCTGTAAGCAGGCTGGGCTGCTGGGCCCCTTGGTGCTTCATACAGAGCTTACTTTTTGGCATGGCGCCTGGATCTTTCCGTGATACACAAAGCCTCAATCTACTTTCAGTTTTGAAAAAGTGAAAATTTGTCTAAGTGAGGGAGGTTGCAAACTGTGGCGAGAGGATAATTCAGTATGGTTACTAAGACTCTTGAGAAATAACTCCACAAGTCATAGAGGCAGAAAAGTAACAAAGGCCAGATTCAGACGAGGTTCAACAGTTGTCTTGATTGTGGAAGAGGATTTCAGGCAGGCTGAAGCAGGGCTCTGAGCGCTGTGGCATATGGTATGTTCTTGTTACTGAAACTGCACATGCAAGGAGCTCTCTGGTTTATCTTCACTTTAACTTTACAGGAAGAAAAGTTCAAAGCTTCACTGAGACCTTTACCCCAGCTAGCCACCGTTCCCAGAGGTCTTCCTTTAGTAGCTGCCCTTTAGAGGCCATGCACCCTGGCTGTACATGTATTTGAAAGTGTATTATAAGGCAGGTGTGGTGACTCATGCCTGTAATCTCAGCCTTGGGGAGGCTGAGACAGGAGTCTGAGGCCAGTTTGGGAGGCAGTAAGCTTAAGCAAGCAAGCAAACAAGCAAGCAAACAAATGCAAGGGAAAACAAAACAAAAAAAAAAAGAGCCAGTGAAATGGCTCAGCAGGTAGAGACACTTACTACAAAGCCTGAGTTTGGTCTCAGATCCCACTTGGTGGATGGAGAGAACTGACTCTTAAGTCCACACACGAAGTGCAGCGCACGCGCACACACACACACACACACACTCTCTCTCTCTCTCTCTCACTCTCTATTTCAGTAAAACAATTTTTTTAGAAAGCAGATATACATTAGTGATACCTTGATGTCAAATCTGCTTATTCTACACAGTAGTACATCTTGTCTTATTGGATGAGAGGCAGAAACAGAATTTATAGGCTGGTGTTACGACTCAGGAACTAAAACTACTTGCCCTGCCACCTGACCACCCAAATTCATGGAGCCCACAAGGGAAGGAGGAAACTGTCCATTGTCTTCACAAGCACACCTGCAGGAGTGTGTGTGTGTGTGTGTGTGTGTGTGTGTGTGTGTGTGTGTGTAAGTGCACACACACACACACACTCCACTTGAAGGAGTTTGTAGTATTTTCTTTCCATGTCCCTATAGTGTGAGGTAATTATTCCCAACATGTTTAGTTCCAGGACTCACTTGAAAGTGCTCACTAGAAATGCACATCCTCCTCTCATGCCCAGCCTTTAATCCCAGCACTGGGGAGGCAGAGGCAGGTGGATCCCTGTGAATTTGAGGCCAACCTGGTCTAGGACAGCCAAGGTTACACAGAGAAACTCTGTCTCAGAAAACCAAAAAAACAAAAACAACAAAAGAAAAGAAAAGAAAACAAAACAAAACGACCCAACACCAACTCAATCACTTAAAGTTTTGCCAGCTTATGTAGATATTTAAATTTTGTTTGTTTTCTAGTTCACGAAGCCAGAGGCCTGTTTTGGAATGCAAACTCCGGGTTGGAACAGAGAGGCTGGTACCCTGGATTGACTTGCACAGGAGCCTAGTTAGGGAGGAGATATTCCTAACAGCTGCCATGGGTAGCTCCACTTGCAGCGCCGTGTCAGACAATATGTGTTAGGAAGTCTAGGGAGGAGCAATAAGCAAAACGGAAGGGGATAAAAATAAGAAAGAAAGAGGGGCTGATGTAGCATACAAGAACATGCGTACGTTGATGTGGATACTGCAGACGGTGTGAGAATGAGACATGGAATTTGAAAGTAGGTGGGCCATGGGATTTATTAAGGGAACAGACAGGGGCTGTTCTTGAGAGCCTGGAATAAAAGCTTCTTAAAATATCCAGCACAGGGTCCAGTGACAGAAATACTGCTACAAGCCAGGTAGGAAAAACAAAAAGCATGTGCAGGATTTTGAGGAAAAGATACTACATTCTCAAAATGCGTTTTTGGGGAAGCAGACCTCTTGCCCAGGGTAGAAATGGAACTGGGAGAAACAGATGAGCAAATGTGACGTGCGGCATGGCATGGACTGAGGTGACTCCGAGGACAAGGCCCAGTGGTTGTCATTTGTCTTTCCCTGTGGCCCTCAGGTCCCCCTAACGTGCAAGTGTACACCCGCCACCCGCCGGAAAATGGAAAGCCAAACTTCCTGAACTGCTTCGTGTCCAAGTTTCACCCCCCTCAAATCGAAGTTGAACTGTTGAAGAATGGAAAGAAGATGGAGAAGGTAGAACAGACGGATCTGGCCTTCAGCAAGGACTGGTCTTTCTACCTCCTGGTCCACAAAGAAATCATACCCACACAGTATGACACATATGCCTGCAGAGTCCAACACGTCACTCTGAAGGAGCCTATGACCGTCACCTGGGGTAAGCTTTCAAGTTCATCTTTGGTTTCTCAAAGCTCCATCTGTGTTGAGTCACAGCTTAGAATGGCTTTTGCTATTGTAAAAATCTGCATACTGAGATGGCCAGAGAATAACCCCAGGGGACTGATGAGTGGTGCCTGCTGACTTACCCAGCATGCCCCTGAACCAGCAGTTCACTGCTCTGAGTGCAGGAGCAGCAGCAGCGCCTGCGGTCCGTGCCCTCCCATACCTACAGTTCTGGACTGCATCCCTGCCTTGGCTAGATGCGGGTGTGTGTGTGTGTGTGTGTGTGTGTGTGTGTGTGTGTGTGTGTGTGTGTGTGTGTGAAGGTTGTAGACAGGGCTGGATCTCTGGGTAGTTCTTAACAAATACTCCAGGCTCGCAACAACAACCAACCTTACTGCTAACAACACCTGGATGTCTGTTAGTACTTTCTAGGATAAAAGTAAAGATGTTTTCTTTTTCTCCATTTTCTTTTTCCATAGACCGAGACATGTAATCAAGCCTCGTGGAGGTAGGTTCCTTGACTGTAAGAAATGGGCCCTTGGGAGGGGGGAGGCTGGGGGTGGACCACATGCCTAGCATTCATAAGGCTTCTAGTTCTCTTCCCAGCACTGCAGGAAGAGAAGTTTGATTCACTATCCTAGGAGCTGGTGTAGACAGCGCTAACATGATAACCACCACTGTATGGAAGACATTGATCAGGGAAGCTTGTAGGTAGCCGGAGAAGAGTTCTTTAGGGTGACATTCCTTTATCCTGTGGATCGGCAGGAAGGAGGCATGTAGTCTCAGGTCTGGTTCTGCCACATCACTAAACCTCTAAAGGGAGAACAGTGCCTCTGAGTATGTGACAAGGGGAGGCTGGTGGTCATCCACACTACCTGCAAGGGTTTGGTCAGTCTGCTGTTTTCACCCTGAGAAGGCCTTGGACAATGAACCTCCTGCTCTCTTTGAGTAGCAGTGGCCTAGCTCTTCACTCACAAGAGTGGGGTGACAGCATTCCACAGGTGCGCTACCCTTCCAGTCTCTTGTTCTGGACCATTATAGATGTATTAGAAGCAGGCCTAGGAGAGTGAGAGGGAGCTGGAGTGTCTCTGTTACAAGGAGCTTTTCAGTGAAATCCTGCTGTCCAGGGACCTTGGGGCCAAAAACTCATTCAAATCTAAAAAAGGAAAATGGGGGGGGGGGTGGAGAGAATGGATGATCTGCCCAGACAGGCAGTTACCAAATGGTGGAGTCAGAACCCACTTCCTTTAAGAAAGTGGTTGTCTAGCTGGGCGTGGTGGCACACACCTTTAATCCCAGGCATACAGGCAGATCTCTGTGAGTTCGAGGCCAGCCTGGTCTACAAAACGAGTCCAGGACAGCCAGGACTTCACAGAGAAACCCTGTCTCAAAAAACAAAAACAAAGCAAAAAAAGTGGTTGTCCAATAGACCCATTTGGTGGTGAGATCTGTAATACAATACCATAAATGTTCCACTAACTTTCTCCTTCCCCCCTCCCTCCATCCTATCCCTTCCCTTTTTATTTTTAGGTCTGAAGATTCATTTGTACCAGCTTAATTCCAAATTCAAATTTTAATATGCTATATAATTTATGTACACAGTAAGAAGTAGCAATGTATACATCATCTTCTTTTTAACTTACTTTAAATACTGTATGCATGCCCCCCCCCAAAATATGGAGACTAACACCCTACATATCTGAAATAATAAAGCACCAATAAGTATTTTAATCAGAAACTTTATGAGAAAACATTTTGATAATTTGAAAGAAAAAATGTTAATAAACATAGTTAAAGACAGTAGTTTATCACGTATCATACTCTCTGTAGGTAGATGCAGTTATTCATCTGTGGTCTAACACAACATAAGGGATGTTCTTAAAAATTTGATAATTTGAGATATTTTCTTGTTGGTGAAGCAGAGGGCCTAACTGAAATCTGTCACTGTGCCTAGCAGCTTAGCGGCTCTCCCCCAACTGTGGTTACTTCCTCTTTGTTATTTTTACTCTGGCGGGGTGGAAGGGTTTTTGTTGCCAGAGTATTACACGAAGTAGTTCCTAGGTAGCTTTAAGTGTCTGCAAGTGTGCATGTGGTTTTCAAAACCTACAGAGCCAGTGAATGTCTTGGGTTTCCATAGAAGCAGGTTCCTGAACCGAGGTCTAGAAGAAAATGACTAAGAAAGGACTCCAAAACAGAGGTGGGAGGTGGGTAATGAAGGACAGGGATTGGGAAGCAAGGGGCCTAGGGATTTCAGAAGTGTTGGTCCCACCAGGAGCTCTAGAGCTACACACACCTTCAAGTTTGTCTTGGTAGTTCTTGGTAGTGTGCACAAGCCTACTGCTGGCGCTACAGGGCTGTGTGATAGGATAAAGGCCCAGATAGTTTGGGGTACAGGTTCTGGTTATTGGTAGCAAATTTTGGCTCTTACAGCTGGATGTAGGAGGGGCATCGGTGGCTACTGAGCTATTGGGCCTGCAGCATACCCAGTCTAAAAACCCAACTCCCAGGTTCAAAGTTTCTAACGGCTAATGTTAAAGTGGGAATCCTAATCTTATGAAAGTACCATAACATTCCTGACTTGAGCTTTTAATTTTGATACCATTTAATTGTGTCCTTTTGTGGTTGGAGGCTTAGTCCCCAGAGTGGTGATAATGAGAAGTGGGGTGGGGTGGGGGAATCTAGTGGTCCTGAGAGGCTCCCAGGGGATTCTGAGTTCTGGGAGGTTTATGGTAAACACAGCAAGCCTGGCCTCTCTGTGCCTTCTGCTGGTCTAACATGTAATCATTTGCTTGCTCCATTCTGTTGGTGTGAAAGAGGAACCTTTGGCACAGAGCCTGTACTTACCACTTAAAACCTGAAACCTCGAAACTCTGAGTTAAATAAATCTCTTCTACGGAGCTTGTGTCAAGTATTTTGTTAGAACAATTAGTTACTGATTAATAGTAACCATAACCCAAAAGTGGGATAATTAGTCTTGTATCACAAAGGCTATTCATTTATGTTTGTGTGTGATACATGTTCATATGTCCATCACGTGCATACTTGGTGCCCATGAACTTCAGAAGAAGGTGTCAGATCCCCTGAAACTAGTTATGGAT
Organism: Acomys russatus; assembly: GCF_903995435.1. Taxonomy (NCBI): domain Eukaryota; kingdom Metazoa; phylum Chordata; class Mammalia; order Rodentia; family Muridae; genus Acomys; species Acomys russatus. Next base: position 58,366,490 of record NC_067140.1, read on the forward strand.
GGCTGTGAGCTACCATGTGGGGGCTGGGAACTGAACCTAGGTCCTCTGGAAGAGCAGCCACTACTCTTAACTGCTAAGCCTTTATTATTTATTATTATTTTAAAATTATTTTTTGTTTGTGTGTAGGGGTTTGCATGGGTGTGGAGGTGTGCATGTGTGTATGCACATGATTTCGGTGTGTATGTGCATGTGTATACATGTGTGTGTGAGTGTACATATGTAGGGGTGTGCACATGTGTTTGTGGGGTTGTACATGTGTGCATGGATCAAAGGCCAGAGGTAGTTGCTACTGGATGCCTTCCCCGGTTACTATCAGCCTCAAGCTGGTAAGTCTCAGGGATCCTCTACTTTCCACCTCCCCAGCGCTGGGGAGGGCACACAGCACCACACCCAGCTTTTATATGAGTGCTGAGGATTGAACGCAGGTCCTTAGGCCTCAAGACGAGGCATCTCCCAGGCCCCCCAATAAATGACACTTACAGGAGGTAGATGGGCCCAGAAGACAGCAATCTCCTGGGACAAAGTTCTTTGGGTGTAGTGTTTGGTTTTCCGTCTCTTTCTGTGTGAAGAGTTTAGTCTTGATTGGCTAGTGACATTTTAGTGGGGCTGGAGATGGCCATTACCATTGGGCTTACTCTGTGTGGCGGACTTACTCCGTAAGAAGCCCTAGAGAAAAGATTCCTGGCAAGGGGGCATCCCAAGTGCCTTAGCCCAAGGAAGCTGTCATAGCACAGCTGCAGTGGCCGCCTAGGGACTCAGCAGAAGGAAAGAAGATTGGACTCCTCCAAGGACTGCTTCCTGCAGCAGCAAAGAGCTGGGAGAAAGAACCCCCACCCTCCACCCTGCTAAGATGCCTTAAAAATACACTTGTTACCTTAAAAATGATCTCGGGGCAGGCGGCAGGTAGAGAAATGGACCCTTCCCACCCATTCTGGTGGAAACTTTGTTGGTACCCAGGGTGCCAAGAAGGACCATATTTTCAACTTCCTGTCTCCACTGGTTAAATGTCGCGCCCGCCTTGCCAGCAAGGAAGACGCCACAACAGGATCCTTCTGAAGCACGCTTTATTGGGGATACATCATGATGCCTGGCTGCGCAGCTGACAGCTAAGAACGGAAGACCCAGAGCACAGAACTGGCGCTGCTTATATAGAGCAAAGGGAGGCGGGTGTAGATTCGATTGGTTCGTGTCTCAAAGCTTCATTAGCATGGCTTTTGGCGGGCTTCACGCATGCGCATAAGAGTTGTTTTTACCACTGCTGAGTTCAAGAAGAACCCGGAAACTGGCGCCATCTTGCAATGGCGAATGTCGGCTCCTGACAGTTAAACTATGAGCAGTAAGCCTGAGTGGGCTGCTTTGAGCCCCAACAATGGCTCTGATTCATTGTTCTGGTATTGTTGGCTCTGTGATGCTTTTCTGAAATAGTAACAATCTAAGTAAAATTCCCCAAACAAAAATCCCAAACTACACCTTTTGAGTTGCCTCACACTTACTTATTTCAGCTACATTAGCCTGGCACAGCAAGTGGTCAACAGAATTTCAAGAAATAAAACAATGGGATTGTAAACTCTGGTTATAAAGACGTGTGTATCTGTAGGCTGCAACCTCTGGCCTCCAGTTTCTGGACACTACAAGTAATGTCACCATCTGAGCCATCAGAAAGTGTCCTGTTAATTTTCTTTTTTTCTTTTCTTTCTTTCTTTTTTTTTTTTTTTCTTTTGTCCTGTTAATTTTCAAAGCCTCACTGGGAGAATGTGACTAGACAGCAGGACTGTTGATCTAACATCTGTGGGCGGGTAGGAGTGGAGAACAGTTGCTCTTCCCCTTTCTGGTAAAGGGCTCGGGCTAAAGAGGAAACTAAGCGGGGGTGGGGAAGCTCCTTTTGCCACTGCCCTGGTGATGTGGCAACCTGCGGCTGAGTAGGCAATTCACAAACAGTCAAAGTATTTTAGGAGGCAGTGGCAGCAGGGAGGCGGTCTAGAGGCAGGAGTGGAATCCCGGATGGAATCTGCACCTTATCAACCTGCTTTGCACCCTCCACTCTGCAACTTGGGGTGTCCCGGACACAGCCTTCTCCCTGCTTATCAGCATCTACACAGTCTTGCCAGTTCCTCAAGTCCCTCACTTGGGATCAAAACAAAAGCATGTTTACATCATTACACAATTAGTTCTACACGTCTCCTTGTTTATCATCATCTGCACAATCTTGCGAGGTCCTCCTGCCCCACCCAAAAGCTACCCTGGCAGGGATGAGATGGGTAGGACAAACACCCAGGTCTCAGGAGGGCTGCTGGGTACCCGGGTGGAGATGAAGGGATGGTGGGCTCTGCTTACTGGGGCTGTCCAGCCTCACGGGAGGGAGGGTCCCTCTCCTGGCTGGAGTGGGGAAGTATAGCCATCGCCTATGGTAGTGAGACACAGAGTGTAGAGAGCCCACCAGTCGTATTACCTGGGTCGATAGGTTGCTGCTTGTGATGGAGTGCCGCTGGGCACTGCACACATGGCTGGCCTCCACTACCTCCCTTCTTAGGCTTTCAGTCGTCCACCAGGTTCCATGGATTATATCCACATGTCTACTGTAACACTGTATTGTGCAGTATTCCTGCCATTGTGTTTGAGATATAACTAAAAAACCACACAGTTAGAACATTTAAAGTATGTAACTCATCGAGGCTTAGTATATCCATCACCATGATTTTAGAACATTTTCTTCTCTCTTTTGTTTTTTGAGGTAGGGTCTAAGCTGGCCCTGAACTCATTAGAGATCTTGCCTCTGCCTCCTGAGTGCTGACATAAAAGGTGTGTGTCACCATGTCCAGTAATTTTGGAACATTTTCTCACCCTCCCCACTAAAATCCTGTTCCAGTTAGCTGGCTCTCCCCATTCTTCCTAAACCCTCCAGCCCCCCAAAACTATTAATCTTTCAGTCTTTTGAATTTGTCTAGTTTTTTGTTTGTTTGTTTGTTTGTTTTGATTTTGGTTTTTTTGAGACAGGATTTCTCTGTGTAGCTTTGGTTGTCCTGGACTTGCTTTGTAGACCAGGCTGGCCTTGAATTCACATCAATCAGAGGCCTGCCTCTGCCTCCCAAGTGTTGGGATTAAAGGTGTGTGCCACCATACCCGGCTCTCAACCTATTCTTGATATTCCTTTTATTAAAATTGTTTTATTTACCTGTGTGAGGGCATGTGTATATGTGGCAGTGATAGGACATCTTGCTGCCATGTAGGATCTGGGATGGAACTTGGGCAGTCAGTGGTCAGACTTGGCAACAGTCCCTTACCCACTGAAGGATCTCCCCTGCCATTTAGAGACTGTGATAACCACACCTCACCCTTTTTTGCTACAAGGTCTGACTATGAAGTTCAGGCTTGCATAGAACTCACAGCAGTCCTTCTGCCTCTGCCTTACAAATGCTAGGACTAAAGAGCGCAGCACCATGCCCAGGCTGAAGCCAAGTCTCTCTATAGCTAATGCTGGGACTAAAGAGCGCAGCACCATGCCCAGGCTGAAGCCAAGTCTCTCTATAGCTAATGCTCAATCTTCATCTCATTTCCTAGAACAAAAGTTTAAATATACACTACATAGTTTTTCTTTTAATTTTTAAAGATTCATTTATTATTATGTATACAGTGCTCTGCCTGCATGTACACCTGCAGACCAGAAGAGGGCATCAGATCATATTATAGATGGTTGTGAGCCACCATGTGGTTGCTGGGAATTGAACTCAGGACCTCTGGAAGAGCAGCCAGTGCTCTTAACCTCTGAGCCATCTCTCCAGCCCCTACATAATTTCTATTAGAAACTCAGACATGCTGGGCGTGGTGGCACATGCCTTGAATCCCAGCACTCAGGAGGCAGAGGAAGTCAGATCACTGTGAGTTCAAGGCCAGCCTGTTCTACAAAGCAAGTTCAGGGACAGCCAAGGCTACACAGAGAAACCTTGTCTCGAAAAACCAAAACCAACCAACCAACCAACCAACCAACGCACTAACCAAAAAACAAAAACTAAAAAAACCCCAAAACCAAAACAAGCAAATAAAAATCTCAGACACATAAAGAACTTTCTTTCTTTTCTTTTTTTATTATTTTCTTATTTTTTTTTTTTTTTTTTTTTTTTTTTTTTTTTTTTTTTGTCTTTTTTTGTTTTTTGTTTTTCGAGACAGGGTTTCTCTATGCCACCTTGGCTGTTCTGGACTTGCTATGTAGACCAGGCTGGCCTAGAACTCACAGCGATCTGCCCTGCCTCTGCCTCTCAAGTGCGAGGATTAAAGGTGTGTACCACCACGCCTGGCATAAAGCGCTTTCTAACAGTGTTACAGTCTATGTACAAGTGTTAGTCTGTGTGTGTGTACGTGTGCCACATGCATGCAGTACCCTCAGAGGCCAGAAGAGGGCATGGGATCCCCTAGAACTGTAGTTAGAGCGAGTAGTGTGCGGCCATCTAAGAACCCAGATCCTCATGAAGAGCAGCCAGTAAATATCCTTAACCGCTGAACCATCTTTCTAGGCCCTAAAGATTAAAAACAAAACAAAACATGGTTTCATGTAGTCCAGGCTGGCTCTGGACTCCTTACTCTTCCTTCTCTGCCTCCCAAGTGGTGGGATTACAGGTGTGCACCATCAGTCACCTCTCTCCTTCCCCCATGTGGGTGGTCCCCAGGATGAAACTCAGATCATTAGGCTTAACAGCAAATGCCTTAAAACACTTTATTTTAGCAACAGAAGTAAAACACCATCCACACTATTGTGCTAGCATTTAAACAGTGTGCACTCCTCCTCATGTAAATGGCTTTGGGTTCGCCTTCTTCCTACTGCCACTAGGACATGAAGTGGAGGAGAGGCACAGTTTCAAGAGTAATGGTCTCAGCCGGGCATGGTGGCGCACGCCTTTAATCCCAGCACTCGGGAGGCAGAGGCAGGTGGATCACTGTGAGTTCGAGGCCAGCCTGGTCTACAAAGTGAGTCCAGGATGGCCAAGGCTACACAGAGAAACCCTGTCTCGAAAAACCAAAAAAAAAAAAAAAAAAAAAAAAAGAAAGAAAGAAAGAAAGAAAGAACGAGTAATGGTCTCCAAATTGAAATGCATAACTAAGATTTTCAAATATGTATTTTCCACTCCACACCACATCACACCACGCACCTTATATAACTATCAATCTTATTTATTTTTTTAGCTTTAAAATTACATTTATTTATTTAGTGTTTGTGTGAAAGTGAACATGTGAATGGGGGCCCGTGGACACTCCAGGATATTGCTCCTCAGGAGCCAGTCACCATTTCTGTGGTTATTTTTACATTATTTGCTTTACTTACTTACTTATTTATGTATTTATGTATTTATTTATTTATTTATTTTTGAGTGTGTCTGTGTGGATGCACATGCCACAGCATGTATATGGAGGGCAGAGGACAACTTGAAGCAGTCAGTTCTCTCCTACCATGTGGATCCAGGGAATCAAACTCAGGTTGTCTGGATGTCACAGCTCTTGGGAGACTAAGACAGGAAAGAAGATAAGTTCAAGGCCTGGTTGGGCTACATAAGTGAGAACCTGTCTCTAAAAACAAAGAGAAAAAAAAAAATCACATTGAGCCCTGGGCTCAATCAATCCTCAGAAACAAACAGGCTTTGGCCATATCTTCTGTAGTTGGTACCTGTGAGTTTCTCTTAAAAAATACTGACACTTTGGCTGGAGGGGGAAAAAAAATGGCCACCATCATCACTATTGTATTTACGTGTGCTTGGTGCTTAGGGCTGGATTTTCCACGTTACTGCGGGAACTGTGAGCTGTTAGATTGAAGGATACTTTAGGAATGTTAAACAACACTATCTAGATTGTTCTGACACTTATTCTTAAGCCAACACTGTCTGCATTTCCTGATTACATGGGGGTGTAAGGAAGCCAGTCCTTTCTGACTTCTTTTGCCAGAGGTGAAGTATACGGTAGGCAGACAAGTACAATGTCTAGTGGCCTGAAAGGGCAGTCTGCTGTGTACACTGGAACTTCAGACAGTGGTTTACAATTCTCTGACCTGCCGGGACAGAAAGGAACTACTCACCTTAGTCATATAGGTTGTCTGTGTTCTAACACAGGGTCAGCTAATCACAGCATGTTGTTATGAACAAGCAACAGCCTGGCTGGATCACAGGCCTTGGAAAGCATATTACGCCACAGCTTTCCTCTTTTACAGAGAATCTTATAGCCCGTACAAAGCAACCTGAACCTCTGGATGGAAGGAGGCGTGGTTTTGGCAGTGCTTTCTCTCTTTCCCTAATAAAATGTGCAGGGAAGCGTTCTCCCCTCTTACAATTGCTCACAGCAGCACTGTCTCTACATGGAAGCTCAGCTGGACCAGTAACGCAGTGCCCATACCTGCAATGTCCCTCTCCCACTGCACTCTGGGTGTTTACTTTTGTTTGTTTGTTTGTTCGAGACAGGGTCTCACTATATCACTCAGGCTGAGCACAAATTCACTCTGTAGCCCTGGCTGGCCTTGAATTAGTGGTGATTCTCTTGTGTCAGCCTTCTGAGCTCTGGAGCTACAGCATCTGTCACCGCCAGTGCATTCTTAGGATGTTGCGCCCACACCAGACCTTGATGGCTTGGCTTTGAACAGGACATGCAAGATGAATATGACATATGTCCAATGTTTTGACATTATGACATGATGTTTGTCATCCGCAGATGTGTTGGGTCATACACATGACCTGTGGGCTCCAATTAATGACTTAACTCCTTCTATTAAAATGTTTATTAAGTACAATTTCAATGACCTTAGCATCCTAATGGTGTCTCTAAGCCTGCAGGGCCCTCTCTGTGATAGTAGGCGGCAGCGGCAGTACTCACTGGCCCAGATCTTTTTCTTTTGGCCTCCTTTAGCTCTCCTGGCAGCCAGACACACACTAAGCACCAAGCAACATGTAAGAGAGGCCTTGGTCTGCATTCAGTCCCCGAGCTTATATACCTACAAGCCTGCACTGCTCAGGTATTCTGGCTAGGTTTAGCTCTGAGGCTCACAGAAAGATGCGGATCCCGCCGGGCAGGAGGACTTGGGCAGGAGGAGCAGTTTTATCATGTGTACATTCACGTGCACACGGAGGAAACACCCAAGTGTAGGTCAGGGGATATCCTTGGCTGCTGAGCCATGCCTTCCACAGTTGAGACAGGTTTCTGTTTGTGTAGGTTAGCTGGCCTGCAAGGTTCTGGAGATTCTCCTGGCTCCACTTCCCATCTTACGGTAGGAACACTGAGATTACAAATGAGCTGCTGCACTTGGCTCCATGTGGGTTGTGGGGATTCAAACTTAGGTCCTTACCCTTGCAGGGCAGTACTCTTTACACAGAGCCATCTCCCTAGATACTAAACACACACACACACACAGACACACAGACACACACACACACACACACAGACAGACAGACACACACACACACACACACACACACACACACACACACAGTCTTAGGTACCATATAGATGCAGTTGGCCTTAACTCCATCTCCCAAGTGCTGCTACAGGCATGAGCCACCATGTCCACCTTTCCACTGGGTAGTTCTGAAAAAGGTGTTAAAAGTTAGCAGCAGTAGTTTCACTAAGATTTTGAATATTTATTAGTAGAGAGTTTGTGGGTTTTTAAAAAAAGTTATTTTCTTGCTTTTTAAAAAAGGATTTATTTATTATTTATACAATATTCTGCCTGCATGGGAAACTGCCTGCTACAAGAAGGCACTGGATCTTGTTACAGATGGTGGTGAGCCACCATGTGGTTGCTGGGAATTGAACTTGGGACCTTTGGAAGAGCAGACAGTGCTTTTAACCTCTGAGCCATCTTTCCAGCCCTAAAAAAGAATTTTTGAGATAAGGTCTCACTTTGTACCTCAAGCTAGTTATGAATTTTCATTTTCCTGTCTGTCACTCAAGTGCTGGTTTTATAAGTTTTATCCATCACACCTATCAGCCCATAGCATTTTATGCCAGGAGTGAACAGTACTTTAAGCTTCAACCTTGTGCGTCTTCCATGCGTCTTTAGTTTCATAGTTCAGTGCCACGATATCATGAAGACAGATTTCTGATTTGAGAAAATGTGGGGTTTGCTGCTGTTGTACTGTCCAGTGGCATGGCGACCCTCGCATTAGGGAAGTATTTGAGAGGAGATCTTCCCTGCTCTCTGAGTTTTATGGACATGAACAGTTCCTGTGGCTTGTACTCCTTTCTTCTGAACATGCAAGAGCAAAGCAGCCCCAGGTGTGGCTCTCTCAGTCTCACTGATCCTTTGCAGGGAAGACAGAGAAGGTGACGGTGTGGTGTTAACCATAAACCTTGGCTTTCCTGCTAGGAAACTGCTTTTAGTGAATGAACCATTTGTTTTCTTTTTTTCTGAACAAGCCAAAAGAGCAGCTGCTGTTCAGTCACCCAACTGGAAAGGAGCTGGGTAGGGCAGAAATTAGCGTTCTTGTTTAACATGTACAAGGTACTGGGTTCAATCTTAGCACTGAATATAAAAACAAAACACACATGCAGGGCATTTAATCCCAGCGCTTGGGAGGCAGGGATATGTGAATCTCTGTGAGTTTGAGGCCAGCCTGATCTACATAGTGAGTTCCAGGACAGCCAGGGCTATGTAGAGAAACCCTATCTCAAAAACCAAAACAAATACAAAACTACAACAACAAAACCCAACCCAACACAACAAAACAACAAAACTCCAAAATATAATACAACAAATAAACGATCAGAAAGGAGAATGTAGAATCATTGATAGGTGCCCCTCATTCATTCATTCATTCATTCATTCATTCATTCATTCATTCCTCCCTCAGGCAGCATTTATTACATATTGATAGTGTGGCAGGCCTGGGGGCCTAAAAAGACAGTCTTTCCTCAAAAGAAGCTCAGTTCTTGGGAAAGAGATATGAAAAGAAAAAAAAAAAAAAAAAAAAAAAACAAACAAACCAGGTTTCATGAAAGAAACAGTGCAATATACTCAGAGCTAGCATAGAAACATCTGCAAAGTGCTGCTACACACAGAGCTAGCTCTGGCTTCTCAGTAACTCTCTTGGCAGAGATCATCCCCTTGGCAGAAGGGACAGCCTGTGCAAAGCCGGGAGAGCAAGGCCTGTGTGGGCAGTCCTTCCCTCTCCCATGCTGTTGTGCATGCTAAGGCTGGATAGTAGAAAAGGCACTAACCACTCAGGACAGCATCCAAGACAGTTCTTTACAGGCCCTGGATGAGCATGGTCTAGGTATGAATATCTAAGCCAGAAGCGCTAGAGAAAGCTGCTTCCTTAGGGCCCAACTCCAGACCTTGCCGCTCATCAGATCTGCTTCTCCAGATAGTTAAAAGGTGAGAAGGCAGCAGCCACCTGTTAAAGGCCCTGCCCAGGCAGGGAGAAGTGCTTCCTCTTGAGTTGGGCCTATCGCTGATGCTGCTGGTTGCTTTCTCTTTTCTAGAGCAGCTCATTTGGAAGTGAGACCTGAAAACCTTACACTTACGTTCCTAGGGCTTGAGAGACGGCTCAGCTGTTAAGAGCGTTTACTGCACTTGCAGAGGACCAGAGTTTGGTTCCCAGAACCCACATCCGGTGCTCACCACTACCTGAAGCTCTAGCTCCAGGGATTGGATCCAATTCTTCTGGCCTCTGTAGGTACCTCCACACATGTGACACACATGGATGCACGTGCGCGCATGCACACACACGCATATGAACACACGTGCACACACACAATTAAACATTAAAAAATTAGATTACCACCTGAAATTTAAAAGAACCCCCCGACCCCAAATAAAATAATAAAATCAAAAGGGTTGGTAGGTCATTCCAATCCAATCAGAGTTTGTCTTTTTCTTAAGTGAATATGATCAAAGTAACTGACAAACTGTCACGGAACCTGCCAGATCTCTCTCTGGCCTTGCCTGTCTTCTCCAGGTCCTGAACTCTCCCTCCTCCTCTCATGGGCTCTGAGTTCCTTCCTAACAAACTACCAGACCCAGGACTCCTGGTCTGCAGCCATCCTGGGCCCACAGAGCAAAGCCAAGTTGCCTGTCTCTGCCCCCTGGTGGCCTGATGACCGAGCTCCATGGAGGTAAGCTACTCTCTAAAACCCATCAATTTTCTAGACACAGCATTGAAAACAAGATCACAGGAACAGAGTATGGACTGTGGATCAAGAAAGGAAATCCAGGAAATATTTAGCATGTAGTTTTTTACCTTCCATACTCTCTCTAGGCTTTTGGAAAAACAGAAATTAAGAGATGTGGGTAAGAAAGTAAGGAAATCCACCATAACTTTTTGAAAATAACTAAAATAAACATTATACAAAAGCTTACCCTGCTTATTAATATAACTTTATTATCTTTAAATGGAAAGTTTTATTAATTATAACATTTTAAATAATATTGGTTTTGGTGTGCTATACTTAAAACAGAGGTGAAGTTAAACATTTTTAAAAGTTATACTTGTATATTCTGTGTACGTGTGTGGATGTGCATGCCACAGCACATGTGGGGAGGTTAGAGACAATTTGTAGGAGACAGTTCCCTTCTTCCACCATATGGGTCTCAGGGACTGAACTTGGCTTGTCAAACTTGGAGGCTTGCGTCTTTACCTGCTGCGCCATCTCAGATAAACTTTTAAAATAATTTCCTTGTTTTAAAATATCTTAAAACTAAACTAAAGGAAGTTAGTTTTCTAAACTTTGGTGTTGCCAGAGAGACAAAACAAAACAAAAACATTAATTGATGGGTTTCCACTAAAACGCGCTAAGAACTCCCAACACATGGACCCTGATGCTGTCCTAATTTTTCCACGTGTTTACTTATGCAGCTCATTGTTTATTATTTTGAGCTACTAGGTCGTGTTTTGAGTTGGGGTCTCTTTATAAAGGCTGCTCTGGAACTCAAGATCCTCCGGCCTCTATCTCGTGAACGCCAGATTTACAGGCCTGTGTCACCACAACCAGCCTGAGGTTGAATTTTGTCTGTAGTAATGCGTTATGATAATCTGGTTCTAATGTCCTATACTTCAGGACCTTGGCTTGTTCTTAGCCACTGAAGAAAACTGGGCCACCAATATTTTGTTTACGTTTTCTGTAGGGAAAAAAAAAAGATGCCTTTTCCTGTTCTACTCTGGTCATTTTATAGTCAAAGTCAGGGGGAAAACCCCACTTTTCCACTTTTGAGGCAGAGGTCTCCAAGCCTCCAAGTCTTCCTGTGACAAGACAGACTCAGGAAGCAGGGTTTTGTTTTAGCGTTTGTTTTTCTTTAGGCAGAGCTGCCTGCCATACTGCTTGTATCTAGATAAGGTTTTGTTTTTGTTTTGTTTTGTTTTCTCAAGACAAGGTTTCTCTGTGTAACCTTGACTGTCCTGGACTAGTTTTTGTAGACCAGGCTGGACTTGAACCCAAAGTGATCTGCCTGCCTCTGCCTCCCGAGTGCTGGGATTAAAGGCTGCACCCACCACCCCTGACTGATAAATTGTATTTTTATTTGTAAGGTCAGTTTTCTTTTCAAAATAGGGTTTTGCATAGCTCCAGGCTGACTGAAAATTTGCTGTTAACTAAGGCTTCCCGTGGACTCCTGTGTCTCCTTTTTTGTCTCCCAAGTGCTAGGGTTATAGGTGTGTTCCATCATACCTAACTTTCTGTAAACAGGATTAAATAAAGTCGATCATAGGACAAGAGGCAGGGCAAGCGACCAGTTGACAGGGAGTGAACATAGGAAAAAAAACAGAGAGAGTCCAGGAAGTCTGGAGGACAGAGGGACACACAGGAAGTAGAAAGGAGGGACATTCAGTTTGAAGGGTTTTTTTTTTAAGACAGCGTGGAGGACAAGGGGCTTTTTCTTTCTGGGACGATGGATGAGCATGAAGGCCAGCTGGGTGCTTCCTCTGCCTCTCTGAGCTCGTAGGTTTTCACTCCAGCATCTGGCTCCCGAGTCTTCATTGGTAAAACTGAATGTTTAAGATTTTGTTTAGGGACAACTGACTCTATCTACATCTCTCCATTTCTGCTTCTTGTTTAAAATGTATCTGCCAGGTCCTGCCCTTTTCTTTCTTTTGTTTTTCTTTCTTTCTTTCTTTCTTTTTTAAGGTACGATCTCTCTATTATGTAGCTCTGGATGTCCTGAATTCGCTCAATGGGCCAGGCTGGCCTCAAACTCAAAGATATCCATCCACCCTGCCTCTGCCTCCCAAGGGCTAGCAGTAAAGCCATGCACCACTATGCCTGAGCAGATCCTGTTTCTTCAGTGACTTTCTGTGCCACGGTTTTCTGTGTTCCACACTGTATCTTACAGTGATCTTTAGCAATTGCTCCTTTGTTTTCTGATTCTTTTGTTTTCAAATTTGAATTCATGAGATGCTCTGGTTTGCACAATCATCTTTTGCTTTAGTTAACTACTGGGGTTCCTAGACAGCTTATGAAATGGCCCAGAAGCCCATCTGTAGTTTGGCAAAGGAAGTGAAAGTCACACACTACACACACACACACACACACACACACACACACATTTTAGCGTGGACTGTGGCTCTTTATGAAATGATAGCATGTCTAGTACAGCATATAATGCGGGAGTCAAACAAGTCCTAGTTTATAAAAACTAAGATAATACTCATATACCAGGTTAACTGTGTAAAAATGTAAAGTCCAGTAGCATTTAGTATATTTACAACATAAATAGCCACTTCTTTTTCTAAAATGTTTTTTGTCATCACCAAAGGAAATCTCTTGCTCACTAAGCAGTCACTCCCACTTTTCCTTCTCCTAGGTGCCCTAGAAAGTACTAATTTTTCTGTCTCTTAGAGATTTTACCTATGGTGACTATTTTATATAAACGAAATCATCAAATATATGATCTTTTGTATGGGCTTGTTTATTTGTTTTGGTATTATTTTGTGAGTCTGGCAATTGAACCCAGGCTTTTATTAAGTCTAGGCGAGTACTCTAACCACTGAGAGATACTCTCTGTCCAGTGTACTGTGTGAATTTTGTATATATGCATATATGTACATGTGTATGTGAGTATACATATGCGTAAACATGCACCAGAAGGCCAGCAGAGGAAGTTTGTGTCTTCTTCCACTGTTCTCTCCCTCATTCACCTGAGACAGGGTCCCCCACTGCTTTCTGGCTAGGCTGGTGGCCAGCAGGCCCCAGACACATCCCCGTCCCCAGCCTTTTCAACACTGAGGTGACAGGAAATCTGAACTCAGGTCTGCATACTTATGCAAACACTCTGACTGACCCACTTCTTGAGCCCATAGTTTGTGTTGTTATTGTTGGTTGGTTGGTTTTATTCACTATATAGCTCTATATGGTTGTCTTGGAACTTGCTACGTAGACCAGGCTGGCCTCCAACTCACAGAGATCCACCTGCCTCTGCCTCCTGGGTGCTGGGGTCAAAGCTGTGTGCCACCGCGCCTGGCTGTGTTTAAGTTTTTGAGGAAGTACAAAAACGTTTTTTACAGTGGCTGCATTATTTTACATTCTCATTAGCAGCGTCCTTTACAAAACATGTATGGAGCTGGTCGTGGTGCACGCCTTTAATCCCAGCACTTGGGGGGTAGAGGCAGGCAGACCTCTGTGAGTTAGAGGCCAGCCTGGTCTACAAAATGAGTCCAGAACAGACAGGGATACACGGAGAAACCCTGTCTCATAAAACCAAACCAAACCAACCAAAAACTGTGTTATGGGTGTTTTGCTTGTATATATGCCAGTGTGCCTCCTGTGTGACTGGTGCCCCTGGTGTTAGAAGAAGGCAACAGATTCCCTGGAACTGGAGGTTTAGACGGTTGTGAGCAGCCATGTGGGCACTGAGAATGGACCTAAGTCCACTGGAAGAACAGCAAGTGCTCTTAACCTCTGAGCTCTCTCCAGCACTCAGCAATGTACCTTTTAAAATTATATCAATCCTAGTGTGAAATTCTATTTCATTGTGAGATACGAGAATAATAAATTTACCAGGTGGTGGTGGCGCATGCCTTTAACCCCAGCACTCAGGAGGCAGAGGCAGGTGGATCACTGTGAGTTTGAGTCCAGCCTGGTCTACTAAGCAAGTCTAGGACACAGACACAGAGAAACCCTGTCTCGAAAAAACAAAAACAAAACAAAAACAACAACAAAAGAGAGAGTGAGAGAAAATAATAAATTAAAAAATCTCATGTGAATTTTCCTAGTGATTAAAGGTATTGAACATTTTCTTGTGTGTTTGTTGACCACCTGTGTGTCTTTGGACAAATGCCTATTCAATTCCTCTGCCAATTAAAAAATTATTTCTAGCCAGATGCGGTGGCGCACGCCTTTAATCCCAGCACTTGGGAGGCAGAGGCAGGCAGATCACCGTGAGTTTGAGGCCAGCCTGGTCTACAAAGTGAGTCCAGGACAGCCAAGGCTACACAGAGAAACCTGTCTCGAAAAAAACAAAACAAAAAATGGTTGTCATTCTTTTTTGTGTTGTGAGAGTTCTTCTATTTTGGATTCTAGACCCTTAAAAGGACTAGAATTTGCAAATTATTTAGTTCTTTATGTACTTCGTCTTTTACTTTGTGAAAGGAAAACTAAAAAGGTTTTCTTTTACATATATTTTTTTCTTTATTTTCTGAGACAGGGTTTCTCTGTGTAACCCTGGCTGTCCTGGAACTCACTCTGCAGACCAGGTTGGCCTTGAACTCAAGAGATCTGCCTGCCTCTGCCTCCTAAGTGCTGGGACTAAAGGTGTGTGCCTCCACTACCGAGCTTCAGTTTTTATTTTTAAAATATTTAAATTTTATGTGTATGAGTATTTGCCTGTACATATGTATGTGTCCCATGCGCACACCTGATGCCCCCATAGGTCAGAAGAGGGCATCAGATTCCCTGGAAGCAAAATTAGAGAGGGCTGTGAGCCACTGTGTGGGTGCTGGGAAACAAGCCCAGGGCCTCTGCAGAGTAGCAAGTGCTCTTGACCACTGACTAATTTCTCCAGCAACTGTTCATTTTTTTAAACGTATTTTTATATTTAATTAATTTATTCAGATTACATCTCAATTGTTATCCCATCCCTTGTGTCCCCCCATTCCTCCCTCCCTCTGCTTTCACCCTATTCCCCTCCCCTATGTCTGTGACTGAGGGGGACCTCCTCCCCCATTATATGGTCACGACCTCTCAAGTCTCATCTTGGTAACCTGCTTATCCTTTCTCTGAGTGCCACCAGGCCTCCCCACCAAGGGGAAGTGGTCAAATATGGGGCACCAGAGCTCATGTCAGAGTCAGTCCCCGCTCTCCACTCAGCTGTGGAGAATGTCCTGTCCATTGGCTAGATCTGAGTAAGGGTTTGACGTTTACTGCATGTACTGTCCTTGGCAACTGTTCATTTTTAAGACAGGGCCTCACCATGTAAGTTGGACAGACTAATCTACATAGTGACCAGTTACATTCCAGGCTAGCTACAGATACACGGTGAGGCCCTGTTTCAAAAACAAACAAACCCCCGTCTTAAGTGATTTAATTATAATCCACTTGCTATCCACTATAATCTCACATGCTAACTTGAGACAGATGCTGTTATTATTCTCCTAATCTGGGGAAGGGCCAGGGTCTAACTCTGCAAGTCTGTCTCTAGAATCTGCACTCCTTGTTTTACTCATGAATTCATTTGTTTTCAGTTTTCATGCAGGGAAGAATTTGTGCTCCTTGTCTTATCCATTTTCAACTGCTAGGGTCTTATGTAGCTGGTCTAGACCGCATATATAGCTGATGGTGACTATCAACTGCTCTTCCTTCCCCCACCTCACGAAAGCTGTGACTACAGGCATGGGCCACCATACTCAAACAGCATCTGAGGTTCTGCCATCATTTCTTCCCCCTCCCCCTCATCCTCCTCATCAATTTTTAGAGACAGGGCTTCTGTATGTTGCTCTGGCTGTCCTTGAACTTGCTCTGAAGACCAGGTTGGCCTCAAACTCAGAGATCCACCTGCCTCTGCCTCACAGTGCTAGAACTGAAGGCATGTGACATCACCATCCAGCATCTCTTAATTATGACAATGGTTTCTAGTAAGAGTTAACATTCCAGGGCTGGAGAGAGCGCAGTGGGATTGAGGGAGCTTACTCCTCTTGCAGAGGACCCAGGTTCAGTTCCCACCCATCGAAGTGGCTCACAACTGCCTGTAACTCCAGCTCCAGGCAGTCCTGTACGTATTTACTTACTGACTTACTCTTAACAGTGCCAAAGGATCAAACCCAAGGTCTGGGGCATGCTGAGCATATGCTCACCACTGATCTGAATTCTAAGCCCGTGTAAGAGATCCCAGGCGGGATTCTTTCATGTTGTCCAGGATGGGTTTAAAGCCCCAGGCTCAGACAATCCTTTTGTCTCAGATTCCCAGGTAGCCACAAATATAGGCACATGCCAGGCACGGAGTTCTCTTTCCTCACTTTTTAAAGTTTTGTTGCCATTGCTGCTGGTGTTAGGGATTGAGCCAAGGACCTTTATGTGCTTGGCAAACATTCTACTAGTAATTTAATAGTAATCTACTAGTAACTTAGTTTTCAATGTCAGTGTTTATAGCTATACATTACCCAGATAGTACTGCTTTTATCATATTCCGTAAGTTTTGGTATGTTGTATTTTTCTTTATTCATTCATCTCAAAATATTCTCGAATTTTACTTCTTTTTTTTTGACCCACTGGGTGACTAAGAGTATGCTGTTTAATTTTCACATAATTGAGAGCTTTCCATTTTGCTTGTCATTGCTTGCTAGTTTCATTCTGTAGTATCTGAGCGGAAACTCTTAGTCACGTAGTCACCATGACCACCGCAACTCCTACAAAGGAAATCATTTAGTTGGGGCTGGCTTACATTCAGAGGTTTAGTCCGTTGATGTCATGGCAGGAAGCATGGCAGCACTCAGGCAGACATAGCCCTGAAGCGGTAGCTGAGAGCTCTATGTCCACATCTGCAGGTGGCTGGCAGAGGGACAGAGACCGGACCTAGCTTGGACCCTTGAAACCGCAAAGCCCACTCTCAGTGACACACTTTCTCCAACAAGGCCACAGTCCTTACCCTCCACCCCATTCCCCCCTCCAGCCCCCATCAAGTAGCACCACTCCTTAATGATCAATTCTGTGCGCCTACTCAAACTGCCACACACGCCACATGACTTTAGTCCTTGCAAATGTATTGAGACTTGTTTTGTGACTTAACATATGCATTTGAGAGCAGTGTGTATTCTGTTTTTCTTTTCTTTCTTTGGCTTTTCAAGACACGGCTTCCTTGTGTAGTCTTGGCTGTCCTAGACTCACTTTGTAGTCTGCCTCTGCCTCCTAGAGTGCTGGGATTACAGGCGTGTGCTACTGAGTATGTATTCTGATGTCAACAGAAGCATATGTGTGTTCCCAGGATGCCCCAGACACTGCATTTCTGGGTTTGTGTGATAAACAGAAGATAAAAATAACTCATGTAACTCATGAAACAGGAACTTTAAGTTAAAAAAAAATTTTTTTTTCGAGACAGGACAGCCAAGGTTACACAGAGAAACCCTGTCTCAAAACTCCCCTCCCCCTAAAAAAACTCGAAATAGTGCCACAAACTTTGATGTTAGAATACATTAAAATTTATTTTATTTATTTAATGATTTTTAAGTATGCATATATGGGTTTGTCCAAATGAGTACAGTTCCTCTGAAGGTCAAGGAACCAGTGTTGTGTTTCCTGAAACTAGAGTTACAGGCCATTTTTCAGCCATTTGATGTGGGTGCTAGAAACTGAACTTGGGACCTCTGC
The DNA here is from genome assembly GCF_903995435.1 of Acomys russatus. NCBI lineage: Eukaryota > Metazoa > Chordata > Mammalia > Rodentia > Muridae > Acomys > Acomys russatus. The sequence continues at coordinate 58,384,247 of NC_067140.1, forward strand.
AAGAACAATATATGGGGCTGGAGAGATGGCTCAGCGCTTAAGAGCACTGGCTGCTCCTCCAGAGGTCCTGAGTTCAATTCCCAGTAACCACATGGTGGCTCATAACCACCTATAGTGAGATCTGGTGCCTTCTGGGACTGGTGTGCAGGCATTCATGCAGGATACTGTTTACATAATAAGTGTTAAAAAAAAAAAAACCAGTATGTGCCCTTCACTACTGAGTCACCTCTCCAGCCTCCATTGGATTATTTTCAAAGAGATGATTATATTGCTTTAGCTGAATCAATTCACCTTTAGGAATGGAGTCTACGTCCTTGTGTATGGAAATGGGCAGTAAGAGAACCTTAACTAAGGTATTCTTTTCCAAAGGTATCCTCCAGGTCCCCCTCCAACTTCGATCCAGGCAACTATGTTGAAGTGACTGATACAACCACCCACGTACCCTCAAAAGTGGTGATACAGGATATTACCATGGAGCTGCACTGTTCACTGTGTAAGGATTGGTTCCACGACCCACTGATGCTGAGCTGTGGCCACAACTTCTGCCAAACCTGTATCCAAAACTACTGGAAACTGCATGCAAAGGAAACATTCTGTCCGGAGTGTAAGATGCTATGCCAGTATAGCAACTGTACATTCAACCTGGTGCTGGAGAAGCTGGTGGAGAAGATTAAGAAGGTTCCCCTGCTCAGGAGCCACCCACAGTGCCCAGAGCACGGAGAGAACCTGAAACTGTTCAGTAAGCCAGAGGGGAAACTGATCTGCTTTCAATGCAAGGATGCACGATTGTCTATGGGGCAGTCTAAGGATTTCCTGCACATCTCTGATGCTGTCTGTTTCTTTACGGTGTGTGAGCCCTGGGTCTTGGGAAATCCATTAAGAAAACTCTTTTGGAGGGCCTCTTCTTTCTTCTGACCTCATCCCTTTATCCAAATAATGAGAAAGCTCAGAGTCCTCAGAAATACAACATACCTTGGAAAGTTCTCTCTCTAGAGACGCTATGTCCAGGAAAGGAGCTGTAAAGGAGCTATGGCTGACCCTCTCGGTTACACTGGGTAAAACATGAACAGATAGCACAGTCTTCCTGTTACAAAAAATTCAAACTTTGATCAAGTTTCAAATGCGTACAACAAGAGGATTATTATATGATAGTGTATTCCTGAGAGCTAAGTTTTGTCACGTTAGTAACTCCTTAGTGTTCAGGGTCTCTGAGACGGCCGTGGGATGTACAATGAAGGAAAGGTGCGAGACTAGAACTGGGAAATCATTTAGATTTGGATGGGTAGAAGGCAAAAGGAAACGTTCCAATGGGAACAGCGTATTTAAAGGTGTCCAGGGTGAGTACTACAGCCAGGGTGGAAATGTAGAATTGCAGCAGCCTCCTCCAATCCTGGTATCTGGACAACAGGATGTCAAAACTTGATTGTTTTGCTGTTTATTTCACTCACCAGTTTTGTTTCGGTCGTGCCGGGGACTGAATCCAGGGTGTAGTGCACACAAACAAGTATTACGCTATTAAACTATATCCTCGGCTCCAGTCACAAGTCTCAGTGGGCAAAAGTCATGACACAGTGGAAAGGAAACAGGTTTGGTACCAAGAACTTACTTGAGTGAACATAGCCTTATTAGAGAAAAAATGAGAAAGAACTCCAGAGAGTAGGAGGGACTCTGTCTTAGTTTGGGTTTTACTGCTGTGAAGAGTCACCATTACCAAGGCAACTCTTATAAAGGAAAACACTTTTTGGGGGCTTGCTTACAGTTTCAGAGGTTTAGCCAATTATCACCATGGTGGAAAGTGTGGCAGTGTCCGGGCAGACATGGTGCTAGAGAAGCTGGGAGTCCTATATCTCTTATTATTTATTTATTTATTTATTTATTTAGGTTTTTCGAGACAGGGTTTCTCTGTGTAGCCTTGGCCATCCTGGACTCACTTGGTAGACCAGGCTGGCCTCGAACTCACAGCGATCCGCCTGCCTCTGCCTTCCGAGTGCTGGGATTAAAGGCGTGCGCCACCACGCCCGGTTGAGTCCTATATCTTGATCCACAGGCGGCAAGGAGAGACTGTCCCAGCAGGGGTGGCTTGAACATATAGGAGACCTCAAAGCCCGCCTCCACAGTGACTCACTTCCTCCACCAGGCCACACCTAATAATAGCACCACTCTATGGGCCAAGTATTCACACACATGAATCTATGGGAGGTCATAACTATTCAAACCACCACAGACTCCAAACATGAAATACCTCAGAGTTTATGTATTTCCTGGCACACTGTGTCTTTGTAGATGTCCTTCCCACTGCCCTTCCGTGTGTGTGTGTGTGTGTGTGTGTGTGTGTGTGTGTGCGTGCGCGCACATGTGACAGGACAATAGGAAGGAGCTGGTTCTTTCCTTTCACAACATGGGTTCTAGAGACTGAACTTAGCTTAGCAGAGCCCTCTTACTTATCCCAGAAATTAGCTAACATTAAATTTGATAATTCCTTATGTTAAACTTTCTGTTTGGGCAAGGTGGTGGTGGCCCATGCCTTTAATCCCATCACTCGGGAGGCAAAGGCAGGTGGCTTGCTGTGAGTTCGAGGCTAGCCTGGTCTATAAAGTGAGTTCCAGGACAGCCAAGGCTACACAGAGAAGCCCTATCTTGAAAACAACAACAACAACCACCACCCTCTGTTCAAACAAATACTAGCGTGGCTTCTACACCCTGGCAGGCTCTACTCTGTAGCTAGGACTGGACTCCCATGCTGTCATTGGTTTAGTCTGTCCTGTTCCACGCCTGTCTCTTTGTGCTATTGGCACAGGTCTTGTTCTGCTCCCCAGATGCATCTCTGTGCTATAGGCATGTGTGTGCATGCATGTGGAGGTCACAGGAAAATTTTAGGTTATTCCTCAAGTTTTGTCAACTTTGTCAAGGCTTTTCATGAAGACTTGGGACTGAAGATTAGCTAGGCTGGCAGGCTGGCCAGTTAAGTCCCAACAATCTTATCTGTCTCCATGTTGCCAGTACTGAACTTAAGTGAGCCACCAAACCCAGCCTTTCACATAAGTGCTGGGGACCAAACTCAGGTCCTCACATCTCTGTGGCTCTCCCCAGGCCCCAGGGATGCACGTTGTGTTCTTTTATTTCCCAGGTTGCTGTGGGTTAATTCTATTTGGTATTTCTAGGAGGAGCTTACCATCTATCAGAACCAACTCCAGACATCCCTACAGGAGCTTCAGTCTCTTAGAACGATGCAGAGAGATGCTATTGCTGCTTACAAGGTGAGGGGCAGGGTAAAGCGCTTATGACGCAGAGCTGGGATACACCCTTCCTGGGACTGCAGCCGTAGCAATGTACTAACTGGCACCTGGGCTATAGAGGTGATGTTATTTCACTTCAGAGTAGGAAGAAATGAGGTAGAAAAGGTCCCCGAAATTTGATCAGCTGAACAGATTAGCTTTTGCCCTAACATGCTGAGCCTTTTAGTGGTAAAGTTACTAGGTGAGCATTGTGGGATTGAGATCTGCTTGATCTACCCTTTCATCTATGGCAAAATAAGGACTTTACCAGTAAAACCTAACAAAGATGGCTATTTCCAAAGAAGTACTTTTATTTCTTTTGGGTTTGAAACCAGGTATCTTTGAACCATGCATGGGCTCTCAGATTACATTTCCCTATCTGATTCATCCTTGTTCGCTGTTTCTGAAGTACACAGAGCTGTTGCTTACACACGCCTACCCACTTTAGACTTCACAGGATTGCTAAACAACACCAACAGTCACTAGCGTGGGGGCTAAATGATAAGTTCTGTCTCTTCAGTAGTTACTCTATTATTAGAGCTATCTTTGACATTTGGCATCTGAAAAAACATGTAGCCTCAGGGAAAGAAAGACAGATGGAGTTACAGATGCTTCCAGAGAATTTTGTTACCATTTCCTAGTTCAGCTACTACAGCAAATATTCATTCATTTAAAAAATATTTATATTGAATGGGTCAAGGCATTAGATTCATTCCCAAACTAGAATCTGAGTATTGGAGACAGGTATTAAATAACAACACCAACGCCAATAAGATAACAATGGTCATTAATACTATATGATATGAAAATATAGCACCAAAGAGGAGAACCTAAGTAGGTGGAGGAATGTGCTGTGAGGAAGTCACTGACACTGGGGGTGCACTGGTTGGTAGGATCCTTGCCTAGCATGCATGAGGCCCTGAGTTTCATCACCAACATCACATAAACCTGCCCAGCACTCAGAGGGTAGAAGAAAGAAGATCCAAAGTTCAAGGTCATCTTTGGCAACACACTGAATTCTAGGCTAGCCTGGGATACATGAGACCCACTCTCAAAAAGAATGTTTGGGTTTTTTTTTTTTGAGCACTGTAGGATGAGTAACTTAATCAAATGAACTGTGTGAGGGGAATATGAAACAAAGGTCCTGGAGGAGAGTGTTGTAGGGAGAGGGAAAAGATACATGGAAAAGTCCAAAAACAGGATGTTAAACAGAAAAAGGGTCAATAAAGCGATAGCATACTAGAGGCCGTTATGGCCCAATCATGCAGGTCCTTATATGGAAGACATTAAGTATTTTGAATTTGATCCTGTGACATGAGAAATAAGGATTTGTAAGCAGGACAGTTTCATCTCATTTTGAAAATGTGTGGTGGCTGTGTCAGAGACGATGGTGGCTGTGTGAGAGACGATGGTGGCTGTGTGAGAGACGATGGTGGCTGTGTGAGAGACGATGGTGGCTGTGTGAGAGACGATGGTGAGACCATATGGTTAGAAAACTGCTGCAGGTCAGTAGGCCAAGAGCACTGGCACTTGACTGGACTAGAGAGGCAGTGTATACACAGAGATAAGTAAGAACATATGGTGTAGGGAGGAAATTACATAGCTGTGGTGTGGTGATTGGCCAATTAGGAGGAGTGAATAGCAATATCAGATAAGCATTTGGGCTTAGGAGTCTGGAACTCAAAAGCTGGAGAAAAGCATTAGATGATATTTAAAGCTGCAAGAGGGGGAGTATTGCCTACAAAGTATAGCATGAGCTTAGGACAGAATACCAACTAATTTTAGTATTTAAAACTTGGTTAGAGGAAGTAGAACCAATTAGACTGGGAAATCAAGAGAAAGGTGAAAGGAAAAATGGAAATACTTGGGTTAGAAGAATTATAGAGTTAAGACTATTTTAAGAGGGTGACAATGATTGTCCATGACATCTTAGCCAGGAAACCAGGCCATGAAGATAGAAGTTTATGAACAAAAACAGAAGGAATCTATTATTAATTATTAATTATTATTATTTTGGTTTTTTGAGACAGTATTTCACTTGTGTAGCCTTGGTTGTTCTGGACTCACTTTTGTAGACCAGGCTGGCCTCGAACTCACAGCAATCCGCCTGCCTCTGCCTCCCAAGTGCTGGATTAAAGGCGTGCACCACCATGCCCAGCAAAGGGAATCAATTATTATAATCTTATTTTGTTAATGTATTGAAACAGGGTCTGTCTCTCCATGTAGCTCTTGCTGCCCTGGAATTCACAATGTAAACCAGACTAGCCTCAAACTCAGAGATCTGCCTGCCTCTGCCACCCGACCCCCACCCCCACTGCCAAGTGCTGGGATTAGAGCCACGCACCACCATGCCCAGGTTGAATACAAACTTTCATTGAGATTCAGTGAAAGTGCTGCAGTAGGGAGCAAGTGAACTTGGAACAAAAAGTCATTTTGGAGATGATGCATTTTCTGGGAATGATAAAATTCTTTGCGTGGTTGAGAATGAGTGGAGAAAGCTGTAAGTCATTAGAAATGAAGAAAATGAGGAGCCGAGAAGTAAGGATGTAGAGAGTTCACAATGGAAGAAGCTGTGAACGAACACACACACACACACACACACACACACACACACACACTCTAAGTGCAGCAATGATCAAATGTAGTGCTTTATGCATCATTCATGTCCTGTTTCTTTTATGTTGTCCTGGAAGAAGGAGTAGTTTTGATTTTCATAGGACAGTTCTCCCAGGTTCCTTATGGCCCTGGTCTAACAGCATCATTTGGTAGATATGTTAGTATTCACTTTATAATGTCTGATTGACTCTACAACATTATTTAATAGAGCATTGGTTATCATCCAAACACTGAGGAAAAAAAAAATCAAAAACGAAACCGTTCATCCTACACGATAAAACTAGCTGGGAAAGAAGGAATAAGTCTCCCAAGGGCTCTGCCTAGTAAGTTGACTGTTGATGCTAAGCAGACATTTGTATGAAATTTCGCAAGGTGTGCTGGGTGGTGTGAATCCTTGTCCCCAAGTGCTAGTCTCAGTAGTAATCGTGGTGGTGATTATGGAGGTTTCCAGGACAACAAGATACAACTGCAGCAACACCTTTCCTTGGAGTTTCTGAAGCTGCACCAGTTCCTGCACAACAAAGAGAAGGACATCCTAAATGATCTCCGGGATGAGGGGAAGGTCTTGAGTGAGGAGATGGAGGTGAACCTGAACCAGCTTCAGGAGCAGTGTCTCCTCGCCAAAGACATGCTGGTGGACATTCAGACGCGGATGGAACAGCAGAACTCGTTTGAGTTCCTCAAAGTGAGATTCTGCACCAATTCGATTATGGGTACACTTGGGAAGGAGGGAAGAGAGCCTGGAGGTGAGGGAGGGAAGGAAAACAAACCCTAACCAAGCTCAACCCAACTCAACCCAGGCCAGCCCAACCCAACCCAACCCAACCTGATCCAACCCAGCCCAGCCCAGCCCAACCCAACCCAACCCAGCCAAGCCCAACCCAACCCAACCCGATCCAACTAACTGGAGTGCCTTAAAGGTCCTCTCGGGGAAAAATAGGCTGCTTTTACTTTTCATTCAGTGGAAAGCTTTTACTTTCATCTTCCTGTGAAGCATGATAGCATAATTTCTCTAATAATGCTATGTGAGTAAATACTTTCATATTTTTCCATAAAGAATGCTGGAGCTTTATTTATTTATTTATTTATTTATTTATTTTGAAAAACATGTCTCATAGCTTTTGTTGAGTTTTGGGCTTGCAGAAATTATAAACTGAACTATCTAAAAAGCTTTAGGCCAAACTTTGCTGCCTGAAGTCTTACTTCTAAAGCATCGGTGGTGATCACTTCAGTACTCAAAAGTTTAGTTACCCTTGGCCCCAGAATTGCTTATGATCTTTTCTTGTTGGAGTATTTGGAAGCAGTCACCTTTTTAAAAAGTTGACCGTAACTATGGACTTACTGGCTTTTTTCCTGTTTGCTATGAGAGCTAGAATTACAGAAAACCAGTAGGTTAGTTAAAGAGAGGTCAGTGTATCATGGATTGGATTGGGGTGCTGGTTGGAAAAGCCTGTGGAGAATGAAAAGTGCTGTTGGTGGTGGACTGAGGACCATCTGCACAGCAAGCCAGTACTAATAATCAAACCCAGACAGTTATCAGAATAACCAGAGGGATTTCTAGAGATGATGAACAGGCCTCTGACTTCTCTATTTCTCCTTTTCTCTTAGGACATCACAATGCTCCTAGATAGGTAAGCGCTTCTCCGTGGTGCTCTCCCCTTCCTTCTACCCCTGGAGGATGTCTAAAAGTAAACTGTGTCCCCTTACAGCATACAGAAAGGAATGAAGACACTCTCACCCAGACAGATTATCTCCAAAAGGCTGAGCCCAGGCCGCTTCAGAGGTCCCATCCAGTATATTATCTGGAGGGAAATGCAGTCCGTTCTCTCTCCAGGTATGGTGGGAAGGAGCTACTGAGCCCCTAATCTATATTTTATCTGTGGGGCGTCCTTTGTAGCTTGAATTAGTTCTCCAGTTTGAGAAAGGACGGAGATGGACTTGGGTGGGTGGAGTTTAGTAAAAAATATTTTTTCTTTTTCTCCTGATGCTATGATTTAAGAATATGTCTTTGAACTAATAATACATACAAATCTAATATTAGAATTACTCCTCAGCCAATGACTTTGTTTGATCTTAATGTGAAAACAGCCACAATTTTATCCTGTTTTGCTACATCAACTACATGAATTCTTGCAGATATCAAAGGACTGAACAGGACAAAATAACACAAGTAGTATTTCAAGATGAAATAATATTCTAGATAAGATGTGCATAAAAATAAGAATTTAGTTGGTGTTTACAGCATTCATATAGATATTATCGTTATTAACCTAGTTAAAATCATAAACATATCCATGTTACATTTTCCAGGTGACTAAAGACTGAAAGAAAACAACTTCACTGAAGTATAGTTAATAGAGTAGAATGTGCCAATTTTACCTAAATATACCCAGTGTTCAGGTTGATGACTTTTGACAAACATGTAAAGATCTCTGTGATGAAGATAGATCGATGGGGCTAGAGCGATGGCTTAGTGGGAAAAGAGCTTGCTGAACCAAGAGAAGCACCTGAGTTTGAATGTCTAGGGTGTATGTAGAAAGCCAGGCGTGGCGGCAAACCCCTGTGACCCAGGACTGAGGATGGGAGGAGGGAAGGCAGATCTTAGGAGATTCACTGGCCAGCCAGTCTAGTTGAAAGTGTGAGCTCCAGACTTAGTGAGAAACCTGTCCCCAAAAATAAGATGGACAGTGATTGAGGAAGACACCCAAAGTAGGCCTCTGATCTCCACATATACGGGCACACCTGTACACACACACACACACACACACACACACACACACACACACACACACACGCACACATGCTCTTCAGAGTTCCCACAAGTCTTTTTGTAATTAGTTCTTTTTGCAAAGCCCCAGCCCTTAATGCTTACTCATCTGCCTTATTTCACTTTTGATTTAGTGTAAATCACACATTACAGTATTATGTGTGTCTAAATGTTGGTACTTACCTCAGCGTTTCCTTTGATTCACCTCTATAGTTGCACAGCGCAATAATTTTGTTTAATGGATATATCACAATGTGTTTATCTATTCTCCAACGGATGAACATTGGGGTGGATTTCACTTTAGGGCTATTATGAATAAAGTTGTGTGAATCTGTTTATAAATCTTTGAGAAGACCTAGTGGTGGCATTGAAGACGTGCATTTAATTTTATAAGAAACTGTCAATGCTTTGTCTTCCTCAAGTAGAGGAATAATTTTACATTTCCACTTGCAATGAATGATGATACCATTTTTCAACATTCTTGACAAAACATGATATTGTGGATCTTTCTAATTATAACTAACCCGATGTTGCCAATCTTTCTAATTATACCTATTTAGTCTTAAGTATAGTAACATTTCATCGTTGTTTTAATGTATACATCTCTAATGTCCAATCCCACTGAACAGCTTTCCATGTGCTTCTCTGACATTCCTATGCCTTTGGTGAGATACATTCAATCATTTGACAACACTTTTGTTGGATTGTTTTAACACTAAATTAAAAAGGGACAAAGCCTTTATTAGGTATGTTTGTTAAAGAGGATTTAAAGAAACAAAACAAAAAAGTGTGTGTCTGCGTATGAGTTTGTTCTCCTGAGTGTGGCTGTCAACAGAGCCCAGAGAAAGGTATTAGATCCCCGGGTACTAGAGATGCAGGCAGTCAATAGCTGCCTGATGTGGGTGCTGGAAACAGAACTTCCTCCAAGAGAAGTGCTATGTGCTCTTAGCCTCTGAGCCATCTCTCCAGCCACAAGTGTTTCTCCCCCCTTTTTCTTTTTAAAGATTTATTATGTATACAGTGTTCTTCCTGCATGTACACCTGCAGGCCAGAAGAGGGCGCCAGATCTCATTATAGATGGTTGTGAGCCACCATGGGGTTGCTGAGAATTGAACTCAGGACCTCCTGAAGAACAGACAGCGCTCTGGATTCACGCTGTACACCAAGCTGGCCTCGAACTCACAGCGATCCACCTGCCTCTGCCTCCTGAGTGCTAGGATTAAAGGTGTGCACCACCACATCTGGCCCACATGTTTTTTTTTTTTAATGGTTCCTTTTTTTTTTTTTTTAAGCTTTTTAAGACAGAGTCTCATGTAACCCAGGCTGACCAAGAGTTGTATGTGGCCAAAGATGACTCTGAGTTCCCTATCTTGTTGTCTCCACCTCCCAAGTGTAGGATTACAGGCATACACCTGATTCAAACCATTAAGCAGCAACAACAAAGCTAGGGTCTCATTATATTGCTAGGTTGGCCTTGAACTTAGGATCTTTCTGCTTCAACCTGGTGGGTGCCAGAATTATAGATGTGAACTATTGCTCCAAGTGAATTTTAATTGACACATGGTATTTGTATGTATTTATAGGATACACTATGATATCCAATGCATGCATACAACAGATAATTAAATCATGGCAATTAGTATCTATATCTCCTCAAACATTTATCACTTCTGTGTGTGTTGGAAACTTTTGAGCTCCTTCAGTTGTTTAAAAATATATACTAAAGCCTGGGGATGCAGCTCAGTAATAGAGTGCTGGCTGAACGGGTTCAGGGCCCTGGGTTCAGTCTCTAGCATTGCAAACCAAAGCAAAGCAAACCAAACCAAACCACTGAAATATATATGTATTCTCTCTCTCTCTCTCTCTCTCTCTCTCTCTCTCTCTCTCATATATAAATACACATGTATATACATACATATATAAATCATTGTAGGTTATGATTATTACCACATTGTGCCATAAAACGCTGAAATTAACATCTACCTCACTGCACTTTGTACCTGTTATCCAAGATCACTCTACCCCATCCCTCCCTACCCTTCCCGCCTTCAGTGATGACTAGTCTATTCTATAAGGCAAACCTTCTTAGCTTCTACATATTTTAAAGGAACTTTCATCTGTCATGGAATTCTACTATTGTAGAATACAATATAAATTAATTACTTACAAATGTGAAATTAAAGATTGTTTACAAAGGACAAGCCTGTATTTACTTGTTTACTTAGTTTAGTTTTTTTGAGACAGGGTTTCTCTGTGTAGCCCTGGCTGTCCTGGAACTCATTCTGTAGACCAGGCTGGCCTCGAACTCACAGAGATGCACCAGTGTCTGCCTCCTGAGTGTTGGGATTAAAGGTATGCGCCACCACCGCCACACAGGTCTGGTTTTATAATTACCAGATTCAATTGGCATAAAGTCACTTAGTTTGATTTCCTCAAAAAGGTCTACGCGTTGCTTTCAGGGCCTGTACTGTTTTGCCCCAGGCTGGCAAACACTTTCTTTGTCTACTGCATTCTGAAGAGCAGTGGCATACACCATTCTAGAGCTCCAGTGTCTAAAGCAAACACAAGCTCGCTCTAACAGACAGTCTCTCCGATACAAGCAACAGCTGCACTTAATACATCTTTCTTTGTCTCTGTTTACCCAAAGTAAACATCTTGTATGTTTATATGCTGACTGAGACACTCTCCTTAGTAAGATTTCCTAGGACAACCTCTCCACATTTTTACCCTTTTGGTATCAGTAAAGATTCACATTATTTGTACTGTTTCCATCAGTAGAACAGAAATTGATTCACAACAAAGTATGATTTTTATCCTAGATATAAAAATGCCTAGAAATAGCAACAAGGACACTAAGCAATAGAAAGTGTACGAGAAACTCCCTGGTTAAGGGTTTATGTGTATGGAGGACGAAGCCCCTAGTGTCTATGTCAGCATTATTTCTTACTATGAGAAATCACATTCACCTTTATTTTCTCTTCCCTGCTATCTCGTTTTCTCACCAGGCTTATCTCAATTAACTATGGATCCTAAAACAGCTCATCCGAATCTGGTCCTATCCAAATGCCGGACCAGCGTGTGTCACGGTGATATTAAACAGATAATGCCTGACGATCCGGAGAGGTTTGATTCGAGCGTGGCTGTCCTGGGCTCCAAAGGCTTCTCCTCTGGAAAGTGGTACTGGGAAGTGGAGGTAGCAAAGAAGACCAAATGGACGATCGGAGTCGCCAGGGAGTCCATCATTCGGAAAGGGAGCTGCCCTCTGACCCCAGAGCAAGGGTTCTGGCTTCTAAGACTAAGGAACCAAACTAATCTAAAGGCTCTGGACCTGCCTTCCACTAGTCTAGAAATGGAAAATCTCAACAGGGTGGGCGTGTACCTGGACTACGAGGGAGGGCAGGTGTCCTTCTACAATGCTGCAACCATGAGCCATCTCTACACCTTCAGTGGTCTTTTCATGGAGAAAGTTTTCCCCTACTTCTGTCCTTGCCTTAATGATGGTGGGGAGAATAAAGAGCCATTGCACATCGTGCATCCACAGTAATTAGTTATACTGGTGTATAATTTCAGAGCGTTATTAAAGTATTAAAATAGTTTACCAATTTCACTGGATTCTCTTTCCAATTTATGGGGAACTCTGGAATGGCGAAAGCAGGATTCACTGACTGACTGACAGAGCCTTTCAAGATAGCATTCCACTTCTCTGGGGTCTTCTGAGACACAGGAGCTTATCCTGAGTGTGGTCCCCAAGGCTTGTTTCTGGAGCAAAGTGCATAGTGATTCCAAGAGGATGGATTTCCACATCTGCACTCTTCTTCCTGTTTAATTATCTTTCCCCCACCCCAGGGCTGAGATTTAATTATAAAATTCCACCTCGTCTCTTTTTGAAAACATGTTGCCGTAAATTTGAAAACTTGCTCCAGAAACTTAAAGTAGAAATGGCCTAGCCGGGCGTGGTGGCGCACACCTTTAATCCCAGCACTCAGGAGGCAGAGGCAGGTGGATCGCTGTGAGTTCGAGGCCAGCCTGGTCTACAAAGTGAGTCCAGGATGGCCAAGGCTACACAGAGAAACCTTGTCTCAAAAAAAAAAAAAAAAAAAAAAAGAAGAAAAGAAAAGAAATGGCCTGAATTAGCTTATAATTTTATCTTCCTGCTATCTCTCAACATAGTTTTCAGTCTAGCAAATCTTTGGCTCCTCCCCGTCCCATTCCCCCCCCCCCCGCCTCTGCCAACCGCCCTCTGTTCTTTTTTGGGGGGGCCCTGCTTTATCAGTGAGAGGTCCCTGTTTCTCCTATATTAAAATACATCCATGTTTTCACCTGCTTTTGATTCCATCCTCTTTCACCAGTGCTGTCTACATTCTAGTCCACCGCAGTTTTCATCTCTCTCTCTTCAATATGCTCCTTCCCTAGCTTGTTCCTCCTTTCTTTCTTTCTTTTTTCTTTCTTTCTTTTTTTTTTTTTTTTTTTTTTTTTTTTTTTTTCAAGACAAGAGTTTCTCTGTGTAGCCTTGGCTGTCCTGGACTCACTATGTAGACCAGGCTGGCCTGGAACTCACAGTGATCCGCCTGCCTCTGCCTCCCAAGTTTGTTCCTCCTTTCTAGGTCTAGAGTTCTCAATAGCCACAGGACTTTTGACAAAATGGCTTTAGCTCCTCTCCTTGGAATTCCCTACTTAAAATTGCATTTATATACAACATATATACTTATAATAGATGATTTTGGTTAATTAGTATGACGTGATTAAAAGGCTACATTTAAAACTTATTTTATTTATTTTTTTTAAGGTTTTTCCGAGACAGAGTTTCTCTGTGTAACAGTCCTGGCTGTCCTGGACTTGCTTTTGTAGACCAGGCTGGCCTCGAACTCACAGCAATCTGCCTGCCTCTGCCTCCTGGGTACTGGGATTAAAGGCAGGCACCACCACGCCCAGCAAAACTTACTTATTTTTTTTAAAAAATCTTATTTTTTAACTTAAGCGTGTGTGCATGTGTTTATCTGAGTATTTGCCATGTGGGTACAGGTGCCTGTGGAATACCAAGAGGATGCTGCGTCCCTTAGAGCTGGAGTTCTAGGTGGTTGTGAGCCACCTGATGCGGCTGCTGAAGCTAAACCTGGGCCTTCTGAAAGTGCAGTAAATGCTCTTAACCACTGAGCCATTTGTTCAGCCCCTTCCTATGTCTTCTCATGACTTCCCTTCGACCAGAATGTCACAAGGATTCATTTTGAGCCTAGAACTTTGCTGGGTGTTGTCTCTGATCAACTAACATACTTTTCTTAATTATTTTTAAAAATATTAAAAGTACACAATAGTTAAGGCAGGTGATACATATGTAAAGGTTTATTAACAACAACAACAACAACAACAACAAAACCTAACAACTAAGCTTTAGAACTGAACCCAGACAGTAATGAAATATTGGCGGATCCTGTGTACCTCTTTCAGTCTTCAAGTGTTTGCTACTCTATGTTTTGTTATCAAAACAGATCTGGGCTGGAGAGATGGCTCAGTGGTTAAGAGCACTGTCTGTTCTTCTAGAGGTCCTGAGTTCAATTCCCAGCAACCACATGGTGGCTCACGACCATCTATATTGGGATCTGATGCCCTCTTTGGCATATGCAGACAGAGCACTCATGTACGTAAAATAAATAAATCATTAAAAAAAAAGATATAGGCTGGACAGATGGCTCAGCAGTTAAGAGCTCTTACTGCTCTTGCAAAAGACTCAGGTTTGGTTCCCAGTACCCACAGGGATGCTTACAGCACCCACAGGGATGCTTACAGCCACCTGTAATTTCAGTTTCAGAGGATCTGATGCTTTCTCCTGACTTCCTCAGGTTCCTGAACACATATCGTACGCGTAGTCAGACACACTCACACACAAACACACATAAATAATAAATAATATGTTTTATATAATTAAAAAATATAAACTACAGCTGGTTTCCTATACATGTATATTTTATTTTTTATTAAATGTTCATGTATTTCTAAAATACATATCTCCATTTTACCACTTCTTTTGAACTTGAAAATAAATGGTTTCATGTGGTTTGTCTTCCTGTCCTTTTTGAAAATTCAAAATTATTATGTGCTACTAGTATTCCTTTCCTTATGCATGGTTTAATGTTCGACAGTTACATTTACCTCCAGTCAACTCTAGTCTGAAAACATCAATGGGACGTCCCAGACATAAATGATTCATTAATTTAAAACTGTAGTTCTGAGTGCTGGGGGGTACAACTCAGTGGTAGAGCACTGGTTTATCAAGCATGTATATATATGTATGTATGTATGTATATATGTACATATATATACACACTTGCTTATCATAGGAGCACTAAATAAATAAGTCCACAAACAAGCAAACTCCACAGTTGTGAGTAGTCTGGTAAAATCTTTTGCTTTCCTGCTCCTGCCACTTGGGACAGAGAAGAATTTCCCAGTGTATACACTAAATATGTCATGGTAGTCGAGAGAAAACACGTTAACACTTACGCAATCTATTCTTATAATTGTCCTGTTTTATCATTGTCAATCTTATGTACAACTTAAACTGTCCCAGTAATATACATACAGTGGTGGAAAGCACTGTAGTATATGTAGGGCCAAGTGTCAGCAGCTTCTGGCATCCACCTGGGATGTTGAAAATCATCACCTGTGCATAAGGCAGAGGACTACTGTATTTTGTGCTGTGAAACCACAGTGATTCAGGATCGCTAGTGGGTAAAGGCAGTTGCTGCCAAGCCTGACGGCCTGAGTTCCATTCCCTAGGACCCACATGCAAGGACAGAACTGACTCCCTCAAGTTGTCCTCTGACTTCCACATGCAAACCATGTCACCCCTCAAATTAAGAAACAAATGTAAAGGAGAGATGGTATTTTAAATACCCAACTAGAGCGATTGTTTTCATTTTCCCTTTCTGTGGTTGTTGCTGTTAGCAATTAAGCTACCATAAGCATTCTTCCTGTACTGCTGCTGTATGTGTTCATGGGAGTAAGAGTTTCCCTAAAGCCGGGCGTGGTGGCGTACGCCTTTAATCCCAGCCCTCGGGAGGCAGAGGCAGGCGGACTGCTGTGAGTTCGAGGACAGCCAAGGCTACACAGAGAAACCCTGTCTCTAAAACCGCCCCCCCCAAAAAAAGAGTTTCCCTAAGTGCATAATTGGGACACATAGCTTTAGGTCGCGCCCGCCGGACTGTTGAGCAAACAACAGCACAGCCTTACATTCTCACTAGCAGGGGCAGCAGGAATCCCTATGACTCTCTGTCTTTGCCGATCCACTTTTTATTAGTAAGGTCGGTACATAATGGTATTGTACTGTGGTTTTAATTTGCACTTCCTTAACTACCATGTGATTATGCATCTTTTTATGTGTTTGTTGGTCATTTTATAGAAAAGTCTATTCAGATGTTTGCTGAAGTTTCTAACTGGGCCATTTCTCTCTCATTGTTTCTTAGGGCTATATAAGTGTATATTCTGAATACTAGCCCTCTGCTGATTATTTACACTACAGGTACCTTCCCCATTTTGTGACTTGTGCATAGTCACTCTTAATTATGGTGACTTTGATGAAGAAATTTTTTTTTTTTTTTTTGGTTTTTCGAGACAGGGTTTCTCTGTGTAGCCTTGGCCATCCTGGACTCACTTTGTAGACCAGGCTGGCCTCGAACTCACAGTGATCTGCCTGCCTCTGCCTCCTGAGTGCTGGGATTAAAGGCGTGCGCCACCACGCCCGGCTCGAAGAAATGTTTAATGGAGTCAAATTTATGTATTTTTTCCCCTGTCATGCTTAACACTGTGTCTTAATTTTTAAAAATCCTTTGCCTGGGGCCAAAAATATTCTCTTGTGTTCTATGTGTCTTGAGGTTTTGCCTTTCATACTTACGTGCTCGATAATTCAAACAAATAGAAAATAACAAGTGTCAGTTTGTATGTGTCTAATTAAAATACACAAAAATTTGACAGACATGTAAGAATTGATAGCTCCATAACATTTTACATGGCTTTCCTACTAACAGAGAATGAGAGAATATGAGCATTTGACCCAATGAACATGTGCAGAACACTGTGTATTCTGGAACATCCTAGAGCTCCAGGTCACTCTCTTTAAAGACATAACCCCACTGCCATATACTTCCATTATAAAGAAAATGTTGAAAACCTCAAAAGATTTTTTACAAAAGATTGATTTACTATGCATACAATGCTTTGCCTGCATGCACACCTGCACTCCAGAAGAGGGCACCAGATCACATTATAGATGGTTGTGAACCACCATGTGGTTGCTGGAATTGAACTCAGGACCTCTAGAAGAGCAGTCAGTGCTCTTAACCTCTGAACCATCTCTCCAGCCCCCAAACCTCAGAAGATTTGACCAAACAGATTAGTTTGTTTGTTTGTTTTTCGAGACAGGGTTTCTCTGTGTAGCCTTGGCTGTTCTGGACTCGCTTTGTAGACCAGGCTGGCCTCGAACTCACCTGCCTCTGCGCCCCGAGTGCTGGGATTAAAGGCGTGCGCCACCACCGCCCGGCTGACAGACTAGTATTTTATTTTAATGCAGCTAAGCCATAAATAACTATATTTAGAAATTAGAAAATCATATGTATCTGGAAAATTTAAAATATATCAGTGTATATGGCTGTGTGTGTCTGTAACCTTCACATTTACCAGTGGAAGACTAGGATCACAAGGCTGAAGTTAGCCTGTACAGCATAAGGAGACTCTCAAAAACAAAATCCAAATAACCCACTTTACAAAATGTTATGCTGAAATGTGAGAATAGTTTGAACTGAGCAATAATAAGAAATAATATCTCAAAAAAGCCGTGGCACTCAGTTTAAGAGGGACCCCATGGCGCTATAGGCACACATTAGAAAAACAAAGGAAGCCAGGGGTGGTGGTGCACGCCTTTAATCCCAGCACTAGGGAGGCAGAGGCAGGCAGATCTCTGTGAGTTCGAGGCCAGCCTGGTCTACAAAGTGAGTCCAGGACAGTCAAGGCTACACAGAGAAACCCTGTCTCAAAAAAATGACAAAAATAAATAAAGAAAAGAAAAACAAAGGATAACACTAATTTCCCCCTTTCCTTTCTCATCCTTCCACTCCTTATTTACTTGTTTATTTTACCATGCTGGAAAATGAACCCGGACCTTGCACTGCGCTCTACCAATCAGTCACATTCCCAGTTTTTAAAGAGTTAACAGGCTGGAGGTAGTGACTTAGTTGGTAGAGCAAGTGCTTTCCTAGGATACACAGAACCCTGGGTGAGGAGATCTAAAGGCTCAAGTATGGCCAACATGGTGTCACTAAGATCTTGCCCTTCCCCCTTCCTTGCAAACCCATTGGATTCTCTTATTTAGGCATATCCACATTCGTAAAGCTAGCCACCAAGGTCCTGTCCCTTATTTGGCCACTTCCTTATGCCTGGCTCATTCCTGAGGCTGACCACCAAGGTCCAGCTATCAAAATTCATTATTTGGATACACCAACTAATATGTCCAGTGAGGACTTGACTATTCCTATCACCTTAAAAACCACTTCTGCAGAGAAGAGACACCTACTGCTGTCTTTGCCTGTACCCTCTCCGACCCTACTCGTGCCTTCAGGGTAATAAAATCTCCTTTGTTCTGAGAATTCGGTGTCTAGGTGTGTTCTGTGCCAACTCAGGCTCCTTCACTGGGTTCTATACTTAACAACAAACTGGACATAATGACATAAGCCTGTGATCGCAGCACTCTGAAGGCAGAGACAGGAGAACCAGAAATTTAAGGTCATATTCAGTTGAAGTTCAAGGCCAGCTTAAGTTACAAAAGATGGTCTCAACAAGAAAACATGGTAAGATGGTTCAACTGGAAGCCACCAAGTAAAGAACCAGCTCCTCTGACCTACAGACACATACAGACACACACTCCCCCAAATAACAAAATGATACCATCAGTACACTGAAATAGAATTCTTAGGGTTGGAGAGATGGCTTGGGGTTTAAGAGCACTGACTACTCTGTCAGAGGACTCAGGTTCAATTTCCAGCCCCCTGGTTCACAACGGCCTGTAATTCCAGTTCACTCCTCTTTTTTTTCTTTTGGTTTTTCGAGACAGGGTTTCTCTGTGTAGCCTTGCCTGTCCTGGACTCACTTTGTAGACCAGGCTGACCTCGAACTCACAGAGATCCACCTGCTTCTGCCTCCCTGAGTGCTGTGATTAAAGGCGTGCGCCACCACCACCTGGCCGCAATGCCCTCTTCTGACTCAGTGGGCGGGCCTGTAATTCCGTCAGTTGTGTAAACAGGCTAGCAACCACATAGAGAGGTCCAAGCCATCCTGGATTATACAAATATACATACTGTCTAAAAATTAAATTTATATATGCATATTATTACTCAGGGTTTAAAACTCACCAGGTCCAGCTACCTTTGTCCTCAGCAGCTATTCTCTCAACTTGGTGTTAGCATCTCTTTTCCTGCTTCCGGAGGCCTTTCCCCGCGCTTTCCTTTTGGGAACCAATCGGCAAGCTTGGCTTTGGACCAATCAGCGGTCTCGTCTCTAAGCCCCGCCCAGGAGCCCGCGAGGCCTGGAGGCAGGGACCGCCATGTTCCAGGGGCAGTGTGGTTGGTTCAGCCGGAGTGTCAGTCAGGACCTGAGGCAGTTCTGGGGTAGGAAGATGGGCGGGGCGGGACGTGGAGGGAGGACCTTCCCCTGATTGAGACCCCCAACCAGGGGAAGGTACGTCTGCCGGGCTCCATGCTAGCTGTCCTGCTCTTGCCTCCACAGAAGACGAAGGCGGGAAGATCAGTGACGCCCAGGCCGCTGACTTCCTGTTTAGCTGTGATGCCTCGCACCCGGATACGCTGAGGTACCCCAGGGCCACCCGCTAGAGCCTTTCCTGTCTTCATGGGGAGCAGCACGTTTGCAGCCCTAGACATGGGGGATAGCATTCTCCTTTCCTTCCTTCTGCCCTGTCGTCTACCTGTCCTTGGGTCTCTGAGGGAATCCTGCCTTTGAGTGACCGGCCATCACGTGGACAGCTGGAGGCTCCTACTCTTGTCTCACTCAGATAAACCACCGACACTGGAGTACAGCCTGCATTCTGAAAGCTGAAAACCTAACTGTTTTTGGGGGGTGTGGGGCGGGGGTTCTATTTTCTCTGAGGCAGGATCTTGCAATGTAGCCCAGGCTAGCCTTGAACCTCATGTCCCTACCTGCATTAACTTACTAAGTGCTGGGATTTCAGGAATGTGTCAATAGTCTGGGGGTTTCTGCCACCTTAACCAACCAACTCTGTTGTCCTTACCATGGAACAGGCCCGTAACAGTACTTCAACCCTATTGCTGCTGTTACCCTAATTACCCCGTGCCAGGACTGTCACAGGAGGTTCTGAGAGATTACCCTGCCTCCATATGTACTCTGCCATCTCCCTTCATTACTGAGCAGAGATCTACTCCTGCTCCCCACCCTCCACCCCAACTACTTACAGATTTAGACTTAGCTAAAACTTATTTGATTTTTCATGCCTTTTATAGTCTAGTCAAACCTTTTTTCTAATGTCTTTTCTAATGTCTCTCTCTTTTCGCAGGCCTAGAAAAGAGGTTTTCTGTATGTGAAGGTTTCTCTGACTGCATGCCCACTCTTTACCTCAGAGTTAATTGATTTTTTTTTTTTAATGGTGGTGACTGTGACTAAAACTCATTAGGCTGCTGGCTTTCAGCCCATTTTAAGTCTTTCCTAAATTCATATAATCATTTAACAACTCTAAAGCTAAGATTTGCCTATACTTAGGTGCCCAAACTGAGTAATGTGTTGTACCTGAAAATCATTCACTCTTGCCAGGAAAGAAGACTACACCATAAATGTATTCTTTAATGTTTGCAGTCTTCTACTTCCAGTCTTTGTTTTTCTTTTGGTTGTGAGCCTAGCCTTTAATGGCTCAGCCATCTCTCCAGCCCTTTGTTTTTCTTTTGAAAGATTGAATGCATTCTTGTTTATTTCATAACCTAGATTTCCTTTCTTCTAGAATATACCAGAGCCTCGAGTATATAGAAGACAATGCTACAGTTTTTCATGCCCACTATCTCTCTGCAGTAGCTAATACTGAAAGAAAAAACGCAGTGTCCTTAGGCCACTTTGTTCTTCCTCCTGCTTGTCTTCAAAAAGGTGAGCAAAGATCATAAACCCATCTGTTTGTCAAATTCAGCCAATCTCTATTAAGATAACCAAAATTTTCCAATCTCTATTCTTAATTGGAAATTTTGTGGTTTGGTTTTTCCGCTTTTTTGGTGTTTGTTTGTTTTTATTTTTGACAATGTCTCACTCTGTATCATAGTTTCCTGAGTGCTGGGATTGTAGGTGTGAGCCACTATATCCACGGTCATTTGAATCATTTAATACAGGTGAAACCAATATGGGCTCAGAATTAGATACCTTGAGTGACTGTTACACGTTCGTTAAGCTTTATTTGCCAGGTTACAACCCAGGTGCTGGGAGCTCAGTGGGGAAGAAGACAGAGTCAGATATTACCCTCAAAGTAAAATGCTCACCAGCTAGGATGCAACGCTTAGTTGTTTTATTTACTTGTTTGTTTGTTTGTTTGTTTGTTTTGAGGCCTGGCCTTACTATGCAGCCCTGGTTAGCCTGGAACACACTGTATAAACCAGGCTGGCCTCAAACTCACACAAATCCACTTGCCTCAGCCTCCCAAGCACTGGGAGTAAAGATGTGCACCACCACGCCCGGCAGCTTTGTGGTCCAGCATGCTATTGACTTCTCCCAAGTTCTTTCGAGGATAAAGTGAGGTAATAAATATGGTATATGACATATGATGAGTGTTTAATAAATTTTTTGCTAGTGTTGAATTGTTTCATTCTAATTTTTCTTTAAATGTTTGTTGTAATAATGAATTCATACATTTGTAGCTTTCATCATACTTTTCTAAGTCCTTTTACATTATTTCAACAGCCTTATGAAGAGAGAAGGAAAAGTAGACTTTTTTGTTTTTTGTTTTTTGTTTTCCCTGCTTAGAACATGTTCTTATCATATTTGTCCAAAGCTTAACCTAAGTTATCTCTAGCTTTCCTTATATATCTTACTTTTGTAGGTCTTACGTTAGTTACCCAACTCTTTTTAAATTTATTTTATTTTGTATGTCTATGCACCACAGTGGTGCCTGATACCCATGTTCTCTGGAAGAGGGTGTCAGATCCCAGGGGCTAGAGTTACAGATAGTTGTGAGCCACAGGAGGGTCCTGGGAATTGAACCAGGGTCTTCTGGAAGGGCAGTGTTCTTACCTCTGAGCCATCTCTCCAGCCCCTGGTCACTCAATTCTTGATGAGGCTTTTGTTCATTGTGTTGGTTCTGTGTCCATTTCTAGAAAGACAAACTGAAGCTGTTTATAGATTTCCAGTGAAGAAAATATTTTTTAAAAAGCAGAACAAACCAAACACTTAGTTATTTTCATAGAACAGCCTTAGAAACCTCAAAGATTAGTTTCTTATAACTACTGTCCCAGCAAAATCTAGTCATAAACACTAAATTGTCTAATGGTAAAGTTGGTTTGTTAAAAATAACCTTATCACTATATCTCTCCCTCACTTTCTATCTTTTTCATTTTTGAGATAGGATGGTCTTGTTAGTCCAGGCTAGCCTCAGATTCATGGTCATTCTTCTGCCTCAGCCTCCTGCATGCTAGGATTACAGATATGTGTCATCATGCCCATAAACCTTTTTTTGAGACAAGTTGTTGCTCTGCATCCCCAGCTGGCCTTAAACTCCCTTCAAAAAGCACATGTGCCAGAAACTTAACTTCAAGGAGCTTGTGTTATAGAATGGCTGTCTGATTCATTAACCTTATTTTAAATTATCATTCCTATTTTATCTTTGAGTTTAGACTCTTCTACTAACATATATTTGTTTTAAAAATCTGTTGGAAATGAAAACATGCTCCTTTAAAAAAGTATACTACTATCTTAGTCACTTTTCTATTACTGTATTAAAACACTGTGACCAAGCAACTTACAGAAGGAAGGGTTTATTTGGGGCTTATAGCTCTAAAGGGATAGGAGTCTGTCACCCACATAGTGAGGAGCGTGGCAGCAGGCAGGCAGGTATATGGTACTGGAGCAGCCACTGAGAGCTCACATCGGGATCCACAAACAAGAAGCAAAGAACACTGGGAATGGCACAGTCCTTTGAAAGCACAGACCCATTGCCAGTAACATACTTCCTCCAAGAAGAATGCATCCCAAACAGCTCCACCACATGGGGACCAAACATTCAAACATGAGCCTATGGAGGCCATTCTTGTGAGACAATAATAGCATACTAACCTTCTTAGAGCAATATGGCCCAGTGGATGTATAAGACGCCACTGTGAATTATATGGGTTTAAAAGGTTTTAGTAGCATATTTAAAAAATAGGCAAAATTAATTTTAATATATTCTATTGATTGGGTGTGGCGGTGCACACCTTTAATCCTGGCACTCTTGGAGGCAGAGGCAGGTAGATCTCTGTGTTTTAGACCAGCTTGGTCTACAAAGTGAGCTCCCGGAGAGCAGGGCTGTTACACAGAGAAACTCTGTCTCCAAAAACATTTTATTTAACCCAACATTGAAAATACTATCATTTCAATATATAATCAACACAGAAATTATTAAAATACTTTGCATCCTTCCTGATACCAAATATTTAAAATCCAATGCTTATTTTATTTATATTTACACACATCTCAATTTGATTAAATATGCACACGTTCCCAGTTGTTACATATTGGTCAGCAAAAGATTAGGGTAATCAGACCCTTTTTTATGTAAATATTACATTTTTAATGTTTTGGATATTTGTAATCAGACCCTTTTCGTCCTCCAGTAGGCTGTTGTGGAAAATTTTGACATTTTTTTAAAATTTTGACATTTATTAAGATGATAAAGATCATTGGACATTCTGAATTTTATAGAATGCGTATTTATTAAACATATTGTTTATCTACTTTTTAGTAAAGTTAGTTCTTGGGAACCTCAGCTTTAGACACACAACAATTTCATGCATTTTATTGTGACAGTTGTCTTGTTATTAATACTTGCTGTATAGAGGCACATAGCTAATGAAGTAATATTTGCTAGTAAGAGAAGTAAGGGCAGGGAAATGGTTCAGTGGGTAAGAGAATCTGCCCAGCACACGGATCTGAGTGTGGATTGCCAGCCTCCACATAAAAAGCAAGGCATGTTCATGAGTAACCCCAGCGGTTGTGGGATGAGGGCAGAGATCTCAGGAGCTCGCTGGCCAGCCAGCCTAACTGAACCAGTGAGCTTCCAGTTCAGTGAGAGACCCTGTCTGAAGGCAGTGAGACAGAGGAGGACACTCAGTGTTCTCTTCTGGCCTCTCATGCTGTCTGCAGTGTAGACATCTGCGTGTTCATGTGCATACGAACACATCCACTCACACACAAGAAAAAGTCTACAGGAGTGATTCTGTTAATGTCCTGGAAGCATCTGGAGCCGAGATTGGAAATTTTAATTCATAGGTTTCTGGGTTTTAAACAAGTATCTTTTTTTTTTTTTGGTCTTCTCGTTTTTTGAGACAGGGTTTCTCTGTGTAGCCTTGGCTGTCCTGAACTCGCTTTGTAGACCAGGCTGGCCTTGAACTCAACATTGACGCACCTGCCTCTGCCTCCCAAGTGCTGGGATTAAAGGTGTGCGCCACCACACCTGGCCTAAACAAGTATCTTAAGTGGTTATTTTGATTCAAGTAGAATAAACCTGCAAGTTTCAGACCTTATACAAAATCCAGACATCACTTTTCAAAAGTATTGGACTTGTTTTTTTCACTACAGAAATACGAAGAAAAATTGGCAGTTTTGTTTGGGAACAAGATGAAAATTTTCTGATATTTGAAAAGGTAAGAAATTAAAATACTTGATCAGGATATACAGTTTCAGAGTTTCTGAAGGCAGCATAATACATGACATATGCATCAACAAGCCAGATCGAGGAATATAAAGGGCATGTTTTTATCGAATATTATCAGTTTGACATTGTTTTTACATAATACATTGGTAAAATTGAAGTATTTTGTATAAATGAAACCATTCATATAAGAAACTTGAAGCCAGGCCTGATGCCACACATCTGTAATCCTACCATTAGGAGACAGAGGCAGGCAGATCTCTGGGAGTTTGATCAAGGCTAGCCTGGTCTACAAAGCAAGTCAAGAACAGGACAGCCAAGGCTATACAGAGAAACTCTGTCTTTAAAAAACCAAATCCCCTGGTCCCCAAAAAGCATTTTGCCAGGTATGGCAACACCTGGCAAGTGCAAGGTATATAGTATTTTTGTACTATTTTATTTTTTAAACTTCTCAGTATGTTAATTTTCAGACTGAAAAATAGAGAGAAAATGCATATTTTCACAGCCAGGAAATTAATATATATCATATTCTTTTTTAAAAGATTTGTTTATTTATTATTATGTATACAGTGCTCTACCTGCATGTACACCTGCAGGCCAGAAGAGGGCATCAGATCACATTATAGATGGTTGTGAACTACCATATGGTTGCTGGGAATTGAACTCAGGATCTCCCGAAGAGCAGTCAGTACTCTCAACCTCTGAGCCATCTCTCCAGCCCTCATATACTTTCATTAATTATTTTTTTCTATTTATGTGTGTGTGCATACACATGCCACAGTACACATGTGGAAGTCAGAGGACAACTTGGGGAAGCTGGTCATCTCCCTTTATCCTGTGGCCTCTGGAAATCAAACTCAGGCTGTCAAGATTGGTAGCAGGCACTTTTAATGGTTGAACCATCTCATTGGCCCCACTAATTTGTTTTTGTTGCCCAGAGTGCCATCATTTGAAAAGAATAGTCTCTTTGGCTTGGAAGTGATAAATTGTAAAAATATCTATTCACGCCTTTAATCCCAGCACTTGGGAGGCAGAGGCAGGGGGATCACTGTGAGTTCGAGGCCAGCCTGCTCTACAAAGTGAGTTCAGGACAACCAGGGCTACAGAGAAACCCTGTCTCAACAAACAAACAAACAAAAAAGAAAATATCTATTCTCTGATTTGTCAGTATTTTTATATAATGATGAAGGATTTTTTTTTAAATTATTTGTCAAATTATTCAGTATACCAGTACTATGGGGCTTAAAAGGAACCGAAAGATCATTTAATTTTATAAATAAAAGTGCCAATGTAAATAGCAGAATAAAATACTTAATTCACATAACCACATATTAGTACCATGGAACCAATTTTTCTTAGCTTCAACCTAATCTAGTGCCTTTTCTATTACAAAATTAGTCTGAGGCAGGAGGGATGGCTCAGAGGTGAAAAGCACTTCCTAATCTCCCAAAGTCCAGAGTTCAGATTACCACTGAACTCCCAGAACCTAGTCAGGTGCCTCACAACTGCCTGTAACTCTCGCTCCAGGTGCCCTGATGGCCTCTGGGGTCACTTGCACAAATGTGGTGTACACTTACACAGCCACACAGGCAGACAGATAGATAAAAATATTAATATAACTTTTTTGTTTTGTTTTTCGAGACAGGGTTTCTCAGCGTAGACCTGGCTGTCCTGGAACTCGATCTGCAGATCAGGCTGGCCTCGAACTCAGAGATCCACCTGCCTCTGCCTCCTGAGTGCTGGGATTAAAGGCGTGCACCACCACTGCCCATTGTAACATTCTTTTTAATTTTGGCTAGGGATTATTATTTGATAAAGGGTCTTGTCAGTACCTTCAAAATATTTATCAATGTTGAATATTAGACATTCTAACACTGTAATCACATAATTTATAAGGAGAAAGTTATGTTACCAAATGAAAATAACAAGGATAAATCTGGAAAATAATTTGGAGAATTGTTATTGCTTAGGGAATGGAATTTCTGATGATACACTACTCAGTATATTAGGTATGAGCATCTTAGTAACTTTTGCAAGTCATTTTGAAAAGCTTAATGCGTTTTTAGTTCTGTCCCAACTTCAGGCACCATCACTTGAAAATGGAAACAATTCATTTCAGCTTCCTATGTTTTGGTTTTTAGCTCACAGGAAGTAGAATCCTGAAGTCAAGGATTTTTAGAAAGTCTTAAGTTTATAATTCTTGCTTTTCTTTTCTACCTTTCTTCCCTCCTTTCTATATTCACTTTCCTCTTCTCTCAAACAAAATTCAGTTGCCTGCTACAGCTATAGCTGGCATTTAAAATTCTGGTTTTCCCTTATGTTCTTTTAAAACAATAGTTATATGAGTACATATACAAATTTATAAGCTTCCCTACCAGGTTATAATGACTAAAAGAATACATTTAAATACTTTTGATATATATTCTAATTTTAAAATTAATGTTTAGGTAATTAGTGTGCTAAATTTTTAAGATGTGATTTGTTTTGCTCTTTGCAGCATGACAGAATAACATCAAGAGGAGAGGAAAGCCCTGGGCCAGCACCAGAACACAAGAAAGAACTGCCCAAAAGGTACTGAATCACATTCTTCGTTAACCTTCAAGTTCAGGGTAGAAATCTTTAGCTTGATTGTGTATTTATCTTAGTTTCACAGTTCCTCTGAGATTGGGGTTATCATTATCACCATTCTCACAGAAAAAGAGATCTAAGATTACAAAGATTAATTTGTTTAAAGACAAATTTACTAAAAAGAGTAAAAGTGAGGCTTGAGAAATGGCTCAAGCCTGGCATGATGGTGCACACCTTTAATCCCAGCACTCGGGAGACAGAGGCAGGCGGATCGTTGTGAGTTTGGGGCCACTACAAGGCTAGTCTAAGACAGCCAGGTCAGCTGGGCGTGGTGGCGCATGCCTTTAATCCCAGCACTCGGGAGACAGAGGCAGGCGGGGCACTGTGAGTTCGAGGCCAGCCTGGTCTACAAAGTGAGTCCAGGATGGCCAAGGCTACACAGAGAAACCCTGTCTCGAAAAACCAAAAAAAAAAAAAAAAAAGAAAAGATAGCCAGGTCTACACAGAGAAACCTTGTCTAAAAAACCAAAGGGGAAGAGAGATAAATGGCGCAGTGATTAAGAGCACTAGTTGCTCTTACAGAGGACCTAGGATTGCTTCCAGCACCCACATGGTGGTGTGCAGCCATCAGTTACTCCAGCTCCAGGGAATCCGACACCCTCTTGTGACCTCTGGGAGTACCAAGCACACATGTGGTATACATAATACATATAGGCAAGAGACTCATAAAATAAAAATAAGTAATAATTAAAAAGTAAGATGAGGAACTATTGATGAAGTCACCTGATAAAAGCCTTTGGCCTCCACATGCATACTCTTCGTATGTGTGCGCACACACTAACACTCACACAGATACACATACATACATGACAGCGTGCCACGCATGGTACTTTTAGCTGTAATCTTGGCACTAGAGGTGTTAAGATGAGCACCAGGCTAGCCTGGGCTACTCAAGATACATAGGAAGACACTGTGCTGAGTTTTTTAGAAACAAAGGCCAAATATGTGAATATACCCTAGGTCTCTGCCTTTTTGACTGGTTGGTTTGGTTTTTCAAAACAAGGTCTCTCTGTGTAACAGCTCTGGCTGTCCTGGAATTCACTCTTTAGACTCAGCTAGCTTCGAACTCGCAGAGATTTACCTGTCTCTGCCTCCTGAGTGCTGGAATTAAAGGCATGCGCCACCACCACCCAGCTAATTTTCCTCTTTTGAATTGGTAATTTCATAATACAGTCAATACATTTTTATGCAATCCACCCCATCCACCTTCCCTCTAACTCCTTATTCCCCTCCCCCAATTTCATGTGTTCACTTTCTGTGTAGTCTTGGCTGTCCTAGAATTCACTCTGTAGACCAGGTTGGCTTCAAACTCACAGAGACCCTCCACCTGCCTCTACCTCCTGAGTCCTGGGACTAGAGGTGTGCACCACTACACCTGGTCCTCCTCTCTCTTTAAAACCCCACTGGGTCTCCTTAGTGCTGCCGGTGTGTGCATAGGAATATACCACCTACTGGAGCACAGGCAGCCTTTCAGGTGTTGCATCCCTGAAGACAATTCACTCTCTCACAGCAACTACCTATAGCCAACAGCTTCTCAGTGAGGGCTGGGCTGCATGAGCCCCTCCCTACCCATGCTGGAATTTTGCTGGCTTGATCTTGTGTAAGTCCTTTGTATGTGGTGGTGGTGATAGCACTGTGAACTAATGTGTTCAGAGCCCTCTCTTGTTATGCTGCAGATCTCTACTGCTTCTGTAGAGCCTTTTCTTTGTGGAGCCACCAGGTGGTGCAGTATGAGCATAAATAAAATATACCCTGAGGGGGGAGAGAGAGAGAGAGAGAGAGAGAGAGAGAGAGAGAGAGAGAGAGAGAGAGAGAGAGAGAGAGAGAGAGAGTGTGTGTGAAGCATTGACAGTAAGCACATACTAAATGGTGTGCTATTAATGAACAGTTGCTAAGTACAAGACATTTGTAAGACGAGCAGTTCACAGTAGTTCATTTGACTCTCATAACTTAGATGTGCAGTCAGCCTCACTCATTTTACAATTGAGAAGGCAGATCTGGAGAGCTAAATACTTTACTCAGTTTTATTCAGAAAGTACAGCTGAATTTGAAATTATGTCTAGGAGATCTGGAGTCCAAACTTTTAACCACTGTGAGTTTTTGAGACAGGGTTTCTCTGTGTAGCCTTGGCTGTCCTGGAAATCACTTTGTAGACCAGGCTGGCCTTGAACTCAGAGATCCACCTGCCTGTCCTTACTGAGTGCTGGGATTAAAGGTGTGTGCCACCACACTCAGCTGAGCTGAGTTCATCTTGAGGTCCCCTCATTTTGCATTTAATATTCTATTAATATTTTCCCATAAGATTGAAAACGTATTTAATGTTTTAATTTAGGATTAAATTGTTAGTAACCAAAGTTATAAACCCAGTAAAGACTAAACCGACAGTTGCCCTGCAGCTGTGAGCTTTATTAGGAGGGAGAACCGCACAACCATGATGCAAAGTATTATGAGGGACAGAACATAACAGCAGAGACACTGTGATGAGGACTTGAGGTAGGAGAGCGGTGAAGAGCGTTAGAGCAAGTATCAGAGACAGCACAACAGCACCTTAAAGGGCAAGTTGCTTTCCTTCACACCTGGGAGGAGCTTCAAGGAAGAAAGAGGTGGTTGTGGCCAACAACATGTAATAGGGGAGGATGAGTGAGAGGCTGAGTTAGAGTCACAAACTCTTTACTTGAATGGGTGGGGAACCGCAGCTCAGAGCCAGTTTCACCATAGGCACCAGAGGTGTTTGTTCTATGGCTCCATCTTGTTTGCTACAACAAAGGGGAGCGGTCTGGGCTTGTGTCATAGTGCAGAGCTTGTCAAGTCTTTACCTCAGAGGACAGATGATAGGGGAGGTGTGGTCTGATTTCTTCTGGGCTGCTATCTGGTCTTAAATGGGCAGGCAGGCCTATGATGTAAGGTACACCTTACTTACTTAACTCAGAAGTTACTTCAAAATCTCACTGTACTTCATGTTTTCCTCAACCTTATTTATTTGATATCCAAGTATAGAGTATTGTACTAGTAAATAGTCTCAATTATTTAAATACTGACGAACGTAGACTTCCTGTGACCATTTATAGAGTCTACTGTGCTTCTCTTTGATGTATGTAAGATTTCACATGTATATAGATGTATGTATTGATCGTGTGTATATATAACAAATTACTTTACATTTTTGACACTGCTGGGGATTGTACCTAGGCTTATGCATGCTAGGCAAAAGCCCTTTAATTATAAATTATTATTGTGCTCTGAGGGTTATTGAGATGGCCCAGGCCTGTAAATACTCAATAATTGTTAAATTTTTGAAGTAGCTAAGAAAACTAGAAACAGCTATATGAGGCCTGGTCTTATTCTCATGAAAGAAAGTTCAAAATTAACGTTTTTGCCAAGAAAGAATAAAACCTGATTAGAGAAGTATTACATTATTATATACATTTTCTGGAATAAGTTCTCATTTGTAATATACATTTAAAAAACAAATATAAATGTGGCTTTCTGTTTGCTTCACTTTTATAGTGCAGAGAATAATTTTATAAGGACTCCGGTTGTAGAAAAGCAGATGTACCTCCCTCTTCAGAACTACCCAGTGAACAACATGGTCACAGGTAACTGAAGTAATAAATAGAGTAACCTCAGCTAGGGAAGAAACAGGGGATTAGGTAGAACAAAGCTTTTCCAAGCAGAGTCTTTTACCATGGTACTAGGAGAGGTGCCATTCACCTGCTAACCCTAACCCTGCAGAGTGGAGCAAGTGTGGGCTTAATATTTGCTGTGCTGAGGCAGGATCTGTAGGTAGGCGGGTGCTTGCTTCTGCTTGCATGAGACAGTTGCAGTCTGTTTCTGACATTCAAGCATCAGTTCTTTTGTCTTTGTGTTTGTTATGCTGGAGGTTGAACTGGGCCTCAAACTTGCTAAGAATTAGGCTTTCCTGTAGAGCCAGAGACAGCTGGGCCCTCCCTGTGGACACTTGCCAACCACATAACATGAAGCCTCCCCCTTCCTCTGATAGAGGAGAGCATCTGATCTTCTGAAACTGGAGTAATAGGCATGTGTAAGCCACCATGTAGGTGCTGGGAACCAAACCTGGGTCCTCGGCAAGAGCACTCAGTACCCTTAACCACTGAGCCATCTCTCTAGCTCCCCACATAGGCGTTTTCATAAAGTCTATTTAAAGCATAGTAGCTTGTTTCTCTCCAAGTAAGAGGGCCAAAAGTAATAAGAGAATGTTCCAGCAGTCGGCAGTCAGAGGCAGGCAGATCTCCAAGTTCGAGTCCAGTCTGGTTTACAGAGGAGTTCCAGGACACAGAGAAACCCTCTCTCTTTTCTTTTTTTTTTTGTTTTTTTTTTTTTTTTTTTTTTGAGACAGGGTTTCTCTGTGTAGCCTTGGCCATCCTGGACTCACTTTGTAGACCAGGCTGGCCTCGAACTCACAGCGATCCGCCTGCCTCTGCCTCCCGAGTGCTGGGAAGGCGTGTGCCACCATGCCCTGCTGAGAAACCCTCTCTTGAAAAACAAAAGAGAGAGGAGGGGGAGTGAATGGAAGGTGGGGAGGTCAGGGAATGTTCAAGATAGAAGCCAGCCCTTCTTTTCAGAAGTGACATACTGACACATAGGCCATCTCAAGGAGGAAGTGCTCAGGGACTACACAAGTCTGTGACTACCAGGAGGTGAGGATCACTCATTCAAGGCCTTCTTAGAGGCTGGTGTCAGCACAAGAAACTGCTCTCACCTCACAGAGGATAAAAGTATATTTATTGTAGCTATATGTGAGTGACCATGGTTCAGGAATACAATTCAGGTTTCTCCAAATTCCATGCTCCAACATGGTAACTATTTCATGAAGTTCTTTTTAAAATATTTATTTATTTATTTATTTATTATGTTCTTTCTGCATGTACACCTGTAGGCCAGAAGAGGGAATCAGATCACATTACAGATGGTTGTGAACCACCATATGGTTGCTGGGAGTTGAACTCAGGACCTTTGGAAGAGCAGGCGGCGCTCTTAGCCACTGAGCCATCTCTCCAGCCCTGAATTTTATATTTAAATTTTGTTTCTGTGTATGTGTACATGCTGGCATAGGATGTATGTGTATGGGCTCATGTGCCACAGTGTACATGTGGAAACCAGAGGTTACAACCTTAAAGAGTTGTTTCTTCTCAGGAACTGGACTCAGGTCACCAGGCTTGGCAGGCAGAAATGAGTTTACACACTGAGCCACGTTACCTCCCAGAAACAGAAATTATCTAGATTACAAAGTTGCTTTGTCTGTAACCCAAGAGTTGCTTTGGGACTGAATACCTAATTTGTGCTGGGCTGACCATAGTATTTTTTTTCTTTATTTCTTTTTTGAATTTTTGATATGCTGCAACAGGTCAACTCATTACTCAGGTGACGACACACACACACACACACACACACACACACACACACGCATGCACACACACACGGGAGGACTTGGGTGAGGTAAGGGGTAACTAATAGAATCATACCCAGTGCTCATGTATGCCAATAGGGATTCAGCTAATAAGCTGTACCTACTAACCATATTCTGTATCATTAAAGGAAACACAGTTTTCCCTGGAAAAAAAAAATGGCGTCAAAATTCAGAGGAAAGCTTGTGAGCAATAGGAGAGTGATAGCTGATTCTGACTCATGCCAAGTCCAGCCAGCAACCATGCTGAGACATGCTGAGACAGGCAGGAAGTGTATGACATATGCCCCAAACTGAACTGGACTGGGAGTATTCTTGGTCTCTTGGTAGTATTCTTCCTTCCAGGGCATGGTCAGGGTCTTCCAGAAGCAAGAGTCCTATGGTCTATTATCAATAATTTAAGGTAGGTTAGACAATTTATGATGACAATGTTAAAAAAAACAAAAAACAAAAACCCAAAAAACAAGTCTCTTCAAATGGGGTAAAAGATAGTTTTCTAGAGACTCTTAAGTGACCATGTCTAGAAACACAGATTTAGGTTACACATGTCTCAGTGTGGAAACAGTTTGATGATGATTTATAGTAACAGAACGAAGAAAATCATAAGTGAGATACTTTTTTTTTTTTTTTTGAGACAGGGTTTCTCTGTGTAGCCTTGGCTGTCCTGGACTCACTTTGTAGACAAGGCTGACCTTAAACTCACAGAAATCCACCTGCCTCTGCCTCCCAAATGCTGGGATTAAAGGCGTGCACCACCACTCCGACTGAGATACATTTTAAGTTTTTGGTGGAAACACCAGGCAGGGAGTTACAGCAGAGCAGGGAGTCTCTGTCACAGGCGATGTCTGTGATGTTCTTAGCACTGGGGTTGGTGGAAGCTTAAGGCCTGCAAAATTAAGGTGGCATTCTGAAGGGGTTTACCTGCCACTTATAAGGACGTCAGATTGCACACAGGTGTAGGAATGGAGTGTCAGTAAATAGACTGTAACATGGCATTCTCTCTGCAATGAGAAGTTCTGGTCATTAATCAGCCTTGCAGAAGGTGCTTTTTCTTTCTGGGAACAGTGAACAGCTCCAAGACAGAAAGTTGGGGGGATAATAGAATCTCTGTGAGCTGTCTAGGGTACAGACCTTTATACCTCTGGGGAAGAGTTACAAGTCCAACTAGACGAAAGCTGAGAAGCATTACGTACGATAACAAACTTATCTTTGTAGGAAAATATTTGCTAATTAATATTGTATTTCTTTCCTGAATGCCTTTAGAAACCTCACATAGTGTATGTGTGAGGGGTCACTACAGGGAAGCCAACCCCATGAAAAGAAAAGAATGAAAACCCAGGGTTTTTCAGTTTTTATGTACTGTGTTTACTTTTAGATTGCAATTTTATATTGGTACAAACCACAAACATTTGTATTACATGTAAAATACAATCATTCAGATGATAATCAATTATTATGAAGTTATTGCTGAAGATATTTGAATCCTTCCTTAAGCTCTATGCATTTAAATAGGGTTTCCTTTTGAGCATTCATATCTATTTTGAATTATTAATGACATCAAAATTATACCCATAACTTTTATCGAGTGACAGCAGTACTGATTTACTCTTAATTTTTCACTAAAGATCATTATCCCAGTTTTACAATACTTAGAACTGTTGTCTGCTCTGTAGAGCAGCTGTGCCATGCTGTTGGGCAGTTAGAGCTCTCAGAGGTTACTGTCTATGCCAGTTACTCCCAGGCATTCTGGTTAGGTACTTTGATGTTCCAGCCCCAATATGGGCATTGCACTCTCAGTAACCAAAGTTGCTTATCACTTTCAAAAGTGGAAGAAATGTTAAGTATTGTTTCACACCTGTAGTTCCAGAACTTAGGCAGCTGAAGCAGAGGATTGCTGAAAGCTCATGGTCAGCCTGGGCTACAAGTGAATTCCAGGCTAGCCTAGGTTAAAGTGTGAAATCTGTCTCAAAGAAGTAGGACAGTGAGGAGGGCGGGTGGGGAGAAGAGAGGAGACAAACACGACCAAAATACAAGGCTATATTTGAGTGAAAAACTCATGATAAAAGTAATTATTTTGTGAACTAAGGAGAAAAAAAGAAAATAGTGTTAAGGGCTGGGGATAGGGCTCAGTTGGTACAGTGCCTGCCTAGCTTGTACAGAGCCCTGGGTCCAGTCAGCAGCACTGCATAATGGAGCACGGTGGACTAAGCCTGTCATCTCATCACTGCAGAGCAGAAGCAAGGAAGCTAGGTGTTTGGTGTCATCCTCGGAGGATCTTCTCACCAGTATTAGTTTCTCTTCTTAGTTCTTTTCTTTACAAAAAAGTTTTTTTAAAACTTTAATAATAAAAGACACTAAAAACCAAATAGTACGATAGGATATCAAATGTATCTGTTTCTTCTTATTTTTACAGGTTATATATCAATTGATGCTTTGGACAAATTCCTTGGAGAATTACATGATTTCATTCCTGGAAGCTCAGGATATTTGGCATATCATGTTCAAAATGAAATTAACATGTCTGCTATAAAAAACAAGTTAAGAAGGAAACAAAGTTAAACTGCACTTATATCTAGACATTTATTTTCATAAAATATTATGACATATGTGTATAATTTAAGTGTGAATAGAGAAAGAATTATCTTCCTTCTTAACGTGTGCCCTGAGAAAACTCAGGATTGTCTTAACTAGTGAAATTTGTGACATATTCACAAATTATGAGTGCACCATTGTTACGGAGTTATTTTCATCCAAACACACTTAAAAGAACTCTCTCTGTCAAATGCGCTTTTGATTTTGACATTAATATTGTATTATATTTTTCTAGGCTCACTACTAAAATGCTAACCTTTATGATGCTGGTCAGGTTATTTTGATTAAAAACTAATTAGGAAGCTATACTTGAACTATAAGTGTTTGTTTCTGAAGCATAGTGAGTCAGGTCCCTTAACATGCTGTAAGGGTGGTAGAGCTTGAGCCTGGGATTGTGGTTAATGAGGAGACGAAGCCCAACCAAAACTAGACTACGGCTTCCTGATTTTCCAGGCTAGTTTTCATACCAGCTATGCTAGAACCTCTGTCAGTATTTGTGTGTCTCATTGTGTTGCCTAGACTGGCCTTTAACTCCCAAGTAATGCTCCTGCCTCACTCAACATTCCAAATAAGCTGGAACTGTAGGTGTGTGCCTCTGGTCCCGGCTTTTCTGTCTTTTTAAAAATAAATCTAGACATGTGGCAATCTCAAGAAGGCAGCTTCAATGGCATGGTGGTGCTGACCCACAGTCCCAGGGACTTGGGTGGCTGAAGCAGGAGGACAGAAAGCTCAGGCCAGCCTGGGCACCTTAGTTAGAGCCTGTCTAAGGAGTTAGAAGAGGCCAGTTACAAAGCTTGGCGCTAGAGCACTTGCCAAACTTGTAGAAGGTCCTAGGTTCAATCCCAAGTACCACATGAACACAGAAACCACTTCTTCCATAGAGTGTGGGGGCTTATGACTTTCTCAAGATACAAATGGAATTATTTTTTAAATCTATCTTGTTAGACCTATTTGTCCTCTGACAGCTACAGAATTATCTAAAGAATATGTATCTCTGTGTGTGTGTGTGTGTGTGTGTGTGTGTGTGTGTGTGTGTGTGTGTGTTATTTGGATGTATGTGAGCCTTAGTTTACCTTTTCCCTACAACTCAAATTTCACAACATAAAATTCTAACACAACTCTCAGGCTCCACATTTGAGAATTATATTTTTATCTGCTTTGTAGTTTTTCCTTATTTATTTTTGTGTCTGTGGTTAAGTCCTTCTGAACTTGTAAATAAAAAAAAAAAAAACTTGTTAATTATCTTTCCCTGAAACATTAAATACTGTTTCTTCCTGAACACTTTATCTTATTCACATTCTATTGATTAGGTTTGACATAGAAGCCAAGCCTATCTGTAGATTTAAAATTAATTATTAAGAATATTACGTAAGTTTACACTAAGTTGTTTACATTGGGATTATTGTAAGAGTATTCACTGTTTATCCAACATGTGCTTGGTTTAACATAGTAAATAAAAACCTCCAACAAAACAGAAATGTTTCCCAAACAAAGTGATTATATTTCAGATAGACAATTCAAATATAATTCATATGTCCTTGGAATGCTGCCAGGAACAGTCGATACATACTTTTTTCAGGACTTGAAAATATGAAGAAATAAAATGGCAAATGTCTTAGTTTCTTTTTAAGTTGCTGTGATAAAATTCTCTGCTAAAGACAATTTAGGGGCCCAGATGTGGTGGCGCATGCCTTTAATACCAACACTAGGAGAGGCAGAGGCAGGCGGATCTCTTGTGAATTTGAGGCCAGTCTGGTCTACAAAGAGTCCAGGACAGCCAGGGCTACAATTGAAACCCTGTCTCAAACAACAACTAGACAACTTAGGGGGAAAAGAGGTTGTTCTGGCTCACAGGTCATAGAGGTGCATAAAATGATGACATGACTACTCCATGGTCAGGGTTATTGTTGTAGATATGAGGGCAAGAAATGCCAAGAGCATCTGGAAGAGTCTAGAGAAGAGAGAGAAAGTAGTAGACTGAACATGGCCAACAGACTGGGCCTGGCCAGGAGAGAAAGTAAAAGGAAGACAAAGGGATCTCAGGTAAGAGAGAGACTATTGCTGAAATAGCCGGGTTATAAGGAGGATTGGCGTGGTGGGGGTGGGGGGCGGAGGGAAGCCTATGAGTTGAAGAAGTTTAGGGGAGGAGGTGAGAAGGGATGCTAGTGTGGACTTTGAAATGTGTAATAGGTACTTGTGATACTACAGGAGCCTGGAGGCCAGCGTGGGCTTTGGTATGCTAACTGCAGACAGCCATTTGTCCCTTCTGGCAGTGATAGAGGAAATGGCTCCTTTTGGTAGAGGAAAACCTACTGAGGAATGCTGGCTTTTGTCTAACTACCAGAATTTGGAGAAATGGAGTTTCCTTTGGACCAGACAAAGAGCCACATGGCAGAACAGTCAAGGCATCATGAGCTTGAGGTAGCTGGTTATATCCCATCCATGTTCAAGGAGCAGGGGATAGGGAGAGACATGTAGGCTGCTGCTCACTTCCTCCTTTCCATTTATTTGGTCCATAACCCCAGCCAGGGAGTGGCATCACCCAAGGTGAGGGGTCTTCCCCCTTTAACTATCTGTAACCAACAAAATCCTCAAAAGGCATGCACAGAAGGCCATAGGTGATTCTGGATCTTGACAAGTTGACAGGTAAATACTCACAGCTCCACCCCTTGTCAACTAGACACCCAACACCCAACATCACTTTTAAGCCATAGCCTTCTACTCCTTGTCCATATATAAAATGCACCCAGTCCAGCATTAAAGTCCTATAGTGTTAAACAACTCCGACACTTTAAAATTCCACTCTCCTAGTTGTGGGCTTGTATAAAATAAAAAATAAGAAAATAAGTTGTATCCTTCCATCAGACACAATGGCATAAAGTAAGCATTCCTGTTATGAAAGGGAGAAATGATAAAACCAAAATAAATCCCCAGAGACCAAGGGCTGAACCTGGGAGATGGAAAAGACTAGAGCACCAAGGCACTGCTCATTTCTCCAGTGTTGATGTGCTCCCGTAGCAGGGGTCTGGGCAGGCCTGTGTTTGCCTCCCTCCTGAGAAGACCATCCATCTAAACAGCCTTCCTGCAGCAGCTCCCCTTTCCAGGAGACCAGAGCTGTCTCCCAGGACATTGACATGGCAGTTGGTGTGGCTGGATCAGGGCTTGAGCTGCATTGGAATGGTATTTGGCAGCTTTATATTGGCTATGTGGGGAAACCCATCTCTCAAGCAATAACGAGCTCTTTTATGCCATTCTAGGCTTTGCCCTGCCTGAGGCCATGAGGCTCTTCTGTTTAATGGTTGCCCTCCTCATCCTCTCCTTGTGAGCCTCCATGGGGTCACACAGCCACCCCTGCTTCTTCAACTCCATGCCAGTCCCAGTGCTGGAATAAACTAGTATAACCACTATGGCAGTCAGCATGGAGTTTCTTCAAAGTTGAAGAAAGAACTGCCACCCAGCTGCACCACTCTTGGGTTTTACCTGAAGGACTGTAAGTCAGTATGCCATAGAGGCACTTGCACTTCACGGTTTTTTCTGTTGATGTTTATTTTGTGCAGGTACCCTTATAGTCCAGGAGAGGGCACTAGATCACATGGGTTCTGCGAACTGAACTTAGGGCCCATGCCTTGGTTTTTGTTTTTGTTTTTGTTTTTGAGACAGGGTTTCTCTGGATAGTCCTGGCTGTCCTGGACTCACTTTATAGACCAGGCTGACCTCGAACTCACAGTGATCTGCCTGTCTCTGCCTCCCCTGAGTGCTGGGATTAAAGGCATGTACCACTATGCCCTGCTGAATTTAGAGCCTCTGAAAGAACTCCTTAACCACTGAGCCATCTCTCAAGTTACACACACATTCATGTTTATCGTTGCACTAACAAATGGAATCAGCCTAGATGTTCATCACATGTCAAATAGATAAAGAAATTGTGGTACATGTGTACATATTCAGACATAAAGGAAAAGGAAACATGTCATCTTCAGGAAATGGATTCAAATAGAGATCCTTAAAGTGAATTAAGCCAGACTCACAAATACTGCATGTTTTCTCTCATGTATGGACTCTGGGTTTGAATTTTTGGGTGTGTATGTATGTGTGTGTGTGTGTGTGTGTGTGTGTACGTGCATGTGCTCATAAAATTAGAGGACTATGAAGGGAAAAGAGATTTTAGAAATGGGATCCACAAGAGATGACAGACAAACAGATGGACAGACAAATGAATTAATGGATAGATGGATAGATACAGATAGATGATAGGTGAGATATAGATGGATGGCTATAGATGATAGGTAGGTAGATAGAGTAGTGGAATACATACGACATGAAACAAGAAAGGCGACAGCTAGCGAGAGGTATGGGCCAGCAAGAAGGGCCAGATGGACTGAGGGAAAGTAGTTGGGTAGAGAGATGAATAAAATATATAGGTATGAAAATTCCATTATGAAACCTATTACTTTATATGATAGCTTAGATACATAAACAGATATTAACAGTAAAAGAATAGAAAACACAAAGCAAGAAGTTATAGAACTAGGGACTTGGAGTGTAGCCTCGTGGTAGAATGCCTGTGTGGGGCGGGTGACTAAAACAACAGTCACGTATAGACTCATGGTGAAGATTTTTTAGTACACCCCTCTTAGTAATTTACGAAAGCAAATCAAGTAATTAAGCATATAGATTTAAACACACAAGCTAATGAACTTTACTTACTTGACACAACAGAATGTTAATAAGCGTAGTTGATAATTATTTTTAAAATATTCATGAACTGTTAGTAAGACAAATCTGTTTAAAATTCAACTTATGCATATATGTACTTGTGTGTATTTAGAGGGTGTCGTGTCATCTGGACTATGGTTACATGTAGTTGTGACCCACCTGATAGGGATGCTCTGAAGGAGTAGAATTGTGTGTCCTTAACCACTGAGCCAGCTCTTCAGCCCCACCAGGAACATTTATGCAAATCTATCACATTCTGCAGAATTATTGATGTGTAACAAATTACTCAGGTCTAGAGATTAAGTTCAGTTGGGAGAAGGCTAGCCTGGCACGCAGGAGGCTCCAAGACCTCATAAACTGGGCATGGTGGCACACACCTGAATCTCAGCATTCCAGAGGTGAAAGCAGGAAAACTAGGTAAGATCAGGTATTCAAGGTCAATCTAGAGGCTTGAGGCCATCCTGGGCTAGATGAGACCCTGTCTCAAGGTCATCAAGGCAGTCCTTGAATCCATGACACCTTTCAAACCAATAACCAACTGACCAACAGCAACAAACAAATCACTGTTAAGATGTGGAACCTTGTGGAAACAGTGGTGCACCCTTTAATTCCAGCACTCTGGAGGCAGAGGCAGGTGGATTCCTCAGTTCGAGGACAGCCTGATCTACAGAGTGAGTTCCAGGATGGCCAGGGCTACACAGAGAAACCCTGTCTCAAAAAAAAACAAAAAACAAAAACAAAAAAAAAGATGTGGAACTTTGTGGGAACAGTGGTGCGCCCCTTTAATCTTAGCACTCTGGAGGCAGAGGCAGGTGGATTCCTGAGTTCGAAGACAGCCTGGTCTACAGAGTGAGTTCCAGGATGGACAGGGCTACAGAGAAACCCTGTCTCAAAAAACAAGCAAACAAAAAAGACGTGGAGCTTAAAACAGAAATCTCTCACTGTTCTTTAACGGTCTTTGGGTTGCCTAGACTCAGGCATGATTCTCATTTACTGTCTGTTCTGTAACTTTTGTCAGAACAAGCTGGGACTGGAGTCATCCAAAGGGCCTTTTTTCTCCTGTTCTGTAAAGTGCAGGATCACATTGCAGAGGGGCATGCAGCTGAGGAGACATTATGAGCATCTTTGGGGAAATAAAATCTGCTATAATTGATGCATTGTGTCATAAATCAACACATTTCAAAGAACTTAAGTTGCTCAAATTATGTTCTAACCAGAGCAGTTAAGCCAGAAACCAATAAAAATAGTAACTAGAAAGCCCACTGTGCTGGCTACTTTTATATCAACTTGACACAAGCTAGAGTCATCTGAGAGGAGGGAACCTCAGTTGAGAAAATGCCTCCAGAAGATGGGGCTGTAGACAAGCCTGTAGGGTATTTTCTTACTTAGTCATTGATGAGGGGAGGGCCCTGCCCATTGTGAAAAGTGCCAACCTTGGGCTGGTGGTCCTGAGGTGTATAAGAAAACAGGCTAAACAAGCCAGTAAGCAACACCCCTCCATGGCCTCTTCGTCAGCTCCTGCTTCCACGTTTCCCCTGAAATGAGTCCCTATCTTGGCTGCTGTCAATGGACTGTGACTCGGGATATGTAAACTAAATAATCCCTTTCCTCCCCAAGCTGCTTTTAGTCATGGTGTTTCATCACAGCAATAGTGACCCCAACTAAAACACCTACTTATTTGTATATTAAGAAATGTACCTCTAGGTCTGGAGAGATGGCTCAGAGGTTAGGCGCACTGTTGGCTCTTCCAGAGGTCCTGAGTTCAATTCCCAGAAACCACATGGTGGCTCACAACCATCTATAATGCGATCTGGTGCCCTCTTCTGGCATTCAGGCATACACGCAGGCAGAACATTGTATACATAATAAATAAACAAATCT
The DNA here is from genome assembly GCF_903995435.1 of Acomys russatus. Taxonomy (NCBI): domain Eukaryota; kingdom Metazoa; phylum Chordata; class Mammalia; order Rodentia; family Muridae; genus Acomys; species Acomys russatus. The sequence goes on from NC_067140.1 coordinate 58,426,042, forward strand.
TTAAAATAACAGCAACAACACAAACAAACTTTAAGATGTACTTCTAGGGCCTGGAGTGATGGCTCAGTGGGTAAGAGCACTGGCTGCTCTTCCAGAGGTCCTGGGTTTAACTACCACCCACAACACAGTTCATAGTTGTCTGTAACTTCTGTTTCAGGGAATCTGACATCCTCTCCTGGTGTCCTTGGGCACCGAGCACACACATGTGGTACATAGACCATACATGCAGACAAAACACCAGTACACATAAAATTAATTTTTGTGGTAAATTAGAAGATATCTTAACTAAATGTCAACGGACATAGAAGTTGTAACCTGTAGCTAAAACCAGGCTAGGAAATATGATCCTAAATACATAGTGTGGATATGGATAAAAGCTGAAAATTTACTACCTAAGAACCCTTCTCAGCCGGGCGTGGTGGCGCACGCCTTTAATCCCATCACTCGAGAGGCAGAGGCAGGCGGATCACTGTGAGTTCAAGGCCAGCCTGGTCTACAAAGTGAGTCCAGGATGGCCAAGGCTACACAGAGAAACCTTGTCTCGGAAAAAAAAAAAAAAAAAAAAAGAACCCTTCTCAATAATTAGGGGAGAAAGACAAAAAGGAAAGGGGTGCTGGTGGGTCTGTGGCCCAGTACTTGTGTAGCAGGCAGGAGGCCCTGGCTCCACTCCCAGCACTGCACACAGCTGTCATCTCAGCATTTGGAAGGAGGAAGCAACATGACAAGGTGTCTTACTGTCCTATGGGTTCATAACTGGGGTAGCAGAATGGAGCCTGGAGATCAAATCTAAGATCTCATGTGTCTCGCCACAGGTGAACCCAGGTGTCTTGTGATGAGCAATCTTAATGGTTAACCCCAGTGGCTTAAGAATTATCCGGGAGTTCAGTAAAGCTCACTTAGTAAAGGGCAGGTATAGAGAGGATCAACTTGGGGATACCTGGCCCCAGTGTGGGCAGCACTGTCTAACACAGCCAGAGTGGAATCAAAGAGGAAGGAGGGTGCCAATGCTGGTGATGTCGATACGGGAATCTTGGGGTGTCTTTGAGAATAATGGAGCCTTTCTTGCTCTTAGCTGCCACTTAGCTGCCAAAGCCACTTCAAGATTCTTGTCTCATTAATTCAAAGAATGAAATTCATGGAACACAAAGGGTGAGCTTTAGAGATGAGTTTATTATAGATTGATAGATGTGAGCTTGAGGGAGAGAGGAGACAGTGACACAAACACACACACATACAGAGAGAGAGAGAACCAGAGTGAGGTGTGGAGAGCAGATGAGCTAGAGTCCAGTTGGCCCAGCCGAGAAGCATGCAGGCACTGCCTCTCAGCTTCAGTCACACAGGGCCATACCGCCTTGAAGTAGGGTTGCTCATTTAAAAGATAAGAAAGCATCGGGGAGCAGAGCTCCAGCCTCCCTGGCCTCCACTAAAGACATTCTCAGAGCTGCTACTCCTGGGTCCCTGCCCCACTGGACCAGTTTCTAGCTCCTGTTCCCATCGGAAGCCTATGGAACTGGTGTGTGGTGGGGACAGTTTGGAAAATTTGGAGAGATGAGCTCCAGAAAGTCCAGAGTGCTGTCATCGGGGCTTAACAGGCGACACTAGTGCGAGTTCATAAAACCAGCGTAACCGTAGTTAAAGCCTGCTGTGTTTGTCATGTATTAGCCCTATGAGTCTTTTTCTTTGTCTCCATCCTTGGAGCCAGAGTTGTAAACTAGAGCTTTCAGGGCTAGGGGGTGTGGTCTATCAAGGCTGATTGACTGACTAGAACTCTAATGATATAAAGAGGTTGGAATGTTGCAAGTCCACAGCCGTATTTTCTTGGGGTTCCTTAGCTTCCTTAATAGCTATTTATTGCCTTTCTCTGTTCATGATGTATTGGTTGCGGGTGTGTGTGTGAGACCATTATATAAATCCTTTGGCCTGTAATCCCGGCACTCAAGGAGGCAGAGGTAGGTGGAACTCTGTGAGTTCGAGGCCAGCCGGGTCTACAAAGCGAGTCCAGGATAGCCAGGGCTACACAGAGAAACCCTGTCTTGGAAAAACAAAATCAAACAAACCAAGAATACTATCAGACAGCTTCTGAGGCCTCCAGCAGAGTTTTCCCTGCTTTGCTGTAACCCACCTGCTCAAAACCTGCCAATGTACAGGAAAAGTATGTTGTCTTATGACTTCCTTCTAATACTGTAGAAAAGTTCACGAAACTGCTACTTTCTTAGAAACACAGTATTTGGGGGACCGTGGTTCTCTTTCCCCCAGGGCCAAGGCCACTTATATTTAGCTCTGGAATAAACTACCATGTTCATTCCGCTGAGGTGAGAGCTGTTCCTTTTTTTTATCTGCAGTGTTTTCCCTATGTGGTCAGGGTCACACCATTTTGCTCAGCTCCTCCATTTTGGTTGAACTGTGACAATTCCATAGCTACTGTGGTTTGGTTTCTAGAACCAAAGTGACTTGTTTCTGCGTGTTCTTGCCCACCCTGCCCTGATGGCCTCTAGTAATGGCTGCCCAAGGAAGATCTTTGTCCACTGTCTGGCATTCTGTAACTGACTGCTGATGGTTATTTCCAGCCATGGCCAGCTGCTGGCCAAAAGGAGAGACTTTTCAACCTACTTCCCTGCTCCCTTCCTCTAAAAGAGGTAACAAGTGGGGTTCAACTCTCCTCAGAACCCCCTAACATGCTGACATCTGTCTGTCTATAGTGGTAATATCTTTTCAAATAAATTACTTACAAAAAGGCCAAGCTAGGAGCTAAAGAGATGGCTCAGCTGTTAAGAGTATTTGTTGCTCTTTCAGAGGACCTGAGTTCAATTCCCAGCACCCACAGGATAGCTCACAACTATTCGTAACCCTATTTCCAGGATTCCAAAAGGCATGTGAATGTGTGTGTGCAGTGTGTACATACAGTCTGTCTCAGTGTCCCCCTTGAATCCCAAACAAAGGCTTTAAAATCTATACATTTATAGTAAGAATTTTAATTTATTCTTATTTATCTATTTTTAATATTTTATTTTTTTATGTGTATAAGTGTTTTGCCTGCATGTGTGTATGCGCACCATGTGTGTACCTGGTACCCAAGGAGACCAGAAGAAGGTTTTATATCCCTTGGAACTGGAGCGACAGCTGGTTGTGAGCTGCCATGCGGATACTGCCAGCAAAACCAGGTCCTCTGCAAGAGCAGCAAATGCTCTTAACTGCTGAGACATCTGTAAACTGGAAACAACCCAGATGTCCCTCAACTGAAGAATGGGTAAAGAAACTGTGGTACATTTACACTATGGAATACTACTCAGCTACTAAAAACAAGGAAATCGTGAAATTTGGAGGCAAATGGATGGAAGTAGAAAAGATAATCCTGAGTGAGGTAACCCAGACCCAGAAAGACATACAAGTACTCACTTATAAGTGGATATTAGCCATATAGAACAGAATAACCATACTCCAATCCACGGACCCAAAGAAGCTGAGTAACAAGGAGGGCCCAGGGGAGGGTGCTTGACTCTCACTCAGAAGGAGAGATAGAATAGAAGCGGCTGAAGAGAGGGAACAGGGTAGGTAGGCGAGGGAGTGCAGAGGGGAATGAGTGTGGGGATCTAGTCCCTATAGTGAGTACTTATTCTTTTTTATTTTTAAATGAACTTAAATAAAACAAACACCCAAACCCAACCAATGAAACAAAATAACTTGAATATGAAATAATTGTATTTGGAAATTCAATAAACTTTATACACGCACCTAGATTGAATGGAAAAGGAAAAATCAATTTTATGACTGGCCGTTATTAATTTAATACTTCTTATCAAAGCTTGTGTGGGTTCAACTAAATAGAGGACTGATAGCCTTAAATATTAAAGTTATAAACGAAGGTAGTTAAGGATGGTGGATGCTGAGGGCAATTGCATGCTTGATTGGCAGAAGCAAGCAAGTGAGCTTCCTGGAGGCAGCCCGCTCATTTTTGTTCCGCTGACGAATGGGTGTGTCCTCAGGACTGCTTACTGTTGCTGTACAACCTTTCCATGCTTGTCTCACATATCTGCATGGCAGAGGCTCTCAGTGCACAGTGCTTCACTCAGCTGGGCAGGTTTCCTGAAGATTATTTTGAAGATGTATCTTCGTAACATGGTGTTGTTTAAATAAATTGATGATTTCATGATCCCTGATGATGATTTTAAAGAATTTCTCACTTGATTGAAGTAATTTTAAAACCTACTGAAGTATAGAAAAAACTGCTAGAACCTCTGTGAACCTCCTTATATGGAGCACTTGATTTACAAGATTGAAACAAATTAATAATCAAGGAGATACATTCATTCTAGGTTTAGTCCAAGGATATGGCCCAGGTGTATACCATGGTAAAAAAGACCATATGGGGCTGGAGAGGTGGCTCAGAGGTTAAGAGCACTGACTACTCTTCAGAGGTCCCGAGTTCAGTTCCCAGCAACCATACGGTGGCTTACAACCATCTATAATGTGATCTAATATTCTCTTCTGGCATTCAAGTGTACATGCAGGCAGAACACTGTATACATAATAAATTTTTTAAAAAAGACCATATGAATATAGAAACAAAAAAATAAATAAGTATCGATACAAGACAAGACAGTCACCTGTTTCTTAGGAAAACCTTGACATAAAACAAAACTTGCTTTGAACACATAATAGACATATGAAATAAGGAAAAGATAAAACTTCTGCTTTGAACTCATAATGAGCATATAGATAAAACCATTGCTTTAAATGTATAATAGGCAGCTGGGCGTGGTGGCTCATGCCCTTAATCCCAGTATTTGGGATGCAGAGGCAGGTGGGTTGCTGTGAGTTCGATGCCAGCCTGGTCTACAAAATGAGTCCAGGACAGCCAAGGCTACACAGAGAAACCCTGTCTTGAAAAACCAAAACAAACACACACACACACACACACACACACACACACACACACACACACACAAAACCAAAAACTTGTAATAGGCAAAGTATCTAGATATTAGGATCAATAATACTACTGTAACTTCCTTTTTATTTAATGGTTGTATCTATTTTTGAATGAACTAATTTTTTACATATATAAAGAACCTTTGTATTAGATCATATAAAACACAAGACAGAAAACAAAAACAAAAGCAAAAACAAAACCCAAGACAGAATTAAGCAGCTGTTGAGGCCATCTGCTTCATCCAAAAATGTGTCTGCCTGTCTACCTGTTTATATGTCTAATTGTCTATATGTATGCTGTCTGTCTGTCTGTATTTATAATCTGTATATTCACGTGAGCATATGTGGATCAATGGTGTCTTTGGGAGTTCCCTTCTTTTGTGTATTGATTGTATGCGTGCATGTGTGGGTGAGGTTCATAAAAATCTGTTTGTTTTATCTGCAAAATGTGTGCCTCTAAGTTTAGTAAATTTAGTAAGTGATAAGCTGTTCGGAGTGTTTTATTGACCTTCTCAATTAGGTCTCCAGCTTCCAGCAAGCTGTTGTTCACTGCTGAGCCACCAAGTCAAAAGGAACTGAGGATTTTCCTTTTACAACTCCTTAAAGCTCACCAACCGGTTTAGCTGATTAAGGCCTCCAGTTGTTAAAACAAGTCTCTGGGCTAGAGAGCTGCTGTGGCAGCGGAGAAGCCAGAGGCCTGAGAGATGAAGAGTTCACGTATACAGAGAATGACCAGCCTCCAGCTGTGCCAGCAGAGAAAAGATCCAAAGGAGGCAAGAAGGTAATAGTTTGGTTCACAACAAGTCAGTAGCCGTTGTTGGTTCAAACTTTGGGTGTCTGACCCCAAGTAGTTCCTTTTAGGCATGTTATTATTATTACTTTTTTGGTTTTGTTTTTTTTTTTTCGAAACAGGGTTTCTCTGTGTAGCCTTGACTGTCCTGGACTCGCTTTGTAGACCAGGGTGGCCTCGAACTCACAGCGATCCGCCTGCCTCCCGAGTGCTGGGATTAAAGGCGTGCGCCACCACGCCCGGCTCTGACAGCTCTCAGTTGTATAGCTCTTCTCTACTGCACACGTCCTTTCCCACTGAGCATCTTATTATTACCATTTACATGTCCATTTATGCACAGGCATGAAATGGTAAAGAAAAGATTCTCAAAGTTTACTTAAAGGACAACATTTGCCTTACTGCACATGCACCCCAAATCAGTTTAAACTCAATTAGCCCATCACCCAGGCCTTCAGGATGTGCTCCAAGATACATCTGAATAGACCTGTGGCATTATTAAGAGGTGGCCAAGGGGAGTAGCTTATTTCCATCATTTAAAGGACGCTTATGTGGGATGTAATAAAAACTAGGCCCCGGGTTGCTGAGTGCAGTGTTTGGAGAGCGGGGCATGCCGAGCCCAAGCTAAGTGATGGCCTTCTCTCTATGCTTGCCCTGCACTGGATTCTTCCCGGAGCAGTCTGGTTTCAAAGTTCAGTCTCCATCATGCCAAAGTGAAACTTCTAAACAGACCTTCTTCTTGGGAGTTTGCTCTGAGGTTCTGATGAGGAAGTCTTCTTCCGTGGACATATGTGGTTCAAAATCAATTGCGCTTGAAGGAAATATTGCTGAGTTTGTGGAAGCTACACCTGCCTTTAAATGTGTAACTTTGGTGCAGTTGGACAATTTTTGTCTAGGGTTTTTTATTTGCCTATGCTATCAGTTATACCTACTAATTTACCCCTTCTCTGTCTCTGCTTCCCTTGTGTATCCTCTGCTTTTGTGCTTCAATTAACATCCATGTTAGTGCCAAGTTCCTTGGTCTTAGAAAGTCATAACTTTGTTACTTGTTAATTATACTCTTTTTTTGCTAAAATTATTTTTGTATACTTTAACCCTTGCATTGGTGTTTATTTTGCTTGATATTAAAAACAAACAAAATCTCTACCGAGAAGAGACTTGATACCCTGTGAACATATACAGGAGGAGGAAATCCCCCTCAGGAACAGTCATAGGGGAGGGGAATAAGGGGAAAATGGGAGGAAGGTAAGAATGGGAGGATACAAGGGATGGGATAACCATTGAGATGTAACAAGAATAAATTAATAAAAAATAAAAATAAACAAAACAAAATCTCTGACTTGTAAAATAATTTTATTTGTTTATAATTTAATATATGTGTATAATATATTTTGATCAGAATCACACCCAGTTCCCCTTTTTTATATGCCTCTCCCACACCTAATCCCTCTGGATCCTTTCTTATTCCCAACACATCCTTCTTTCTTTCTTTCTTTCTTTCTTTCTTTCTTTCTTTCTTTCTTTTAAGATTTATTTATTTTATGTATTTGAGTGCTCTGTTTTCATGCACATCAGAAGGGGTAATCAGATTCCATTACAGATGGTTGTGAGCCACCATGTGGTTGCTGGGAATTGAACTCAAAACCTCTGCAAGAGTAGCCAATTCTCTTAACTACTGAGCCATCTCTCTAGCCCCACATCCTACTTTCTTTTTTTTTTAAATATGTTTTTTATTAATTCATTCATATTACATCTTAATTGTTATCCCATCCCTTGTATCCTCCCATTCTTCCCTCTCTCCCGCTTACCTCCTACTCCCCTCCCCTATGACTGTGACTTGGGGGGGGACCTCCTCCCCCTGTATATGCTCATAGGGTATCAAGTCTCTTCTTGGTAGCCTGCTATCCTTCCTCTGAGGGCCACCAGGTCTCCCCATCAAGAGGACATAGTCAAATATGGTGCATCTGAGTTTGTACGAAAGTCAGTCTCCACTCTCCACTCAGCTGTGGAGACGATGCTGTCTATTGGTTAGATCTGTTTCGGGGTTCGAAGTTTACTGCACATTGGCTGGTGCCATAGTTTGAGCAGAACCCTTGGGCCCAAATCCGCCTGTCATAATGTTCTTTTTGTAGGTTTCTAGGACCCTCTGGATCCATCTATTTCCCCTTTCTCCCATACTTCTCTCACCAAGAATCCCAATAGGATGTCCTCCCCTCTATCCCACTTTCATGATAAGTGAAGACTTTCATGGGATATGCCCCTTGGGGTGGGTACCTGTGCTAAATTCTGCCATGTCAGAAATCCTGTGCTTAGGCTGTATGCTGTGACCTTTGAGTTGCTGACCTTTACCTCACCACGAGGTCTTGTGTTCTAGGCTATCCTTGGACTATTTACCTTTGAAAGAAGTAGAGAAGTCTCAACTTGGAACCACCCAGAGGATCTAGGAAGTTCTTACAAGGAACTACTCAGAGAACTAGGAAATTCTACAGGGAGTGATTTAGGCTATTGCATTCTTGCCGGGGGGCTAGGGTGAGTGAGATAAGAATAGATCCTATTGACCTTGCCCTATATATGTTCCTGCTAGTTGGCAATAAAGTGAATCTTGATCAGAAATTTCCTGACTTGATTCATTATTACTTGCATCTCTGTATCCTACTTTCAATCCCCACTCCCTCTTTCAGGTGAACCCTGATTCGATTTTTCCCGCAGGCTGGGACCCAACATCCAGATATAAGTGAATATACACCATTTGAGTCTTTCTGCTTCTGGGTTAACTCACTCATTATGATTTCTAGTTCAATCCATTTGTCCACAAATTTCGGGAATTCCTTGTTTTTTATAGCTGAGTAGTATTCCATAGTGTAAATATACCACAGTTTCTTATCCAGTCTTCTACTGAGGGATACTTAGGCTGTTTCCATGTTCTGGCTATTATGAATAAGGCCACTATGAACATGGTTGAGCATATGTCCTTGTTGTGTGCTGGAGCATCTTCTGGGTATATTCCAAGAAGTGGAATAGCTGGGTCTTGAGGAAGCCTTATTCCCAGTTTTCTGAGATAGTGCCAGATAGATTTCCAAAGTGGTTGTACTAGTTTGCATTCCCACCAGCAATGAAGGAGTGTTCCTCTTTCTCCACATCCTTGCTAGCATGTGGTATCACTTGAACTTTTGATCTTAGCCATTCTGATGGGTGTAAGATGGAATCTCAAAGTCAAAACTCAAGTCCAAGTGAATTAAAGACCTCAACATAAAACCAGAGACACTAAATCAATTAGAAGAAAAAGTGGGGAAGACCCTCGAACACATAGACACAGATGACAACTTCCTGAACAGAACTCCAACAGCCCATGCCTTAGTGTCAACAATTAGTAAATGGGACCTCATGAGGCTGAGAAGCTTCGGTAAGGTAGGAGACACTATCAACAGAACAAAGCAACAGTCTACAGACTGGGAAAAGATCTTCACCAACCCTACATCTGACAAAGGTCTGATATCCAAAATATATAAAGAACTCAAGAAATTAAACACCACAAAACCAAACAAACCAATTGAGAAATGGGGCTCAGAATTAAACAGAATTCTCAACAGAGGAATATCGAATGGCTGAGAAACACTTAAAGAAATGCTCACCGTCTTTAGTCATCAGAGAAATGCACATCAAAACACCCTACTTTCTTTTTTTTTTTTTTTAAGATTTATTTATTATTATGTACACAGTGCTCTGCCTGCATGTACACCTGCAGGCCAGAAGAGGGCGCCAAATCTCACTGTAGATGGTTGTGATCCACCATGTGGTTGCTGGGAATTGAACTCAGGACCTCTGGAAGAGCAGACAGTGCTCTTAACCTCTGAGCCATCTCTCCAGCCCCCCACCCTACTTTCTTAAAAAAAATAAAAAAATAAAATAAAATAAAAAAAAGAAAACCAAAAAACAGACCTACTGAGTTCATTGGGCTGCTTGCATGAGCAAGAGCATGGGTCATTTAGTGGATCATGTACATTTTACCAGTGGCTACACCTCTGGAGAAAAGTGACTCCCCTCACCCTATCAGCCAATTAATTGCAAATAACTCCTTAGCTAGAGTGGGACCCTATGTGCTTTTTCCTTATCAATGCTGGAATGTTGGTGCGATCCATTTTCTGTAGGTCTTATGTAGGTAACCACACATGAGGTCATAAGTGTAGAGCCTTCCTCTTCCTCTTTCGCTCTCCCAAGATAGTCCCATTCAGGGTTCAACCTATTCTCAGCACTTTAGCCAATTGTGAGTCTCTGTATTAGCCACTGCCCACTACAAAAAAGAAGTTTCCCTGACTAAGGTTGAGAGGAGCACTAACTTATAGGCATAAGCATTCATACTTAGAAGGTAACAGTGCTGGCTAGTTTTATGTCACCTTGACACAGGCTAGAATCATCTGAAAAGCCTCCATAATATCCAGGTGTGGGACATTTTCTAATTAGTGATGATGGGTGAGGGCCCAGCCCATTGTGAATGGTGACATCCCTGGGCTGCTGGTCTTGGTTTCTATATAAAATAAAATAATTAAAATATGGGCTGAGCAAACCATAAGGAGCATACCAGTAAGCAGCTCTCCTCCATGGGTCCTGCCTCCAGGTTCCTGTCCTGTTTGACTTCCTGTCCTGACTTCCTTTGATGATGAACAGTGATGTGGAAGTGTAAACCAAATAATCCCTTTCCACCACAAGTTGCTTTTGGTCACAGTGTTTCTTTTTTTTTTTTTCTTTCTTTCTTTCTTTTTGTTTTTGTTTTTTTTTGTTTTGTTTTGTTTTTTGTTTTTTGAGACAGGGTTTCTCTGTGTAGCCTTGGCTGTCCTGGACTCATTTTGTAGACCAGGCTGGCCTCGAACTCACATCGATCCGCCTGCCTCTGCCTCCTAAGTGCTGGGATTAAAGGCGTGCGCCACCATGCCTGGCTTGGTCACGGTGTTTCATTACAGCAATTGTAACCCTAGCTTGGACAGGAGCGTGGCACTATGTCTACTTAGCAAAACAATGGTAGAAGGTTCCCTGCTACCCTGCTAGGGTTTTTGAACTTGCATCCATGGGCTTTCGACCAGATTTATAGTAACAGGCATGAATTTGCTCTTGTGGAGCAAGCTTCAGATCCAATAGGAAAATGGTTGGTTACGCATACAGCACCCGTACTGCTATTGTACCAGTGGGCACATTTTGCCTGATAGTTCAGTATTGCAGTATGAAGGATCCAGTGCTGGGTGAGACCTCAGTGGCCGGCATAGTACCACTTAGCACTCTTAACAGCTAACCAGCATGGAGACATTCCAACATGATTGACTTTTTTTTTTCTGTGCCCTGCAAACACAGTGTATGTTGTCTGCCACAGTAGATCTCCCCATCTAGTTCTGGTGGGCATTATTTCGGGGGAACCTCTGAGGCCTCCCTGACCAACAACCATAGGCACTGAGATGTTTACATAATATCCTATAGCCTGGGGGTATAGCCTATAGCCTACTGATGTAAGGTACCTCTGTTCAAACTCAATAAAAATTTTTTTTTTAAGCCGGGCGTGGTGGCGCATGCCTTTAATCCCAGCACTCGGGAGGCAGAGGCAGGCGGATCGCTGTGAGTTCGAGGCCAGCCTGGTCTACAAAGTGAGTCCAGGATGGCCAAGGCTACACAGAGAAACCCTGTCTCGAAAAACCAAAAAAAAAAAAAAAAAAAAAAAAAAAAAAAAAAATTTTTTTTTAGCTTACAAAGAAGTGGATTTCCATAAGGGTTTTTATATGTGCTTATTTTTTTGTTAACCTTCCCCCTATTCCCTTCTCTTCCCATCTCCCCTCTCCATCCCTGCTTAAATATTTCCAACATCATCCCTAGTGCCCCCCCCCCCCTTCTACCCCGGCCCCATGACAGATCAAACCTTTTCTAGTCTCCGTATTTCCCCTACCTCTGCTTTGTATCACATGTGTTTTACTATCACTGTCCCCTCTTAAGGCCTCTTCCCCCTCACTACTTTAGGATGGCACTCCCCATGGTGGTATGGGCCCTCCTATGCAAACTAGCGATTACAAAAATGCCTCACAAGGCATGGCCCCTGGCCAATCTGATCTAGGCAAATTTTCAGTTGAGGTTCGGTCTTCCCAAGGTGACTTTGTCTATCAGCTTGACAGCTGAAACTGTGTTGCTTGTGACATGTGACATTTGCCTTTCTGGGCTTGGGTTATTTCACGAAGCATAATATTTTCCAGTTCCTCCCGTTTTCCTAGGAATTTAATTGCCAATTCCAGTTTTAGGGCAGCCGATGCCCTCTTCTGGCCTCTGTGGGCACTAGGCAAGCACACAGCGCACAGACAAACATATAGGCAAAACCCTCCTACATTATAAAATAAAAATCTAAAAACGCTTTAGTGTTCATATTTTCATTACTTATTCATCAATTGGTAGACCTCTAGGCTAATTCCATTTCTCAGCTATTGTGAGTAAAGCATCAGTGAACGTGGTTACACAAGCATGTCAGTAGCAAGGTAGGGAGCCTTTGGGTATTCATCCAAGATGGTGTATGTGCACCATATGGCATTTCTGGTTTTAGTGTCATAAAAATTATTTTATTTTTGTGTGTGTGCCTGTCTGTATCTATGTCTGTTTGTGTGCCTGCTCAGAAAGGGGTGTTGGATCTTCTAGAGCTGGCATTACAGGCAGTTATGGATGCTGGAAACTGAACTTGGGTCTTCTGAAAGAGAAGAAAACACTCCCAGCCATGCAGTTGTCTCGCCAGCCCCATTTTTAGCCATTTGAGAAACATCTGCACCGATTCCCTAGTGGATGCGCCAATTTATACTATGCCAACAGTGGATGTGGGCTCACCTTTCCTCACATCCTCACCTCACTTGTCTATTTTCTTGATGGTAGCCAATCTGACTGGGATGAGACAGAACCTCAAAAGTTTTGTTTTGCATTTTACTGGTGGCTAATGATGAGGAACACCTTGAAGACATTTATTAGCCACCTGCATTACTTCTTCTTTGAGAACTCTCTGTTTAGCTCTATAACCCATTTTTAAAAATTGGGTTCTTTGTCTTCTTGGTGTTTAGTTTCTTGATTTCTGCATAGGATACTAATCTTCTGTTGGATGCGTAGCTGGCAAAGAGTCTCTCCCATGCTGCAGGCTGCCTTTTCTCTGGACCACCACGTCCTCTGCTTTACTGAAACGTTTTAGTTTCATGGGGTCCCACTTGCCCATTATTGGTCTGACTTCCCCACTGGTCAGAGTCCTTACCTGTGCCTGCATTTTTAAAAAAAAATTTTTTTTTTTTTTGGTTTTTCGAGACAGGGTTTCTCTGTGTAGCCTTGACCATCCTGGACTCACTTTGTAGACCAGGCTGGCCTCGAACTCACAGCGATCCGCCTGCCTCTGCCTCCCGAGTGCTGGGATTAAAGGCGTGCGCCACCACACCCAGCTTTGTGCCTGCATTTTGAAGTGTACTCACTACTTCCTCTAGCAGATTCAGTTTAAGGTTTATGCCGACATTCTCAATCCATTTGGAGTTGATTTTATGCAGGGTAAGAGATAAGGCCTTAATTTTGTTCTCCAAGTAAACATGCAGTTTTCTGAGCACCATTTGTTGAAGATAGTGTCTTTTCTCCAATGTTTCATTTTGGCCTATTTATTAAGAATTGGCCACATGGTGGTGGCGCACACCTTTAATCCCAGCACTCAGGAGGCAGAGACAGGTGGATCACTGTGAATTTGAGGACAGCCTGGTCTACAAAGTGAGTCCAGGATATTCAAGGCTACACAGAGAAACCCTGTCTCAAAAAACAAACAAACAAACAAACAAACAACGAATTGGGTGGCTACAGCATACATGGAATGCATATGGTTTACATGACCTGTTTTTTGTTTGTTTTTTCAAGACAAGTTTTCTCTGTTTAGCGTTGGTTATCCTAGATTCACTTTGTAAACCAGGCCAACCTGGAATTTACAGAGATCCACCTGCCTCTGCCTTCCTGAGTGCTGGGATTACAGGTGTGTGCCACTCACTGTGTCCGACATACATGCCTGTTTTTGTGCCAGTACTGTGCGCACTGTACTAGTACCACATGGCTCTGTATAGTATAACTTAAAATCAGTGCTCATTTTGCTGAGCTTTGCATTGGCTATCTGGGGTCTTTTGTTCTTCCATATGAAATTTAGGATATTTTTCTATTTCTGTGAAGAACAGTACGGCTATTTTGTTTGTGACTGAATTGAACCTGTACACTCAACTTTTGGTAGGATGCCATGATGACAAGATTAATCCTAATCCGAGAGCATGGGGAGCTTTCTCCCCCAATTTTTAGTGTCTACCTCACTTTCTTTCATTATTTTGAAGTTTTCTTGGTTAGGTTTATTCCTGTTTTGTTTATTGTTCTGTTGAGAATGGAATTGTTTCTCTGGTTTTTCTCTCCATATGGTTTGACTTTGGGATATAGGAAGGCTATTATTCTCCATATGTTTGCCACTGGTATATAGACAGGACACTATTTCATATATTAATTTTGTATTCTCTTTTCTTGTTTGTTTGTTTTGTTTTTTCGAGACAGGGTTTCTCTGTGTAGCCTTGGCCATCCTGGACTCACTTTGTAGACCAGGCTGGCCTCAAACTCACAGGGATCCGCCTGCCTCTGCCTCCCAAGTGCTGGGATTAAAGGCGTGCGCCACCACGCTCAGCTTAGATCTAAGTTTTCTGATGGAGTCTTGAGGGTCTCTTATATAGAGAATCATATATATCATCTGCAAATAAAGATACTTTGAATTCTCCCTTTCCTAGCTGTATTCTCTCTCTCTCTCTCTCTCTCTCTCTCTCTCTCTCTCTCTCTCTCTCTCTCTCTCTCTCTCTCTCTCTCTCTCTCTCTCTCTTTCTCTCTCTCTCTCTCTCTCTCTCTCTCTCTTTCTCTCTCTCCTCTCTCTCTCTCTCTCTCTCTCTTTCTCTCTCTCTCCTCTCTCTCTCTCTCTCTCTCTTTGAGATAAGATTTCTCTGTGTAGCCCTGGTTGTCTTGGAACTCGCTCGCTCTGTAGACCAGGCTGGCCTGGAACTCAGAGATCTGCCTGCCTCTGCCTCCCAAGTACTGGGATTAAGGGAGTGCGCCACTATCGCCAGGCTCATTTACTTTCCTTGTCTTATTGCTCTAGCTAATTAAGACTTTAGGTACTGTAATGAATAAGAGTGGAAAATGGGCATTTTTGTCCTATTCCTGATTTCAGTGGAGAGTTTTCCCCCACTTAACATAATGCTGGATCTCGGTCTGTCATGTACAGCTGTTACTATATTGGAGATGCTCCTTCTAGTCCAAGTTTCTTCAGGACTTCTATCATTAATACATGCTGAATTTTGGCAAAGCCTTTTGTGTCTGTTGAGATGGTCATGTGATCTTTGCTCTTGAGTGTATATGTGTTTTATAATATTTATTGATGTGCATCTATTGAATCATCACCGTTTCTCTAGAATAAAGCCAGCTTGAACATACGCGAGAGACCCTTTTGATGTCTCCTTAAGCCTGGTTTACATTTTCTTGAGAACTTTTGCATCTATGTTCATCAGGGAGACTGGTCTATAATTTTCTTTTTGCATTTTCCCTAGTTTTCTTAGTGGGATAATATTAGCTTCATAAAGAGTCTAGTAATGTTCCTTCCTTTTCTTTCTTTTTTTTTTTTTTTGGTTTTTGGAGACAGGGTTTCTCTGTGTAGCCTTGGCTGTCCTGGACTAGCTTTGTAGACCAGGCTGGCCTCGAACTCACAGAGATCCGCCTGCCTCTGCCTCCCGAGTGCTGGGATTAAAGGCCAGCTCTTCCTTTTCTATTTTAGGTAATAATTTAAGAAGTATTGGTGTAAGCCAGCAATAGTGGCACATGGCTTTAATTCCAGCACTCAGAAGGCAGAATCAGGAGATCTCTGGCTTTGAGACCATCCTGGTCTACACAACAAGTTCCAGAACAGCCAGGGCTACATAGTGAAACCTTGTCTTGAAGAAACAAACAAACAAACAAAAAACCAAAGACATGTTGGTATTATTTATCTTTGAAGGCCTCATAGATGTCACCAGTGAATTCACCTGGGCCTGGACTTTTTAGTTGGAATTTTTTATTACTCTTTCAATCTTGTTGCTTACTATAGATCTGTTTAAATTACAACATTTTGGTTTGGGCTGGAGAGATGGCTCAGTGATTAAGAGCACTGCTTGCTCTTCCAAAGGGCCCGGGTTCAATTCCCAGCACCCACATGGCAGCTCACAACTGTCTGCAACTCCAAGATCTGACACTCCCACACGAACAGACATAAATTAAGTAAAGTATTTTACAAAAAAAATATCTTGGTTTAATTTTGGTAAATCATATGCATTTAGGAACTCGTCCATTTCTTTTAGATTTCCCAATTTAGTGGAATATTATGTTTTAAAAATAAGACCTAATATTTTTCTTTTTAAAATTTAAATGTTATTGTTGTAGTTGTTGTTATTGCATGTGTGTGTGTGTGTGTGTGTGTGTGTGTGTGTGTGTGTGTGTGTGTAAGGAGGAGGAAAGGAAAACTTTGTGGAATCAATACTCTTCTCCTCACGTTTACGTGGATGCCAGGGATTAAATTCTACTCACCAGGGTTGTGGTCATTGACCCACCTCCCTGGCTTGATCTAATGGTTTTCTGAATCTCATTGGTATATGCTGTAATGGCTGCCTTTTCATTTCTAGCTTTATTAATTTGGGCATTCTCTCTCTTTTGTTGGTTTGATTGAGGGCTTGCCGATCCTGTTTATCTTTTCTGCCTTCCTACAAATCTGCTGTTATCCTGGTAGTCCTGTGTCTATGGGAGTTGTTGTTTCTCTCTTGCTGGTCTCAATAAACTTTCTTTGTTCGGTGTCTTCAGCATTTTAATTGTAATGTGAGGAGGGGAGGTTACATTCTGGTCTGGTCTGTTTGGTGTCCTAAATGCCTCTGCTATCTGAATTGGCATCTCTTTCCTTAACTCTGGGAGGCTTTTCTATTATGATTCTTATAAAAATGTTAAAAATGTTGGGCATGGTGGTGCACCTCTGTAATCCCAGCACTCGGGAGGCAGAGGCAGGCAGATCCCTGTGAGTTCGAGGCCAGCCTGGTCTACAAAGTGAGTCCAGGACAGTCAAGACTACACAGAGAGACTCTGTCTTGAAAAACCAAACAAACAAACAAACAAACAAAACAACAACAACAACAAAAACCCTTAAACAGTTTTTTGTTTATATAGAATGAGATTCTTGCTCTAGTCTATCCATAATCTATATGCTTGGTCTTTTCCTGCACATATCTTCTGATTATTTTTTCTCTGCCCTTGTTGGAGGGTTCCAGTTCTTCCATTGTGTTGTTGAGCTCAGATTCTGCCCTTTTCTTGACCCATTTTACTTTTGAGACATCCCACCATTTTTCATTTGAGTTATGTTTTTCATCTCCAGCATTTCAGATTTGATTTTCCTCAGTATTTGTTTGTTAAAATCCTTTTACATATCTTGTATTTCCATGCTTATTCCATTCAATGATTTGTTTGTGTTCTTGATCAGAAGCTTGTCTTCTTCTCTGTCTGGGATTTCAGCTAATTCACTCTCACTGGAACCATTACTGTAGGGCTGATCGGTAATTTTTGGAGGTGTAAAGTTGTCGTTGCTTGTTTGTTTTTTTGTTTATGTTTCTTATGTTACTGCATTGAGATTTACCCATCAAAGGTTGTTTTGTTGCTTGGAACTTTGAAAAATCAGCTGTAGTATTTCAGTTTAAGTACCAGAAATATTCAAAAAGGACTTGGATGTCATAGAATTGAGGTATGTAGTTTAGAAAATAATTCCTTAGTCTGGTAGTGCAGGATGCCTGGTTTAAATTCTTTTTGTTGTTGTTGTTTTTTTGTTTTTCAAGACAGGGTTTCTCTGTGTAGCCTTGGCCATCCTGGACTCACTTTGTAGACCAGGCTGGCCTCGAACTCACAGCGATATGCCTGCCTCTGCCTCCCCAGTGCTGGGATTAAAGGCGTGGACCACCACGCCTGGCTTGGTTTAAATTCTTAGGTAACATTTCCTCAGTAGACTATTAACTGCAAGAGTCCCCACAGTTTCTGGGTATTACCACCATGCAAACATTGCGTTAACCAATAGGGAACAGTGTCCCATTTTATTGTAATAACTGTTAGAAGATAAAAAGCCAACGGCAATATAGAGTACACTTGCATAGTAAATAAGATTAGGAGTGGTAAGGAAGTAGTGTGGGTTAAAGGGTAAGTATCAGGTTAACTCTTAAAAGAAAAAAAAATTGAGGTTAGTATATTAGCTGGGAGGGGCAAGTTGGGATACTGTTAGAGACCACGGATTTTAGAGATTGTTAAAGCTATGTAAGGTGG
The DNA here is from genome assembly GCF_903995435.1 of Acomys russatus. NCBI lineage: Eukaryota > Metazoa > Chordata > Mammalia > Rodentia > Muridae > Acomys > Acomys russatus. Next base: position 58,444,130 of record NC_067140.1, read on the forward strand.
GCTAGAGAGATGGCTCAGAGGTTAAGAGCACTGTCTGCTCTTCCAGAGGTCCTGAGTTCAATTCCCATGTGGTTACATGGTGGCTGATAACTATCTACAACCTCTTCTGGCCGCAGGCATGCTTGCAGGCAGAGCACTGTATACGTAATAAATAAATAAAATCTTAAAAAAAAAAAAAAAAGCTATGTATAGATAAGAAGCAAAAAGAAAGCCGGGCATGGTGGCGCATGCCTGTAATCCCAGCACTCGGGAGGCAGAGGCAGGCGGATCGCTGTGAGTTCGAGGCCAGCCTGGTCTACAAAGAGACTCCAGGACAGCCAAGGCTAACACAGAGAGACCTTGTCTCAAAAAACAAAAAAAAAAAAACCCCCCGCAAAAAAAAAAAAACCAAAAAACCAGCCGGGCACGGTGGCACACCTTTAATCCCAGCACTCGGGAGGCAGAGGCAGGCGGATCGCTGTGAGTTCGAGGCCAGCCTGGTCTACAAAGTGAGTCCAGGATGATCAACACTACACAGAGAAACCCTGTCTTGAAAAACAAAACCAAAAAAAAACCCAAACAAACAAACCAAAAAAAAAAAAAAAACCCAGGAAGTTAACATTCACTTCTGTACAGTTACTATCGGCAAAGCCTCAGGTCTCACTCCAGTTTACTGGTTGCCTTGATAGTATCCAGTCCAACCAGGAGAGCTAGTCCATTCACAGGCAGCACTGGGTTTAGTTGCAGTGTTTTGTTTTGTTTTTTTTAGCTTCCTCCACTTTGAGGCAGCACTCCAGGGTTCTTTTGACTTACATGTGTTGGACCCTAGAGTCCACTCGGGTAATAGGGGGTCGACGTGAGAGACCACTCGAGGACCACAGTGTTGATGTAAAAGCACAAGGTTTATTGCTGACGGGCATCAGGGGGCCTCGGCACTCACTCTGGAGCGAGGGAGGAGGCGCACCCTGAGTCACTGTCACAGATTTTTTAAAGGTTAAAACCTCAAAAGCTAGGAGGGGCTACATGCCCTATGTTAGGATTGGCCCTGGTGGTCGCTAGGGGTGCTTGTCTAAATGTTATTGGCTATTGCCAGGGTTGTTGGTCTTGGGGGCTATTCTTGGCAGGGAGGGGTGTTGGGGAGTTTCCAGAATTTGCAGATGGTACCTTTTTGAAAATTGTTTATCTTAGTTGAAATTGTTTATCTCGGTTGGCCACTTTGATCTCAGAAACTGAAGCTGAGCTGGCCTTCAATTCTTTTTGAGTCATTTTCCCAAGCTTGCCTGGGTCACCTTCCCAGGCTGCCTGAGAGAGAGAGCCTTACACATGATATTGACAGATTTAAAGATTATAGAACAAAACCATGATATGTTCCTCAACTTGGGCATGTCAAGGGTTTGCTCATGCTGGGAAAGTGACACTTACCATTGATCTGTGCTCTCAACCTCACTACCAACAATGTTTGTTTGTTTGTAGACAGGGTCTATGTAGCTCTGGCTGTCTTGGAACTAACTATGTATACTACTCTGGCCTTGAACGCAGAGATCTGTGCCTCTTCCTCCAGATGCTGAGATTAAACATGTGCACATTCTCATGGTCTGCTTTTCTGTCTTGGCCAGTCTACGTTTCTTTATTATTATTATTATTATTATTATTATTATTATTATTATTATTATTATTATTGTTTTGTTTTTTGTTTTTTGAAACAGGGTCTCTCTGTGTGGCCTTGGCTGTCCTGGACCTGCTTTGTAGACCAGCTGGCCTCGAACTCACAGCGATCCACCTGCCTCTTCCTCCCGAGTGCTGGGATTATAGGTGTGCGCCACCACGCCCGGCTTTTAGTTTATGTTTCTTTAAGCTGGTTTCTTTGCTATAGTTTATCATTCTTTGATCACTTCCTTACTCTCTGGCACAACAGAATGCCCTAGGTTCATATTGTACTTTTTTTTTTTGTTTCAACTATAGATCCAGCAATTTCTTTTCTTTTCTTTTTTTTTTGAGACAGGGTTTCTCTGTGTAGCCTTGGCCATCCTGGACTCACTTTGTAGACCAGGCTGGCCTCGAACTCACAACGATCCGCCTGCCTCTGCCTCCCGAGTGCTGGGATTAAAGGCGTGCGCCACCACGCCCGGTGATTCAGTCATTTCTTACAATGGTGTTTGGAAAACAAAATTTGGAGGAAGTGGGAGCAGCAGAGGAAAGGAGAGTGTGTTGGCTCCGATTCCTTAACGATTCTACTTTATTAGGGATTTATTAAGGGCACGTACCTCCCTTACAATCTGACTACCGTAAATAGGAGGGAAAGGAGATTAAGGAGAACAAGAATGAAACCTTCTGGGTATCAGTTCCGCTGGGCAATTCCCCTTGCATAGTTCTCAGGAGTCTAGCAGATCATCTATCCGACAGAAGCCGCACTGTCTGTGGATCGAAACTGGAGGTCTCCACCGACCTCACCGCTGCTGCCAAATTCTCCAACTCCCCAAGCTGTGAGCTGGAACCCCCAATGTCCTCTCTCTCTCTCTCTCTCTCTCTCTCTCTCTCTCTCTCTCTCTCTCTCTCTTTCTCCCCCTCCCTCTCTCTCCTCTTCCTCCTCCAAGCTTCCACCTAATCTATGAATGATCCTTTTGGCAATACAATACCCCGCCCAGAATTGCGGGGGTGGGGTGGGGCCGGGCAGGATTGTCTTTTGTTTTGGACTGATCCTTCTTCTTTCTCTGAGCCTATCTAAGATCTTTATCTGTTTGTAGAAACAAAGTGTCAGCGGAGTCAAGCATCCCAAGACTATTTTCACCTTGAGCCCAGACTAAGGCAAGGTTACATTATCTTCACAAGGGTGAGTTCAGGATCTTATAAAGTAAATGCTGATTTCTTGTAGTTCTGGTGCCTGCAAAGTCCAATATCCAGGTGCTTGCAGAATCAGTATCAGGTGAGGGCCACTCCCTCCTATTCAGAGCTTTCCTCTGAATCCTTATATGGTGGAAGAAGCAAGGGACTCCTTGGTGCCTTGGCTGTCACAGCTTGTTTCTGGAACACTGACTGGGGCCATGAAGAAAGGACAGGTACACATGCAGAAAAGCCGGGGCCAGGTGAAGTGCACACAGCCACATCTCAGTATGTTTACTATGTGTAGATGTGAGAGTGACTCACTCGTCTCAGTCAGAGTCTCTGTAGGCCAGCAGTCTCAGCTGCGGTCATCCCGGAGGCTGCAGTTGCTAGTGTTCATATGTACTGGTCAACAGTTCATAACTGGTTCTTGCATAGAGGAAGGCTTTGCCAGTTTCCCTTGGGCCTGATTCCTTAGTTCTTGACATGGATGGCTCATGTCAGTTAACGTTCACTCAGAACATCGCTCACTCCCTACACTGGGCTCCTTGTGATCATCTTCTAAAGGCCCCGCTTCCTAATATGTCACTCTGTGAGGTGTGATGAAAATCAGGTGGGCTGTTGCCTTGGACCTCATGTGAGTGAACCACATCACAGTAGAGTTTGTACCAGAACAAGTATCTTCCCTCATGAGCCAGGAAGTAAGTGGTGTGTGTGTGTGAGAGAGTGCCTGTGCATGTGTGTGTGCGTGTGTGTATGTGTTGTTCACACCTGCCCGTACTGTCCACATCAGAACCATAGGGCCCCTTAATCCCTCAGACATCATTTGGTTTCTGTGCTGACTAGTCAATGCTCAATGCTTGGCCACTTTCTTCTTCAAATACTACCTTTTCCCATGGCACCTCACTTACTCTCAGGATCCCTGGCTGGTCCCTGATGTTGGGGCCCAGCTGTCTTTTTTTTTTTCCCCATTGTATAGTTTTTTGGGTTATTTATTCTTATTGCTATAAACACGGTGTGTAGACCACTGCTTGCAAATTTAGTCTAGGTCTTTCAAGCCTAGACTTTTCTGGAGTTTTCTATCAAGCACGCTCTTATATTGTCTGCTCACTTCACCTGCATGTCTCATGGGCATTTCAAACTTGACTCAGTCAAAGTGACAAGAGTGATCTTTCTCCGGAACCTGCTCCATTTTCCCTCATCCTTGCCCATATCAGGTAATGCCATTTTCTTCCACTCTGTTTGGCACATTAGAGATTTTGGGGTGTTTTGGTTTTGGTTTTGTTTTTCTGAGACAGGGTTTCTCTGTGTGCTGGACTCTCTTTGTAGACTCCCTGTGTAGAACTCACAGTGATCCACCTGTCTCCTTCTCCTGAGTGCTGGGATTAAAGGTGTGTGCCACCATGCCCCGCTCACATTAGAGATTTTAAAGTAACTTGATCTACTACTGCCTCCTTAATGAATCCCATATGAAATCTTTGACATAAACCTTGTATCTCTCCATTTTACTCCATTGCCACTTCCACAATTTATCCATGTGTAAGCCACCACCCTCAGTTGGCACACAGTCCCAACCTTGTTTCTTTTTTCCTGTGCCACTATCTCCTAGTGACCCATCCACCACCAAGTTCCTCCTTGCACAGTTCTGGACCAAAATCCTTGCTCCCTTAGTCTCTTTCCTAACCCATTCTAGGGCTTGCCTTAGGTTTGTCATGGGAAATATGTCAATAACTCCTCAGAGCAGCCTCCGTTAGTCTCACCCAGTAGTTATGGGTTTTTACTAGTTTAACTTTCAACAGTAACCTTATGTCTCTCTCTCTTTTTCTGTTGTTACAAACAACTGGGTTTGGATAAATGAATAGTTGACAAACTGATGGAGAAAGGCAGGAATTAAGATTTTACAGATGTTCTAAGCTTGGGTGCATCACGGACCTGTGGGCTTTGCTTGTCAGCACTCTGTACAAGCCATGAACCCAGAGTCAGGCCGTATGATGGGCTTGTCCCCCTTCTTCTAGATGTGTGACCCTAGACGATTCCAGTCTGTGGTTTAAGTTCTAACTTCCACCTAAACGCCCACAGCAGAAATTCATCAACAACGTGTTTTAGCTCTGCTCAGCAGAAGGTGTGTCTCACAGTGCTGTGGTGGCTGGGGAGGTTACAGGGCCCCAGAGACACTGAGCCAAGTGCCATCAGTAAAGTCACAGCCAGCATTTTATGGGCTACTCAGCAAAATGCCTGGAAAAACTGGTTCCTCGCCGTTATGACCCCTGTTAACAAACTGTATAGATCTGTCACGCCTTCCTTGTTTGAATTTGATAGTGACATCTTATTTTTTTTTAATGTCACCTTCTTAAATTGTTTTAGAATGAAATATCTTAAAGCCCTAAGTCTCCCCACCCACCGAACCCCATCCCCCACCCCTGATTTTAAGATAAAGGATTAGAGCTGGGCTTGGCATCCCACCCTGGGAATCACAGTTCTCTGAAAGTTGAGTTGAACATCATGAGTTCAGGGCCAGTGTGAGTCACAGAGTGATGCCCCAGTCTCACACAATTCCAAGCCCCAGACTCCCAGAGGCTCACTTACTAGCATTCTTAAATGTCCCTGTTTACATCTAGGGGTTTTCTTTCTTCTTTATTCTCTAGTTTTTCTGAATCTTAGAACCCACTTAAGTTGTGCTTTTAATCATGTATGGCTGGGCGTGGTGGCACACGCCTTTAATCCCAGCACTCGGCAGGCAGAGGCAGGCAGATCGCTGTGAGTTCGAGGCCAGCCTGGTCTACAAAGTGAGGCCAGGACAGCCAAGGCTACACAGAAAAACCCTGTCTCAAAAAACCAAAAAAAAAAAAAAAATCATGTATGGCCTATTTAAGACTGCCCAGAAACATGCCCATTGTTAGGAAAATGTGAGTGGATTTCTACACTGGTTACTTTTATTGTTGCTGTTACAATATATCTGCTGGCAGTGTAGGAAGGAAAGGCCTGTTTGGGCCTACAATTTAAGTATAAAATTCATCATTAGTGGAGATGTGGTGGGGCGGTGTGTGTGTGTGTGCTTGTGTGTGTGTGTGCTAGCTGGTCACAGGACACTCAATCTGGAAGCTAGAAAGATGAATGCTGCTGATTAACTTGGTGTCCTCTTTGTGGTTCTAGATCCTAGCTTGTAGAATGTTGCTGCTCATATGTAGAGTGGATTTTCCTATTTCGTGTTGGAATTGAGGGTTTTTTCCTATGGCCACTCTAGTTCCCAAATATGACACAGAGCTCTCTTACATTTATGATAAGCTTTAAGCACCATAACTGGGCAGATACTGATTTATTCTAACTCAGCTATGTTAGCTTGGTCTACTTCCCAGCTGTGGGCCTCATCACCTGTCCTCTAGTCTCACCCTACTCTGCTCCACCCTTGTCCCTATCAACTCCTTCATGGTGACCTTCTCCTCCTGGCTCAGCAACGTTCTCCTCCCCTCTTTCTCTTCCTGGGACCCCCAGAACTGGGAATGGAAGTCCCACCTACTGTCTCCTTTGCCCAGTCATAGGCTCTTCAGCCTTTATTAACCAATCAGAGATTACTGGGGAGTAATTTTGACACGACATTGAGACAGAAGATTATTCAATAGCAGTGACAATACTAGAATCTGTTAGCATTCAGCACACTGCTGGCTCAGCAACTAACAATTGAATATACACTTAATATAGTGCGGTGAACGTCACCTCTACAGGTTCAGTTAACCCAGAGGCTTGTCTCCTAAGAGATTCTAGATTCTAGATCTTATCACATTGAGGATCAAATCAGCCATCATCAATAATGCCATAACCATCCTTGTTGCCTGAGTAGTCTGCCGACTGGAACCAGGATTCAAGCTCAAGACAGGGAGAAAGAAAAGGACCCTGCTCGCTAGAACACAGACAGCTAGAATATGAGGAATTCATTCCTTTCTGTGTGGGAAGGAGTGTAAGCTTTCTCACAGGTGAAAGCAGTCTTGGCGGGCTTTGCCCTTGGACACACCACGGATACTTCCTGAAATTAACTTTGAGATAGACTGGGTGGAGCCATCCTGGGCCTGAAATTCAGGAAGGGGACCGAAGGACTCCACCTGGACTATTGTGTTTCTAATGGACCCTCAATGGGAGAGGGATACCATCCCTTGCACGTGACAGACAGGCAGGTGGAGAGGACAGAGAGGAGTGGCAAGGTCAGACCCAGCTTGAGCGCACTTGATCTGGAAGAGGATCTGTGAACAGGCCGGACCAGTGTGCAGGCCAGAGACACCTGTCCGGTGGAACAGACAGTGGAAGGTTCACTATTGTTTTCCTTTAACCTTTTTTCCCTTTTGTGTAAGCTAGTTGGGCTGGATAATAAAGTTTAATTGTTAAGAAACAGAGCCAACATTTCTGTGCTGGTTTGATTTTGTGTTTTGTTTTCTTTCCTTTTCCTTTTTAAAAGGTGTGTGGTAACTCATAACTTCCAGGAGTACAGAGAAACTAATGGTAGGAATTTATGAATGTCTAAATGTCAATTTTTTGAGACAGGTGTTACAGCCCTGGCTGTCCTGGGACTCACTTTGTAGACTGGGCTGGCCTCAAATTCACAGTGATCTTGCCTGCTTCTGCCTCCTGAAGCCTGGGATTAAAGGTGTGTGTCATCATCACACCTGCCTTAAATATAAAAATTTTTCACTTGGGAGTTTCTGAGTAGCTCAGTTGATAGAAGGCTAGCCTAACATTCATGAATCCCTGGGTTTCTTAGCACTTGGGAGACAGAGGCAGGAGGATCAGAAGTTCAGGGTCATCTACTCCAGAATAGAGAGTTCAAAGCTAGCCTGGGACACATAGGACACTTACTATAAAAATACCCCTTTCAGGGAGCTAGAGAGTTGGCTCAGTGGTTAAGAGTACTGTCTGCTCTTCCAAAGGTCCCAGGTTCAATTCCCAGCACCCATGTGGCAGCTCACAACTGTCTGTAACTCCAAGATCTGACACCCTCACACTGATGCACATAAATTTAAAAATTAAATAAAACTATTTAAAAAAAAATACCCCTTTCAGCTGGGAGTGGTGGCACACGTTTTTAATCCCAACAGAAGCAGGTGGATCTTTGTGAGTTCTAGGCCAGCCTGGTCTACAAAGGGAGTCTAGGACAGCCAAGGCTACACAGAGAAACCCTATCTTGAAAAAACAAAGCAACAAAACCCCTATACACACACACATGTATATATGTATACACACACACACATATATCCATCCTGTTTTATTAAGTCTTGCCCCAACTTCCATCCGCTCCACCCCACCTCATTTCCCCGTTCTGACACTAGTTGGTAACCATCTTCATCACAATTTTAAGCTCCCCTGCTGTGCCAAACATCTTATTACAGTCTAGCCAAGAAATGAAGCCTTGGTCTCAGTGGGTCCTCTAGTGCGCCCAGGGAATGGATGTTGATAAGAATGTAAAGCTGCATTCCACGTCACAGGGAGACATCAAGAGCTGGGAGAAGGGGTGGGGTGGTGGTGGTGGTGGGTGATGGTGATGGAGGTGGTGGTGGTGGTGATGGTGGTGATGGAGGTGGTGATGGTGGTGGTGGGTGATGGTGATGGAGGTGGTGGGTGGTGGTGATGGAGGTGGTGATGGTGGTGGTGGGTGGTGGTGATGGTGGTGATGGAGGTGGTGGTGGTGGGTGGTGATGGAGGTGGTGGGTGGTGGTGATGGTGGTGATGGAGGTGGTGATGGTGGTGGTAATGGTGGTGATGGAGGTGGTGGTGGTGGGTGGTGGTGATGGTGGTGATGGAGGTGGTGGTGGTGGGTGGTGGTGATGGTGGTGGTGGGTGGTGGTGATGGTGGTGATGGAGGTGGTGATGGTGGTGGTGATGGTGGTGGTGGTGATGGAGGTGGTGGTGATGGAGGTGGTGGGTGGTGGTGGGTGGTGGTGATGGAGGTGGTGGTGGTGGTGGTGGTGGTGGTGATGGAGGTGGTGGTGATGGTGGTGATGGAGGTGGTGGGTGGTGGTGATGGAGATGGTGGTGGGTGGTGGTGGTATGAAACCCCAGGATGGCCTAGCGGCAGTGGCAGAGGCCTTTAACCCCAGCACTCAGGAGGCAGAAGAGAATGATCTCTGTGAATTTGCGGTCAGCCTGATCTACAGAGTAAGTTCAGGGACAGCCAAGGCTACACAGACAGTTCCTGTCTCAACAACAACAACAGGAAAAAGAAAAGGAGGAGGAGGCGGGAAGAAAGAAAGGGAGAGAAACTCTAGGCACCGGACATCTAAAGAGAGGGCCAGCAAGCTCACTGCTAAAGTGGAAAACCTGTTTGTCCTAACTGGGGAGGCACTAAAGGCGGAATCTGGGCAGAAATCCCACTGCCAATGGAAAACGAGAAAGCTTTTAAAGAGAAAAGCTTGCAAATTCGCCCTACAGCATCTTTATGCAGATGCATCAGGACCGTGTGACATTTGCTTTCCTTCTTTCATTCTGCTAGGGTCAAGCCCTTTGCAGGTTGCTGGGGCAACGGAAGCTGCTGCAGCGCTGAGCAGGTTTCTCAGAGCGCACGCGACGTCCCGCCTGCAGCAGCAGTATTACCGTTAGTAACACAAAACACCCGCGCCCCACCTCAGACCTAAACTTGCTGCATGAGGATCTCGGCGCTAGCCTTAGATGCGGCATCCCAAGCTTCTGCAGCCACAGACCCGCACTGGCCACTGTAGGCCTCTCCTTTCCTCCCGGCTGCTGGGGCTGCGCGAAGTCCCGCCCTCACTCCCCCCTCCCCCAGAGACCCCGCCTCCAGGCTGGTAAGGTCAACAGGCCCCGCCCCCGGCCCACGCGCGCGCGCCGCCTTGTCAAGGCCCCGCCCCTGCCCCTTACTTCAGACCCTTGGCGTTGGGGCGATCAGAACCACCAGCTGCCCCTCCGGGTCCAGCCGACACCTCGACACCTTGAAGCAAGAGCGACATGGCAGCTCCAGCCGAGAACCTGTCCCTCGTGGTGCACGGACCTGGGAACATTCGCTTGGTAAAAAGGGGAAGGAGGGTGGGAGCCCAAACAGCCACCCACCCAGTCCTGCCTAGGCAAGCTGAGCGATGGCACCCATTCCCAAGTTCTTATCGCTCACAGGCCTGGCAGGTGTCCCGCACCACGCACCCCTGGCTGCCCCGGTTTACCCAGATCTGAACTGGTTACCGGGAGGTGGGGGGGTGGGGTAGCAGTTAGCCAGCCATTATCTCTAAGGCGAATTCTGGTCGTATGGTCCCGGAACCTAGCCCCGTGCCTGGCACGTGGCCTGTGCCCAGGACAGTTGAAAACGAACCGAACCTTCACCTCCGATAGGTGAAAGTAAACACTCTTATTATTGCTCTTGAGAAGGATAGAGGGAGACTTCCAGGATTAGGATCTACCCAGAATCTTCTCTGCGTAGACAGTGCAGGGCAGAAAAAGGTGGCAAGGTGGCATTTAAAACCAGTGAAGCTTCTATTTAATTCTCTTTGCTTGGAATTGATAATATCCCCTTCACAGAGTTATTGTCATGAGAGGCCCCAGCGTTCGGTAATCGCTCACAGCGCACTTTAACTGGGACATAGCCTGTTACTCCTCCTTTAGTCCACACCTGGATCACTTCCCTGCAACATTCTGTGTACCACTGTCTGTGGCTTTAAAGTTGGTTCTGCCCCCTGAACCAGAGTTCAGACATCTGCTGAATCATCTCTGGTCATACCAAAGTTTCCTGGACAAAGTTCATCTCAGTGGGGCATGCAGTGTGTGGACTGGGTACCGTCCGTCTCTGCTGCTCCTCAGGGTCTCTGTCTCCTTCCCAATCACAGAACACATACCAGCGGAGACTCACCCAGACGGATGGTTCTGGTCTGTTGAATAGGCTGTCCTTGGTGAATGCAAACAGACTTGAGTTTGGAAACATTTTCAGATAAGTCAAGAGTTCCTTCTCCATCTGTAGAGCATCCAAACCAAGAACTCAGATTCAAAGTCTTTCTACTGCTGTGTCCAGCCACTTTGGAACGTGCACCCAAC